>NW_028262347.1:59097500-59722500 GCF_047370975.1 Nipponia nippon
GTGACCTTCAGCTCCCTCTTCCCTCTCCTCCTTCCCTGACTTTATAATTAATTCCTGCAGTTTCAGTTCAGCAGTCCAGGGGTGGCAGCAGCCTGTGGACTGATCCAGCCCTGGGACTGGGGCTGGTTCTGCACATCTGTACACACGCTATAAACAAAAGTTTGTGCCAGCTGCTGAGACCAGAAAGCAGGGATTCATTCAGCCAGGAGCCCCTTTTTAAAAAGAAATAAAGTATGGTGAGAAATTGCAGCCATTTTCCTATTTTGAGATGTGGGAAATTGCAAGTCTCCCTGGTTATTTATGCTGGTAGCGTTTTCAGCTGGCAGTTCTCAGAGGTCTTTGGGAACAAGGAACTACAGTTTCCTTCGGCTGAGAGGCATGGTGATTTACAATTTACAGATGAGCGCATGCATGCACACACACACACAAACTCTTGCACATATCAAAAGCAGCAAAACCCAAGCAATGCACCAAAACTGTGGGTAACCACACTGTCACACAACACTTCCTACCTGCAGAAACCTTACTTACAGGTCCTGTGAGAAACTGTCAGAGGTAATGGCATGTAGCCATCTTTACTGTCCTGGAAAAATGCACGTCACCAGGCTCTGTCCTGCAAGGCAGACTCTGCCACTGCTGATCAGGTCCTGTCCAGACAGAGTGAATCAACTCTGAGTAATAAAGTATTAACAAAGCAACCACCACGGATCCACTGGGACTTCTCTAGGAAACATTTCTGTTTCGTTCCCACTGACCCACCTTTACTCATCCCTACTAATACAAACTACAGCTCCAGGGAAAATACTAACATAACATGAAACCAGGCTTCACTCCTTATCTGAACACCCTACACAGATCCCACTCCCTGAAAGCCTCCACCACTGGGGCAGGGTGACCAGCTCAGGCTGGGGTACACACCATTTGCTTTCAATGCCCTGTCCCTCATACGATGACTATGATCCCCTTATACCACATATGCAGTCAGAAGACAGACCTGTCCCATGTAAAATAACAAAACACAGTGGGCAGGATCACAGGCAGGGCAATACTTTAATTTTGGTAAATGATGCTTGCCAGAAACAGGCTTTTGCTTTTTTCTTCTGTAGATTGAGAAGAGGTTTCTATCCCTCTAAGTCTATAAAGTATGGGTCTCAGAAACATATTTAGCCCTCATGGCAGAAAATAAACCTCCTGAATGGGGATTGCTGTAGGCTTGAGCACAAGCGAGAGCTCTTTCGGTAAACTGGAACAATCCCAAATGTACTGATGATTATGGATTTTATACACTTTTTTTATCTTGTAGTTGTGAAATTAGTCTCCAGGAACACTGCCATGGACATCAAACAAGCTCAGATCAAAGGCTCCATTCAAGTAAATATTTGAAGTGACCTCACGTACTTTCCATTTCTTCTTGCACCCTTCCCCAGATTCCATCTTCATCTGCCTGGTAAGTACCATACCTTTCCATCCATTGGCATGGCTCTGTACAAACAGTTGATAAGAAGCAGAAATTAGGCAGAGTGGCACTGGGCACTCCCATGAGGAATGAAGCTCATAGCCCTGTGGTCCCAAATAGCGTGGGGAGAGCACTGATGCAAAGAGGAACCTGGCACTGGGCACAGGACCTGTCCTCTCCCTCGGGTCTGCTGCAGATGACGAGGCCAAGAGAAGAAAAGGCAGATGTGGGGACCGGAGGCTGGGGAGCTGGGGCTGAGCAGAGTGCGTCCTTATGAAACAGTCGGCATTTCTCTGCTTGCCTCCTTGGAGCCAGCTGCGTGTTTTGTCTGAAGCCAGTCTCTCATTTGAGCTGCTTGAGAACAAGCAATGAGGAGGCCCTATTGTAAACGCCACACAAAAACACAAAGGAGAGAGTCCAGAGTAAAAAATATTTCCATAATAAAACTGTCAAGGGGAAATGAGAGACTAGGAACCTTTGCAACGCCAAGTAATTAAGTTAAGAACAGTGACGCCCTCTCCAAAGCACTGGAGATAAACCATCTCCTTAAACTCTAATTGGAGAGGAGCAGTTTGGGCTGAGATGTACATGCAAACCAGGGGAGTAGATGACCCAGGGAAGAGAGCCCAGGAGCTGCAGGGGTTGAGTACGTGGCTTGAGCTCCTGCCAAGGAGCACAGAAATCCCCGCTCCCCTGCAGGCTTCCCGATGCTCCTTCTACAGCCTCTCCAAATTAGGTCACTCCCATACAGCCTACAAGTAACAGCAGCCAACACTGGACCACCCAGGGCAATGGGGAGGAGGCTAACGAAGATGAAGCAGAACCACAGATGATATGATGCAAGGGTGGATTGGGCAATAGAAACATACACTCCAGTGGACAAGGGAAAACAAAAGGTCTTCACAGATGACAGTGGAACATGATCTCTGAGCTGTGGCCCAGCCTAGGGTGGGAATTCCTCACGGCATGGTGTTCTGTGCATGTACCCAGCCCGGGCTGGCACATGGGGGTCCATCACTGGCCTCACCGCACCCGCAGCACGGTGGGTCCTCAGCTGGGATGTTTTCCTGCCAACAGAGGAGGGTTGACTCTGTCAAAGGCATTGGTTGGCTCTGCACAGCTGAGAGCTGTCCCCACGCTCAGCTATCAGTAAGGGCTCACCGGCAAGGAATGAAACGTGGTGTCAGGGCCCCAGATTATTTCTCAGCTAAATACTGAGAATCTCCCTTCTCCTGTGAACCATTTGGGATTTAATCTTCTCAGGACTGGACCAGTGGCTGTTTTCCTTCTGCATCTCACAGCCCTTTTCCTACCCACACTGCTTTTACCAGAGGGCTGGCTGCCTGAGACAGTGAAGAATAACAGCAACAGATCACTGAAATCCAGTTTTCCTCTCTCCTTCTGCTCTTCCCACCTTCCCAGTCCACAGGGAGCCCTACCAAGTAGAAGCCAAATGAGAATCGGGCCTTTCTAGGGGAAATGGTGATGAACTCCAGATCTGGATGGTCTTACAGGCTCTCACAGCAGTTCAGTTCACCTTTGGGTTTGCAAAGAGAGTCTATCCAACAGGCACAGGAATACCCTCAGGCTGGTTATTCCTCTTCCTCACTATAATTAGGACAAGACACCTACCTGATGGAGAAAAATCACATCTGGTTCAGCTCACAGAGCTGAATGAAGCAGACCGTGGCCCCTGAAAGCCACTCATGCACCTCATGGCTCAGAAGCAATGAGTGGATTATTATGGTACTAGGAAGAGGATCCATGTTCTTGAACAAATCACCTGCTTTTTTTAGCCCAGACACTGTGGCATAGAAGTGCACCAAATGAAGTAACAGATAAAACACAGACATAGAAACCAAGACAACCAAGAACTGATGGACTTCAAATGACACAAATAACCCCAACAGATCAATACCAGACCAGGCAACCCAGAAAAACCTGCAGCCTCAAATAGTCCTCTGTCAGATTGAGAGCAGAAGCTACTTCCATTTCAGAAGTGATGGAGTCACTCACACGCCAGATATAAAATACAAACACCAGACACTTGGCGTTGTGCAGCTACCTGACAAAGGCATTAAGTTAGTTGGACTTGCTTGAAGCACAGTCTTTTTATATTATCAAAACACCAAGTTCCGTGTAAGTATTCAGGCTGCCATGGCAACATGGTACATTCGTTCCCGAGTGTCATTTCCCATCACAATTGCTTTTTTTTTCAGAAAAAATATTTAACTTACACTTAAACAGAAACCCATTTACCTTCTGCAGAGAAGCACTGCAATCACTTTTTCCCTCGCTAACATATTACAGTCCTCACCTCTGCTATTTGTCAATGTATTTGGCTGAAATGCACTGAAGCAGGGACTCCCTTCGTTCCAGACAGTGTGGCCTGGATCCACACTCTTCCTCAAATCCTGTTGCAATCAACATGATCACCACCAACAATCATAACAGCTCTTTAATTGGGGTCATTCCCACCTTCCCCTTGACTGGAAGCACATAAAGGGCACAGCACCACCATCACTTGGCTGCTCTAGCTGGATCACAAACACAGCGAGCGGCTTCGGGAGACAGCAGCATGCTGCATCCAGCGGAAAGAGCAGACAGGTTGTGGAGGAGGCCCTGGAGAGGTGGTCGGGTGAGCATTGAGCAGAAGATGGTGGCTCTGAGGAAACGCGTGGGATGAGGCCACGCATGCGCCACAGGAACGGGCACAGGGCGAGGAGCACAAGACAGGATGAGAACAGGCAAGGGATGGTGAGAGGAGGATAGCATGGAGGTGAGCATGGCACACCGCTGCTGCTAATGCAGGGACTGAAAGTGAAACCTGGGAAATCAGTACTGGGAAGACTATCCTGCCACAAATCGGTATAAATGTCATGAGCAGGAAAATTAGCTTTCATTTCATTAAAGTTGCTGAGGAGACATAATTGAAGCAGCAGCAAATATAGATCAGCCAGGCAAAACTCTTCAGAGGGGATTTATTCACCGTGTCACTGGCCTTTTGTGGAGCAGAGGTGTTCCTCACAGAGGGCTGTGATTCAGCCCACGTGGAAAGGAAGGCTTGAGATGGAAGAAAGGTGGGAAAATAAAAAAGAGCTAACAACAGAAGGAAGGGGACATTATGGAGGTGAAAAGTCATGGCACACGTTTCTCTGCCTCTTAAAGAGCAGGGGAGACTTCAGGAGGATTAAAAAGCACTGTGGATGTGGCACCTGTAGGATGAAGGAAATCCCCACGAGCAGAGCCTGGGATTGAAGCAGCTGGATTTCATCCATCCTTCTTTGTGGTTAACTCTTGTGCATCTTGCGCTAAGACATGTTGTTTTCATGTGCCCCAGCTCCCTCCTCTGCAGGAGGGATGACCAGACTTCTCTACCACCAAAGGGTTTGAATGGATAGATATGTTACCGATTGCTAGGTGCCAAGTCACTGCTGGGACTAGGAACCAGTTTAGGACTGAGGAGTGAGATTGTACAGGCATGCTTTACACAAGATCTCCCCTCCTGCTTCTCAGCAGCCCTCGTTAGCCCTGTATTTTCCCTGCCTCCACCAGCACCCATTGGTCTTCTCACATACACTGTCCAGGCAGCCTTCAACTGCACCAACAGCCCTTTGCTCTGCTGTCACCTCACATGAGGGAGCCCACAAAAGTGGCCAGAAAAATCAGAGAAGCCGGCTCATTTAAAGCAATTTGGGCTGTACAGATTTCACCTACCTCTTGCTGCTCCCCGTGAGACCCAGAACAGAACCATTTACATCCTTTCTTATTTAATAAGCAGGTGGTTTACATGCTTAAAACAAATTACCATTTCAATAGGCTATTGCACTGCCTGTGAGCCAGCATATTTCCCAGCCTGGAGATGCGCACAGTAGGTGCTGCTGAAAAGCAAAGCCAATGAGTAGATACAGTGTTGGTACCAGCTATTGCTTCACCAGAGAGCAGGACTGATTCGTCAGGCTAGCTTGCTATGTCTCTACTTTGCAGCCTGTGTCTCAGTGCCCCAGTTCCAGACTGATGGTGACTCTGATTCCCATGTACGGTTCACTGGAGATTAGGCTTTGATTTCTTTCCATTTCAGCAATTCATAGCTGACTGCATAAGCAGAGTCAGATACAAACCCACCGCCTGGATCACCACCTGCCTGTTCCAAATCTGGGTCACTGTGGCATTTAAAAACACAAACAGCCAACACAGCCCTGCCAGGCAGAAGCAAAGAAGGAAAGCCAACATGAGAAGTGCTCTTGATGTCAAAAGAGAAACATACAGACACAGGAGGCAGCAGGCTTTGCCTTTCTCCTGCATTTAGTAGTTTTTGATGTTTCCTTCCCAAGGATGTTGAATTTTAACTGGCTCTTCCATGTTGACGGGGGAGACCAAAAATGGCCTATGCTGATTGTATTCCTGGCAGGGAACTCCTGGAGGGCTGCATCCCCAGCATCCTGGACACTTTCTTCTGTCCAAGTGATCACAAAAGCAGCCCAAGGAGTGGCTCCCATGTTGATAATATTTCTCTGGTGATTTCCAGGGATTGCCCACGTCCCCAGAATTCTCTTGCCTGGGCACTGACTACCGGTAGTTTCCCTCACCAGTCCTGGATGTCTCACAGCTTTGGCAACCCCACCTCATGTCTAGCAGCATTTGCTGAGGTTATGAGACTCCAAGGTAGCGCACTGCCTGCGCTCTCCCACGGGTGACGCAGAATGTCCTTGGGGCACAGGTGAACCAGGTGGAGAAGGTGAAGGAGGCCCTATAGCTCCTGATATACTCCAGCACACGGCAGAGGTAGAAGAAGCCCTCAGGATCTCTTTCCTGCCTGCCGATCCCAGTGTGGGGGGAGCGAGTCCTCTCCCATGCTTGAGCATCTGAGAATTGCCTGGGAGTCTCCTACTCCTAAAGGCAGGATGTTCAGCAGCTGCTGGATGGCCCAGAAAACAAACAAGCAACTTCTGCAAAACTTATCTGGACATCAGCCATATTAACCATGAGTGCTGCTCTCCCCTGTGGATACAACAGCTGCCCACTGGAATAAACAGGAAACCATTTTATCCTCTGAGGAGCAAGAAAGGTGAAGGGGTCATGACTAAATTGTGTGTCTCTGGGTTTGGGGCATACAGCATGAGCCACAAATGAATAGGTCTTCTGTTTTTTCTCATAGAGCAGGGACTCAAATGCTGGGCTTCTCTTTCTGAGCTGGTTCTCTGACCTAATGTTACCCTTTTCTCCAGTGCAAGAGACAAAGGAGCAGAAGTCCTGGTTTCTCCACTGAGGTTTTAGAAAGCAGTCAAATAGCACGGCATGGGGAGGCACTGCAGCAATACGCCTGCCAGGTCATGTAAAATACATGTGTGGATCTGTCTTGTTTGATTCTGCATGACCACATGTGGTTTTGTGCAGTCCCAGCCATGAATACATGTGCTTCTGCACTTTGCCTTCCTACCAGTTGGTGATGTTCATCAGGGAAAACTTTGAGCCCCTTTGGCATCAACTTTTATTGGCCATTTTAGAGTCCTTACTTTTTCACCCTCTTGGAAAGCAAACCAATTTTACATCAAATGAAGGCAGCCAGTGAGAATTTGCTTTTGCCTGTGGAGTGCTTTGATTGCTGCGCTCCTTGGCTGGACCTCTAGGGCCTGTGTCACACAGGAGGTCAGGTAAGCTGGGCCAAAGGGAGCCTTCTGACCTCAACACCTCAAGTTGCACTTCAACTCAAGACTGGAGAAGCTTTGTGCTCTTTCCACATGATGTATCTATTACTCTAAGTTGCATCTGCACCTGAACAGGGTACAGTAAAGTGACGTTGGTGCAGTGTGGCAGTAGTGATGTTGCTGTGGAAACCATGATATTTTAATTGCCTGACTCAGGAGAGAGAATCCAGGTAAATCAGACACTGTAGTTCCCCCATTGCAGCAACTCTGCTGCCGAAAGAACTGGACTGAGCATCAGGTACATAGGGCTCTGCCACAGACCAGTTTATGAGAGCCATGTGGCACTGGGAAAGCTGTTCCCTTCTTTGTGTCCTTTGGTTCTCCCCAATGTAGGCCCTCACACTTCATCTGCTGGACCGATATGGATGGTGAACCTCCCAGGTTGGTGACAGTCTCTGCACCCCTGCTCAGACCACCAAACACCTCCTCAATAGAAGATAACTGATATTGTTGAATGCGCACCTTATTCTGGTGTGAGGATCTAGGATGGTGATATTACCTGCATGCTAGTTGACCTGTCAACTGTCGCTCTAAAAACCTTATAAATATTTCAAGCAACGTGCGTTTAACTCCATAGTCCTAGTGATACACTGAACTTCATCTTTATGATCAGTCATGACAAGAGTCCACCTGCCCACAGGTGCAGTTTGAGACCTGACAGATTCCATCAAGTGAAGGATTTCCAGAAAGGAAAGATGCCTGCATATCTATTTATAGATGCTTATTTATACCGCAGAGGTGCTGGATGCTGATGAGCACACAGCATGTGGCCAGCTGTGGATAGACTTGCTTTCCACTCAGCAAGCATTTCATGGGTACTTTGATCAAGGCAGGCAGGATAATGCTCCTGCTTTCATTCTGAGGGCACAAAAGTGTGTGGTGCAAATGACACATAAACCAGTATTGCCTGCCTTTTCTGGCCAGAGGTCTGTGTGCTGTCTGGCTAAATTGCCCACACAGGAGTCTGAGAAAACAAAAAACAGGTATTGAAACAAAAAGGGGTGGCAAGATGAGGTAAAAATCAAGAACAGGGAGAGGTGGAGCAGCTTGGCCAGATGAAAGCTAGAGGGCAGGGAGGAGAGGAATGGCCAAGAAGCAGCAGATGGTCCAGGGGACATTCTCTGACCCTTGGTGTCCCATTCCTAGCAGGCAGCCCTGAGAGCTGATCCAGTATGTTATACCCTGGTGTCCTGCCTGCCTCTGAAGCTGGCAGGCCTGAAAACAGAAGTGGGAGGCTTGTGCTGGGTGCTCTGCAAGGTGGCCAGGGAGTGACTGCGACGGGCAGGAAGGAGAATAGGAGGGGATGACTACGCAGAGGAGAAGAGAGAGCAGGCATGAGGCATGCAGTGGGGTGGAGGAGGAGAAAATGGACTGATTGGCATTGCTGGGACAGACTTGGAGCAGAGGTGCGCAGGAAGGAGCAAAGGATGTTGCAAAGGGATGGGCAAAATGGGACGAAGAGCAGTAGCGGGCATTTGTACATCACAGCTGTGGGAGAATGCATGGTTTGGGATTTTGAAGGAACCTAGCCAAGAGTTAGGGGATACAGGCCGTTAGTCAAACTCCTAAAGGACTTGAAACAATGTGAGACATGCCCCCAGCAGACCACATCACAGGCACTCAGAGCCATGACACGTGTGCTGTTCCACACGGTGATGTCATAACAGCACGGCATGGCAGCATGGCACAGCTGCACCGCAGTCTCACTCCCAGACACTTCTCCATTTGTGTCTTGGTCTTTTCTGGCACTGTCCAGAGCAAAGCACAGGGATTTCCCTGCCTCCACGAGATCAGTTCTCAGGCTGGCAAGGGCTGGAGAGGCCCTAGCTCATGTTAATATTATTTACGTCAGCAGGTAAACTCTGCCACTGAGATCGGGCTACTGTTGTGCCAGGCACTACATAAAATCATGGTAAGAAGTGGTCTGTGCTCCAAAAAGTTTATTATCCAAGACAGACAAGGAGATGAAGTTGCTTGCTCAACTGGCCCAGTAAGTCAGTAGCAGAAAGGGGTAACGAGCCCCGGCTTCCTTTGTCTGAGGTCAGGGCCGGGTGGACCAGCTCAAATCGTTTCTCACATTGCCCATATCAGCATATTCTGCTTGCCAGTGATTATCTCACATCCTTGAGCAATAGCCCCCAGGATTCTGCAGTTTGGTTTTGTTTTATATTATGGAGGAAGTGACACTCACAACACGCTCAGAGGTTATGTTGCTGCATTGCAACAGCTCCCATCCTACACGGAGATGGAAGAGATCTGAGCGGTGCAGATGTGATGACTCAGCTTTGCTGAATTTTACAGTAGTGGAGCTCCGCTGACATTTCCACAGAGATATTCTGATGAACTTGGTGTAAGAGGAAAAAGAATCAAACCTAGTGAAGCTGTCCCAAAGTTAGCCACCTAAAGCAAGCCTTCACCAAAGCCCTTCTCCTCAGATACAGCAGTGCAGCACACAGGGAGGAAGGACATGCACATCTCCCCAGTTGGAGATGCCTATGATGCAAAAATACCTACTTGATCCAGTTGCCCTGACCTCTTTTTGTAGTCAACAGAGAGAAAACAAATGCAATTAGGGCACAGCTTCTCTGGTTTCTTTTAAACATTTACGTTGGATAAAACAACTTGCTGTCTGGAAGCGCTCACTCCCGTGCACTGACACAGAGAGAGTCTTGCTCAGACACAGGGCCTGCTCAGATGAATCCCAACCTGTCCCTCCCATGGAGAACCAAAAAGTCTGGCAAGAATCCAGTGCACTGGATCTCTTTGGAGTGAGAAACTCCCTTCCGCTCCTACAGATTAACACATCTCATACAGAATTACATGTAATCTGCAAGTTCTTCAGGGGCTAATTCATTGTGGCAAGAGGTGGGTAGCTCCTACACAAGCCCAGGCTTTGAATCAAAGGCACCTGAGCATCCTTGGTGGCTGCCTGGTTTGGGGTGGTTACACTCACCCAACTGTACTTCCCAAGGAGACAAGCCAAGGGTGGGGAAGAGGCCTCCTGTGCCAGCGGCACAGGAAGGGAAAAGGTCAGCTCTGTAGGCTAGGTAAAGGAATGCTGTGGTGCTCAGATGTGAAGTGGCTACGTCTGTATGGTTTTACTCTCCCTGTTGGCTTTGGATTTGAGAACAGTATTTTTGGTCATCTAAGGACACCCAGACAGGGCCTCTATCACAAGTCTCAGCACGCCAAAACCTCAGGGATGACCAAGAAGAGATACCTTCACCAGGAGGATGACTACTCCTTTATCAAACAGCTATCATTTGAGGAAAAATCTGGTCATCTTCACCAGGAGGACCACCAATCCCTTATCAAGTAGACACCACCAAGCACTACCACTCTACCCAAATGAGAACTGCTTTTCCTCCCAAAATTTCCATCTGCAGTGCGATGATCAAAACAAGCCATTACTAATCAATGATCTCGAGTTCCAAGATAATGCCAGAGTTGCGCACATCCCAGCCCCGCTTCTTGTGATAGATCTGCATACATTAGTTGCTAAACAATGTTGTTTCAAGCTGTATGTACACTTACATAACCTCGTACCATATAATCAACACATTTCATAGCACGAAGAGATCAATCATTCTGATCCCCGTCACAGAAGTATACCTCTGCTCCCTATCATGTCATGAAAACAACAAAAAAAACAACAAAAAGGATTTCCAACCTCCGCACCTCCCAAAGCCCAGCATAGCTCGATGTACCTTGAGATGTTGGCTCTTAAAACCCGTGAGCACTACATGACTACCATTGGCAGTCAGCAGCCGAAATCCAGCCATGCGCTACTGCTCCAGCACAGAGCAAAGATCAGGGGGAAAAGCTGGGGGGAGGTCTGCAGATAGAGGGAGGGAGGAAGGGAGGGAGGGAGGGAGGAAGGAAACAACAAGCGTGATGGAAATGGAGCCCTTTGCACTGTGTTCCTCTTCCCAGTCCCCTTTCCCAGGACACTCCCCACCCAGCCCTTCTCCATCACTGGGTGCACTTTCCAAGCCTGGGAACAGGGGTTTGCAGCCTCCTCCAGAGGCAGCATTAACAGCAGGCTGTAGGCACTGGTCCCATACTCACCTCTCTGTTTGCTTTGCTCTTGCTGCATCTCTGGAAGAAGGACCATAGATAAGACAGGTACTGCCAGCATCTCCAAAGCAAGGACAGAGGTACCAGGGAAGGGTGGCAGGGGCTGAGAGACCTGTAGGACCCATTACTACAGCGCTGCATGGGCTATGGCACATGGCAGGGAAACAGCCACGACACCATGCTGCTGCTTGGGGGCCGTATTGACCCTGCTTTAATGGGCCACCGCCTGATGCTAAAATATCAAGTGCTTGACCAGAGGCATGAGAGCTTGTGAGGGGGTGGGATGCTTTCAGATACTGGCAGTTTTGGGAACTTCAGTCTCCAGGTGAAGATCTTGCCCTGTTATTCTCACTTCCATTTATTCTTCCTCCATGAAGCTGATCCTCTCCATGGAGCAGCAGCTCAGGGAAGCTGCCTCCCCAGCCAGGGAACAGTGTAGGGAGAGAAGGCATCTCTTTTCTTTAAAGGGAAAACAAGGGTGCCTGCTTTTGCCCCAGCACTGCTTGCTCCAAGAAGCCCTGTGAGGTGCCTGGCACCTGCAAAAATATGAGGCAATAAAATCACTGCCGCAAGCTTTCCGGAGACCGGTCCTTGCAGGGAGCCTTTGGGCTAGCCTCCTCTCCCCTCCAGCCCTCCACAAAGGTCAGGCCCATCTGAAAAACTGGAGGATGAAGAGCAGGGGGCTGTTTCTCCAAAGTGCAACCTGTCTTGCCAGGGCCACCTCATCCCCTGCAGATGGACCCCCGACCCCATAACCGGCTCCAGCCATGTCCAGAGTACATCACGCACCTCTCAAAACACCCAAACAAAAGCAAACAGGGATACTGTTCAGCCCCCATGGGTCGCAGGGGAGCTCAGACCTTGTGTGACGGCTGCCAGGCTGACTGCACCCTGTACCCCACCACCCCATCCTAAAGGGATCCCTTGGTTTCCCCTCGGAGGAGGAGGCAGCACTGTGCGCAGCACCACAGCCCAGCATCAAGGCTCTGGTACCCTCTGCTGGCCCTAAACGTTTCTTTTGCTAATGAAGCCTCTCCTGGGGTGTATTTTTCAGCCTGAAGGTCACTTGCAGACATGGCAGCAGCCTCTCTGGCACCCACAGCAGCTTCACTCACCTGCAGTGCCCGATGCTGAACTGTCTTCAGAGTCCTCCACCAGTGCTGCTGAGGGCAGTGACCGACCCGCACCTTAAGTCTTCGGGAAGACGCTTAAGAGAACCAATACTACTTTGCTAGAAGTGACAAAACCTGCAGGGTTTGACAAGAGCAAGGTTGCACAGCAAACACAGAAGTGCGAGTGGCTGCACAAGTCCACCCTGGTGCAGAGAGCGCAGGAGAGGCTCCTGGCAAGTGGGACAACCCTCCCTACTGCCTTTGGCACATGTGGAGGACTGTGGCAGAGGCTACTCGGAGGAGGGCACACAGCTCTTGGGCATCACCCCCCATCCCCACCCTCACTGGGGCAAGCAGGGGGCTCTGCCCATGCCTCCAGCAAGGTTTTCACACAGCCCTTTACACTGCAGGGTAAAGTGTTTGCCTGCTGCAGCCCTTGGAGAGGGGCAGGAGGGATAAGCAAAGAGCAGCTTTGAAGCGGGGAACAGCAGATCATTTTCTTTGCTGCTGCTGGCAGATGGGGAAGACAGATGCAGCCTGCACACAGTGACCGGGTAAAGTGCCTCCTCCACCTCTGAGCCCAACAGGGCAGCCTGTGCCAACAGGACTTATGCCTTAATAGACAGATCAAACCCTGAGCGAGAAATGAGTTTCTGCCTTCAGGGCTGCTGGTGCTGCCCACAGGGCTGGTGTCCTGCCTCGAGGCAAGGCCTCAGGGTGGGCGCTGGGCAGCAGGTAACACAGGGTGAGCAGGAAGGATGCCTTTCCAACCAAAATCCTGCAACGCCACCAAAGGGGGAAGGGGATACATCCCCTCTGTCCATCCGGGCAGCCAAAGACCCTGGGCTACCAATATCAGTTTTTATTTTAATACAAACTAAAAGCTTTCGGAGTTCAAAGAAATAGCGATGTGACACAGTGACAGAGCACCCAAGGGGAACCCTGACCACCCCAAACTCTGGTTCAAGAGGGAGGCTGTGGCTGTTTGGCTCCCCAAGGAAAAGCTTCTTCCAGGAGCAGGCGCTGACCCCACGGGGCACTCTGCCTGCACGTGGGCAGGCGTCAGGGAGCAGTGGTTCCCTCTCCACGCCTGGGAAGGAGAGGTCACTTGATGCGGTAGAGGACTTTGCGTTGCATGCGGTGCTGGATCTCCCCCCGACGCATCATCAGCTGCAGCACCTTGTAGATGGCGTGTTCTGGGTATTTCTGGAAAAGGGGAAAGCATGGGGAGATGAGCCAGCAGGGAAAAGCTCACCGGAGCCCATCAGGAAGCTGCAACCACTGCTAAAGCCTGGCTGTGCCTCTCTGGAGGGAGGGAGCCCAGTGACATGAGGCACTGATGCTTATTTCCCCTTTCACTATTTCAGGTCTGACTGCAGCCAGTCTCACAAATTAAACGGTTCTGGTTTCAAGGGTGGGACCTCAACCTACCCGAACAACCCCAAACCTCAGTGCTTTTGCAGAAAAATGAGTTCTCGCCTCACTCCCCTTAAACTCTGCAATCACATTGCACACCACTCCCTACAAACAACTTCAAAAGCAAATATGACCAAGTGGCTCTCCAGCCACCTCTTGGGGAATGGGTTTCACCCCCAGAGCAGCAGCCTGGGATCCCTAGTTTCACAGCCCAGCCCTCCATGGGGTCCCTGGCCCACCTGCCGCATGAAGTCCTGGACGATGCTGTGCTCCGAGACTTGAGAGCCGATGGCAAAGCGGCGTTTGAGCTGCTTCTCAATGCGGGACAGCATCTCTTGGTCCTCCTGTGTCGTGAAGCCTTCCGCCCCTGCAGGGAGAGGCTCTGTGAGCTCTCTGTGCCGCTCAGACGTCACTCTCAAAGCCAGAGTGCCCATCTCCCATGTCTCCCACCACACCTGCACGTCTCAGAGACTTTAGGGAACCCATGAGCAAATCCACCATCAAAGGTTGTGGAGCTCCAAAGACACAGCTGAACGTGGACCTGACTGCTGGAGCTTCCTTCAAAGCCTTTGCACCACACTGCCTCACAAGGAAACATTGTCTCCACCACCACAGGGAAGAGGTTAGAGGACAAACAGGTTGAGGAACCACCTCCAGCACTGGACTCTACCTTGGGACCACAAGGGGACAGACCATCCCTCCTTGCCCAGCACAGATGGAGACTTTTGGCATCACTTGTCATTGCCCTCCCTGCGAGCCACAGCCCCATGGCCATGACGACACCTTACTGCCACAGGCATTGCTTTGCCCTTGCTCAGAAAGCAGGTCCAGCACCTGCCTGGGGTGTGCCTGGTAGCATCCCCTGCCCCTGCCAGCCTGGTCCTGGGAGGGGAGCTCATCTCTCCTTGCCCTGAGCAGCCAGGCCCAGCATGTCCCTCCTGCCCCCAGCACAGAGCATCTCCCCCTCACCTGACAGGCTGCCCGACATGGCCGCATCAAGCGTGGACACCTGGAAGAGCCGCAAGGCCTCCTCAACGTCCGCCTCGGTGGCGAAGGGCTGAAGCTTCATCTTCCCCAAGGACTCAGCAATGCGCACGATGGCCTCCAGCTGCCTGTGCCCAAAGGAGACGTTCCTTGCTTTCTACTGCAACTCTGAGGGGTCTTCTCCTTCCCCCCGACCCCTGACACCCCCACCTACCCCACTCCAGACACCTCCTGCCCCTCCCTGCGCCACCTCCAGTGTTGCCCTGTTCACAGAGGGCTCCCCCAAACCCCAGCACCCCACTAACCCCCTTCCTGGGCTACCCCAGGTGACTCCCAGCGATGCAACCTCAAGGAGGGCAGGATAGCTCACCGGACGGTGATGGGGATGCTGGAGCGGCGGTCGCTCTCCTGCTCATGCTGACGAGTGCCACTCCGCATCAGGATATAGCGGTTCTTCAGCTTCTCTGCCGCTGCTGCTGACAGCCGAGGGCCACATTTCCTGCAAGGGGGGACAGGAGCTGGTGGCAGCACCGGCGGGGACGGTCCCCTGGGCCGGCGGATCCCCAGGCATCCCTCGCTTCCTTGGGCCACGCTATGGCACCGTTGTGAGCTGCTCTCGCTTCCCTTTTTTCAAGGCAGGGGTTAAAAAAAGGTCACCCAGATAGAGCATTTGCAAATATCGGCTGTGAGGTTCACTTCTCACCATCGCCTCCCACCCTGCAGCCTGTGCGCTGCCAAAAAGTCACGCCTCTCACTCACGTCCGACAGAAGGAGATCAGCTTCTTCAGCTTGTTCAGCTCGATCTCGCCCTCCACGGCCTGGGTCTGTGTCAAGGCGCTCACGTGTAAGGACATCACGTGCTTGGCCAGCGTCTAGGAGAGCAGAAGGCAGTCAGGCAGCAGGAACTTTCCTGTCTCCCCCTCCTGAAAAATGGGGCGCCACGAGTCCCAGCTGCACCTATGCACCCCGACCCACCATGTCTCGCTCCTCGTTGTGCTCATCCTTGACGATGAAGATCATGTCAAATCGGGACAGTATGGTGGGCATAAAATCAATGTTCTCCTCACCCTTGGTCTCGTCCCAGCGCCCGAAGACAGAGTTGGCAGCTGCCAGCACTGAGCAGCGGGAGTTGAGTGTGGTTGTGATTCCTGCCTGCAGGGGGAAGGAGAAACGGATGGGGTCAAGACCACGTCCATGTCACAGCAGGGCTAGAAGGCTATTAACTCATAGTGAAAGGTCCAAAGCAGTTTGCAACGACTCATCCTTAATCACTCGCATTTATATAAAACACCTTAAGTAGCACCCAATTGCTCTGTAATGGTTCCACATTGGAAAGAGGTGGTCAGCACAGGAGCTACATGGGGCTGGACCCACATGTCCTTCTGGAGGAGAACTGGCTTCAGCTGAGATTTGAGCACTGAGTAACTTCATTTAAAACGTCCTGTCAAGGGCAAGGACACACAAGACCCTACCACCAAGTTTGCAACCTGAGACAGAAACTGGGTGGCTGGGGCCGAGTCCCTCTGGGCAGCCCCAGGGGCAAAGTGCAGGTTTGCAGGTAGTAGGGCAAGAGTGACCAACAAGGAAAAGTTATGGTGGGCATTCTGTTACCAGGGACTGAATAGCTAAGGTGTGTGCCAGAGTGACCAGGAGGGAGCAGAGGTGCTATAAAAAAAGGCTGCGCAGTGGAAATGAAGAGAAACTCTGATTTGAGAGAAGAGCTGGCACCAGGATGTCAGGCAGTTTCTGTAGGTCTTCTGAGGGTGTGGAGAGCAGTGGGAAGGAAGAAAAAGAAAGTGACATTAGGCTGTGACACAGGGATATCAGCAGAACTACTAAATCTAGAGGAGCAGAGGACAGGCAGAGCAGAGGAAGCTTGTTTCACTCCCGCTGAAGTTCAGGCTGCCTGAGAGAGGACAACCCAAAGCCTACAGGCAGGGCTGACTGATCTCAGATCAGAGAAACCAGCAACCATCAAAACCACTGCCTGGATAAGCCACTCTAAAACGGGCAATTCTGGCAAAGGATGTGTGACTGCTGGTTGCTGGGCTCTCGGGGAAACCCAGCAGCAAGTCAGGCTCCTGCCCTGGGGCAACACGCAACCACATCTCACCTTAGCAATGGAGATGGTCTGCTGCTCCATGGCCTCATGGATGGCCACGCGGTCATCCTCTCGCATCTTCTCATCCGAGGTGGAAGAAATGAGGTGGAGTGAAAAAAAAAAACAAAACAAAGTCACCATCAGTCACCTCCACTGGCCCTCAGCTATACACCCACCAATGCTGACCCCTGAGGTAAAGCTCTGTGAGGACCACTTGCTCAAGAGTGCAGGAGGTAATCAGAATTTCCCTGCAGCCCCATCCCCTGACCTTCCCCAAAAGAAAGAGAGGCGGCCTCAGGAGAGTAGTTCTCTCCCGGGAGCAGCCCAAGGGCTCTCTTCCCCACTCCCATGCAGGCAGCCCCGCGGGTACCTTGTCGAACTCATCGATGCACACCACTCCCCCGTCTGCCAGCACCATGGCTCCTCCCTCCATGAAGAAACTCCTGGAGGAAGGGTCGCGGATCACCGAGGCCGTCAAGCCGGCAGCACTGCTGCCTTTCCCCGAGGTGTATACCTAGCGGCATGCGGGACAACGAAGGGACAGCACGTCAGCCGCTATGGGACCCAGGAGCACACCGCTCTGGCTGGAGGACAAAGCACCCCTGGCACTGCAAAATCCAGGGCTGCTGGAGGAAACACAAAGGCCTCCAGGAAAACCCCTCAACACATGCCAAAAGCAGACCTGCTGGGTACAGAGCAAGACTATTGCCTAGTCCTGGGCCTCGGACTAAGCAGCTGCGACACACTGGAGGGCTCGCAGACACACAAATATAGGTATTAAGTACAGAACAGGGAGTGATTCATTGTTTGGTGGGCTGCTGCATTAGCTTTGTTTCCCCCCCCCCCCGAGGGAACAACGCAATCAGAGGCTGAGTTTAATAGAGACTACAAGAAAACACAGCTGAAAATATAATTTCATGCCTGGGCTCAGCCTGGAGGTCCGTGCCTGAGATGCAGTCAACTTCATTTGTCCTGACCAGCCAGCCTCACCGCTGATCAAGCCTCAACAACAAACAACAGCACCAGTCACGTCTTTGGATGTCTGCAAATAGCCCGGCTCATATCATAATGAAAGGCATTACTTGCTTCACCTTCCCTCCCTCAACCTCTGTCCTGCACCCCATCTCTTCCAGACTAGCACCAGAAATGGCGATTTGCACCTCTGCCAGCCAGTCTAGCTGTGGATGCACAGGCAGTTATCTGCTGTGACCACAGTCTCATCTTTGGTGCTATGCAGGGAGCAGAAGGAAGAAACAAGCCGCACTACAAGCGGGCACCTCAAACCACCTACCCCAATGGGCGAACACTTCTCAACGAACTTCAGCAGCTGGGATTTGGCCGTGCCAGGGTCACCCAGCATCAGTAAGTTGATGTCTCCTCTGCGCGTCAGTCCATCTGGGAGCCTGGAGCGACAGGGTGGGAAGAAGAGCAGGAGGAGAGATGGTGAGCCTTCATTTTGATAGCCAAGCATTGCTGACAAGTGGCAGGTGGTTGATAGCATCGCCAGAAGACTGTAGGAGGGCTCTGTGTCATGAATGACACCCCTGCCACCACCCTCTCTCTACCAGGCTGACTTTTCCCCACCTCTTGCGAGAGCCGCCAAATAAGAGGCAGGCAATGGCCTTCTTGATGTCAGTGCTGCCATAGATGGAGGGCGCAATGCTCTTGGCGATTGTCTCGTAGATGTTGGGCATGGCAGCAAGGCGACGAAGTTCCTCCTCTTCTTGAGGGGTCACTGAGCCAGCAAAGCTGTGTCCTGTACAAGGATGAGGAGAATGAAGCAACAGTGAAGAAATGGATGTTTTAAAATAATTGACACTACTCCCCCCACACCTGCTACCACCAAAATCCCTTCTTGAAAATCACACCAAGTGCCACCAGGTGGGAAGGGTAGAGAGGGCAGGCATTTGCTATGCCAGCAAGGCAGGCTGCATCCTTAGAGGCTGGCAGGAAAAAGCAAGGATCTTGGGCAAAGCAGTTCTGGAGGAATCAGAGGGAGAATTACAGTCAGGACCATGTTTTAAAAATATAGTTCAATTTTAACTGTCAACTTCAGCCCAGATCATTAGGAATGGCTTAGCATATTCACACTAAGATCAATAAGATAAAAGAACTTAAATATCCTGGAGGACTCAGGCTGAAGCCTCTTTATTTAATATCCCTGAGGAAAAAGTCAAACAGGACATGTAAGTATAGAGCATGCAGGGCAAGTCAGACCCCTGGGCTGGCTTGAATCTTCTGCTATATAAGCAGCAGAGAAGGACCCAGGCTGTGATTTCATACAGTCCTTGCTAAGGGACTGCGTTGCTCAGGGCGGTGGCTCTCCCAACACCAGGCTACCGACACAGACTAGATAGGCACCAAAAGCAGCCCTCACCTGAGCCCTCCACATCCACCTGGATGCCCACCACGCGGATGTAAGCGCTTCGGATGCCCACGCCCACATTGTCACGGCTTCTGTTCTTGCTCTGGGCAGACTTCTTGATGGAGTAGATGCCCATGATAGTGACTCTGTTCCCTGGGACAACTTTGTCACACAGGTACCTAAGAGGAGGAAGGGGAAAGCAGAGGATGGTGGCGGGGGAAAGGATGGCACCAGCAACACCCACTAGCCCGGCAGGGTGATGGGGGGAGACCACGCCGGTACCTGTCGCAGTACAGCTGCAAGTGCCGGGGCATCTCCCCATGCGGCACAGCGTCTGGGGACTCCTGCAGCTTCAGGACCTGGAAGTCCACGCACTTGCACTTATCTGGCATGATGAAATAGGGGTCCAGCGGACACTTTGGGCGGCCAGCTTGTTCTCTGTGAAGAGAGATCAATCAGGGAAAGCTGCTGGCACTCAGGAGCCACCTCTGTAGAGCGGACAGCGGTGACAGAGCCCGGAGCAGCCACCCCACCGAGCAGTGCCCAGCAGGCAAGAAGAGCAGTCACACAGGGCTAAACCAAAGGCTCATCAAGTCCTCGGTCTCGTCTTCAACAGCTGCCAAAAGCAGGCATGAGAACAAGCCAAAGACAGGGTGATACTTGCCTGAATACTCTCCCTGCCTCCCCCCTCTCCCCTGCTAGCTAAAAGCAGGGAGGAAGGTAATTCATTAATTACAGAGAAGGTAACAGTATAGACTGGGCAACATGGCAGGGCATTTTTCTTTATAACCTTGCGAACAAAGCAAATGTTAAGTGGTTTCCGGTAAGAAAGCAATTAGCGATGTGACAAGGCTGCCATCAACCTCCCAGTGTCTTGAGACGCATCTGCCTTGCTAGACTACAAGCTCTCTGAGACAAGGAGCACCTCCACGTCCTGCTGCCGTCTCTGTACATCTCTACCGATGCCTGACTCCATGCAGGCAGGGACAGGGCTTTTGGAGAGGGTAACAGGAGAGTGCAGATGCACTCATGCAGTCAAGCATCAGGAGCAAGGCACTGTACAGACCACATGCAAGAACGATCCTTATCCTAAAGACCTCTCAAGCTGCATTACAGATAAGGTGCAGAAAATAAATACTGCCAGGCACGAGCTCAAAGACACAACCCACCACGATCGGTTGGCACAAGAGCTGCCACAACGGCAGCCTAATGCTCACTGTTCGCATGGGCATCAAGACCTGTAAAGCAGGATTTGAAGGTTAGTAGCAAAGCATCCTTACAGAAGGTAATGCAAAACAGCCCCCTGAGAAAGAGGAACATGGAAGCAAGAAGTTTCTTTGAAAAAGATAAGAACTCAATAGGAAGTTAGGAGAGCAGCTTAATGCAGCATTATGGAACAGCTGGAAGCAGGAATAAACCTTTAGGTACCACAGGCAAAATGCCCTACAGATAGAAAGAACTCATGCAGCATCATGACCAGTGTGACTGTAGACGGATGGAGCTAAAACCTGGTGGCCACGGGTGCACGCAGGCACAAGGGCAACTCAAAGGGAAGAGGCAGCAGGAGGAGGGGACGCAGCCATTTTTTCCCCCCACCAGCCTGCTGCATGCATCCCCATGTCAGTCCTTACGTGTTGCATTTTCTGGGGAGAGCGTAACCCTCCAGGCCTGGGCGCACCGCAATGTTGCTGATGGTGTTGCGGCAGCTGCGGCACTGGATGGCTATTCTGGTGGCTTTGGCTCTCACAGGGGTTGCTGCAATTACGATCCCAGGGATCTTCACAAGGTGGGACATCTGGTCGGACTGAAAGGGAAAAGGTGAAGGGAAGGCGAGAAAGCCGTCACTGGAGGATGGATAGGAAACTAAAGACGTTAAACACATTTCTTTCTTGCTGCACTTCGCACATTCATGGAACTAAGGTACCAGAACAAAAAAGCCTGTGCTTCTTGACAATGTCACTCTCTTGCTCTATGGTAGGGGAAGGTTGCAGGACTTAAGCCATGCTGATTTCAAAACAAAAGAGAAAAGGACACAACACTCCATGCAGAACATCACTAATAGCAATAGTGTCCACACAGCAGCAATCAGTAATAACAGTCCTTTCCAGTCAGATTTAAGTTACAGAGTATCCCTGCTTGTAAATTAGTTTACATCCCATGCCCTGAACTACATGATCAAGCACCGAAAGCTTCCCTGCGATCACACCCCCACACAAGCAAGCCCTGCCACTCACTGCTCAGCATGGCAGCAGATTCACCTCACCTTCAGGCTACGGATGTTGGCTGCGTTGGCATCCGATCTCAACATGACCTGGATGTCTTGGAGAGTTTCCTCCCCTGAAGGACGAGGACGGGTGACCTCATCTGCGACTTCTTTTGCTGCTTCTTCCAACTACAAAGGAAACAACTAGGCTATTATGGGTATATTACAGTGTATCATCAGGGCTGCTCTCACGACATGACAATGTCAGCGCGCCAGGTTGCCAACCTCCTCCATCCTTACCAGCTGCAGGTGCTCCGCTGGTTGCTTGTACAGATAGTCAGCGAGATCTTCATCAAAGCTGGCCAGGTCTTCCATCTCCACCTCCACCCAGTACTGACTCAGGTTATAGTGCCGTTTAAGCTCATCCCTGCAAGGCAGTAAGTGGTAAAGGTTTGCAGGGCAGAAAGCACCAGTCACGCACAGTGACCCTATGACAAGCAGGGAGCAGAGAAGGCAGGTTCTGCAGGAAGTCCTTGGTTTGGAAAGCAAATGGGGAAAATCAGGAGAGTGCCAAGAGAAGCCTAGGGGGACCTGGGCAAATCTTTCACCCAAAACGACTTTGAAATGTGACATAAGACCAGGGACACCAGTGCTTGCAGTGACAATGTAAAGTACAGTGCTATGCTTTACCAGTTACACGAACAGATAGGCAATTAGAAAACTTCTACATAGGATAACCTATTATACCTACACTATGATTAAAAAAAAGAAAGTAATAGCATAGCAGGCAATGTTCTCCTTAAAAAAGGCAGGGTGCATGAAATTCGGTGATTAAAGGTGAAAGATTTTCCCACTCCTTGCATGATACATGCCCATATTCTCTCACAGTTGTGTCTCCAAGCTGCATAGGTAAAGGGACAGCCAAGGGACCTTCATAGCCTCAGAAGGCACACGTGGACACTGCTACACTGGTTTTAATGGATACAGACAAAACTCCAGACCAGAAAGCACTACAACTTGAAGACAGACCTTGAATTTCAGAACTAGGCGCAAGTTTGGCAGTGCAGATACCTCTATTGCTACCTCCGCCACTGGCTGGCAGCCTAAAAATTTGGGAGAACACGAGACCTCAGTTGTCCTATAAGGTTAAATAGGAACAATAACGTTTCTTATACTAAGAGCTCTTTACGGTCTATGGGAAGAAAAAAGCTGACACGTGCTATTGTATTCCTGGGGTGTGCATAGGAGGAGGGAGGTTAACAGCAGATCAGATGGGCAAAGAGGAGTGGGTAAGGCACAGGAGAAGAGGGGTCACAGCAGCACCTGTATTTGAAGGTGAAGCCCGTCCGGTCCGTGCCCACCCGGTACTGCCGCAGAAACTCCTTGAACCGCTTCTGCAGGTGCGACTTCCGAACCTGCCCCTCGTCCACCGAAGCATCGCCCCCAAAACTGTCGCTGTAGTAAATGCCGGGGTCGTCGAAGCCGGACATGGCGACTGCTGCTCCCCTGTGGGGGGAGGGGGGAAGGGGGGAGAGCGCAGGGTCAGCCCCAGCCGCCACCTCCCCCCCGCACCCAGCGCCCCACGGGATCCTGCCGCCCCCGGCTGCGCCGCACCCCAAGCACTACCCCGTCCTCCTCTCCCACCCACGGTGCCCCACGGGACCCCCCTGCCCGCTCCGCTCCGCACCTCGCTGCCCGCGGGAAGCCGCCACCAACTTTTTCGCGGCAAAAGCGGCGCGCGGCGGAAACCAAACTACTGCACGGGGCCCGCCGCCGCGCGCTCCGATTGGCCCGCCCCCCGTGCGCCGCCGCGGATTGGGCCCCGGCAGCCCTCCCGCCCCGCCCCAAGAGGAAGCGCGCGGCACAGCCTCTGCCGCTGATTGGCCGGGACCTTCCGCCCCCTGACGGCCGGGCGCAGTTTGGCGCGAAATCTGGGAGAGAAGGGCGGGGGGAGGCGAAATGGCGGTCGGGCGGGGCCATTGTGGCGGTGCGCGGAGGGGGGAGCGAGTGAAACCATGGCGGGCGAGGGGGGGAGCGCGTTAGTTGCCCTCAGGCGGCGGGAAACGTGGGCGCTGCAGGCTGGGGGGCAAGGTGGAGGCGTTAATTACTGAGAATAAAATAAATTACTGCTGTGGGCTCCTTGGGGGCAGCTGGAGTCTGTTGTTGCAGGGTTTGGTGGGGTGGTTGGGCCAGGGCCAGGGCCAGGGCCATGGAGGGCAGGGCAGGGCAGGGCAGGGCAGGGCAGGGCAGGCGGTCTGGCCGGGGCCTCATAGGGATGGCAGTGGCTGTGCCGCAAGCCTGGTGGCCTGCGAACAGGCTGCTGCCTCAGGATGTGTGTTCTCCAGGATGCTTTCCTCCTGACCAGTCGTGAATTTTGGGGGAAGGCTGGCAGGTTGTTGAGTTTTGGCCCTTCGAAAATGTGGTAGTGTGCATCCTACGTGAAAACAAAGCTGGGAAGCATGGTGTGTTGCAAGGGAGGTTTTCAGTGCAGCGGGTGGAAAATAAAGACCATCTTGTTGCTGCAGAGAAACCAGATCTATTCATAAAGATCATAGTTGAGTACAAGCAAAGCTTTAGTCTTCACCTCCAAAGACTTCCTTAGGCTCCGTCTGGAGTCCTTCAGTGTGGGACAGCACAACGGCTGTGAGATGCTCAAAGCACCGTACCTTTTCTGCCGTGAGCAGGGAGGGGATGATGTCAGTCTGAATCCAGATTTCCTAACTTTGAGGTCACAGTTACAATCTCTTTGGGCAACGGAGAGGGGCTGAGTGTGGTAGAGTGCATTTCTGAGCCCATGGGCATTTGTTTGCACGTTTGGGATGTTTAGGTATTCAGCACGGTTGAATGAACATAATGATTTAGTTGGGGTGGGTTGGAGGGACTGAATAGGTGGAACTTAATATAAATTTGAATGAATGAATAAGTTCTTGTATTTGAATAGCCATCAAGCCTCATATCCCTGCTTTTCAAACATCTGGCTATCTTTTTAAAGAATTAACTATTTTTTCTACCAGGGGTTGGCAAATGGGTCCAAGCAGAGAAGTATTAAAGGGGATTTTGGAAGGGATATGGGGTAGATAAGAGCCTGAGAATAATGACAGTCCCTTTTTCCCACTGTTTATTCTCAGTAGGACCTGCCTTCTGATTTGTGCTCTTTGAGCAGGTTCAGTGCTGGTCGTTAAAACAGATCAGTAGGAAAGCATGTCTTTGGGATTAAGGTCACAGCCAGAACAGGCAGCATCATGGAGACAGGTTCATCATAGAGGCTTTCTGTTAGAAAGAGAGGAAGGACTCTGAGGTGATAGATAGTGGCCTTGTTGGTACCTGCTGTGCCATAGCTGAACTGCAGCCTCTCCTGCAGTGACACTTGTGTTAGAAGACCCTCTGAAGCAGATAGGGCCTGTGGCCATAACAGTGGCTGGCCACGAAGCCAGACCTCCAGATCTGCTTCAGCAAAAGGTGGGGAGAGAAAGCTGCGTGCATGGGATGCTCCAGCAGCACCCTGTGTTCGGATTGCCTTTAGCAATGCCTCGTGAGTACCGAGTCCTGGGAGTAAGTTGGGTTGGTTTGTTACCTAGGTGAGGGCATGCAGTTGCATGCGTGATGTCTCCCACTTAGCTGCCTCATAGGATCAAAACCTAGTGTGCGTTTTTTTTCTGGGGGGTGAAAACATACGTGGTTTTCTGATTCATACTGAAGTTCTCGCAAAGGCAGTCTGGTAATGGAGCCCTTAGCTAGTAGCGGTCAGGGAGAGCTGTCCTGGTTTAGACCAGCTGAGGGTCCCATCACTTTTTGCTTTTAATGGAATAGCAACCAGCTCTTACGTACGGCTTCCACCCCTTAAAGATACTTTGTATGCTCACAGAATTTCGTGCCATTTCTAGAAATAGAGACCAGCGTGTAGGAGCTGAAGAAACCTGCCCCAGCTTGTAACGAGTTATTGTTAGCACCGAGTGGGAGCAGAGTCTGGCTCTGATGATAGCTCCCACTTTCGTCTATTGTAATGTCTCTGGAGGAAGCAGCTCCAAAAGACATGAAACTGGGAGGAAGAAAGACACCCATTTCTCCCCAGGTAAGGCTTTAATAATAGGAAACACCCGGCCTGAAGACTTTACATTGAAGTTTATTATGTATATAAATTATATAACCAGACAAGAGAATGACACTGTATCTTCAACAACCGTCTTCTGCTTCTTGAAAAGCAAAAATGATTGGAAAAAGGATTAATAAAGACCTACTAGTGTCATATAAAACAGTCTATAACCCACAGGAGCCATATTGCTCCACAGAAAAAGTGATCACAGTATTATTTAGCAGTATAAAAATTGAGCAAACAGAGCTCCAGGGAGCTTCATATTTCTGAGGAGAGACAGATGTCAAAGCTGCATTTCTGATCCTGTAGGATTTTTGCAGGCACTCTGTAAAGCAATGACAATTCTTGGCCATTGTTTTTAGCCTTTTCTACCCTTAGTTTTTGGTGATAAGGTTAGTCTCTGAGAAGAGCTCACACCAAGCACAGGAGAGACTTTGCCTGAGCCCCCTTACAGCACACACTGATTTCTGGGGAGAAAAGTTTCCTAATATTAGTGGCAGAGCCAAGATCACAGTACCCAGTCAGCAGGAATTTCTCTCACAAGGACTGGGGAAGGTGGATTAGTTCAGAGTGAGGGAAGGCACGAAGAGAAGGTGAAGGTCCTGCTCTTTCACATGGCAAATAAGCCCACAGCAACTGTCGTGGCTAGGAAGCTGAGCGCCAGGAGCCACCGCACCAGGGGAGTGGTGGGTATTATGTCTGTGTGTCTCCTGTTTGTCCTCTCGCTTTCTTTCCCAGTGGCTGGACCTAGATCAAATAGGGAAAAAAGGAAAAAAAAAAAAAGTGGGTGAGAAGAGGCTGAGGCAAGAAGCTGCTGGTATGCCATGCTTGCTCTCCCCAGTGCCGGAGCAGACCCTGCTGGAGTTGTCAAGGGGAGAAGGAGGAAGCCCAGAGCCCAGTTGGGCTGGGGGAAACAGCGGCAGCAGATTCTGCTCTCCTGGGATGGGTGAAGAAGGGAAGCAGCAGACTTGACCTGGGAGTCACAAAGGCTCACAACCCCTCTGCCTGTACTTGAGTACCAGCTTCTTCCCTTGTTTCCTTACAGGCTTATTAAATGCACTGCCCAGGTCCATCAACCCCCTGATGTGTGCAGAAGACAGCCAAATACTTAAGCCAGAATTTTAAAAGTAATTTTATCTCCTATGTCTCATTGATTTAATTGGTTAGGCATCAAATGACCTTAAACAGGTAGTCCTTAGCACTCTAGACAAATAATTTTCCCAGTACAACTTCAGGATGGGATTCCTCATCCAACACCAAACTTTTCTGAAAATCCTACTTTTATGAGTGTATTGGGAAAGGAGTGGCAGAGTTTCAGAGACCTTTTACTGCCTTTCCCAAAGAGTTTGCTTTAAGCTTCATTGTCTAGAGATGTGCAAGACGAGGTTTGCTTTTCATTCTTTGCTGTGGGAAAACTGTGGTTCAATCCAGTATGCACCGAAAAATCTCCCTTTTAGTTTCAGAATGGGTAGGTCATAAGGGCTTTTTTTATTTGAATCACACGTTATCAGGGAAACCAGCCTCCTCTGTAAACATCTGAGCCTGCTCCTCACTCAGTCACAAGCCTGACTCCCTGAAAAGGGCTTGCTTTTCTTGCAGCTGCTGCTGGGGCTTTGCCCAGTTCGGGACAGGGCTTTGCCAGTAGATGGAGCTTTTTCAGTTTTGCAAAACTGATGGGCAGCCTGCACATCCCCACTTCCCAGCTGATTACGTTACACCATCCAGAACAAAGCTCACTATAAACCCAGCACACTTTCAAGAAGTATTTTCAGTAAATACTTCTGGAAAGCAGGAAAATGACTAGAGGGAGATTTAGTCCAAAAGGACAGCCCGTTGGATAGGGCTGTGTGTCTGGAAGAAACTTCTGTCAGCATCGTGGCATCACAGCTGATCTGGGCCCAAAATTGCAGCCTTTGCTTCTGTGAACTCAAGGACAGTTTTACTTGTTGTCGAAACTCATGTGGCTAATGAACACTTATTAAAACCTAAGAGAAGGAGAGGGGAGTCTCTTCTTGTAAAGCTCCCTCATTGACACTGTTTCTGGAGAGCCCACATGTGTCATCCTTGCTCTGTCATGTCTAGAAGAAGCTTTGCACACACCAGTGCCTCTCCTTGCACTACCTACTGATGGCTGGAGAAGAGACGGGGCAAGCCCCTCATGCTCATTTCTCAGTGGCTTTTACAAATAAGAACAGAGGAAGGGAGGAGAAAAAATACTACAAGCGGCAATGTTAAACACCTGCCCTTAGAAGCGTCTTACCGTGCTCATATGATTTGTCAACATTCCTTTTGCGGAGCTCTGCCTTCGACTGCGTGGGGTGACCATTCTCCTGGCCCTTAGACACCAGCTCCTGCAGTGCCTCAAACACCTGAGAAGAGGTAACACTGTCTTATTATGTGGCCTCCTCTTCTTCTTTCGCTTGACCCCTTGCCCCTGCCCCAGGCACTTTAGGAACTAGAGGAAGACATGAGCCTTCAGTCCTAAGTCTCCTGGCGCTTTTTGCACAGAACATAATCTGCCTGTGGGGTCAAGAGCGCGTCTTTCAAACTCCTTGTTTGCTTTACTCCTTGTTCTCCCTGAAGCTTCCATCTCAGGAGAAGGCTATTACCCATCTTCTGATGGGAAGGAAAACAAGGTACCTGTGCGTCTAGTCAGCATTCACAGAGGACCTGTGGAGCTGTACTATGAGAAAAGCTTTTCAAAGACCAACCTTCTACTAGGCTCCCAGGTTGGACAAGTGTAGCCATCCAACTCTGATTAGCTTGCCCTAACTGACAACTTCCCGTAAGTTCCACAGCAGAAATACTGGCTTTGCCTTTCCCCTGTAGCTATTATCTTGTTTCAGAGAGGGTGTGGGCAGGCAGGGCTGGCTGGTTGTTACTCACCTGTATATTTAGCAGGAATGCTTTCTTGGCCTCCTCCAAGACTCTTTTCTTAGTGGCAAGATCCATCTCGAGGGCATTCATGCGGGAGCGATAGAGCTGCTTGAACTTGGTGGCGTTGGAGACTCCATTGAAGGTGAAGAAAGCCAGCCCTTCTCCAGTGCTGGGCAGCTGGAGGGCTTTTTGGGCAATTTTCTTCAGCACCTGCCCCCCAGACAGGTCTCCCAAATACCGAGTGTAGGCATGGGCCACCAGGAGCTCTGGATGGTTCTTGCCTACGTAGTGGAGCCTATCAACATATTTCTGAGTAGCCTCAGGACATGGGATCTCTTCCCTCCAGTTGCTGCCATAGAAGTACTGCAGGTCTTCCTCCAGGGCAGCTTTCCGGTGCAGCTCCACCGGAAAATACACAGGGGCATAAACTGGGTTGTCCTTATTACGTTCAATCTCTTCCTCCAGTGCAGAGTAGATGAAGTACAAGGATGCCGTAACCAGCTGAAAGAGAAGGAAGAGGGTGAGCTACAGGTGCATCTGTCTGTCTTCTTCAGGTTTTGGGGACAAATCCTGCTAACGAAAAAGTTGTTCATGGGCACACCCAGTATGAATCATGCACATCTGTGATGTTGCAGGTTTCCCATATGGAAAGCAGAGTTGCAAGGGGTAGTGAGATACCGTTTAGCCCTTCCCCTTCTGATGAGGCAGCATCAGGTAAGACCTAAGCCCTTTCCAGCAGATACTGGTCTTATCTGCCCTTAAAAGCCTCTGCCTTCACCTTCAAGTTAAAGGTCTTGCAGCTTGATGTAATGGAAACTGGAGCCCTATTAAATCATGCTTGGTCTATTCTCCTCATTCCCTTGGTCACCAGAGAAGGTATTCCCAAAGGTATATTTTCTGGTGCATTGTTCAACTCTGAACGCTTCAAGATGTGGCTTCCCTTTGTGGGGCCTTGTGAGACGATGACACACCCTGTTTATTTTTCAACATATTCATCCTGTTGGCATCCCACCATCCTGGGAACTGAGGCACCACCACTCTCCTCATTCAGCCTTGCAAGTGGGGTTGCCTCCTTGGTTGCCCCGAGGAGACAAGATAAAAAGGGGCTGGAAGCACAGCCTGCCTCTGAAAGATGCCTTTGTGAAAGAGCGCTGCGAGGCTGTGTGTTCTCCTCTCTATTTTGAACCATTGTTACTGTTGTTTTTCCCAGCTTACGTGATACTTTCTTCTATCTGCTAGCTTTTCCATGTGGCGTAAGACAATCTAGCTGTGTTCTTTCCTTCCCCGGGCATTCTGTTTTCAGAGGCTGTATACATATTTACACCTATACCACTCCTTCCTTACACTGGAATCCCTTAGCAGCAGCAAGGGGTAAAACACGAAGGTATTGCCATACAGGTGCGTCAGGCTTGGGAGAAATCCGTTTAATCTTCCCACAAAGCAATCAGTTCTGCAGTAAAAGAGTTGCTGTTTCAACTTTTCCCCACTGTGCCAGCAAATAGGACTTTGATAGCACATGGGCAGTGGCTTCGTTGTGGAAACAAATATTCCGATTCTGGGGAGCTGCGTGTCACGGCAGATATATAGGTTTGCCAAGAGAGTAAACAAAAATAGAGGGTTTTAAACAATAACCTGTTATCCAGCTTACTGGAAAAGAAACAAAATATGGGAACATTGCCTAACAAATTAAGAAAACATAATGTGACTGGTTGGTTTCAGAGGCAGGTAGTGGTTTAATGGGAAATGTGGGTTTTGAAAACTGTTGTTATTTTTTAAAACCCACATCACATCTTACTCTCCCTGACAGCATGTAAATATCTTCTAAGAAATTGAGCTGTATTCCTGAAGGCCTGACTTTTTACGCTATTGCCAGCCTGTCTCAAAGTTCACTGCCTAACCAATGCCACATTTCTAACAGCAGGAAGTCAGGACCTGAGAATAAATTTATGCTTGACTAAGTATCCTGAATGTGACCTGTCAGAAATAAGTAGTCTTTTTCCTACTCTTGTGGATTTATTTGCCAAGAAACAATTCAACAACAAAGTAATTAAACCACAGGTTGGATTGCTAGCTGTTATTTGCAAGCCCATGCGTCACATCCTATAGCCTCCCAGGAATTTCTGGCCCAGGTGCGTGCTTTGTTTTTGCTCATGGCTTTGTTATATGGCTCAGATCCCAGGAATCATGTATCTAGCCAGGTTAGGTGCAGACTAATACTTGCAAATGTTTCTTTTTCATCTTAAGAAAAGTGACAGGCTCCTACCTGTTAGCAGGAGACATGGGTTGCTCAAACTCAGTCTGCCTTTGAGTTATTATTGTTCACAATCTCAGCTCTGGTATTACCCAAGTGACAACGGAAACATTGCAAAGTTCTGTGCCAGAGATGATCCCACATCCCCACTTTCTCACTATTCCATCATTATTTCTAGCTGTAGCTGCTTAAAGTGCTGTAAATTTAGTATTCTCCCTCTTTTTGGCATTTCAGCCACTCAAGTAACTGCACGCAGTCGTATCTCCATTAACTATAATTGCCAATAATTAACATGCAGGCATTTATGAAGAAAGAGAAAAGCAATTGCATTAATCCTATCAACCTCTTTGTCTTTTTATCCTGTTTCAGCTTGGCTGCCCATCCTGATATTCGCAATCCTGCCCTGCCTTCTGCAAGAGGAGCCAGTAAGATCCTAGGGTGCTGGAGTTTGATGAAGAGCATGTTTTGCACAGGAGGTGCTGATACCAGACAGCTGTAATGCAAAGCACCTCCTTCCTTGTGCCATTCCCAGCCTCCTCCGTTTAGTCCCCGCGCAGCCCCTCTGATCTAACAGTATATTTCCTGGCGAGGAAATCCCATCCCCAAGCAAAGCTGCTACGAAGTACCTTAAACTCGTGGAGTGACACCTGCCCCTTCTGGAAATTACTCATGAACGGTGTGTTCTCCGCCTGCTCGTGCACCTCCTTGGTAGCTTCTTTCATCAGTTCTGACAGGTCCTTGGACAGGCTGGGGAAGAGCAGCAAAACAGATGTCAGTGCTGTTGCTCTCCTCTGGCAAAATGGATCTCAGCTCTCTAGGAAAAAAGGGGGAGACTGGGATGGCAGGAAAAGGAGCAGAGCATTCCTGAGAGCCACGGATGGGAACTGGGGAGCACTAGCATCCGAAATGCTGTCCTGAGGGAGGAAGACTGACAGTGGTGATAGCAGTAGCATGCCATTCCCTGCAGAGCAGAAACAGGAACAGCATGCCTAAAAGCACGGGGAGGAATACAATACTCTTCTGGCAAAAAAATTCCCTCTCATTCCCGTCCCGCTCTCACCTTTCAGAGCTGTGTGTCTGGGAAGTTTCCATGTTTCTCCACATCGTTTCACTCCTCCACTTCCCCGTTGTTTTTTCTTGCTCGTGCTTTCCTCCTTCCCTTCTGCTCCCAGGACAGTGAAGCTCTGAGCTGGGCAGCCCGACTCTCGCATCCAGCTTTATACTGCCAGGCCACGTGAGCAGCCAAACCGCTGACCTCAGTGTGAGTACAAACTTCTTGCAACACAACTGCTCTTCCCTTCCCAGCCTGGCTGTCACCCTCTCCTCGCCTGCAGCCCCAGGGACCAGAAGGAAGTCACCTGATGCCTCTTGATAACTAAGCAGAAACAAGCGGATATCCAGCAACTTCTCCTTCAAGGGTGCCTGGCTCCGTAACCCTTTCAGCGCAGTGCCCGTGGCAGGCAGAGAGAGCCCAGGTGCTGCAAGAGGTGTTCATTGTGCTGGGGCAGCGGGGTTGGACAAGGAGGGGTGGATTTACAGGGCTAGTGCCTGGGGTCGGGTGGGCAACCTCCTCTCCCTACACCCCAGTCTGTGTCCCAGCTGTACCCTGCCTGGGGAGCTGACAACGCTCATCCTCATCTGCCCTAGCATGATTCAGGTATAAATGTCCTATTTCCCATGACTGCGCACATCTTCAGAGAGTTTTTCAGGTAACACAGTACTTGTGGGCCATGGGATGGGGAGCTCAGCACTACAGGTTAGGAGCTTACCCCCTTCAGAGCAGGGAGCACAGCAGGGACACTGGGGGCACCCGGGACAATCCGGCTGCTGTGGCACGTGCATGCACCAGCTCTGGTCTGCAAATGCCAGAACTGCCCTTGCACAGTGCTGGCCACTGGTGAATAAGCCCTGTCACTTTGCAGAGGGCCGGCACAGGTGTGCCTGCACTTACGCACAGAGAAATCCTTTCCATGCTACCTTGTGCATGGAAAAAATACTGTCCGATTTGTGTGGCAACTGGTCCCTGCTGTTACTACAGCTGTGTGCAGGGCAATTTAGGAGAGTAGCACTCCATCTCCTAGATACCCAAAAGGCTGGGGTAGCTGGTGGACCGACAAGATGTCATACAAGACTTGGGAGAAACTGAGGAAGTCTGCAGAGACTTTCAAAGGCAAATAATTTCTCTTTTTTGGGAAAAGAGAGTTGGACAAGGTGCTTCTGCCAGTAGCTGGCTGCTCTGCTCTTTTCTCTGGTGAAGTGGTCAGCGGGGCAGCCAGCAGATGGAGCGGGGCCCTTCTTTTCTAAGTGTAGCTGTGCTGGAAGCAGGGCTAGCCAGGGTGGATGATGCATTGGCCAGCTGTACTTTGGAAAAGCACAAATTTTCCTTTCAACCCAAAGAGCAGGGCACTTAAAGCCAGCATTCCCCTGCTGCTGTGGGGGTGAGAAAGCCCCATGCTGCAGTGTGCAGGGTGGTAGGGAGGCAGAGCCTGGGGAGGAGGGGGAAGGATTGTGGCGTGTTCCGTCTGTCCCATCCAGCAAGCCCACTCCCTGGCTTTGCTGGTGGGTGCTGCTGTCCAAGCCTCATACCTCGTGTGTCTCCCTGTTGCTGCACCCACACCTGGCCGCAGCTGGGTTTGGTGCTGTAGGTAAGAAAGCTGTCCGGGAGGAAATATTCTTCCACGCTTGTTTTTTGACTGGGGCAGACATCTGGCCTGCGGTGCAGGCTCAGGAAGGATTACTCAGCGTTTCCACACTGACTCAGCCAGACTTCTCCTGTCTTGCTTTTGTCTTTTAAAGCAAGAGTGCATGCTAGCAGAAGCTGTCACGTTCCACTCATACTCCCATGCCTTTGCAGACAACTTGCTGCTGGCTTGCTTGTTTTTCTGTAAGGTAAAATAAATGTATCTCGGGATGTGTGAATGTGAATCTTTGAAGCAAGCGTGACAAAGCCGCAAACATCCCCTGAGAGTGGGCTCCTATGCGGAGTCCATGGGAGCACAGGGCTGCATGGCCAGTCCCTCCTGAAAACACTGATGCCGTTTTGCCACAGGGATGGCCCCGAAATGAGCGTTTCCCTCTGGCATCGCTCCTTAAAGCTCACATTTTCCGTCCTTTTCAGTGAGTCTTATTCTGACATGGGAAGCTGCAGCACAGATTGAACCTGTAGCTCTGGTGGAGGGAAGTAGGAAATATATGAGAATATGAAAATGAAAAATATTATTCATTTTATGAAATAATATGAAAAAAATCCAACCCTCAAGCCCTGCCCCTCCTTTCACCTCTGTTCTGCAGCTCTGGTAATGCATCCAGTTCCTCCCCAAGGACTTTCTGGTTGCTTTCAGGCCAGTGCTTTTGTCCACTGCTGCCTGCCTTCTTCCAAGAGGCTCCATGCTTGGAGGCGCTATAAAGGATGTATCCAAAATGTCCTCCTCCTTTCTTTTCTTCCAGGGTTGAGGCAGATGTGGATGTGAGACTGGGGGGAAGAGAGAGAGGGAATATAGTCATGTCACTGCCATTCCAGGTAGGATACTTCTTCCCAGGAGGCTCATGACCACACTGCCCCAGGACATGGAGCCAATACACCTCCTTCTGGATCTCAGGGCTTTACCTTCTCCTGGGCTGGTCACAAGAGATAAAGTTCCTACTGCAGCTCACCTCCGCTGTGAGCTTTTCCATCGGTGCAGGCAAGCAAGCCGTGCCCCATAACTGATTTATGCTGTCTGATCTCTAGCTGATCAGGGTTACATGGGATGGAGGAGCTGTGAGACCGGGCCCAGCTTTCCGGAAAGGCCCAAATGCCCTGCAGCAAGATGGAAGAAGAACTGAAAGTGGGGTGTCATCATCTTCGCAGTTGCTGGCCTGGGGTGTTTCTGGCCCCATCCAGTGCTCTGCAGAGGACTTGTATTTCTTCTGCTGTGCTGTTGCTATGCGGTGTGGGGAAGGTTAATGACACCGAGTGTGACAATGTGCTGGCAGAGATTTGCGAGGGACTATCTCTTCCTTGGAAAGAACTTGGGAATTCAACAGTTGAGAGCGATGCACAGGGAAGGAGGTGTGTGCTTTTAGTGGATGCAAAAAACTGGCCCCCGGAGCAACTCACTCAGCATAGTGGGTCACAGGAAAGCAGAGGCCAGCCCACATCCAGGTCACTAGAAGATTTTGCTTGGACCTCATCAAAGTGTCAGACCTGTGGTCTCCACTGTGCCTGCCAGAAGTCCTGTCATCTCCTACTCTTCCAGCGAGCAGTGGCTGGGTGGTGCCAGAGCTACCTGGCTGTGAGGGTGATGTGCATGGGCACCGGTGAAACCGCCCGGGAGATTTCTGGCAAAGGTGAATCGAGTAGCCTCAGGCAAGATATTTGTAATAGTTCCTGCTGGGCTTAAAATCCTCCGTCTGGGCAGAGAAAATGCTTAATCAAGAGATTAAGAACAACAGAAGAGAACAACAACAGAAGGTTACTGAGGGGCTGGTGTTTTCATCAGGGATAGGGAAGTGGAGGATTTTCTCCTCCTTATAGCCATAACAGCGTGTTCTGCCAATAGATTTATGGTCAGAAATGTCTAGTAACACAGGCAGTCACAGAGTGCCAAGTCAGCTCTCCTGAACCCGTGTGGGAAGTGCTGTGCCACGCTGGGCTCCGGCAGGCAGCTCCCAGCGGCTCGGCTTGGCTCGGCTCGGCTAGCCAGGGGAGGCACCACCCGCTGAAAACCAGCCTTCCCCGCTCGGAGGGGTTAATGGGCTCCCTTGGACTGTGACACAGCAAAATGCACCGTGACACAGCAGAACGCAGCCACCTGGTTTGCACCCGGAAAGCTGACTCAGTAACCAGGACTCGCTGTGTAACGGCAGGGGGAAAAAAAAAAAAGAAGTTGCGATAACCGCTTAAAATGACTTGCTGAAGAACGGAGTCAGTGCTGGAGTATACAGGGATACTCTGTGGGTTAATTTGTGTTTACTGAAGGGAGATTGCCTGGCCCAGCCCAGCCCTGGCAGAACTGACTGTGCTTGCTGCCGTCAGCATTGAACAATCCAAGTCCAGATCAAAGACACAGGTGGAAAAAGGGAGGTCGGGAGTGCAATGTACTTGAAATCCCCATGGGGAGCGCAGGCGCTGCAGCTGTCCTCCGGACTGGCATTGCTGGTACCTCTGGGAGGGTCCTATAGATGGACACGGCTGTGCAGGGCAAACCCCGCACACGGGAACCCCGGAGACTGATGTGGTGGGAGAGGGAGGTGTAGGCAGGTTTCTCGGGCACAAATGAATCAGCATGACAAAAACAGGAAGCAGAGATTACAATACATACTTTTATAGATATACGTGCTGCAGTGCATGGGTGTCTCCAGCACATGGCTATGAACAAGGAGAGAGCTCTGGCCTGGCTGGGAACAGAGCAGGGAGAAGGAGGGAGAACAGAGCAAGCACCCTGCAAGGCATGTGCCTGCTTTGTGACTGGAGACCCAGGGTCAGGCAGCGACCTGAAGTGCGAAGCAGGTCTCCAGGTTACAGGTACGCTGGGCTGAAATTTTGGGGGAGGGTGCACAGAGCCCAGCACAGTCCTCAGAGTCTCGGTGCTGGTGGGGATAGACCCTGTGCTCTGCTGGGGATTTGCTTTGGGAGCAAAAGGGAGGTGTGGAAGGGAGCAGGGCAGAGTTAGCAAATAAAAATCCCATTTGTGCAAATGTTTCAGACCGTGCGGCCTCGTTTGTTTCAGTGCTACAATTGTGTAAAACAAAGTGTGCCCTGACTGCGAGATGGGACAATGTGAAAACCTGGATTTGAAAATCACACGTATGCAACAAGGAGGACCTTGTGCCACAGCTCACACCCCTTTCTCAGGGAGGGGAGGAGATGGAGCTGGAAACCAAGTTCTGCAAAGAGTTGAGACCCAGACACACACCCCTCCCCCCCCGCCAAGATTTCCAAACCACCCCTGCATGGTTCCCTGCCCCTGGGGTACGGGAGACGCGTGTCCTCCTCCTGCGCAGGGCCGTGCAGCCGATGGGCCGTGGGCAGCCGGGGCTGTTTCTGGAGAGTTCTCCGATGATTGTCCCGAGAAGTGGGACTGGGGCCAAGAGCAGCAGCTGCAATCTCAGGGCGGTGCGCAGGAAACCGCCCCTTAATAAACAGCCTCAAGTGGATCCTGCTGCACCGTGACTCAGCAAAAGAGCCCCTCCACCACAGCTTGAAAGGTTTACTCAGCAATACTGGGTGGCCCGGCATGACCCTGACTCAGCAGGATGCCCACGCTGGGGAAAGGGTGAGTCAGCATTAGCAGGAGGCAGGCTGTGGGGTTTTGGGGCTCACACAAGAGTGGGGAGTCCCAGAGAGACATGTGGCATCACTGGCAGCAGCAAAATGCTCCCCCTCCAGCTGTGTTTCCTGGCGCTCTGCAGCTGCATGGGGCGGGGGGGCAGGAAAGGTCAGAAAAGCTGGCATCCCACGCCAAGAAAGCTGCCCACCTGCCTAACCCAGGGACATGGAGGATGCTGTGGCCATCCGCTCTGGGACCGGGACAGTCCCTGCTCCATACGGGGGGAATTGAGGCACGGGAACGCTGCTCTCTGGGGTGCTGAATGGGCGCCTGGCTTCGCCTGTGCTGGTGGAAAACGCCAAACCCAGGAGATACGGGGTGTGGGAAGGAGTTTATTTTAGAAGCTGGCATGCAGGGCGTGCCAAATTTAAGCAATTTACCCAAGGCCATAGAGGGTGGCTGTGGCATAGCCTTTGTCCCCCACTTCCCCCTCCCTTCTTCTTCACTCATTACAAAAGATCGCTGCAGGGCAGGCAGGCAAGCCTGAATTTACCTGACCAAGCTGCTATTTGGAAGAGCTTTGTTTTGAAAATATGATGCTACATGCTAATGAGAAAGAATAAGAAAAGAGGGGTTATCACGGGCAGATATTTCTTCAAAGCCCTTCATTTAGGGACAGGGTGGGCATTGGTGAGCCTGGTGCACCGAGATGCTAGCGTAAAAGAGCAAGAACATCCCCCTTTTTGAGGAGGTCTTCCCTGGCATCCTGGACACCGGGGAGCTGGGACTGTTGGCTCTGTGTGGCCGAGACCCCCTTTCCCTGCACAGTGCCTAGCACAGCAGCACCTCGGGACCATGGCTGCGGCTCTTAAGCTAAATAATCATTAATAAGAGCACCTGAGCAACGTAGGATTTGAATTAAAGGGTTCAGCTGCCAGGTGCGGTCTGGTAAAGGTGAGAAGGACTGAAGGTGCTCGGCATGGAGTGAGCTGCCCCCTTATCGCTCTGCTGGAGCTGGTGCTTGATGGTGTGAATCGCTGCACAAAACACATCCCTGCCTGGAGGCAGTGGGGACAGGCAGAAGGGCACTGCTGGCAGCACATCACCCACACCCTGGCTTTTTTTTCATTTTTTTTTTCCTATTTGGACTGAAATTGTACAAAGAAGCTCAAAGAAATTGGCACCTAACTCCCCCTGAGACTGGCCTGGTATTTAAGGCCCTTTTTTTTTTTGGTCAAGGAGCTAAAAATACCACTGAAATGCCTCACAGCAATTTTTCTAAACACATATTTTCCTCCTGCTCTGTGCTGGAGAAAAAGCCTGCCCTAAAGCTGAAGGAAAGCCATGTCCTTGCCTCACCCCGCTGTCAAATTCACCCTGTGCCCGATCTGCCAAGATTGGCCAGGAAAACACAGCACCTGAAGACTGGCACATGCGGCTTTTCAGTGCCGGGAGGGAATTACTGATCCCCCCCGAGAAAAGCCCTGCTGCAGAGCCCGTCTCCCCGGAGGTCTCCTCGCCAGGGCTGAGCCCCCAGCCTTGCTGTTGCAGAGCAAAACACCCCTGTGCCCCCTGGCCAGGGGCTCCCCGCAAGGACCAAGGTCCAGCCCTGCAGAAACGCTGCTGGAGACAGCACTGCAGCGAACTTCTCCTACCCACGGGGAGTGATCCTGTCCCCCCCTCATCTGTCTCCATCCCTCTGACCGCTGGTTACCCCGCTGGGAGGGGGAAGCGAATCTGCCTGCTCGCGCAGCCCAAACCTGCTGCGAATCCCACGCACCCTCACACGCACAAGATTTTGCAAGGACGATGGCAGATAGGGAAGAAGAAGCTTTTGCTTGCGAGCCTGTGCCCTTGAGTCCCTGTTCCCTCACTCATGTTTCGCCAGTCACTGACACAAAGCAACAGGGACACTTGTTCACCCAACACGCGGCAGAGCTGCTGGGCACCGTGCGGGATGCTCTGGGTGCCCTAAAAGCCAGGGGAGAGCAGGCAAGTCAATGAAAGAGAAATCTCCTCAGGGCTACCAACCACCTTGGCATCACCCTGGTGCAAGGAGTCACCTCTGTCTGTGTGGTTTGTGAAATATCTTCAGGAGAAACAGAAAAAAACCCGGACTGGCTGCCAGCACAACTCCTTGTGTTGCACTGGTGACCACTGGCCACCTCCATTTCCTTGCCCCTGAGCATTGGGGCACCTACTTTTCCTCTAAAGTGTTTGCACATCTTCCTATCCCTCTTCCTTTTTTTTGCCTCTTTCCTCTCTTCTTGTGCTTCCATTTGCTTATGCCCCCCTCCCCCCGATAAAAATGAGTTACCTACAGAACTGTTTTCCTTCCTCACAACCCCCCTCTCTGCTGCCCACCGGGTCCCCACTGTACGTCCCTTCCCAGCATCTCCATCTGCCCTAAGCAGCACCACTAACAGTGATCTGAAGGGAAAGGGAAGTGGCTTTATTCTCATTTTGTGAAGGAAGGGGGGATTTTGTTATCCAAAAAAAGTTTTGAGGAAGTTTTGACATGGCAGAGCAACATGAAAGTCCTGTGGGATGGAGAACAGCCTTCCCAGTGTACTAGCATGAGACACTTCTGTGGTGATGTGTGAGATGATGTTGGGGGAAATTAGGAGATTTTTTTTTAACTGCTCTTTAAAAAAAATTCATATACTATTTGGAGGTTAGTAGTAGGTAAAGGAGAAGCACGTATTTTTTTGCCTCTATGAATGTGATGCTAGTATGCCAAGAGCCACACAACCCAAACATAATGGAAATTCTCATTAACTTTGAGCATATATTTGATTTTTAGAGATGTGGAGCAACTCTGACCCAGTACAAGGAAGTTATGCCTTTCTTCAGCTCACATAGAAACAACTGTTCTGGGTCATGCAAAATAGCAGTCCAGGTCAGGATCCTGTTTCTAATGTGGTTATTAATGGATGCTTAGACAAAGTGCAAGCGCTCCTGTGCAGTTGCAACGCTTGAACGCATGCTCTGGAGTGGTTGCTGCGTGAGTCCGTGCTGGGCTAATGGTTGCAGTGTAATACTTAGAATAAGGAAAAACTTTGTTTTGTTTTGTTTCCAGTGGTTGCATAGCCTGCTAAGCAGGTCACTGCGAAGGGAGAGGTTGTCCTCTGCAGTTGGTGGAGCTCAGCCTGAGTGTGCGAGGGACCACAGCCATCTGGTGGTCAGAAGCAACCAGGCAGCGTTATTTCTTTTTAAAATAGCAACATAAGAAAACACTTTTAAAAAGGGAAAGGCATTTAAAGGTATTCTTTATAGTGGTGTCATTTTATTTTTTCACAATCATAAAGCAGTTTTTGCCAACGCAAAACACCTGGCCTCTACTTAAAATGATCCCTTGCAGACCCGGCAGGGCTTTTTTCCAAGTTCCTCCTCAAAAGAAATCTTGCAAAATTATTCAAGCTATTACTGGTATAATCTATAACAAGTACGACAGTACTAATTTGGGCATGGAAAGATTCCATGCCCTTGTCCCCACTCTTCATATTTTCAGTTGCTTGAGAAAAAGAGACGTCATCCCTGTAGGATAAGTCTCTGCGCTGGGTGGCCTGCAGTGAAGAACACCGCGACTGGCTGCATGGTGGGGAGGGGACAGGCTCGCCCGCAGGGCCACGAGCAGCACTCTGAATTTTCACCTGTTGGTCATCGCTTCAAACTGACCCCGCTTGGTAGCCACCAAAAACTCTTCCCACCTCTTCACCCCATAACGAAAAGGCAAGGCAATTCCCCTGTGCTGAAGTCCTCCTTGGGGATGGTCCCCTCTCGGCTTTGCCAGCTCCTGTGCCGGCTCTCTGGGGAGGGAGAAAACAAGGTGAGGGTGGAGAAGGGGTCCTTACCTCGAGGTGGGCTCAGGGCATCCCAGGGGCAGCAAGGAGGAGCTTGAACTCCCCGTGCTTGTGGTATACATTCGGGGATGGCTTCGTTTCTCTTTCAGGGAAAGCCACAGGCAATGCACCGAGGGAGCTGGAGGCACCGAGAGCTTTAAGCACTCGCTGAGGCATGAACCAGTGTTCAACACATCACCAGTGTGAACAGGCTGGTGTCCTTCGCAAATGCTGAGTGGGGACCAGAAGACCTCCCTTCCCAGCAGAGCCAGGCAGCCTGAGTCCAGGCACTGGCAAGAGGGTTTGGGCATTGGGCCCCTTGCTCCGGAGACCCTTCTGGCCCCACAATGGCAAAATCTGCCAGCCTGAGCTCCATCGTGCTGCTGCTCTGGCTTCCACTCCTGCAGGTGCTCCAGGAGGGGGAGCTCAGCATTTGGCCCTTTTGCCTTTCCTCCTTGTTCTCTTCTTCTGTTGAGACTCACAGGAGGGAAGCTGCAGGGGCTCTCAGACCCTCATATCTCAGCTCAGAGTCCTGTCTTGCAGGAGGGACCTGCCCTTGCAGGTCTGCAGCACTGGGGGGATGCTGTGCTGGCCTGTAGCTCATGGGCCCACATGGTCTCTTGACTTCGAGTGTCCTCCTGCGGGCCATGCTCCCCGCACAGAGCCTTTGGTGCAAGCTCTGCGTGCTCTGGCTGGGGTGGGGGGAAGGCTGCTCTCCAGGGAGCTGAGTTCGGCTCTGGGCTTGCTGCAGGGGTGACAGCAGAGGCCAGAGCCAGTGCGGCGTGGATAAATCAAGCCTCTCCACCCAGGTTTAACTTCCAGCATTTGCTGGGACAAGGATGCTTTGGAGATTTAAAAAAAAAAAAAGAGGATATTTCAGGAAGCTGTGAGTGTGGTAAAAATGGACTTGTGATACAGGTCTGCAGCTGTGCCACTCCCCATCATTTACCCATGTTTGCCGCATGAAACCCTCACACAGTTGGTAAGGCAGAAACCTGTGGCTCTTAGGCTGCGCTCTTCAGAGACAAAAAGTGCTTTGCACGCTTTGTTCAATCTGAGCCCTTCTTAGGTGAGGAGCGTGGGGTCCTGTGGCACAATGAATTCCTGCTGCAGGACGGGAAGTAGCTCAGAGATGAAGCCACAACCCTTTAGCTTCAGGCAACCTCCAGCAGAGCCACTCATTAGCAAGTGGACTCATCAGCAAGATGGGGCAGGACAAGTGGCTTTCAGGCTCACTAGGCTGGGCTTTCCCCTCCCCACCACCTCCAAAAGATAGCATGCACACCCTGGTTTGAGGACTGCTGCTCAAAGAGGGTTATATTAAATATATAATACTACCTGGTTCAGAAAGGAGGGGGGTCTCCCCCCGTTCCTCCCAGAGGCATTGGGAATGCAATCGAATTGGAAATGGTGATTCATTTTTTCCAAGGGACAAACTGTCCAAGGATAATATGTGCTGTCTGTCTTGGCAAGCTGAAAAAGACACAAAGCCTCCTCCCACCCCACAAGTGCTTACAGAGGAGGAAACCCAGCACCCTGCTTTTGCAGCCCCGCTGCCACCAGCTGCAGACCAGCTTTGCTCACAGCTCTTACCCTCAAGCCTCTGCCTGAGCTTGGTATGGCTGAGACTGCAGTGCAGGCATGGGGAGAGGGAGGTGCTGAGGTTTGGACAACTTCAGCTAAGTTAACTCCTTACTACAAGTCTGGGGCTCAGAAGACACTTTCTTCTGTTCAACCTCCTTTTAAGAATCCTTCCCCCAGCTCCCACTCAGCTGGATGCCAGGGGATGGCATGGAGACAAATGAGGACGCCCTGTGGATACCAGAAAGCCCTTTCATAGCAACTGTATTTCTTGCATGTCTTTAAGTGATTTATGGGCTGCAAGGTGGGTATTCAGATCTGGTCACAAGGCAGAGAGGGAAGGGAGAGGAGGTAGCTCGCCCTCTTGCTATTTTGAGATGGGCTGTAGTCACCTCCCCAGGAGACTGTGCTAAAAAGCAGTGAGCACCTGCCTTGGCTTGGAGCACCCTCAGCCCCTGTGCCATGCCTCATCTCAGCACCACGCTGCCCTTGCCTTTTTGCAGAGAGCAAATTTGGCTGCATGGTTGCACCCCTCTTCTCCCCCACAGGGTCCTCCCCTCCCCACGCCAGCACTGACAGTGCACACATATTTTCAAGGGAGGCTCGAGACTTTGCTCCTTTAATGTGCAATAAAAAAGGCAACTCTCCCACGCTCAACAACAAATCCCATGAGCGGAAGCCCCGGGCTTGGCACCCTCCTCCCTGGCTGCCTTTTACAATTGGGCAGCGTGTGCGGTTTGCTCAGAAGGGTTTTTCTCCCCACGTGCAAAGTTGCTCCTGGCTGCCGCAGGGCTGCTTTGCTGGCGTGAGATGACTGATGTCTCGCTTCACCTCTGTGCTCACCAGCTGAACAAGCTATCCCAGCAACAGCATGTTCTCGCTGGTATAGCCGTGCCTACGTAAGGGCCTCCTGCTTTAGGGAACACAGCTCTTCACCCCCAGCATGCACAGCTACCCTGAGGGAGTCTATAGCGTTGGCCTGATCAGAGGCTCAGGGGGACTCCCCACACCACGGCACAATGTGGTGGAAGGCATCAGTGGAAATGAGAGAGGGAGGAGGGATCGCATCAGGGAAAGAGGGGAGAAAAGTATAATAATGGGAGAATTAAATTAACTGCAAAGAGTTTGCTGAAGGCACATCCTACTCCATAGCAGACAGCCCCTTCAGCCTGGGGTACCGCTTGCAGCTTCAGCCCTGCATGCAGCCAAGGGCTTTGGTAACTGGCTGTCGCGCAACAGAAACATTTGGGTAGGATTCTGGATAAACTGATGGGGAGGGGGAGGAAAGGAAGAGGAAGAGAAGGGGTTGTGAGTGGGAAGGTGTTGCATACCACAAGCACTTGTGCAAGAGAGACTAGAGCAACAGGGCCCCTCTACCATTAGTGTTCCTCCTCTGCCACCTCTAACACTTTGCATCCCCCTGCTTTCCAGTCTAACAGTAGCAGGCAGAGGGCTGGAGATCCATTTTAGGGATGGGGCAAGGAATGAGGCAGGCAGGAATGATTTCAGCAGCAGACTGCAGCCTCTCCTGTTTCTTGGGCAAGATCTCTGACTACCTCATTGGAGAGGAGGATGGGGAGCTTCTTCTACTTTGCCCACGCTGTACCAAAAAAAAAAAAAGCCCACTGAACTCCCACGTTCTCTAGCAGCTTTGAAAACCCCCTTCACAAGTCTATTGTGTGACATCCCTAAACACAACAAAGATTATCTGAAATCTGAAAGCAGCTTAAAAATAAAAACAACTCAAAGGGAAAACAGGAAGAAAGTGGAGGAAGGGGACAGAGTCCTTCCCCTGCTGGCCCCTGGTCAGAGGCAAGCAAAACAGCACGCACAGCCTCTTGCTCCACAGCACACCAGTCCATAGCATTCACAAGGCAAACATAGCATCATCTTCCTTTGCTTGCTTCCGATGATGGCTGGCAGCAGGAGGGGAGACGGACGTCCCTGCTGAGGAGCTGGACAAAGTGGGTAGCCGGTCTGCAACTTTTGCTCGCTCTTCCAGAAACTTGTCAAACTCTGGGGCAAGAGAAGAGCAGAGCATTAGCAAAGAGGGAGGTTTGTGGAAGAGCCAAGGTGCTGCTAGGAAAAGCTGGAGAAAGGGGTTGGCTGGCAAGTCTTACCTTCGCTGGTGACACCTTTTGCATCCTCTGACTCTCCCTAGGGAAGGAGGAGAAGGACATGGTTAGAAGCGAGGTAGATAAAGGCACCTCCACAGATATGATTCTTTGTCTGCACGGAGGGAAGCAGGATAGTGCTCCCGCCACTTCTGCAGTACAGACATGCTAGAGTGGCTCTGAGCCTCAGCTCATTAGCTATGCCTCCCGGAATGCTAATTATACTTGTGTGGTATCACAAACCCTGTGTCCTTGGCTTTTTCTCCCCTGCTCACTCTGAGCAGCCTGTGCCACACATTCAGCAGTGCCAGCACTATTGTACACTGCCTAAAATCCAGCCCCACAGATAACTCTGGCAGGACTTCTGGCTCCAGGAAAGCAGCCCCTCACTTACCACGTCAGTGGAGAGCCACTTTTCTATGTCTTCCATGAAATTGGCTTGGGGGACCGGCACCTGGAATAGAAGGAAAGAGAGCGATGAGGCCAAGAAAAGAGAGGATGTTCCAGGAAACTGACTCTGCAAAAAGAAAGCCCAACCCAAAAGCTAAGCCACTTGCTCCACCGTTCAGTCAGCTCAGGCCCTTCCAAATCCAGCCAGTGCCACTGCAAAGCTCTCTCAATGCCACCGCTCACCTGCTTTCTCTGCCCCATCCACACCCAGACACGCATAGTTTCCGGGATACATGCCATTAAAAGCATCTGGGGTTTGGTGGTTGGCTTTGGGGTATTAGGACTGGACCAGGCTTTCCATTTTGGTGAGGACTCACTAGGTGGAAGCTGGCTGCTTGTGTTAGGCAGACAGAGAATGAGAAACGTACTTTTCTCCCCACCTCCTCCCTTCTACAAACCAGTGATGGTCTGATGTCAAAGTCTGTGATGCTGAAGATATCGGACATGCCAAGTTTGGCACCACATTAAGGGGGAAAGACATCTGCCAAGAAGTGATCCCCTGGTAGGATCATGGAGCACAGCAGGATCTGACATCACACCAAACTACAGAAACAGACCCGTCAAAGAGAAAGTCCTCTACAATTAAAGTAAATTTTACTTCCAGTAGGGACGAGGCTAGCTCAGAAGACTTCATGTTCCTGGACAATTTAAGCAGCAAAGAGACACTTTCCTAGTGGACAGAGATAACCTTGATGGAAACCAAGTCCAATTCAAAACCCCAGATGCTTTTCTCCAGACACAAGCTCCTGAACAAAGCTGAGCAAGGAGCAGCCCTTGCTAGAGACTCCACAAGCACAAGTGCGAGAGAATATTTGTGGGAACTTATTTATTAGCCTCCTAATATGTATAGCTCCCTTGCTGTCAGGAAAACAGCAAGACCAAGAAAAAGAGCAATGCCTTCTTACCACGGACAGGCAGATTTCCCCAAACTAAGGGGGCAAGTGGAGATAGTTACCACAGCTGGCAGATGGATGAATGGGGATGGAAGAGGATGTGTGAGATTAGGGAAGTTTCGAAGCAAACTGGCTTTGTCTACCCAGAGAGGAACTCTTTGGGGTAGAAGTGCATTCAAGCCAACTGGATAGCATGTGGGGAAACATCCTAGAGCAGACATCAGTCTGGGCAGTGCCTGTTTCAGGAAGACAGGCTAACAACCTTCAGACCTGGGAGTGTGTCAAAGCCTCAGTGTGCCTGAGGGGATGTAATTGCAGGAATTCCTGCTGCCAAAAGACCAAATTCAACAGCCTGCAGGCTCAAACACTTTAGCTAGAGGAGGAGACCTTGAACAGGGTAAAAGCCGCAATGTGTTTTCCTCTAAATGGGGCAGCTCATGCTGAGCAGGAGAGGCTGCAGGGGGAATGAATGGCGGCAGCCTTCCTCATGATGCCACCGGCTAGTGCCTCTGCCCCAGACACCCACCCCAAAACAGGCCATCCTCTAGCTCAAAGAGTGGCACATGCTCCCTTGGTCTCAGAGCTCCTAGGATTTTTTCCTACAGACATGTTTACTTGAGGAAGGACTGACACTCTGCCTGCTTCCTTCCCAACCCTGGTCTCCACTACTGGTCCAGACCAGGGTTGGTCCATTTCAGTTTGCAGTCTCTGCTGATGTCTGCTGTGCATCCTCACGTGCTGTGCCAGCACCACCTCTAGTTCAGCAGCCCCAGCCTCCTTCCTCCCTGCTGGTGCTCCACGATCTCACCATTCCTTGCCGCATCATCCACTTAGTCAGCTGGGCTCCATCACTAGAGGTACCAGACTCCCCCTGGTTGAGAGAGAGTCTGCACTGAAAGCTGCTATCACAGAGGGTGAGGCAGAGGGGAGGCTGTGGGTTTAGGGTGGGGGAAAGAACACACTAGTACTGGTGGCCTACTTCTCTGATTGCAGAGAGAAGGCAACTGGACTTGCAAACCTGCTGAAGAGGAATAAAACATACATTTCCAGGTGGAAACTTCCCTGCAGATATAAGGAGGCCATCCTGTTACTGACTGAGTCAACCCCGGACTTTCCATAGTTCCCCACCTCTGGGGTTTAAAGAATGAGGTATATAGCCCAGGTAGGAAATGCAGGTTGGGAGTTATCATCAGTCATGTTAAACACGTGATTTTTTTCCAAACAGGCAGCACATTTATTGCGTTGGTGAGCAAGGAGGATACTCTCATTCCTGGTGATGCACTAAAAGCTCTGTGGCCACTTACCGTTCCTGTGTTCTGCTGCCGGGCATCCAGGGCACCAGCGAGTCCTTTGGAGGCTTGGGGATCTTCGTACTTTACCCTGAAAGTATGAAGTTAGATAACACACAGGCTGGTGATATGCCTGAGAGCGAAGAGCAGGAACTTCTAAACATATATTCAGTGCTTCCGACTGCACAACTTTTCACCTCTCGTCATTCTGCTCCCAAGAGCTTCTAGAAAGGTGTGCAAAACCCCTACTAAAAGTGTAGGCCACCACAAAACAGACTAATCTACTCACGGCAACATCACTGTGGGATACCACAGGACAGCCCAGGCACACGACAGGAAGATGATAAGGCATCATATGAAAACAACCATACAACAGACTAAAACACAGACTTACAGAGCTACTACTACATGCATCAACCATGACACTCATCTTCTCTGGGGTTGACTACAGAAGAGAGATAACTAACACACACTGACCAGAAGATTACAGCTACTTTAGAAAGGATTTGAGCAACATAAGCCCTACATATTCACCGACCTTCACAGACACAAACACAGCTCAAAAACATCTCTTTAACAGATACCACTCAAGAACTGATGGTGGCAGAGACTCACTGGTCTATGCTACATAGGAGGTGAGACTGGATGATCAGAAGAGCCTAGCGTTGCTTCAAGGTCTCCAAATGCACCATTAGAGCAACCTCTTTCCACACACAGACACGTTTCACCCATAATCTCCCTCATCCCATTTCTGTGTCCCCTCTAGGCTGCTACCACACATGCTAATGCCACACGTCACCATTTGATCCATGCAGAGTGGGGAAAATAGTCCATCCATGCTGGAAGAATTAAGCCTCTCACAGAAATTCTCTGCAAGTCTCCTCTCCAGCTGCTCCCAGTCCCCTTTTCGCAGATCCAGCAGACCATCAAGCGGAGCTGTTTTTGTTGGGGGCCAGGGGCTTGGGCCACCGGCGCTCAAATTTCTCGAAAAAGTGCTCATCAGTGAAGGGGCCGCTGTGGACAATGGCATCAAGGATGAAATACAACGCTGCTATCATGCCACTGATGAGGAAGAATGGTAGGAAAGGCTTGAGGTGTTTCAAGCACTGCTTCGCCGAGACACACATGAAGCATGGGGGGGTCAAGAACAAACCCCAGCGGCCCTGCCTGTGTCTCCTGCCAGCACGTCCCGTCCGGGAACAACAGGGCAATGGGTCTGTTCAGACGGAGGGAGATACTGAGAGCAGAGGCTGATGAGTGAAATGTGAAGCCTGAGCCAGTGAGAGTAGAGGCTACCTGGCAGGAGTGCAAGTGCAGGCAGATGGAGGGCAGTGAGGAATAAATAGAAGATGTCTCGTTACTTGTGCAGAGATCACAAGCCTCAGTCTGTTAAGGACTGCGCCACAGAGGAGAGGATACGTTTCCACCCCTGCCTAGATCTCCCCCAGCTTCCAGCACTGAGCACATGCCAGTGGCTCGGATTTCAGCCCCAGATTGGGTGCTGTCAGCAGGACTGTTTTTGTCCTGGACTGCCTCTGGCCTCAGGCATCACACTCCACAGTAAAAGTGGTGGGGAAACCCAGGGGCAAAGCACATGAAGTTGTGTGTAGGCCATGGGTTTCCCCACCACTTTTACCAGAAGCAGTCTGAGTCAGAGGAATGAAAGGAGATATCTGTAAGAGACCTTAACTTGCTACTGCCCAGCTGCAGAACAAGGCACTCCAGTGGATGGAGATCAGGAGCCAGGTCTTTGAGGGCTGGGGGCAGCCATTTGCCTGTGGGCACTACTGCTTGGTAACTGATGGAGAGCAGTGGATGACTCTGACAGGCAAAACAGCATGAGATCAGCCGCATCTCTCAAGCCAAAGGGATCTGGTCAGCACAGTTCTTGTCGGCTCCTCCCAGAACAAGGATTCAGGAATCCACTCTTTGCAGTAGAGAAGAGACCTCTTCAGTTCAGCCGGTACTATAGAGACCCTACTCTTAATGCTTTACACCAGGAGGTCTCAAACACACTATGGAGGAAGAAACATCAGTCCCACTTACCAACAGGGAAGCTGAGGCACAGAGCAGTGCCCTGCCTTGCAAGCCACAAGTGACTGCATACTTCCTGCACTCCAGTTCAATACTCTGTCCACTAGGCTGCATTGATACTCAGCAGTTCCCAAATTCAACATCACCCTAGTCAGGGCACATGAGTTCAGAGACAGACAAGAAAACTCAGCCAGTCCCACTCCACACATTCATCTCCAGACACCGAGTCCCTCCAGCACATGCGGCACTGTGGTCCCCACGCACAGAGACCACCTCCTTCTCCCCATGCCCAGAAGGACACTGTGAAGGTGAGACGATGGCAGCAAGAAGAAGGACTGGGAACACAGAAGTCATCCTACAAACGCTGTGCGTCAGAAGAGTGCATTTGTATCGCATCCTACTGTCTCGCTGGAACTGCTACTGGTTGGGGTCACAGCCCCAGTTGCCCTGAGCCCTCCCCCCCTTGTAATAAGGCAGGACAGGACAGTGTGGGCTGCTACACTCACTCTCTGCGCTGCTCAGCCAGCGAGCTGCCACGGGTCAAGGCAAACATGTCAAACTCTTCTTCCAGCTTGCCAGAGGTATCGAGGGAGTGCAACCCCGCACTCACACTGCTCGAGCCCAGGTCTGTGGGAGAGAGAGCAGGGTGAGCAGGCAGCACAGAGAAGTAAACAGAGGCTCATGGCTTGGAGGTGCTAGCTGGAAAGATAGCATCAGAACAGGCTAAACTGCTCTAGGCCCACTCATCTATCCTGCCCCTCAGCTGCAGCACAGTCTATGTGTGTGTGCAGTGTTGTGGGTGAAGTAACACAAGCGGTTTATTCGCCTGCTCAGCAGATATTTTTAGCTCAGTCTTGGGCAGCAGCAGCAGCATCAATTTACTGCACTGATGCTGTAGGCTAGATGTTCCTGACCATTTAAGACAACTCAGAGGGAATTGCTCCATAACCTGTGGAAAAGGATAACCTGTGCTTCTGGGCAAGCACCTCTGAGACAGATGAGTGGATTATCATGACTCAGGTGTCATCTGAAAAACTCTGATTTGAAAAATATCTCCACTGGATTGTCTGTAAAAACAGTCTTGCCAATTTTCTGTAGCTGCACCCAAGCTGTAATGAATGTGCTCACAGCCAGCAAGAGCTTCAGGCAGTGCTATGTAGGCTGTTGGTACATCCTGAACACCCCTCAGGATCTCTCAAGCTTTCCGAGTAGGCAACCTGTCAAATCCTGGGTCCTGAGCCCAAGATGCTCATGGCTGCCTTTGCAGCACAGCTCAGCTGCTTTTCTTCTCCCAGACCTCAGTGGTCAGCCTGACACTACACAGCAAGAGAGGCAACCGCACTGCTGCTAGACATTGGAGAGGGAGCAACTTTCTCCCCTGCCCTGCTGGAAGGCCCAGTTCTTAGCCACAGCCTACTGCTGAGGTCCTTCTTAAGTCACGTCCACCTCCTGCACAACGTGAGGTATGGACGCTGAGACATATGCTTGTGTGCCTTGGGGCGCATACAAGTTTCTTCATGAGTTTATTAGTTGACAATACACCCTATTTCTCTAGATTACTTTATGAATGTGACGAAATAATTCTGGGAGGTGTTTCAAGGGCATGAAAGGATTCCCAGAGCTGCACAGGAGAAGGACTGAGGGGAAAACTGCATGGCAACATACTCATTCCAGCCAGCTGAGAGGAAAGGTTGTTGGTGACTTCAGGCTGTCTCACTGCGGAAGGAGTACTGGGTCCCAGGTCAATCAAGCTGTTCTCTGCCTCATTTGGTGCCTTTGGAGAAAAAAAAAGGAAGATGGTGGAGAGTTTCTGAAGCCTGGACGCCCTGACCCTTCAGTCCTAGCTCATTAACACTGGAGAGGGAAGCCCTTCTGTACCCATCGAAAGATATCAGTTGTGAAGCCTCTCCTTGTGAGAAGGGGGACAGTGATCAGAGAATTGGTTGGGAATAGTGTCCCAGGGCAGAATACGTCTTGGCAGCCAGCCTCCCAGCTCTGCTGGATGCCGTAAGTACGGTAGGTGCTGGCTCAGAGGACAGGGCAATGCTCAGAGGACAAAGGGAGGCTCATATGGGATTTGGTCCTCTCAATGTTCAATACTGGCAAACTGTAACTACTGCTGGTCTGCTCTTGCTTTTTGGGTGAGAAGAAGGCAGGGAGGGAGAGGCTAGAAGGGGAACTGGAGTGTCCTGCACAGCAGTGCGGCCTGGTGCAGCTGGGCTGGGAGAGCAAAGTCTACAGCTTGTAACTGGAGCTGGCTGAACCTCTCTCCAACTCAGCAGGACACAGCAGGGCCTGCAGGATGCAAACCAAGCTGCACAGAGTGGGAGTTGCTCCGAGTTACCTTAACAGGCTGTCCTGTCCGAAGACGCTCAAACCTGCAAGAATGATGACAGGATGCATTTCAGTAGTATGTGCTCATTCACCCACAACCCATGAGATTTTTTATAAGGCTTGCTACAGTCTGCCCTTTCCTACATACTAGAAAAGGAGGACCATGACCCAGGGCCCAATTCCCCCTCAAGACCAAAGACACCATATAACAAGGCCCACAGAGTTGATGTCTCTTGAGAGGTGGTGTGAGGAAGCTTCTTGTGATCCTCCAGAGCTACTTCTAACCAAAATGGTTCAAACCCAGCTCTCCATACAGACACAGGGACTAAATTCTCCAGACTTTATCCTAGCTTGAGAGATTGGTTTGATGAAACAGAATAAAGAAAAAAGGGATGTTGACCCCATGTGGGCAAGTCCTTTCTGTCCCTGTCTGCCTCAGAGCTAGAAAACCATCTCTTTCCAGTTTCCTCCTTCTTCTGGGTTATGCCACAGAGACATCTTGATATTCCATCAGTAACTTACACAGCAGCTTTGAAGGGACAGGAATAAATCAGCAAAAGCTGAGAACTGTTTTTGTTCTCAAAGATGGATGATACAGGTTGATACATCTTGAGCATTATACTCATGGGCAGATCAAAACGGTGGGAGAGAAGGCCTTCAAGGAACAGTAAACTCTTGTGGAAGAGGAGGGCAGAGAAGGGAGGAGAGAGGTACCTTTCATGGCGCAGAAACACATTGTTGAGGTTGTCATTGATGAGGAGTAGCTCCTCGGTGAGTTGCTCATGGAGGACACGGGGAATCAGCTCCAGCACGCGCTGCTGCATGGCTCTGCATGTCCGATTCAGCTCCTGCTCACAGCAAGGGGAAGTTACCACAAAGGTCAGGCTAATGCTGAGCACTCATAGATTTGGAAAACAGACCCCAGAGGCTACTGGGGTCTATCAGCAAGGGTTGATGGGCAACAGACACTGGTGTGAGAGGTAAACTGAGTTTGAGCTTTACAGACAATAATTGTATGCCTCTTGTGTAACACATCATCCAGAAAGAAAGGCCCTCGGGGTCTACCAGTCCCTGTGTGAGATGATTCCACCTCAATAGTGCAACTTCCCTTGGCTGTTGAAACTCCACCTTCCCTGTGTCTCCCTTACCCCATCACTCCCTGATAAGCCCAACACTAAGCTGTCCAGTGCAATTGTTCCCCATGCCTGGCATGCATAATGTCTCAGGCCATCAAGTCATTGCTAAATTGAGTTATGTGTGCCAGCCCCCTGCCCTGCCACTGTTCCTTACTTGCAGCAGCTCCAGGTCAGAAGGCTCAGCCTGGGACGGCACCAGCTCCGTCAACATCTCCGACATGACCTTCATGTTCCCATTCACCACTTCCAGCTCACTGCGCAGCTTCCCGATCTGCAAAAGGGAGGGGAAGTGACTGCTCGGCCTGGGAAGACTGGGGAGACAGCTGAGGTAGCTCTGAATGACAGTGCACCGCATGTGTATGCATGTTCACAGAGGCAAAGGGAACGACCACTGAGGAGCTCATTTGTCACTGCTCAGTTTGGCTCTTGGGATCTTCCAGCAGAAGGAAGCTCCATTACTTACCATCAAGTTCATTTGCTGGGAACAGATGCCAGGCCCTCACCCGGGATCTTTGGCCACTAGCCTAGCCTTGGTTTTTAATAGCCAGCACAGGCTGCTGTTATGATTCAAATCTCTCCCCAGCTAGCAGCTCCTGTGTGGCAGCCACTCAAATCTTACATTTCCAAAGAGGGGAAAAAAGTGAATTCCCATTCAAAAGGCAAGCCTGAGCTAAGTGTACAGTTGAAGCTTTATCCCTCTGGTTTCATAAGATGCTAACGAACCTCTTGAGAACAGTTTCTAGCTTCTGTTCTGCAAGGGGATGCAACCTACTGACAGCTGGAGGTTTGGTGCTGAACATGGTGTCATATGAAGTCAGGGTGAGGAAGGAGAAAAAAGGATGGGGAAACAAGAGAGAAAGCCCTGGCCTTTGGAAACCACATAGCCAGACAGGGTTGGTTCATATAAAGTCAGCAGTGAGGCAAGATAAACAAAGATGATAAGGAGGCATCTACTGACCAAGCTTTTGCTGTACTGTACTACAAAGACCTCGCTTAAAACCTCTGTGTCTCAGTTCTCCACTTCGCTATAACCAGGAGATCTTCCCTCTACCTGCAAGCTGCTCTGCCTTAGGAAAACATAACCACTCCGTGTTTGTGGTATCCCAGTTCATCACTGTGACCACAATGGAGCTCTGGGGAGCTCTCGAGGGACTGTGCTTTGGAGGAACAGCTCTTTGAGGACAGAAACTGGGGAAGGACGAGGACAGCAGTCCCAGAACAGTGTTTGTGAAACAACCCCCAAATGCTGGGAGAGTCAGCAGCACCACAGGACTCGTGTCCAGCTCACCTGCTCCGGTGTGGGTGTGATGGGCGCGTCGCTGGATATGCCTCTCCCGGTGGGCAGGGTGACAGGGTGGAGAATGGATTCTATCTGCTGAGGGGAGTTGACCGCAGGTGGGTTCTGTCCAGACTGGGAGTCGGAGCCATACACAGTCTACAGACAGAGGTGGGAAAAGTGACAGAGAGAAGGAGATGTTAGACAGTCACAGTTGACAGGGCAGTGCAATTAGGAGAGGAATGTTGATGGCAACTCCCCATCTACTTTCAATAGCTCTTTCAGCAATGAGGCTGTCCCGGAGCTTCTGAGTCCCCAAAAGCCCTCTAAATGCAAAACCAGAGTTCCTGAAGTCCCCTTATAGCTCCAGAATGGCAGCTGCCCAACACCCTTCTCTTCAGCAATGTTCCTATACCCTCTGTGGTGTGTGGATGGGTGACAGCATGTCCAGATCAGTCATGGGGAACTCCAGGCCCTTCCGTCTCAGGTCTTCATAGACAGTGACGACACCAGTCAAGTCTGGTGAGCTGCGGAAGGCATCCGCCCAGGACTGGGAAGAAGGAGACAGCACAGCACATCATCATTTACAATAGCCTTCTGTACAAACACCTAAAGACAAACACTCTCTGAACTGGCACAGATGCTCACATTTCTTGGCTCACCTGGATGAGGGTCAGCACCTTGTCATGCACTATGGCAGGTGGATTGTTCTTCGGCAGGATTGTTCTCACCAGGACACCTTCTACAAAGTCCTGGCTGGACACAAGGACATGGAAGCGATGGCCGCAGTTTTTGACACATGTCTCCAGGACCTTTAAAGGCAAGGAAGCATTAACTATAGCCTTCTCTGCTTACGTGTGTTTGCCTTGTTGGCTTTAGGTACCTGTGTCTTTTCAGCCAGGGACTCAGATTTACAGCAGGATATCACAGAACTGAGAAAGAGCCCTGCCCACTCACCGTCAAAGCCAGCATAACTTCATGGAAGTTCTTATTCCCTACAATTCTCTTCTTAATGGCTCGGAAGGCATCTTTAGGCCTGCAGGAGAAATCAGATGAAGAAGATCATCAGAAGGTTGAGACCCACCTACAGAGAGGCAAAGCAAAACAGCCACTGGCTCTGGATGCCTCATACTCAGCAGGTGACCTTCCCCACCATGTTTTCAGGGCCTCTTGAAGCAATGTGGTTCTGCAAGAGGAGCAGGGTCCTGATAATGAGTGCTGTTACTGAAATTGGAGGCCTCTGTGCTGATATCTGCAGAGCAGAGTAAAAGCAATGCTAGAAATGTACTACTTGGGGGTAGAGCAAAATCCCATGGCAGAGAGACTGAAGAGAAGGAGATCACAAAAAAGCTTGGCATGGGTTAGAAACAGGAAGGAGAGAGTGAGCTGCAGCAATCCCTGTGTTGCTCAGAGAGAAGCTGTTTAACATTTCCTTGGAGGAAAGGAGGCTAAAAAGCAGCAGGGGAGATGCAGTGGCAAAATCTTGCTGATATTGCAGGTGGGCAAGAGAGTAGCAGCGTAACAGGGCCTCCTTAACCATTCTCAGAGGGGAGAAACACTGTGGTCTCAGCCCACTGTGGTCTTGTGAGAGGGCACAAATGAACCAACATGCTCTGGCAGAGCATAGGAAGAGAGGCTGGGCTGGGAGAGCAGCAGTGCTGGAGGAGAAGAGTGGGGTGAAGACACTGAGGCAATGAGGAGGGCAGGAGTGTATTGGCCCATGGGGCAGCATGGCTGCAATGGATGGGCATTAGCAGGACAATGGGAGAGCCCGCCATGCCAGGAGGGTACAGCTGTGTTATCAGGCACCCAGAACTGAAACACCAAGTGGCCACAGCTCCCGACTGAGAACTGTGGGCAGACAGGCATATTTGCACAGTGGGGATAGCATGGAAAAGAAATGGTGACAGATCTGTGAGCAGAGATGTTTGACTTTGTTTTCATACAACTGTGAAGCTGAAACCTGGGCTTGCTAATCCTCTGTCAGCATCACTGTGGGGTAGGACAGCAGGAGTGAAACCTACATTTTTTGTTCCATGTAGCACCTTCTTTTTTACATGCTGCTCTTGACATCTCCACTGTGAGAAGGAGCAGTCCCCCTTGAATTCACTGGCAAATCCCCAGGTCCAGAGTTAACAAGTCTGGCAGATTTCTGAACATCTCCCTTCAGGGAGAGGGAGACAAGGGCTCTGCCACCTGCTTTGTGCATGTCTGAGTGACTGTACATGAAAATACCTGAGAAGTGAACCCCAGCAGGACTTGCACAGTCAGAGGACTGAATAGCAGCCTGAGATTTTCCTCTCTCCTCAGTCACCAGCCTGCAGATTTTTACATTCCCAGAGGAGAGAAAGAGAGGGGTAGGAAGGAGGAATAAACCAAAGTTGAAGAATTGCAAATATGCCTTTGGGAGATGGGAGGCAGCCTGGCTTCAATCGAGGTTTCTCTGGGGACCCTGAAGGCCTGTTTGAATGGCTCCCAGCACTCACGAAGATTACGGGGAAGCATCTAACAGATGCTCTAACAGCTTTGCTGTGTCTCTAGGTCTCCTAGCAGAGTCTTGTCTAAGGGACTGTTGGGAAGCCTAGCTTATTACCTCCACCAGTGCATGCTACCACTGCAGGCTAGGGATGTAGTGTTACAGGGTGTGCTGGGACCTGCTGCTGGATGTGTACCCTTGCCAGCTCGCTTACCCTTCTTCAGTCTCGTTAATGATGTCGCAGATCTCCATGTTGAGAGCCCAGTCCTCGCTCCGCAGGGACCCATCGGTAGCTCTCTCTGGAAAACAGAAACCAAGACACGGCAAGGCTAAGATCAGCCCTGGCACTCTCATGGGCTGCTGTGCAGCTGTCAGGACACCACAGAGTCCAGCCATCTTCTCCCTGGCTTCCACCACAACACACAAGGAGGCGAATCTGGCTGCAAAGTCCAGGCCACCAAGTGCTCCTCGCTAGGTGTCACCACCGCAAAGCACATGGCTGGCCAGCACTGGGACAGGTGGTTGCTCAACTGTGCCCATGCCACTCATCCTACCAACACACAGACACATACTGTGTGATCTCTGGTGTCCTGCACACGAAGGGAGGGGATTCAGCATGACTTCAGCTCCACAGCTGGAGAAAAAGGGGCTTATTTGCTTTGTTGCTGCAGGGCCAGAAACTGTGAGTTTGGTCTGCTCACACTGACACAGATCTAATGTCAATGGCACCATTCTTGGTTTGCACCAAATTAAGGAGGCAAAAGAATCACCCCCCTTCTTTTTACATGGACACTACAAAAACAAACAAGCAAATATAAACAGCGAAAGCAGGGCTCTCTCTTGTTTAACATTTACATCTCTCCCCTGAACTTCTGGCTCTGGGGAGTATGGACAGAAGTGGACTGCAGGCTGCAGTCGAAGCAATATTGTTTCAGCTTTGATTGTGTCCCCTTTAATTAGGAATTCCTCAGTCCGCCTTGATGTTATTCAAGGCAGAGATTTGGGAAACGAGCAGCTATTACTGAGAGCACCAGTGTCTCCACCCTATAATCAGCCATGTCTCAGTCCTAGCTGTGTGGACTGACTGATGCCTTCAGGGACACCACCACCAGCGGCTGGGGGAAAGAGAACCACCAGCAGGGCAGGCAGGACCCAGGTACTCTCCAGACCATGGGGAAACACAGAGATGCAGCAAATGGCAAGCAGAGGACAAGAACCATCCTTCCCAGCTCTCCCATCCTATAAAACACCTGACTTAGCACTGGGGCAAGAGAATTAAAACTAGCCAGACTGGTTTAGCACCTACCAGGTGCTCTTCACGGGACCCAACAAGGTTACTTAGAGGAGTGCCTGTATTTTCAAAACTGATGTCCCTGAAAAATCTCGAGTTGGCCCTTGCTGCTGTGGGTCCTCTACCCCTTTGGAGAGGCCCTACCTCTGCAGAGCTGCCTTTTTCTGCTTTTGACCCAGCAGCTAACGATCCCTCTGTGGGAATGAAATGAAATGCCTATTCATGCAGTAATGGGATAGGGCCATAACACAGGAAAAAAAGATTTTTTAACTCCTGCCTGGGTAAGCACATCCATCATGTTTTGGGCTGTCCCATTTTTAAGGGTCAGGCAGAGAGCTATTCACAGCACTGTGCAATGCAGCCTCTTATACACGTGTCCCTCCCACAGATTACACACCACAGGGTGAAGCTACCTATCTGCATCTTATTGCAATCCAGCCACCACCTTTTCTGTTGACTGCAGAATGTACTGATTACACCGTGATTATGCTGATTACTTTGTGGCCACAGCCAGATGGAAGAGGGCAAACAAGGGAAGGAGAGTGGCAGAACGTTCTTGAGGCTCTTCTACCTTTCTAGAAGGTCTGGCTACTCCTGTAATATCCTGAACGCCCCTTGATTCAGGTGAACTTCTCTCACTTTGAGTATTAACCTTATACAGGAGTCCTGGTCTCTTGCAGATCTAAGCTTCCTCAGTGAGGCACAGGAGGTAGCATTGCATTGGGTGACGTGGTGGAGAATATATCCAGGGCAGTGGGCTACAGGGGAGCACATCTGGTGTACCAGGGCATATACCAATGGATGGGTGAAGCTGTGATAATACACGGGGGGAAATGTTTTCCGTCAGGGCTCCTTTGGGATCAGGACTCGGAAGCATAGCAGAGCTCCAGGTTCCCTCCTGCTCTGGGACACCACATGGCCAGCCTTGCCGGCAGGCAGACTGCAGCTCAGGTTGGTCTGATGGATTTGGCACATGTGGTCACAAAGCCACCCTTCACTTGCACTCTCCTCTGGCATGCTGAGGGGCAGCTCCTGCACATGACACACCTTGGTTTGAACCCCAGCCTAGCCAGAAGTTTCTCCGTACTGTTTGCTGCCTCTGACAATGAAGCACACAAATCAATCACACAGGGGTTGCTCTGCTGAAAGGAAGTCCGCATCCACCCTTCTCACCCCTGAAGAAAAACACTGCACGCAGAAGGAAAAAAACACAACTTGGGAACAGGGCTGAGCCTGCTGGGAAGCTCTGAGCTACAGAAGAAACCAAGGATGAAATGAAAACTGCCTTTAACCATCAAGTCTTTGCTGTTCAAAAGTGTTCCCAAACCTCCTCATCCTCATTGCCACTGTATGCAAACATGAACTGAGTCTGCAAACACCCTTCCCTTGCTTCCCTGTGCTTGGTGGCATGCTGTAATCTGCTCCTCACCACCACCCCTTTTCCTCCAAATGCACCAAACCTGCCAAGGTCGGGCAGCAGGTTTGCTTTCCAGAAAGGAATGCAAACAAACCATGCGTGCTCCTTCACCTGGCTGGGACTTCCTCAGAAGTGACACATACCGCCCTGCTGTTACCCCACAACGCTGTGGTGATCCTGCTACTGTCACCCCTGTTCACACGCCGGTCGACAAGGAGCTGCAGGAAAGCAGCAAACCTGCCATAAATGCAACATAGGCTCAAAAAATACAAAGCTGGAAGAGCAGCATTAAGGCATATGGAAAACAGGAACATGACCATGAGGCATTTCCAAGGACAAAGCGCTTGAATTTACCCAGTACAGATTAAGGCCTGGCCTAGCTGGCCTTGGGAGAGCTGGAGCTAATGCCCTTTTAATCCTCCTTGCTTGCTTCCAAGCATTAAGGGACTGTCCAAGGCTAGTAAGTTATGTTGGAGTTTTCTCTGAAATCCTGAACTTTACCCTTTTACTAAAGCCTGCAGAAGGGAAGAAAACAAAGTCTATTCATTAGTCACATGAAGGATCAGGGTGGCTGGCCCCGTTTCATGAGCCATAATTAGCATGAGCTGTCTGCCCCTCATGAAATCTGAGCCCAGGATGGCTGGGGACAGCGACAAGTCCCTAAAAACAGCGAGCACAGGAGGCAGGGCACGGCCGCCTGCCCAGCGCTCTGCCTGGCAGGGCTCATCAGGCAGCGTCTACTTCTGCGTGCTAATGAGCTGAGCCTGACCTGCCACGGAGAATTCCCCCCGGCAGAGGTTATCAACAAGGGTATGAATGCCATCTCCCTCCAAGCCCCAAACCAACTGGCTGTTGAACATACAGGAGGCCCTTCACGGGGCCGCTTCAAAGCCACAGTTTTGGCAGCCAGTCCGGCTTCCTGGGTGTGTCAGCACTGGGGTTTGCCTGATTCCACTCTGCTGCCTCACAAATTGCTTGGATCGACCCAGAACCGCTAAGGACTGTGGTACGGGTTGAACCAGAGCATCAACTCTTTTTCTGCCTGGCGTTTGATGTGCTCCTGATGACTGCAGCTAGGTTATCAAAGTTATCTGGAATTGTCAGATAAGAAAGAACTCTGGGCTCGGCCTAACTGACACAACGGAGCTGTACATTGCTTTGTGCCATGAGTAAATTTCACAGCTTTGCTTCTTTTCAAGTTTATTGTCTCTGCCCTTGTGGCTGGGGAGAGCCCACTGCGGGGCTGGCGATGCCACCCAGCCGTCCCCACAGCAGCACACTGGCAGTACAGTCAATCGTGCGGGGAAGTATGGGAGCTGGGGACAGAAGATACTGCGCAGGATCCTGTCGCCTTTGCTCCCCGTCACAGACCTGAAGCACCCATAACCAGCCAGGTGCCGTTTAGAAACCCTTTGCCCGTGACATGCTCTGCCATAGCTCTCAAGAGACTGTGCACCCCTCCTCCAGGTCAGTCCCTTAACCAGCGTTCCCTACAGTGCTCAGTCTTGCTGGCTTTAAATTCCTCAGCAAAGCCATCAAGCATCTTCTCACCCATTTCAACAGGTGTTTGAGGGCACCAGCATTTTGTTGCGTAGGTTCAGCAGAAAGCAACGCAACAGTCCTTTCTCCCAACCTCCCTTCAATTCATAAACCCCCTGGCCCAAATCAGCAAAGTCTCCTTGCTAAGCTCCATGCTTTCGCTTCCCTTGAGGAAACTTCAGCACCAGCGCAGTCAGGACTCCACCATTCAGCAGTATCGCTCCTCTGAAGATGGAGGGGACAACGCGCCTTCTAGAGAGAACAGAGATGTGGCTCCAAACCTAATTCAAGGATGGCGATGGACACAAGACGTGTGCTGACATAGTGCTGTGGGTATTTGGGTCTCTGAACTTCTCCTGCTCCTTTCCTGTGAATCAGCTCAAACGCTTAGGGATCGAACGACTCTTCAACTGCTGCCTTTGCCCCTTCTGCTCCAGCCAGAGCACAGAAGACAAGGCAATGCCTTTTTGAGAAGCACTGCCTCTCAGGCACCCATCTGGCTCCGACAGAAGAGCGTTACTGACAACATCTGATAACCGCTGCCCACCAGCTCCCAACTCACAGAGGGGTGCAGGGACACCTGCAAGGTGGGATCCAAGTGGCTGTGGGGATTTTTCTGGCATATTGTGTTGTATCTGCCCCTCTTCCTCACCCATGAGCCTCTCCTACCTGTTCCCTCTTTACAGTCTCAACTTTTCCTGGTTCTCACACTTAAACCAACCCCCAACCATTAAAAATCCTCTTCATCTGTGTGCTACACCGTTACTTTTCCCTCCTCTGCCCTCACTCACTGAAATAACCCGTCCCTGCCCCTTTCAGTATTGCTATAATTACTAGTTATTCCGGACTTCCAGGGTCAGGAGAGAGCACTGGTGGTTTCCTCTCCATTCTCTCACTCAGAGCACCTCCTTGAACTTAGATTTTCCATTTTGAAGGTTCTCTTAGCTCCTAGATGGAGGCACAGTGGATTTCCCTTTTGAGGGGGGAATCCAAACCTTGATGCTTCAGCACTCTTTGGAAATTTTCCCACTGGTCAGAAGTACTGTGTTAAAAAAAAAAAACAAACAACCAAAAATACCAAAAAACCCAACCAAACAAATCTATATTCATCTTACTTGGGAAGAGACATCACGGTCCAAAACCAGGACTGAGGCAACTTTCGTGACTAAATCTCAGGACTGGGAGTAAGAAGCTAAAAAACCTGCTCCTCTGCAACTGACTCATTCTGTGACAGATCACTGAGATTATCTGAGCATTGGTTTCCTTGTCAGCAAAATAAATGGGACTTACTAGATGAACGTTAATGAAGGAATTTGAGAACGTCGCTGCAGTGTGCCACAGAGGATTTTTTTTTTTATTCCATGGCCTTCATCTAAAGCTATTTTAGACTTCATAAGCTGTATCAGGCGTACACGACTTTGCTCAAGTAATTTACAAGGATACAGTATTAGCTTTCTGCAGACAGCCCAAAGCAGCAGTGCTATGCAGGTTTGGTGATCAGGCTCATGGGTCCAACACGCAGCTGCCACGGACCTACCAAACAAGTTTGGGTAAGTCGTGTTCACATCTCAAATTAAAAAGGGAAGATAGCATTTATCCATGTCCCCAGGATGTTGATAGACAAGTTCAAAAGGAGAAAACATTCATATTTTCAGCCACTAGCCCTTTCAAGTCCTCCACACTGAGTTCCTTTCTCATATGCTGCAATTCCTCCACCCCTTTGGACTCCCATAATCCCTATCAACCCTAGTCATTAAGATCTCTCTACCGTCACACCTCTCATACTAAGGACTCTGAACTCCTGTTTGACAACACTCTTGGAATATTTCTTCCTCTTCTTTGCTGTTGGTTTGTTGCTTGAAAATCTCTTCTGTAACCCAAGCAAAGCCCAGAGGGAACCCACTTACAATCTGACTACTATACTGATCAGAAGATCCGGAGGGCAAGAAGTGATCTGTGACATCTAAAGATAACTTCAGGTTGCCTCTACCCAAACACAAAAACGTATCTGATGCACTCACTGAGGGAATCAAAGAGCATTCATTCTGGAAAGGGCAGGAGACGGCTTCTCCTGGAAGGTGTGATGAAACATGTGACATTGATCTGGGGAGACGTCAAAGATCGTCTGGAAGTTTTTGTTACAGAAAACCTTCCCTGGTGATCCTTCCCCCACCTTGCTGTAGTGCCTCTCACCTGTCTCGCCCAACACGAGAGACTGGCACATCGTGGTGCCCCCCACCCACATCATTTGGACACTGCTTTGGGCAGCCCCTAAAATAAGCGTCGCTTATAAAAGCATTACCTAAAGCAGCTGCTTGCTCCCTTCCCAGCGACAGCGGCCTATTCACCTGTGCAAGCACACGGAAAGCTACTGAATCAGGGACCAGATGTTCACAGAACAAAGGTCTGCACAAGTGGCAAAAAGCAAGACTGAGCAAGTGTGTAAACTTACAAACGGCTGTTGCACATGCTGAACTTGAACAGGCAACATCAACCTTCAAGCGCAACTTGAAGGCACTTAGATAATACAAAATGGGGTGAAAAAAATCTTTATTCTAAGTATTTTAAGAACTGCATCTCTATTTTGAGACCAGTGTAGCTTTGACGGTCTTGTTCTAACTGTAGCATCTCTTTGCTCCACTTTCTCAGACTATGTCCTTCTCCTTTGTTTGTCTAGTTGACCTGAGCACAGGGACTAAGAGAGACTGCGTGTCTGCGGGCCTGCAAGGTCACAGTGTGGACGCTACGCTCCCGCTGTTGATTTCACTGCCGGAGCTGGTACTCAGCCCTGTGAGAAGGCCCGTGGCGCAGGGGAGGTGCTCTCCACAGAGCCAGGGCCTGGCCCTGCCAGCCCCTGCTTGTCCCAGACCTCTGTGCTGGGAAGTTCAGGGTGGGCACCCGCAGGGTGCTCGTCCTTCAGGTGGGGAACGCCGATCCGACTAGGTGAGCCGCGACGCCCCAGGGCCAGGCCAGCCTGAAGCCCCCGTCCCCCGGCAGCCTCCAGCTCAGCGATGGCCGCCCCCGTCACCGCGGGGAGAGCGCGGTCCCTTCCCGCCCAGCACGGGATAGGCCGCTGCCGCTGGAGCCCAGCCAATCGGCAACTCCCGCTGTGCCCCCCGCTAGGACCCCGCCCCTCCCGCGAAGCCCCCAGAGCGGCGCGGGCGGGAATGGCCCCGAGCCAATCGCGGACCTCGGCTCTCCCGGGGGGCGTGGCTCGGACCACCGGCCTGCGGCCCCTTTAAGTGGGGAAACTTCGCCTCGCCACCTCAAGACCCCCTCGCGCCCGGATTGGCTGGCGGGGTCGCCGACGGAGCCGCCTCGGGCTGCGCGTCCGCTATTGGTCGGCAACGCCCGTCAGTCAGAGCGCATCTCTCTCCTGATTGGTCGACGCCATCTCCGTCCCACCGCGAAGGCGGGGGCCGCCGCTTCCCGGAGGAAGGGGTCCGTCGGGCGGGCGGGCGAGCGCCCCCCGGGGGTGCAGGGGAGGGCGAGCGAGCGAGCGGGCGGGCGGGGAGGGGCGCGGGGGCGCGCGGCCGCGGGGCTCACCGATGCGCTGCCCCACGGGGGAGCTGAAGGGGTTCCCCAGCAGAAAGTCCATCGCCGCCGCGCCGCGATCAGCTGACGCCGCCGCTCACGTGACCCGCGCGCCAGGCCGGGGCGGGCCCCCGCCCGGGCCCCGCTGTGACGCCAGCGGCCGCCGCCCGGGAGGGGCAACCGGCCCGGCCCGGCCCGGCCCCGCGGTGGGGCCGAGGCACGGAGGGGGGCCTGGCGGGGGCCGCTCCCTGCAGAAAGGGCGCCGCACGGCCAGCGGCCTTCTGCGACGCTTTGGCTGAACGGCGCTATCGGGAACGGCGTAGGCGGCCTGCGGACTGCCCGCCTCCAGCGAGTCTGGAGCGGGACGCGTTTTGCTGGGGAACAGCGAATGCTGGTAGTAACGGAGAACACGGTGCGTGCCAGAAATGAACGACGATACACCACATGTTAAAAAAAAATTGTATTGTAAGTACAGTACAAAAAAGTTTCTTTGTATAATTGCAGTGTAATCGGGATCAAACAGCAAGGAAATAACAAAAATATAAAAACTGCTAAGTCTTGCCAAAGTTTTCCCTCTAGTACCAAACAACCACAAGATACAGATTATACAAAGTGTACAAACTTTAAATAAAAATACAATACACCAGGGTTGTGTGTGTTTTTCAAACTCTCCAAGAGTTTTCCGTTGCACAGACGACACGGCTACAGCTGATCCCCTCCTGTTCCTCACAGCGCAGATCTACCCCTTCACCACCACGCTCCCAGTTGCAAGGGGCTGGAATGAGCCAGTGATTTTGTGCCAACAGCAAACGCTTTAGTGTGGGCCAGGATCCGAAGCAGGACTGGGCTGTCTCCCTCCTGGGCCCTTCCCAGTTCCAGGCTTGCTGGGATTAGTCATGTACTGTTAAAACATGTCTGCTCTGGTCTGAGGCTTGGGTTGACAGCTTGTACGGTGGTCCGAGAGCCTTCTGCCTCCTCCACTGACTGACTGAGAAAACCTCACGCTTCACTGAGAAAAGCTCCGTAAGAGACAGACTACCTTGTACAGGCACAGCTAGGGAAGGCATAGTGAAGAGGAATGGGGAGAAAAACCCTCCTGCACACCAGCGGATTTAATTGAAATAAGAATTGGGGCCACAATGAGGGACAGCTCACTTTCAACTGTCCTGAAAAACAGATGCTGGACTTCCGATTGGAAGCAAAAAAGTGCTTGTTACAAGGCTGGAAAGGCTAGAGCCAAATTATACTTCAGATGTTCTACCTGCCTTCACAAGATAGCCTGTTTCTACAAACACTTAAAATCTTCCTGGCGTTTCCCCATACAATGCCAATGCTTACTACTGCACATAGAGCTGATTCCTGCAGGAAGCAGGATGAGGCAAACCCGATTCGTATTTTCCACAGGTTGTTGGTGGAGGGAGGGGATTTTGCTTTTAAATTATGTATATATATATATATATATACACACACACAGAGAAATATACAGGATAAATTAAAATCTGTTACAGATATTGGTAAAAGTTAAATACATATGATATGAACACCACATACACATACATACAGACACACAAAAGCCTATATGAGAATCAAGTGCTCTCCTGCGGCTCCTCTTCTAGAGGAGCGGAAAACCAAACACCAAGTATGTGGCCAGAAGGAAGGGGAATTGGTTCCATCAACCCACATGTGCCTTACTCAGCCGCATCTGCTTCAAACTAGTCATTAGTCACTGCCTTACAGCAGCACCATGGCTCTTTCAATACTGCTGGTGAAAGGGATGGGGGATCAGCCACCTCAGAAACCAAAGCTGTCTGTTCACAAAACTGGTGCAAGATGGGCAGAAGCAATCCAAGTTTTTCCCATCTGCTTTGATGCTCCTCTCCATCAAAGCAGGCTGACCAGGCCCTGGAAAAATCAGCAAGAGGTTCATTCTTTCAAGCCAATGCAGTTGGTTGATACATTGTGCTAGTGACGATTTGGGTGCAAGTCCACAAGAAAAGCTTAATTCATTGTCCTCTTCCACTTTACTTCAAATGCCAGCTACCAGACCAGCCCGCTGATGCTGACAACTTTCAGTTATTACTGACTGAACAGGGGGGTTGGAAGAAGTGACCAAGAGGCAAAGACCTCTGTATCTTTGATCAGCTATCAAGCTTTCCCCTCAAGCAGTAGATTTTAAACTGAAAAACAGTTAGAAATAGGGCTGGTGAAGAGTTCAGTTCTCTTCCTTGGTCCAAAATATTTTATCATCTCTACTTGCCCATAGAATATCAGAATACTTTAGGTTGGAAAGGATATCAGGAGGTCATCTGGGCCATCCCCCTGCTTAAAGGAAGTCCAACTAGAGCACGCTGCTCATTCAGCTTTTGAATATCATCAAGGATGGAGAGTCAACAACCTCTCTGGGCCATCTGTTTCAATGACCCCTCTCAGGGTGACGTTTTTTTCTTTATATCGAGAAGTCCATTGTCTGGCTGCCTCCCCCACTGAAGGATCTGAATTTAAGGCGAGTATCTCAAACGCTTTCTGAATTCTTCATACAAAATATTTTTAGATTGGAGGACATTTCACCCACCAACACAGAAGTGTTTTCTCAGCTTAACTTCACAACTTTTCATAAAATAAAAGTCAAATAGTTACAATCCTATGTATATACTATACAGATATAAAACTTTAAAACTCTACACACGGAGCCCTTTGGGAGTGCCGGCGTAGTGCATATGTACACAAGTCAGTTACACAGAGGTTGAGTACCTCCCAGGATCCTTTCCCGTCAAAGTCCAGGCATGATGTAGGCGATGTTGTCTAGTGTGTTTGACTGGGAAAAGAAATTCAATATTTTTTAGTGTCAGGTAATGACTCGAAATCCTTAAAAAATTACATGGACAAGCGTACTAAGCATGTTCACTTGTCTTACAAGTTACCACATGATGAGACAACCAAATCTGTCTAGTCATCACCACCACTGCTAGGCTTATTTTCATATTTTTGGAAATGTAAGTTAACTAAACATAAAGGTAGCCTCAGTATTTGTAAGCATCTGGAAAAAATGAAAATGCTTCAGGCTTTCCTCAAGTGACCTCCTCCTTACAAACCCCATACTCTGTCTCTGAATTTGAAACAAACCACATCGACCATATCACATCAACCACAGGAAAGACTACAGATGAAGGACCTGAGCAAAGAGATCAAAGTTGTAGCATATAAAAAAAATTACTTGACTTCACACTCAACAAGTCCTTTATGAAATTCTGTAGTGTTAAACTAAAGAGAAAAACCCTCAAACACACCCATTAATAGAGCGTCGGATGGGAAAAAGAAGTGCCCTCCAGTTTTCCTTGCAAATCGTAATAGAATTCTGAGAATAAGAGTCCTTCTTGTGCACATCAGAAAACAAGACCCAGCACTATATTATCCGTATGTTCTTCAAATGCAGTATTTCAGTAAACTCAAGCCTATGCCTGGATGGCTGAAGAAGGCCTTAGGAATACCACCTTTTAATCGCTGAATACAGAGGAGTTGGATCTGCACCAGTTGCGATTCTAGAATTTAACAATGCCACCTACTGACTGAAAAGTTAAATTGCAGTCTACATGCAACATGACCACTGACAATTTTATCCATGTCTTAAAACACCACTGTCGTTATGTATCTGATGGTAAAAATCAGAATACATTATTTATTTTCAAGCATGAATACCAGTTTTCAGAAGTGAAGGGTAAGTGCCTTAATCCTCCATTGCTCCTTGTAACAATAAGTTGATCAAGTTTCCAATATATGCACCATTAGTCATGTGGTGTCATTGCTCTGAATGCACTTGGCAAGCAAGAAGGAAAAAAAGCATAGGATGTTTTTCCATGGCTTAGGATGGGAACACCCCACTGACTCAGCTTTTCTGCAGACAGCCAGTTTGGTTGTTGTTAATAGTCCTTTCTCAGAATGAATCAATGTTTGGGCTGCCCTGTTGTAACATTCCAATTCATATCCCATTTTTGTTGTTCTCTCTACCAGATTTGTTTTTCATCTCTTAACTTTTGCAGACTATGTATTTATTTTTTGTTTCTGCTCCTCTCCTTCTCTGCTTTATTCATGTCTCCTGTTGTAGGTATGACTCATGATTCATTTTATGTTGCTGCCATCTTAATCTATGTCCACACCAAGCTACATATATGACACAAGCTGTTGCTAAATCAAGGCTCAATGTTAAGTGTAGTTTAAAGTGGAAAAGAACCTGTAGTTATGCAGTTCCTTACAACACAGACTATTTTTCTTTCCTTGGAGAAGGTTACAGCCACATGTAAAAGGCCCTACTCAATCACATTAGGAATCCTGCGATCACAAGTTACTTCTTATGCTACTAAAGTTAAAACAGACTGTGTGATATAGAGAAGCTAGAATGTGCTTTTTATTTTTATGGAAAATTAGAACTTTCAAAAATACTGGTATGTGTACAGGCACTTTTATTGGATTCAGATGGATTGATTCAGTCACTAAAACAGGATCTATGCACACTGCAGTCAATGCTACAAACATTAGGTCAGTTGCCACTGGGAGAAAAAAAGTTGCACGGTACTGTACAACAGTAACATCCTAAAGAATTTCAAGAAATATTTCTCTATAAAAATGTATGACCAAGACAATTTTCTTATTGCACTGGAATTATAATCACATCGTAAGACTGATTCATCAAAAAACTCTAGCTGGAGTCTACCGAAATTAAGAGTGCTAGAATGGAAATAACGACAAGGAACTCACCAAAACGTGCTTAGGGCATCCGTTCAACTCAGGCAGTTGTGTGGTCAGACATGCTAACGGGCCCAAAGCACAGATGATTGAATCCAGAAGTACTGACAAACTTCCTGAAACAGCCACCATTCCCTGGAAGTAAGGAAACAAAAAAACGGATAGGGATGAGTAGTGGAAATTATGGTTCTTTCACAACTGTACTGATTCTCATGCAGGTACAGTATCTTCACTCTTGAGCTCCTCTAGTCCACTTATTTACACAGTAACAGAACTATGCCGTGCGGTTCACAGAGAGACTGTTGGCTCAAAAAAAATTAAGAATTCAGTAGGCAACATACTGGTGTAGGAAAAAAGTAGGGAACAACAGAAAAGGTCAGAAAGTTGTCAGCTGCATAAAACAATTCCATGATTTTTTGTAATGTAATTTCTTTGCCATTTCATACCATCTATTTTGTAAGTACATGAGTCCTAAACACAATAGTTGTTTTATTATTGAAGCCTAAAGAAATGCTAAGTCTAACAAATGCTTTAGTCATTGATATACTTTCAGGAAAGGGAATTTGTTTGTGTGCCTTTCTGTAAAGGGGGAGATTTCACTCTGGTTGTTCCTCTGAAGAATGACCTCAATCGGCCACACCAGAAACAAAATGCAAGAACATTTATTTTACTGCTTATAAAACAAGCAAGCATAGAGGGATGAGATGATCATCACATTAGCCATAAAATTCAATGATACTATTTGAGCCAAATGTGTTCTCCTTACAGGCTGGGCTGAGTTCTGAATGTGTGTGTGTGTGTGTGTGTGTGTGGGTGTGCGTGTGCATTCATAGAATCACTATCATTTAACAGTAGGAAACCATTAAAATGGTTTAAATGATAGATGTGGTGCTTAGGGACATGGTTTAGTAGTGCACTTGGCAGTGTCAGGTTAACAGTTGGACTCAATGATCTTAAAGGTCCTTTCCAACCTAAATAATTCCATGATTCTAAAATACAACATCTTATACATTACCAGGTAAGCTGAAACAATAGTAGCCCCTATCCAAAGTGCTGGCAACATGATACTGCCAGAAAACAACAGGACATGCAAAACACATCTTGGTAAAGGCCTTCTCTGCAGAGATTGGCAAAGATAGCAAGGAAGTACCAGATCCAAGGTGAACATATAGTGAGAAGAGACTGAAGAGTTTGTTGAACTAAGAATTAGCCTTCAAGGACCTAGAGCTGCAAAGGACCTGTCTTTCTTTGATGCCTACTGTTTACTGAGAAACAAGGCTTTTTATTTCACTGAAAACAAACAGCAATGCATCAAAGAAATATGACACGCCATCTCTAATTTCTCTTCCTAACAGAAAACCATTGGCTAAACTTTTAAGTAAAAAAAAAAAAAAAAAAAAAAAATCCCCCCCAATCCTGTGTATAGATCACATGACATCACTGTGACATCGCTGGTTACAGACTCACCTCTGTTTCCTGCAGTCTGTGTCCAATGAGGCTCAGAGATTCACCCAGCAACTGTAAGTGTGCAGCTACATCAATAGGCTCTGTCTCAGGGACTTTGGCTGGTGAGGAAGACACCACCACAGTGCTGGTGGGGGATTTTTTATGAGGGGAAATCACTCCTGTTGGAGAAGCTGGAAACACACAAATAAAAATTCCATATCCTCTTCTTTCATTCTTCTACTTACAAGCCTACTTATGTATTAAAGTTCAAATCTCAAAGGCATGAGATATTGGACCTTGTCCTGTGGTCTATGGAGTCAAAACTTTCCTTCTACATATACAAAGTATCTACCTCAGCTGAATGCAATTTGGGAGATTTTGTTTGGGAGATTTGATAAAGAAAGATGCCAAGCCAAGAACAACCCTTTTTCCTCTAGCAGCAAACTAATCTCACTACAACTTCCCTGATGCCTCTTCTTATTTTACAGTTCAATCCCTAAACTGCTAGAAACAATACCATTCTGCAAATTAGACAAGGAAATCTTTGGTAAAAGTGCTGACATCATTCTCACTCTCACAGAAACATTGTTTTTGAGTCATATGATGAGTTAAATGTCATGACTTGTGAGAAAGCAGGTAGGGGTGTGAAGCAGGAAAGGACCTTTGCTCCTTATTCCACAGGCAACACTATCTTCCCTGTCCAAGAAAGAAGACCAGAGCAAATAAAGTGTAACAATTACCTTTTATTTTTGGTGCACCATCTGAAGATGATGCCTTTCTCTTCACAGTGGTGGCCTCTGCTTTATTCTGCTTGTGTTGGAGATACTGAGCTTTCTGTTTCCAGATCTGCAGTTACCATGGTATGAAAAGAGAGATTCATAACATTAGGTAATTCTGTTACCTGATGACAGGACCTGGAGGCAGAATGATGCTAGGTAGCTAACTGGTGAAGCAATATCACAAGAAGAAAATGGATGCTTTTATGATTGCAAGGGCAAGGTTTCTGTACTTTCCATCTTTACATACTTTGGGGACATAGGTAGCATTTTCAAAGTATGGTGGCAATGCTGCCAGCATGTTCTGACCTAAGCACCTAGTCTACAGAAACCATTTTACAAAATCACCTCACACACACTCACCAGTTTATCCTTCTCAGGTAGCTGCTTCCACACTTCTGCCAGTTTTTTACTTAGCTCTCCAAAATCTGGCAGAAGGAAAGAAGAAAAATGTTTAAAATAAATGTTTAAAACAAACAAAATCATAAAATCATACAGAGAACATATGAAATTTACTGGTCCATGCATACACATTTAGGAAGCAACCCATTCCACAACTGGAACTCTCCACACTGTCCTGAAAATGATTGCCAGTGTGCATTCCCATTACTGTTCAAAATGAAAAAAGAAGCTGATACCAAGAATATGAAGTTGCACGTGTATATACAGGAAAGTGACACAATGAAGATAACTTTTTAAGTAAAGAAAGAGTGAGCTACCAATTTCTTTATCCAGATTCACAGTTTGATTAAACTGCAACAAAATCCAATCATGAAATCCACTCCTGTCCCCTTTGCCACCTCCTGTTGAAAGAAAATTGCCAGATTCTTTGCATTGTGTCAAAATTAAGAGGTCGATATGAAACAGAGATGACATGTTCTGCTAATTAATCTGACCGGTGTATAAGCAAGAGAAGAGAAGGCTAGATTATTCTCTCACCTATTCCAGGGTGCTCAGACACAATAGTTGTACGATATTCCTTACAGAACACTTGATAGGCAGACATGTTTTTCTTCTTTGGCTAGTCAGAAGAAGAAAAGGAAACAAAGATTTTTAATTATAATGAGACCTACTCAAATTTCATAAGAATTTGGCATTTATTGAAGACTTAAAGAAAGATGTGGTGCTTAGATCAGGAACCTGATCACACCTTAGATCAGTGGTTTGCATGGTCTGGCTTAATTTAGTGTTTATGAAAGCCCAGGAACCAGCCAGAACCAGTCTTAGTATGAGGCTTATCTTGCAACAACTCTATCAATGCATTTCATTCGTAAGTTACAACAACCTGCTATTCTAAATCCAGGATCAACGTACAGCTCTGTTAATCTGTTTTAAAACTTGAAATAATTAAAAAAATATCTCTGTCATACTAGTCACAGTACCTATCATAGATCTGTCAAAACAATTCAGTCCTCATCATAATGTTTTGTTCCATTCCTTGCATCCTTACAAAACACTTCAAATTGGCAGGAAAATAGACAAGATAAGTACATTGACAGCAGCGGCATAAGCAGTTGCCAAGCTATGACCAGAGAAAGCTTACCAAATAGAACAGAATAATGGCTGAACAAATTTGGGCTATGGCTGCCCATTTCCTGACACAAAGCAACTCTTGTCTATCTGAACATATAGAAACTGCTTTTTCCCATTTATATACTTATACTGCTACAGTTATATCACCTGTAAACTCATGCATATGCTAGCTACCATTTCTCCTGCTCATATTTTTATACACTAACCATGGAAAACTGAACTTATGAGTACAGGACAAAACTAAGAATGTGGTAGTCTATAAGAATTAGAATTTCATTTGATAGGATTTCATTTGATACAGGAGTAAATGGGTAAACATCTTCACTTATCCGGTTAGAGCTCAACTCATTTTACAGGCACTGTGATGATGGACTAAATCACTAGTCTAAAAGTCTGCCTGGCAATAGCTAGAACCAGTTACCTTAGAAAACAATGCAGTTGTGCTTAGTACATAACCTGTACCAAGCAAATTAAGTACAACCTTTTCAAAGAACCTCTATTGGCTAAAGACTGCCTGTGCCACAAAACCAGAATGATATATATTCCTTTTGCTACACACAGAAATCACAGTGGCTGACACATTTTTCCAAACATGCTTCAGTGAAACCATCGATCCTGGTATTAGTTATCCTTCTGTTTCAATTTAACATGCCTTTGTAATGGAATGCCTAATTCACCATTACCCATCACCCAATTTCTACTTTTCCTCCAATTTTTCCTTACTTTTTCTCTTTCTTTTTCCTTTCCCTTTTCTCTTTCCTTTTCCTTTTCTCTTTCCTTTTCTCTTTCTCTTTCTTTTTCCTTTTCCTTTTCTCTTTCCTTTTCCTTTTCTCTTTCCTTTTCTCTTTCTCTTTCTTTTTCCTTTTCCTTTTCTCTTTCCTTTTCTTTTTCTCTTTCTCTTTCTTTTTCCTTTTCTCTTTCCTTTTCCTTTTCCCATTTCTCAGCTTTGTCTTTCTCCTTGTCTTCCTTTTTCCTCCTCTTCTCACCTTGACCATCTGAGTGAAAAACAGCAGGAGGAGGTGGAGGAAGAACATAGGGGGTACTGGGAGGAGGTGGTGGTGACACTGTTACTTCTGCTACTGCCACAGGAGCATGCCCAGAACTCTTTTTAGACTTAGAGTGCTTCTTCTCTCTGTGTTTCTCCTTGTCTTTTTTTTTCTTACTTTTTTTTGACTTCTTCTTCTTCTTGATTTCCCGGTAGGAGTCATCTATCACTAGCTCTCCAGCCTCCAACTCCCCACCAGAAGAGGAACCAGATTCTGGCGGTGCCTCCATACCTGAAATCTCATACTCGCTCCCATGACCCTCTGAAAAATGGGAGGTGTCAGCACCAAAACTCTCAGAAGCTGGATGTGGGTCTGGAGGTGGTTTGTGCTTCTTCCGGGATGACTTCAGGAAGCTCTGCAGTTCATGACCCAGCAGGAATGAGCCTTGCTCATCTCGAGCTGATTTCTTTGAAGATTTCTTTGCAGCTGCTGGTGCTGAAGAGTAGGAGATAGAATCATCATCTGCTGCACTACTTTTCTCTTTTGGTGAAAGGATGAGCTTCATCTTCAAGCCATCAGGTTCACGAAGAGTAAGTGTCTCTGTGTTCACATAGAGAGGTTTCATTTTTTTAGATTTGTGGAAGCTGCCATCGTCCACTGAGTGCTCCCCACTGCTCCCACTCAGCTTCTTCTTGTGGTGCTCCTTTTTGCTTTCAGAATGGCCAGAGGAAGAATAAGATGATTTTTCAGAGGTCTTCTTTGAGGACTTTGAGCTTGTGGCCAAAGGTGAGGTGATAGCCTTGAGCAAATCCATGGTTGTATCAGCTGAGGATGGGCTAGAAACTGCTTTTTTCTTCTTCTTTGATGGTAGATCCAAAGGCGAAACACCTGAAAAAGATCAAGAGAAATGTACATCAAGATGATTCCCTTAAAGACAGCATTACAGTAGCCCAAAGTAGTGAAGTGGGAACCCTGCAAGACTTGTGATTACAGCTAACAGATTTGCATCCTGGCTTGAACAGATGATCTCCGAAGCTCATAGCCAGATCAGCGCAGCCTTACTGATGCAATTCAGGAGCTGTAATGCCTGAGCTGGTCAAATAATTTAAGACAGGAAGACAAAGTAGGAAAGTTCTTGAAGTTTCGTCAAACTGTATTCTATTGTGAAATAACATATTTTGATGAAAATGTATCTTATTGAGCCTGAAATTACATCTCAAGTGCAAGGGTTTTGTGCCATTTTTAGCCAAGGTGAGACCAATGAATTGAAAATACAAGCTTTTTCATTCTGAAAACAGATTTTGACAAAATTTCAGCTTGGCTTTCTCTTTTCATTGGGCAAAAAATAATTCTTAAACCTGTTAAGCTTTTATGAACAGAATTGTCATTTTCTGGCCAGCTTATTAATTGTGAGAATAATGTTTCCGTATTTAAACTGAACCCAAAAGCATTTCTTTTTCACCCTGATGCAGTCTATTTTTATAAATTCAGATAAAGTAATACTATCTACAAGTAAAATTACAGACTGTAATGCAACAAGGAAAAAAGAAACGAAAATGCCAAAAGGGAAGGCATGGGTTAGAAAACTACAACTTGTCAATGAAAAGGGGGGTGGAAGATCTCTACCCCCAACAACGGCAAATTGTTAAGCTAGACTCTGAAAATATCATGCCCTAATCTTTTGCTGTCTGGTGCTGATCAGTGTCAGGTTTCTGATTACTTCTCTTAAGACACGTTGATATACCTTCCCCCCATAAAGTGCTAACCACAAAGCTTGATGACATTGGTTTAACAGTATCCTTTCCTCAAAGTCATGATCTGTTAGCCTCTTCTGCTGCCTGATTACCATGTTACCTCTGTAGCAGAACTCATCCGAGGAGTGCTTTCTCTTCTTTTTGTGAGGTTCTGTCCCCGGCAAAATCTCACTGTCCTAGAATAAGAAGAAAAAAGTTGCTGACAAAAAAGAGGGAACCAATATGATATTCACACGGACTATTGACATAGGTAATAATTTGTAGGACATATCAAGAGTTATTTGTACTACTGTAACATCAAGGAACCCTAGGTATGAACCAGGATCATTATTCTAGGTGCTAAAACAAGCAAAGGAAACATATTCTGTCCCCAAGAGCCCCCAGTGTAGGTTTAAGGTAAGAGACAAAAAGCATGGTACAGATAGGTGGAAGAATACAAAAAATGGTATTAGTCAGGATTGGTTTCAGCACATCAGCCACCTAACTGGCATCAAACTTTCTGTAGGCATTGCAGCACAACAGGGCTATAAGGAAACTGAAAGACAGATCTCTCTAGGGAGCTCCCCCCAAGTGAGAGAAGCAATACACAAGAAAACTTGAAAAACCACATTTTGAAGTTTTAAGAAATGGGCAATGAAAGCCAGCACTTGGAGATCAGCTGATGAGTTGATAAAAGACAGACATCTACCTCTTAATAAAGCTAAGAAATAACTAAGCATGCATAGGCTGTCAAGCCTTGAAAATGAAGGTGAGCAGTTCACGTTTAATATGCTGAAAAAGACGAAAAAAGTGAAAAGAGGTACAGAGAGGTGACAATTAAAATGACAGGCCAAAAAAATTGACCTTAATATGTCATGTCACCCAATTATTATTTGTCTCTTGACCAATTTATGGTCTGATAATGAAGCTCCTCTACAGAATTCCATCTGCATGGTAGAAGAACATTTTCATGTTAAAGTAGAACTTCTTTTCCAGATTAAAAAAAATTAATCATAAGATAGTCACCTTTGAGCTAACAGCAGAAATTTTAGCTCAAAGAGGAAAGTTTTGAAGAAACTTAAGTCATCACTATGTGATTTCAGAATTAAGGCCCCAAAGAGGTGAATAGGGCAAGTTCATACCTCTCAAGAGCTATCGTTTCAGGCTGTCTGCAGAATCAGGAAGACAACAGTGCATCAGTTAACATTATATTCAACCTCTGCTGACTATTTATACAAGCATGAATTCTAAAAACCTTTTTTTTCCATGTAAAAAGTTATTCATGCTATCTTATGACTTGCAAGGTTCTAAATCAAGAGTAGGACAGCATCCTACTACTCTGTTTTCTGAGGCCAGAAAAATCAGAATCAGTTGTAATTGGGATTGACCCCCTCCTTTTCCCCAGGAAAGTTACTGAACAATACAGGACACAATTAGCTGCTCTCGCTGTCTTCTACATGCATTTCTATATAAAAAAGAACAAGAAACCCATCCATTCCATTCCACCACTAGTTTTACACATATCCTTACACTTTCAGCCTTTTCTCTGAGGGCTTCCTGACCTGAGTTGCTATCTCGTCTTCCTCTTGCAGCAGATCCTTGTAAGAGCGCTTTTTCTCTCGCTGTATCCTGCCAGTTGCCAGCCCCACGTCATCAACACTTCGGTCACTCTCTAGGAACTCTAAGATTTACGTGAAATGGGAAAAAAGGAAGAAATGAAATACCCCATTAAGGAATGATAGACATGCAGACTATGCACAAATTAAGATAACAGCGGACATTGGCACAGAGTGACACACAAAACCCAACAAGCACAGGGGTCTAAAAGATAACGATCTGTACTCTCTGACCACAGGGATGGGGCTCAGTGGTCTAATGCTATAACACAATCACTCAAGATTTCATTTCTAACCGTTGCCTATTTCCTCCTAAAGACCTAGAAATGTTACCATGACTAAACATATCCCTATCCCTGGTCTCCCATTCCATTGACCTGGCAGGGAGAAGAAAGGCTGCAGTGGCAGAGTTTCCCATCAAGCTGTTTGCATTAGGAAATACCACCCATTTCCCTCAAGTTCTAATCCCAGTACTTTACACCTGGAATTCAAGGGTGTGGGATCCTCCAGCAACTCGGCCAGGTTAAATTTAAGGGCTCCACAGCATATTAGCTTCCTTTCCCACTCTGACTGCATGGCCTGGCAAGGGCTGCAGAGGGTACCCTTTTTTTTTTTGGCAACTCCCTCTGAGATTATGAAGCAGTCATACCTTCTTTCTTCTTGGAGTCATCATAAGCCATGGTGGTCCTGCAGGAGCCTGAGAATGTGTTGCCACGTCTGGGCTCCTTCCCCCGTTCCCATCTACAGGAAAAGGTCTGAGAAACAGAGAATGAAAATAACCCTCCCATAAAGAAGAATCATGATGTAAAATGGGAAACTTCCTCTGAACCAACTGAAGATTCTCTGGAAGACAGTGGGAAAGGAAAGGAGTCTACCTTCTGTTTGGTTCATGCTGACCCTTCAGGCTTGACAGATTTTTTTTTTTTTTTAAATTAAATTGGAGGTTGTTCTATTATTTTAAAGATACAAAAGACCACCTCTTCCTTGTAAAATCTCTAAATCACTGAAGTAATTTCTTTACAAAAATAGAAAGAGGGTGAGAAGACAGCCTAGTGTGATTTTCATGACACACAGAACTGCACTCAAACTTGTGTCAAAGCCATTTTTTGTCAGGAGCCACTGTAGCGAAGAGTGGGATGTTTAAAGAGAGATTCCAAACCCTTGAATCTCAGACGAAATGAAGGAAAAGAAGGAACCACACAGGAATCATTGTAATACGAAAGAATTACTTCAAATCTTTTTAACTAAAGGATCGCACATTTTGTAGTGAAGGTGTGCATCCTTCTGATGTGTTTCCCAACACTACCACTGCAGCCATTCTGAATGCCAGCCTGGGAGAGGAAACGGAAGAAAGCACTCCTTTTTGCTCGGGCTTCCGCAGCACCCCAACCCCTGTCAGCCCCCAGCTTTCAGGCCTCCTCTGAGTCATTCTGTTCCACAGTTGCTGGCATATAGCAGGACAGTGCCCTTACGGAACAGCTGTGCTTCGGTTCTCCCAGAGTAAACAGCTTTTGTTCTTCAGTCAGCGACCAGCTTAACGTGAAAAGATTGACCTTCTGCTCATAAGCGATTAAACCAATGGCACCTAACTGATTTTGTGTGTTTGTGTGTATGTGCACGTGGAAGGATTCAACCACAAAGACCATGCAGCTTGTTCATTCTAGCTGTCACGGTAATCTTGCCACACTGAAGCTACATTTTAATACCTTGAGAGTAGGGAACTTGTGCTTGTACATCCCTGCACATACCTCAATTTTATAAATAACTGGCTGAGGCTGAGAATGTACAACATATTCATTCTATAGTGGTGACTTAAGTGAAACAACAAAGTCCCAACTAAATCAAGCTTGCAGGTACACAGGAGATGTTTCTGTTTAAATTCACAGAAATACATGTTATTTATTCAGGTTTTGGGAAACCATCCGCCACAAAATGTTCTAAGTCAGTATTCTGACCACTATACATTGTTGGTAGCAAGCACAGCAATTTGTAGACAGAATTTATGTCTACACACAAGAGTACTGCATATATACACACACTACAGCACTGCACTTTGCAATAAAAAAAGAGTATCTTGCCACTTGTGGGCTCACAATCTTGACCCAGATCTTGTCAACATTTCAAGATGTTCAGGTGTCATATGGACTGCAGTGGGAACACACATGATAGTAAAGCATTGTGCTCAAGAGGACAAGGGCCTAATCTAGATACTCTTCAGCAAAACAAAGCTGAAGACAGTCATTCATGAATGGATGACTTGGAGAAACTAAGATTTGTTTATAACTACATGCGTACCTTTTACTCTCTTTAAATCTTACCTGCTTGGCAGGTATAAAGGTTGGCAGATAATGCCTAAAGGGGCTTACAACCTAGACCTCTAACCCTGCAAACACAAAATGTATCCTTAAGTTGTCTCGTCCTATAAATCCCAATTAGGTTCCCCTGCTTCAAGTTCTTCGGTTTCAGCACTAATCGCACAGGTTCAGTGGAGACGCTCTCTCTTCACGCCTCCCGTTCCTTAACGCACACGCTTGCGGGACCGAGGCCACGCGTTGCTCCTCTGCAGCGCCCCGGTCTCCGCCGGGACCTCCGCGCTTCGCGCCCTCGCGGGAGCCTGCGCGCCCCACCGGCGACAGGCCGCCGTGGGTGGAACCGCAGGGGCGGTGGCGGCTCGGGCCGGGCTCCCTCGCCCCATTTCCCGCCGGCGGCCCAGCGGCCTGGGGCAGCGCGGGGGCAGGAGGGCCCCGCCGGGAATCCCCAGCGCAGCGGAGGGGGCAAGCGTCGGCACCGGCCCCTCCGCAGAGACGGGGCCGGGCCCGTCCCGGGGCACCCCGCGGCCCAGCCCCGCGCATGCGCCCCGCGCCCTCAGGACCCGGGCCCCGCCGCCGCCCGCGCCCCTCCCGCCACCTCCGTTTGAAGGGGGCTCGGCCGCCCCGCTCCCGCCCGCGCGCCCTCTCACCCGAGCGGGCTCCGGCCTCAGTCCAGACCGCGGCTCCACCCCTGCAGCAGGCCGGAGCGTGCCCCGGCAGCGGGGCCGCCCAGCGCCGACGGGGGCTGCCGGCCCGCCGGTGCCGAGCCGCAGGGTGAGGAGGCGCCGCGGCCGCCTCACTCCGCGCCGCCGCTTCCCGCCGCGCCGCCGCCGCCCGCGGCCGCCATTTTGGAGAGGGAGACAAGGGACACCCGCCCGCCGCCGGGGCCAGGGGCAGCCAGCCGAGCGCCGAGCACCTCCAGCGTGGCACCCGCGGGGCGGGGGAGAGGGCGGGGTGCAGAATGCCGAGCGCATCGATGGCCCGGGCGGGGAGCGCCGTTCCCCGGGGTCCGAGAGGGGCCGGGGTTGTCGCTGTCCCGCACCGGGCGGCGCGGCCTCGGGGCGGCAGCCGCCACGCGTTTGGCCTTCCTCACCGCTCCTGCCGCGAGCGGGGTTCGGTATACCGTGCGCCGGGGCCTGCCGTATACCCTGCCGTATTCGGTATACCGTGCAAGCGCACGGGCCCAGGGCTGGGGCCGGAGTGGGGGGCTCGCACGGGGGGTGGGCCACCCGCCGTGCCCCCAGACTCCCCAGTGCGGTTCCCCGGGTGCCATGTGCCCCCTCAGAGGTAGCGCCTGGCGTGGGAGCCGCAAGCAGGCTGCACGCAGGGCGCCTGCGCTCGGCCCCGGCTGCGTCCCCGAGCACCCCGCGCGCAATGCGCGCCCACCTTCCCCTGTCTTCGGCGCAACGTCCTCTTTGTGAGAGCGTGCGTTGTGCTGTCACGGCCCAGCTTGCCCTCTCCAATCGTCCCTTTCTTTCAGAAGTCTCTGAGCTGACCGGGCTTGCAGCGTGGGTTAGTTGTTGGCTGCTAGTGCCTGCCACGGCGGGTCAATGGGAGAGGGTCAATTCCCATTATTAAACAGTTACGGAGCTGGCGCTTTCATGAGGTGAATCATGCATGCACATGAACAGGCATATCTCCTGTAAGCCTATCTGATTGCCTGGGGAATTGCATGGATGTGCTGCACAGTTGGAGGGTCAGGACCAGCTGGAACCAAGATAAGCATGTCTGAAGAGCACACTCAGGCTACTGCCTGAGAAGGCATCATGCTACCTTCACACCCTTCCAATCAACTACGCAAAGGTGGCAGGCAAGAGAAAGGCAAATTACCCCTAGCATCTTCTAAAGGGCTCATTCATTACCACAAAGGATTCAAGATAGAGGTAAAAAAACTCAAGAAACGGCCTGGTCAGAAAAGACAGGTCTTTTTCCCACCAGGTTAGCCTTTCTTCACTCTGACTGCTCAGGAGGTCCCTGTTCAACAAACCTCATGTAACTCTTACCTTAAATCCCATCATCTCCACTAATGCAGGAGTCTTCTTTTTATTTACATGCCAGCAGCTGCTCACATGACTCTTTGTCAGAGGCTGCTCACAGTCACATGCTGTCTGCAGACTACAGTTCCCAGCCATGCCTGAGGTTAAACCTGACCCATCACAGACATGCTGGTTCCCCAGCACTTAGAGATCCACCTTCTGGTTCTGATGATGCTTTTGTGTCCCAACAAGTACATAATGATGACAATAATTATGTGTGGTACAGTAGGACCTAGAGGAATTAGAAGAGGATAGCGGCCCATGCCTGTTACGCTGTCTGAAAGTATAGTTTGATCCAAAGTGAGGGCTACAGCCTCTATGCACAAATCAATGTCTGCAAGGGCAGCAGCTGTAATGCATAAGACAAAAACCCACCAGCCCTTAGGCTGAGCACAAGGCCTGCGCAGATGTTCTCACACATGTACACATGGGTGCCTGCTGCTGGTGAAACTCCCTAAAATCAGTCCTTGCCCTCCAACCCGTAACACAGGGAGGAGTTACCCAGGTGGACAAGCACCTCTGCAAATTTATGACCAGGACCTTGCCAGAGTTGAACTCACCGAGACCTGCTCTTTACCTCCGATTATTGATGATGTTTCTAGGGGTCCCAGTGATGGATCCGTACCCCACTTGGCAATGCACAGTACAACAAAAACATGGCTCCTATCACCAGGATTTTACAGTCTTCAGCTTTCTTGCTCATGTTACGGACTGTACAGAAACACCAGTTAACTCCTGGGAGCACCTGACCTATGGGTCAAGTGGAGGCAGAATGGGAGCAAGTCAGAATAAGCCATTAGCATGGTTGGGAGAGGCTAGATGCAGCCTAAAGGAACAGGGATACAGATTGCTTTGAAAATTGAAAGCCGAAATTAGCCTGGTATTTGATGATGGCAGGCATTTGATAATGATAGGTAGTAAATGTGTAGGGATGGTATGCTTAATATTCTGCACCCTAGAATGAGAAAGGATTCTAGCTCCCCTGCAGTTTATTGTTTTTAGTGCTGGATGGTTCATAGGTATTCGATTGTGTCAGTGATTGTGTGTGGAGGAGAGAGAATTAATTTGCAGGTGAATTTGCAAAAATGAGCATATAGCAGGGTACTTGCACATAAAGCCACTGAAGCACCAATCATTCAGACTTCCCCTGGTGAGATCTATCCATGCTCCTTTCCTCCCACAGAACAATCATAATAATAATAATAACAACAGTAACAGCAACAACATGTAGTCCCTCCTACTGCACTTTTCATCAGTGCAGAAATGCTCAGAAAAACTCATTTCAATCATTCCCATTCTTCAGAGCTAATAAAGGGAACCAGCCAGCACAAACCACTGGCATTTATTGGGTGGTTTCAAACAGCTTAGCTTTTCCCTTCTAGAAGATCCAGGGATCCCTTTAGAGTGTACACCTAGATTATACAGGTTGGGTGGGGAAAATGTCAGGATGCTGATAGCAAATTTAAGAGAGTCACAACCCCTTCAAATCCTTAACACCTGACAGAATTGTTTCTTTGTACTCTTCAATACAAGAGGTTGCAGTGAGGGAATCAGAAAATCAAACAGTCCCCATAGTTATTAAGACCTGAAGTGCAGCTTCAGTCAGTCAGTCTCAGACTATTGTGAGAATTATTCCTTTTTTTCAGAGCATCTTGCATTCTTTTGCCTACATGCCAGGGAGACAAACTGCAAAAAGGTACATGGTAGATTCCCTCAAGTGTCTTCTTAGCAGTGAGATGATACATATTGTATGAAATGCTCTCGCCAGTGCAGAACGTTTTGGCACATGTGTATACTTTCTTATGCTTAATGCAAGATTAGTTGTATACTAAGAGTTACCGCCCATGATGCCACCCAATATGGTCTTGCTTTCCCCAGATTATATCCACCATCTATCCTCGTCTGCTATCTTCCCCTGCCTGGACTAAGGTGCAAGTTTCTAGATTCAGTAGCCCTCTTTTTGTTTCGTTGTTTTTTGTGCTTAGTTTAGTGGGTTCTCAAGTGCAATGAGTGTAAGGGGAATGAATAGTAACATGAGCACAAGCCCACAGCCAAGTTATGTATAGAATTAAATACAGCACTCAGAGCTGTATGAACAATTATCAGTTCTCCCTGTCGTAGTTTGCAACTCACAAGTCTTTCTTCACTCCTGCCCCATTTTTCCATATTTTTTTCCTAGATTATCATAGAATAGTTTGGGCTGGAAGGGACATTTACAAGATGATTTGGCATTAACTGGAATGGGACCTTGTTTAAAACCTCTGGTCCCCACCTATCCCTGAAAAGCCTGCTTTGTTTTGCATAGGCAGTGCTACTCTTCTCTGTGCACACTACAACACTTGTATGCTACTAGCTACCAAACTGCCCTTAAAAAGGAAGCATGGCTTGTTACATTTGGATAGGTTCTATGAAAAATAAAAACATTTTAAGAGGCTTATGGATATGAATATGGAGGAAGCGACTACAATGTTACAGCGGACTTTAGGTGAGATGGACCTTGCATGCCAGTTACCTCAGCCGTGTAATTTCCTTAGTCTTATTTATAAACGAGGCTAGTGAGTCCTGTTTGAATACAAGGACGTGCTTCCTTAGAGAAGCAAAACTTCAGAAGATTTGTAAAGTTCATTGTTTCGGTGTTGGGGATTTACTTAAATTACTTCACATTTGTCTTCGTTTTTCTTCAGGATGCATTCATTTTCTTGCCTCTTCATCTGGGAATATAGTCATTAACAAAGCCACAAGGGTGCGTGCATTCATTTGTAGCATCAATAGAACAGCCTGAATGCTCCCCAGAGCCACAGCATCTGTCACGGTGGGGACACACCTCTTCCCCCTGCTCCTAGCACTGCACCCTCTGTATTTGCATGCTGAGAGAGGTAAGGCGAGGTGGGAGGACAGCGTCTTTGTCCATCTGGTTGGGAAATAATACCGTGTGTTACAGCAGGATTAGTGGGGTCCGGAAAGGAAGAGCGTGCTCCTGGGTGTGGTTAGGCAAAGGGAAAGGGACGGTACCGGGGTGGTATGCATAGAGGAAAGGCTAAATGCAGAGAATCAGTCAGCCTCGGATTTACCTCTTTTCACTGCTTTTGATCTCCTCCTGCTCACCACCTGCCACGGAGGTAGAAGTGGTTTAATCTGAGTTTCACAGAACCATACAAGGCCTATGCTCAGCTCTCCCTCCATGCCTGTTCCGTGGGGATCTTGCTGGTCTCTGCTGACTATAATTTCTCACAACCCTGGTTCCATAAAACATCAGGCATTCATAGAATCATAGAATCATGGAATGTCCTGAGTTGGAAGGGACCCACAAGGATCATCGAGTCCAACTCCTGACCCTGCATAGGACATCCCCAAAATTCACACCATATGTCTGAGGGCGTTGTCCAAATGCTTCTTGAATGTTGTCAGGCTTGGTGCCATGACTGCCTTGTGGGGGAGCCTGTTCCAGTGCTCCACCACCCTCTGAGTGAAAAACCTTTTCCTAATGTCCAACCTATACCTGCCCTGGCATATCTTCCTCCCGTTCCCTCAGGTCCTATCATTGGTCATCAGGGAGAAGAGATCAGTGCCTGCCCCTCCTCCTTCCCTTGTGAGGAAGCTGTAGACTGCAATGAGGTCTCCCCTCAGTCTCCTCTTCTCCAGGCTGAACAGACCAAGTGACTTCAGTTGCTCCTCATATGGCTTCCCCTCTAAACCCTTCACCATCTTTGTGGCTCTCCTCTGGACACTCTCTAATAGCTTCCTATCCTTTTTATACTGTGGCACCCAAAACTGCACACAGTACTCAAGCTGAGGCCGCACCAGCACAGAGTAGAGTGGGACAATCACCTCCCTCGACCGGCTAGCAATACAGTGCTTGATGCACCCCAGGACATGGTTGGCCCTGTTGGCTGCCAGGGCACACTGTTGGCTCATGGTCAACTGGCCATCGACCAGAACCCCCAGATGCCTTTCCGCGAGGCTGCTCTCCAGCCTCTCATTCCCCAGTCTGTATGTACATCCAGGGTTGCCAATGTCCCAGGTGCAAAATCTGGCACATTCAGCCCTATCTGTATTCTTGTTTTATGTTTTCCTTTTTTTCCTTGGATCTGGTGATTTATTTCATTTCCTTCTCTCACACGTTGACTCTCGCTGTTACAGCCCTCTTCTGTACAGGTCAGACTGACCTGCTCCTCTCTTTTTAGACAAAGTGGCATGATCCTTGATGGGGCTTCTTCATTTCTGCAGTTTTATATTTATGACAGAACCACAGCTTCAGCATCTGTCCTGCACTGGGTAGCAGAAATTACTATATTGCTAAAATTTCTCTTCAGATAATGTAGATGGGTCATGGCTGTTTCTGTGGACCAAGCCTGTATATTGCTTCTGCTTCTGGCTACAGGTGTTGTAGCTGGAGAGCAGAACTTTGGGGAAGAGCAGAAGACTTCACTGTTCCCTGAACAGCTGCAAAGTGGCAGTGGAGTTTGCAGAGGCTGGGAACAAGACAGTGCTGCCTGCAAAACTCTTGAGATGCCAGCTGGACTAAGGCCAACTTCATGACTGTGGTGTGCTGTGATCTATAGAGCTGCTGCAAAAATATGGGCAAGAGGTGACATGTGGAAAGGGCTCCAGGCTCCCAAAGTTTGGAGGCATGGCAAAAGCAATAAAAAGACGGACTGCTGTTGGGACCGGGTGAGGAATAACAAAAGGTGCCTTGTATACCTGCATGCGTTGCAGAGTCGTATGCATTGGGGGAAACTGGTGGTGGTGCAGGACATTTTATATGTTGCAGCCATTTACACAGCAGGTAATTTGCAATGCTTTCAGGGTCACTGGGTCATCAAGTGCTGTTCCCTGCTATTGCAGGCCCACTGTCATTCAATCTCTATTGTAAAGTGATCGATCTTTATCTTAAAAGCGATCAAGTCTCATCCCCCCACAATGCTCACTGGGAGGCTGTTCCAGAATCCCCTTCATCTGATGGTTAGAAACCGTCTCCTGATTACCAGCCGAAATGTATTCATGGTTAGCTTGCATCCATTTGTTCCTGTGCCAACGTTTTCTTTTAGCTAATATAATTATTGTCTCTTGTTGCTGTTTTTGCTCTGATGTATTTATAGAGAGCCGTCATACCTCCTCTCAGTTCTCATTTTGCTAGGCTAAACAAGGCATGCTCTCCTAATTCCCTCCTAGCTGTTGGCCTCCTCCTTCCTCCTCCCATGCTGGCAGCTTTGCTCTGCACTTGCTCACACTGAATTCTTCCCTGAAGCTGGGTGACTGGTAATGGACACAGTTTGCTCAGAGGTCTCACCAAGGTCTTATACAGTGACTCTAATACTACACTCTCTCTAGAGGAAATACTTATACTTTTTTTTTGTGGGGATAGAAGAGTTGAGTACTTAAAACCTTTGGATACAACTTTCTGATAGGATGTTAAAAAAACAGCAAGAGTCAGTCTACATTATAATTTCACCTGTAGTCACAGTGGGAGATGGCAAACAAAGAACATACACAGCTTATTCCTAGCCTTTTGGGACCAGGACAGAGCCTGCTCAGCTCTAGGTTTACTCTGTGACTGTAGCACATGTAATGTGGAGGAGGGACTGGTGTCCCAGATAGGTAGCACTCTGTGATATTGCCCTGCAGGGTGGGCCACCAGCATCACGCTGGAGGCTCTTGGGGTGCTGATCGTATGAGGCCTGGAACTGACCTTCCTTTTGCTTCTTTTCTCCAACATACCCTAGCTACTGCAGAGCTGTACAGTCTTTCTTCTCTTCTTTCTCTCTTTACTTCCCTACACCACTTTTTCTCCTGATAGTCAAGGTGCCAGTGGATGCTGAACATGCAGTTATGACTGTTTTGCTGCTTAAACACAGATACTCCTTTTACCACTCTCCATGAACTGGTCAGCTGCCTGCTTGACCGACATCTGTCTGAGATGATACAGGATTTATATTTAGATGGGTACCAGTTTTAACTGTCTAAAGTAAAAATGAACTGTTTGCTATATTGTGCCAGGCAGATCGCAAGTGTTGTAGCATTTGCAAATGGAATACAAGATTAAATTACAGAAGGAGGAACATGGAGATGGTTATAACATTTATGAGAGAGAGGATATTTATTCTGGTTATTTGGCTTATGTGTGCAGGGACACACATCATGGTGGAAAGACCTTGGAGTGCTGAGGATTTCTGGGAATCTGGGAATCTGGGAATTTTCTGCAATGCTACAGGCTTGGGGAAGAGTGGCTGGAGAGCTGCTTGGTGGAAAAGGACCTGGGGGTGCTGGTTGACAGCTGGCTGAACATGAGCCAGCAGTGGGCTCAGGTGGCCAAGAGGGCCAATGGCATCCTGGCTTGTATCAGGAATAGTGTGGCCAGCAGGACCAGGGAGGTGATAGTGCCCCTGTACTCGGCACTGGTGAGGCCACACCTCGAGTACTGTGTTCAGTTTTGGGCCCCTCACTGCAAGAAGGACATTGAAGTGCTGGAGTGTGCCCAAAGAAGTGCAACAAAGCTGGTGAAGGGTCTAGAGCACAAGTCTTATGAGGAACAGCTGAGGGAGCTGGGGTTGTTTAGTTTGGAGAAGAGGAGGCTGAGGGGAGACCTTATCGCTCTCTACAACTACCTGAAAGGAGGTTGTAGCAAGGTGGGGGTTGGTCTCTTCTCCCAGGTAGCAAGCAACAGGATGAGAGGAAATGGCCTCAAGTTGTGCCTGGGGAGGTTTAGATTGGATATTAGGAAAAATTTCTTCACAGAGAGAGTGGTTAGGCATTGGAACAGACTGCCCAGGGAAGTGGTACAATCACAGTTCCTGGAAGTGTTCAAAAAATGTGTGGATGTGGCGCTTAGGGGCATGTTTTAGTGGTGGACCTGGCAGTTAGGTTAATGGTTGGACTCGATGATCTCAGAGGTCTTTTCCAACCTTAATGATTCTATGATTCTATGATTCTATGAATCATCACTCAAAGGAAAGAGAAACTGTACTACATGGAGCCATCAACCCACCTTTCCGCAGCTATCTAAAAGCAACTGGTCCTTGGCCTTGTGGTAAATATAGCCCGTCAGGGATACAGTGACTTTTTTGTGTGGTTGCACTAGTGTTTGTAAACAAACTTGCTTAAAGAAGCCTCACTTCTTACTGTGCCACAAGCTGAAATAAATATTAACTCAAGCTCACTTTTCTGGGTTACAGGAGAACCTAAAAATAAGGACCTGTGGCATTGTGACATGGTACAAGAGAACTATCTAACTGGGAAGTCTGCAGTCTGGGCCATGACTGAGCTAATGCTGGGAAAGGTGTAGGAGTGGAAGGTCTCTATAAAATGAATTTTAACTATACTTTGCACCAAGCAGACAAAGGAGTCATAAAGCTGAGCTTACATTCTTTGTATGAAGACAGTATTGGTTTGAAGTGTAAGTAAAAACATGGGGTAAACTTGCAATGAGAACATTTTCTGTGTAATCCGCATCAGAAACCTACAGAAGAAGTTGAGGTGCTCTGAGATGAATCAGAGTGGAAGCTCCTTCAGCTCATAGCTCACTGCAACCATGCAACAATATTTTGAAATTTCTTCTTTTCTTCCTTTAATTGCTGTCCAGATGGAAGTTGAGGGTTTTCAACATTGTCTGGGGGTGCTGAAGCTGTGACAGCCTGAGAAGCAGTTTTGACCAGCCTCACAGTGATGCCCCAATCCTCGGCATGTGTCTAGGCTGTGTACTGATCAGTTGTACACCGTACAAGGGAGGATAAATTGTTATCCCAAGAAGTGATGGTCCCACATTTATTTTGTGCCCCACATTTATTTTGGTGAGAAACCTGGGGAAGAATTTGATGTTTTGTAATTAAGGTTTCAGACTGGAGGAGTCCCAAACAAGAAAAAAAGCCGTTGTTCATTTCTATAAAGGATATGACACTTACTTAGTGTACTTACGTAGAGAGAAGCAGAGAGATTGTATCAGTGTACATCCCAGTCATAACTCATTTCTCTTTTTAAGAGTACCAGCCTGGTAAGGCTATTGAGTATTGGTGCTGCACTTGGAGCACCGAAAGAATGGGATGTTTTATGGTCCTAAATTCAATTCACGGTTAAATGTCTCAGGTAATGGAAGTGTTTACCACATCACTTGAGAGACCATTGTATTGTCTGCTAGATTTCATAAGCAAGGAGTTTTCTTTTTTATTTAGTTGAGCTGCTTGCTTTTTCTGAAGAAATAAATGACCAAATAAAAAGCAAATCTGAAAACCTTCCCCACTGAGCCTATTTCAGTTGTTGCTGTTTTCTTCACATTTTCCTCCTTGAAATGCGTTAGTTTCCAGTTGAAGGAACCTGAAGAAAAGATGATTATTACCAAGAAATTTGCAAATTAGCACGGCTCAAAACACCCCCACAGCAGTGTTCTAGTAAAATAAGTGAGGCTGGGCTAAAACCTCTATATATTTATTTGGATCATTCTATGTTTGGATTTAGCAATCCTATTACCAAGCTGAAATTTAGGACCCTTTAGATACATTTGTCCTGGAAATAGCACTGGTAAATTATAAGCCCTGATAGGTGGGAGGATGAGGATAGTGTCTAAGATCAAACAAGGAGAAAAGCAACAGACATTCTTCCTTTTCTATTAAGCGCGTTTGCATATTTTCAGCACATTCAGCAAATGAATAGTTTCTGTGGATGGACGAAATTAGTGGTTAAAAAGAAGCAAAATGCACCAAGTATGGGATGTGGGATATTGCAGGGCTATTACACAAATCGATGCTATGTCTTCAGCAGGAGTTTTCAGTTCAATTTAGATCACCTCCAAAGGAGGAGGAGAGGGCAGTTGAGTCAGACCACGAGGATGAGTCTATGCATGGAAAAACTCCCATATAAAGAAAGATTGAAACATTAATGAAGAGATGAAGAAGAGAAGGGGTGGGAAACGTACACCATATAAGGCACAGTGCAGATGAAGATGTAACTGCTAATCACTGTTTTTTGTGAAACAAGAAGAAAGGAGAGTTTAGTGGAGAGGAAAAAGATGGGTAAAAGGAAGTTTTCTTCCATCTGACAAAAGGAGGCAGTGGAAATCTCTGCTTTTGTGTTTCTTGGAGTCCAGGAGCACAGCTCTAAACAAGGGTGGAAATTTCTGTGTTAACTTTAGTGTAATTACTGTAGTTGCAAATGCATTTTTATTTAAACATTGCCATTCTGGAAAGCAGAGCCCTGCCATGTTCCAGAACAGAAGTCAAATTTGGATTCTGAGAACTTGTCAAGAAACGCTCCTGGGAGACAAATGATCACATAAGTGTCAACTGCAGCATTTCTTAAATGTTCCTGCTCCAGTCATTGCCAGCAATAATGTCTCAGCGATATCTTTTGGGCTGAACATGGATCTACACAACATTATGTTCATTATGTTCTGAAGACATCCAGCACTGAATTTTTCACCATATTCCTCTCTTTACCACAGCTAAGTTCACAGTTTATGTACGTATTATCCTGCACTGCTAAGCTAGTGCTACCTGCCAAGATTTACAGCATCTTTCCTTAAGCTCAAATGGCTACAAAAATCACCAGATGGCAGCAGAGTCATTTCTGGTCTCCTCTTGCCCTGAACTCTTGGTCACAGCTGCATGCTCTGGGGCCCTCCTTGTAGCCACAGTTCCGAGCTTTATAGTGTATGCGAAGGCAGCTATACCTACTGGAAAAGTACTTGCCTCTTCCTCAGTAAGAGATTTATGTTTTCCATTTGGTGCCTCCATGAAGGCTGGGTTTTAAGGGATGATTCTCTATTTTTTCTCCAGATTCCTTGTTTTTCTCCAGAATTGCCCCAATTTGTAGCTTGCAGACACTGGTATACACATATGCTAATGGCTGCGTTCTTATACCATGTTATATGCTGCCAAGGTAATGCAGGGTAACTAACTTGGCTTTGGCTAAGAGCAGGGACTGTCTCTGGAATCAGCAGAGGTTGACTCCATGGCTCAGGGATGAAACTGGCTAATAGGAATCTTGTTAATGGCGCTGTTGGCTGTTGTTCCACTGTTGCGGTTGGTTTTGCTCAATAAAATGCTAAAAGCAAAATGCTAAGAGGAGAGAAGTACCCCAAACGATTACAGAATTCAGAACAATTTTGGTCTGGAACAGTCCTCAAGTTTCCCAATTCTGGAATTTCCCATAAAAAGGAATAATTCCCAGGCAGTTTCCCAGCTACAACCATTAGACACTGAGGCTCCATAGCAGCCTGACGGATGGGTGTACAGGCAGGAAAGCAGCTTTGCCAATGGTGTCAGTGTTGTTTTGACTGTTTTCCCAAGAAACCTCACTGAAATTGAGCAGTCTCCAGGAACCATTCAGATGTCAGTGCCAAAACCAGGAGAAAGTTTTCTCTGGTAGTCAGAATCTGGTCTATATGGGTCCAATAGTTCCTTCCCTGCCTGCTTCAATGACAAGCTGAGCTCTAGGGCAGGGAAAAGAGGGAAAGGTTATTGTGATTCTTCTGGTTGCTTCTTTTAACAGAAAAAAAAAAAGCAACCTACCCCAAAAGAACCCACACATTTATTCCTTCTAAAAGAGCTCCTTTCAATTGAGTTTTAGGTCTGGGAATGGATTAAGGCAACTTTGTTCAAACCTACTGGAAAAGACATGGCTCTTGTCATCGATTTCAAAACCACCTTTACCAAACTACTGCAAAATCAAAAAATGCTGCTGTGCTCAGCAGAAGGCACACGGAGGCTTCTAAACTCAGGGTTGTCAAACACGTTCCTGGACAGAGACTCTTCCAAGGTCACCTCCTATGCAACCTGTGAAATTACTGATTATTTTTTTTTTATTGATACTGGGGGTTGGTGCATCTGGAAAATTTCACAAGAATAAGGTCTTAATTCTTATTCCCACAAGTGTCCCTATTAGAATTTGGTGGTGGAAGGAATCCCCCAAATTGGTGCTATTCCACCCATTTTTAAAGCCCCCTTTAAATGGCCAGAGTTGCGGAAAGGTAGTAAGTGGAAAAGAAAAGGAGAACATTTTATGTATTTGCACACCCAGACACTCACATATTTAGGGCTCCAAACTTTCCCTGCCTCATTCTCCCTCCTACTTAACTTTCTCTGTGCTGTCCTCCAGCACAGGTTGGAAGTTTGAAATGGACTTAAAGCAAAAAGACATGCTCTCTTTTATTATGAGCATATTTCAAGGGGAAAATGGATTATACTTTTATTGGACTGATTGCATTCAATTGCAGCAACTTTTATTATTTTGAAACAAAGTTTTGGTATTCAAACAAAAGGGTAAGTGTTACCCACTATGCCAACTTTAAGCATTTTCCTATAGCTCATTTTTAAAATAGCCTTTAGGATTTACTTGACTAAATCAAACTTCAGGAAGAAGAAGCTTGCAGGGGGAAAAATCACTCCATTAGAGGTGATAAAATGAGAAATGAGAGAGACGAACATCAGTGCAAACTCATCAGCATCAGAATAAACTCAGAAATAGACATTCTACATTTCCATAATGCTGTCAGCTGCCACTACAGAGACAGGGATCTATTATCTCTGTTTATACTGCTGCTAACTTAATTTATAGCAATTTATTCTATAAAAGTAGACAGTAACTTGACTGGCTGGGAAAAAAAAAATCCCCTTTGTGCTGAAAATAAAAATGATAATGCACATAATAGATTTCTGAAAGTAATTTGAATAGCCAGTTAAAACGCAGGGTGAGTTAGACATATTTTTAGTAAATCTCAGCACGAATTACCTACTTTCTTATGCACATTTGTAGATGGATCGATAAAGGGCAGACATCGGACATTTACTTAGTATGATTGGATGGGCCCAGGTTAGCTCACCACTTGCAGGCTTCTTTATTTTGCTGGGACTGCATGGGAGGAGGAAGCGAGAGCAGAAGTGGGCACAATGCCCTCAAGGCTGAAATCAGGTGCCTTGTCATGACCAGCATTGTGAGAAAAGAATCTGGTACAGCTTTGTCCCAGCAAAAATGAGCAGCTCCTGTCATTTCTGTCCAGATGGTGGGGAAGGTGAGAAACACCAGGATTTCCACAGCTTTCTGCTTAAGGAGGTGTCCGGATGGCATTTTGCAGGCGGACATCAGTGCGCTGTGCTTTTGCTCTGATCCAGCTGACACAAGCCCCAAGCTGGAGGCTTGTGCTAATGCCCATCCCTCAGCGTGGTGTCTCAGCTCAGACTCAGCCCTGTGCTCACCACCACTGCTCCATGTTCAGTCTGGAGCTGACTGTTACCTGTCAGATTGGCTCCAGAACGAGTTAGCATCAGTTTGCGAGATACCACAAAGACATACCTAGAGATGTTGGGATCTCAGCCCTTTGGGTGAGATTGCGTCACAGCTTGTTAAAGCCCATGGTCTGGCTAAGTCAGACCTGTTCTGCTCTCAGGCAGCGGTCCTCAGTCTCTTCACTCCCTGAGCATGAGTCTGGACCTTCTCTGTAGCAAACAAGCCTCTTGGTGAGAAGCTTGCTCTTCTTAAGTACCTTTCAGGCACCCTTAGAAGTAGTTCATGAGCCTCTAGGGGTCCATAAACCAGAGGCAGAGAAGTATGGCTCTGGAAAGTCTAAGGGATATAATCATCAGCCTACAGGTAAACATGTGCTTAAATGCTTTGCTGATCAGAGACAGACTGCTGAACTGGGGCCTTGGGAGCTGCCTTGTGACCACAGTTATTCCCTTTATGACAAGAAGTTGAGTTTCAAATTGAGGTGGAATGTTTTCCTGTTGCAACATAACCTGTTTTTGCAGGGGAAAGGAAAGGGAGGGAAGGACTGGCAATAGTTTGTGGCAATCTCTGCTCAGGATAAAAATGGCTGGGAGCAGAGCAAAATTAGGAGTACTGTCACTGCTGTGCAGATACCGCCAGGTTTGAATAAAATGGAATTAGGTAGCTGAGAACTGAGCTGCATGGACCAAGCCACGGAAGAAGTGTTACGCAGAAACAGCAATGTCTGGCATATCTGATAGTGACTCTGGGTGGAGAGAGGCATGAGAAGTTTGCATGATACCTGTCTGCCAGCTTTCTGACTCCAGAGAGTGCTGGTCCAGAAGAATCTCATATCTCATGACAATACCATGAATAGAAAGAAGCCCTTATTGCATTTTACACCACATTGATCCCACTGGCTCAGTGGCATCCCCAGTGTTTCTGGGGTTAACAGGTGAGGTTACCCTCATGTGGACCACCACTTCAGAACTGTGAGGACTCCCATGACAGCCCGTGTTTCTTACTGCAGCTTTGCCCATGCCTCCCACGACTTGGAGGCCTCCAACATGCTTTCCCCTGAGCAGCTGCAGGTTGGCACCACATCCCCACCTCCCATGGCTGTATAAACTGCTGAGGTCTATGCTGCTGTGCAGCAGCAGCTTGAGGGAGGACTGACAGCACCCTCAGCCCCACAAACAGGCTCTGCATGTTCCCCTCTGCATGATAACTCACCTGGCGTACACAGAGCATCCACGTGAGTCCCATCTGAAGGCTTACAATGTGGATGGTGGGAAAGGCCAGTCCTGAAGGTAAACTCGCAGGCTGTTATCTCCAAGATGCATTGGAAGTTTTGCCTGTGTCAGTTCCTCGGAATCAAACCAGTGGTTGAACTACTTTGTTGATGCCTGCACTGCTTCAGATGTGAGCTTAGTAAAAATCATTGTTGATAAAACAAAGCTAGAACATGTTCAAAAGCCAAACTAATTCTCTCTGCTTCAGGCCCTGGACCTCTTCATTTGCCATTACTGGAGGCTTATCCAGCTGCTAGCCACAAATTTTTCCTGCTGTGGGACTATGCTGTATTATGTTCCTGCTCCACCCAAAGGGAAAATAGGAGACAAGAGAAGCATTGACTTTAGAAGGACTTTTGATTTAATATTTCAAAGCTTTACAAAAGACACAGGCAGGGGTCTGTGTAGACTGCTCATTCTAACTGACAGCTCAGATTAAGAAAAACAAGCTGTTGATTCATTGGCACAGGTCTTTGGTTGTGCAAACCAGCAAGGCATTGATTTATAATAGGTGAGAGTCTAGGACTGAGTCTTGTAGCCCACATCACGAGTAAGCATACAAAAGGCTTTATAAGAGTGCAAAAGGATAGTGTTTCTGGTCCTTATTGGTCTTTAGCTGCTTAAATACCACCCATTTCAGTGGGTGTCAGTGGATTAATAACTTCGAGGATCTGCCATCTTGCACCTCAGTTAAAATGTTCTAATGGGGTAAGAGAGCACAGACAACTTTTCTCAGGTTCTGTGTACCTCAGGTCCTGTGACAGCCTTTCCAAATTCACACAGTCAAGCAGACAACACTGGTATGCGTAACAGTGTTGCGGGAAGAAAGGGAAATCTCATTGTGCATGGTAAGAGATGACAGGTCTAAGCCACAGCCCCTTATGAAACAGGACACCAGGTTGGCTGTGGGAAACAAAAAGCAAGACTAGACAGTAGGTGGGGAGTGACACTGGAGTAGCGAGTGTTGAAATGCGAAGGAACAACATGCATGGCAAGTTGAAGACTTCTCAGTCTACAATATATACCACAAAGAAAAAAAATCATTGTCTATGATTTCAAGCCTAATTGCTGCTCCTTGAGGGCCTCAGCATAACAGTTTATTATTGATGTGAAAGCAAGAGCTTGCTAGGAAACATGGTTAAATAAAGTTTTGGACTCTAAAAGCTTTGATCATAGGGCTGATTTGTGTCCACTTCAACCCAGCTTACTTAATGTATGGCACAATAGCTCATGACAGCATTTTTGATAGTAATAATATATAAAGATGGATTTTACTTTGTTTTACCATCCATCAGAGAGCTAGAAATTAAGAGTCAATTAGCAGTGCAATGTAATGCATTCAAACATACCGCACCAGTCAGCCACGCTGCAGGTTACAGATAACATTGCAGATTGCATTCAAATAGCTGCATTGTCAGGTCTGTGGAACTCCATGAGGTTTGCCTTCAAGTGCTGTTCTGCTCTGAGAATCAAGTTCTGAAAAGCTCACTGTGTGGCTCCATGTTTATTGCATTACTCTAGTCCTTACCAGATCATGCTGCTTAAAAGAAGACGCTTTCTTCCTTCTATTTGCCAGCTCAGGGTGGGATCAGAAAAGAAAGACGGATTGTTCTTCCATGTCAACTCAAAGAGGATAAGTGACACATGAATGATTTCAACCTATTATGTTTTCCACTATGCTTGGGCAGCCCTCGTCTCACCCTGTAACACTGCTGCTGGAGCATTTACCACAGTATTTGCTTTTTACAGAAGCCAGCTTTGCCTTCCCTGCTCGGTGTCATTTAGGTTAAGACAATTGTCCTGGAATGGCTGCAGTGCTGTAAGCTGCATTTCAAGGTAAGGCAGCTCACAGATCAGTTGGTCAGCTAAGAAGCTGTGGTATGGCCTCCTTCTTTTGATGTCTGTTCTCAAAGGTCTGTCCAGCCTCAGGCTCCTGGGGCTGGGTGAAAAACCATCAGACACCAAAGGGTGCGCATCTGCCCGTGCTTGCATGAATCAAAATCCCTTGCTAACAGATGAAAGGGGAGCCAAATAAAGTGAGACACGGGGTATTGAACACATCTGTCAGAAACGTCTGTGAGAAAAGCTGAGTACAGTTTCACTGCGGTGTGATGCGATGCTTGTTCCTTTTCAGTAGCTGCTGACTGGGCCTTCTGGGTTTCATCTAGTTTTCCTAAGTAGCTGCCTCCTACCCTTCCTCTTCTCCTTTCTTTCTCATTGTTTTATGCAGTTTTTCCTCTTGGTTCAGCAGGGTGGCACAGATGGACACATGCTGAGACTTTGGCCCTGTGCTCAAAACAGGGTTCTCCAGGAGGCAGGGGACAGAAGGGACCGGGCAGGAGGAAAGGCACCAGGAGGTGGGAGCACCAACACAGCACGGTGTCCTTGGGGTTTGTGCTTTTGTGGGGTGATAAGTTCCACCTCAAGCTCATATGATTGGGGTGTCCTCAGGTGTCTCTTCCTTATGGATCCTCTCATCTCTGTGAGAGCTGAGCTCACTCTTGGAAGATGTTTTTCTGCTGTGCTATTCAAGAGTCTCTCTCCACCACTCAGACAGCTTTTGTTCACTGACTTGTTGGGACATAACAATCTCTGATCCTCTTTGTCCAACCTGGCTGGTATCACAATCAGCCTGTTCAGAAGTCACTTGTGTGAAGGCAGGGGGACTGGAACTTAATGGTTTTATTAGCCTTTTTTATTAGCCTTGTTTCCATGGGAAAGCAAGGTAACAAGTGCAGATCCAATGAATTTTCCACCAACTAAGGAGACGGCTTATAATACTGGTGCATCTGGTTTCTTCTGATGTGCCTGTGGGTCTCTTGATCTACTCTGTAGACAGTCTGCTAGGAAATGCTGCTAGTGAGCAATCTGTGCTTTTCCCAAGTGGTCTTCAAAACGTGTTTGTTTGTTTGTTTTTTTCCTAATCCACCTTGCAGCCAGGCCATGATCTTATGTGGGGTCCTATCTACGCCATCTTAACAGAAACAATCACACTTCCCGCTTTAATTAACAGTGAGCTCAGTCCTCCCTTCCAAAACTGGAGGATGAATTTCCCTCAGCTGCACAGCTCTCACTGACTTAAAGATCAGACAGGTACATGATAAGAAGCACCCAGCCTCCTTCAGGGTTCCCACATGTATCACCAGGGGAGAGAATCCTCCTCACTTTCTTCTCAGAATGAAGTGCTCAAATCCCTCCATAACCTCTAAGGGAGAGGAATTAACTCAGAAATAAACACTTTCTTCAGATACAAGCTGCATATCTGAGTGCTGAGCAGGGGCTTTGTACAGGAACCCCTTAGGAGGCACTCCATCGCATGCTTCCCTTCCAAAGCAAGCAGTCAAGTGGTGAACCCTCCAGCAAGAGACAGTGATACAGCTTAAACTAACCTACTTAGCCACCCCAGCAGCCTTAAGCAGGTTCCCCTGGCTGTTGGCACTGCTCTGACACAGGGAGTACCTGCCTTTGCTGTGTTGCCTCACATCTATGACCTTGATGGTCAGGTGGGGTTCAAGGACTGCTGCCTTTGCCAGCATCCCCAGCTGTGTGTGCTCGAGTTTTGGTGGTGATGCTCCCCTGCCCCTGTGCTGGCTCTGCAGTCCATAAATGGCCCTTGGTGATCTCCATCGCTGTCCTTGGGCCTTGACAAGGTCTCGTCCTTGGGCCTTGACAAGGTCTCGTCCTTGTAAGTGACAGTGGATTAGCAGATTAGTAGTAACCTAGTAAGAGGGAAGTCACCTGTGAGGTAGTAGTCACAAAGAAAATAATTATCCTCTCCCTTAAGGGCAGTTTAGAGGAAGGTGGGAGCAAAGGATAGTTTCCTCCTTCTATATAATCACAAGAGAAACAGGGAAAACAGAGCCTCTGCTCTGCCTAAGCAGCCAGAGGGGCAAGTGGACGTGGTGGGGGCAGAAGTGGCAATTCTCTCCTTCCCCATCCCCATTCCCTGTTAAGGATAGAAAAGGGGGAGGGGAGTCAGTGCCCAGAGAGGACACTGCTGATGGCCCAAGAGGTGGTGAAAACCTGCTGGGAGTCTGTAAGAGACACAGGAGGAAAGAAGTGAATAGTCAGTGACAAGTGGAACTAATGAAGCCTGGTTTCAATACATTTTTGTCCCATGGTCGATTGTCAGTCCAATTGAAACTTTTCCTGTGGTTGGGGCATTTATAAGGCCTCTCATCCATGTGGGCTGTCTTGAGTCTAATAAGCTGTGAGTTCAGCCTGCAGACTTTCCATCATTTGGGACACAGGGACTCTGTCCTCTACCCAGACGTCCTCATTTTTTTGATGAAAAGCTTCCATTTATGCCTGTTATGCCAGTGAAATGCAGCTAAAATTGTACAGTGAGCTCAAGGGAGCAAGGGAAGGAAAGACAGACAACTGAATGGACAGACACACATGCATTAACACCTCTGCACAAAGAGCGTAGTTGTGTGAATCCCCTTTCCTTAGAAAATCTGGATCAAAATGTCTGATTTTTCAGCAAGTGGAAGATGGACTAAAACTCCTTGAGAGCCTTGAAGAAGTGAAGGACCATGCAAATGGGATGCTCAGTTTTTACTGTCCACCTTCCATCATTGTTGTAGAGAAGGAGGAATCCCATACATGATGCCTGAAATCTCCTGCCAGCATCTACCTCCAGCTTCTCCCCTGAAATTATCTTTTAAATGGAAGAAAAGTGTTTTCTGCTCTCAATCTCTCAATGCTGCTTTCTTTTTCTTCTTTTTTTTTCATAAACATCATGAAATCATCACTTGAAAAGAGGGAGAGATTAATTAAGAAGCTTGTATTCCAGTTTGAGGCTTTCACTGATAATCAGAAACTGCTTGAGTTGCACTTTCAGGGGTTTGTAATATGAACAGAATCTCTGGGTAGGGAGACAGGCTGTAATTAATTTCTCTCTCCAGGACGATTACAGATATAAATAGTAAAACAAAGACAGGCAAATATCAGCAGAGGTGCTCACATTGCATGTACTCCATCACAATGTTGCTCAATAGCAGATTATTTTCTGCTTATGGTCAGTGGTTCACAGAATGAAAAGGATATGTACTGGATTTCCAGGAGGTCACTGTTCCTGGCTTTTGCCAGCACAACAGCTGATAATCACAGCTTTCAGCCACTCTTCCGAGTGTCAGGCATAGCAAGGAAACTTTCTCTTCTCATTCCATACCTGCACTGTCAGAGACTTGTCCTGTGGAGGGCTGGCAGCAGAAACTAGTTAAGTGCAGTAGTGTTAGTGCAGTAGTATTGTGGGAAGCAGGAAGCCTTAGCAAGGAGATGAAAGGGAAGGACTGGCAGAAGCCTCTAGCTGCTTTTCAGCATCTCAGGTTTCATGGAAAAAAATAAGTGCCTTGCTGCCAGGGCTCTGCAGCAAATTTCAAAAGAAAGAGCAAGTCTAGTGTTGCAGCACTGAGCAAGTTTGCAGACAGCCTGCAAAACCAGCTGTGGTATATGAATGACGCCAATTTGTTTCAGTAGGTGCCGTCTCCACAGACAGCACTGACACTTTCAGTGTCTTCAACATGAAATATTTTGTTGCTGAACGAAGCCTGGGGAGAAGAGGAAGAAGGCTGGGCTTACAAAGGTTCATGTGTTCTTCTCAGACAGACCAGTGGCCTGGGCAGTTTTGGTCTACATGCAGTATGACAGCAGTGGGTAGGGCTGAGGGGAGAACATGTCCTTGCTTTCATGTCCCATGAGGATGGGGAGATGTAATGTTCTGGAGATGTGGCTCTTCCGTATGCCTCTTGTCCAAAGCTAAGGGAAAGCCAGTGAGAGAACAGCCAGCTCTTTCCTAGAGCTCTTCATTAACAGCCATCAATGCTTTTTCAAAGCAGGTCAACAGCATCATTGACTATTTTATAGAGGGGGACAATGAGGCATGAGAATACACAGAGCAATGCACTCGCAATCTGTGCTAGCAACAGATAATGTGTTGTCTATGACCCATATTGTGCCCAACCCAAAAACTACAGCTTCCTTTAAGGGCAAATAAGCTCAAAAGAGCTAAACTACAAGCAGCTTCCAAAGCAAGTTGATGCAACAGCAATGAAAACTGCTCCTGTTGTTCTCTCCAGGCTTGTCAACAGCAATATCAGGTTCCAGCTCTGCATGTATGTTAGTAGTAGGAATGAGGGGATAACTCACTTTGAAAGCTTTCTTCTGGGGTTTATGTAGAGATTTTATCAACTTGTTCTCTCACTGACAATCTGCCTAAAATAAAGGACTTTTTGCTTTGAAAACAGGGACTCCAGTGTCTACTTTTAAATAAGCAGAAAGGAAGCAATAGTCAGGGACTGGCTGAATAATGCAGCAGGCTCCCTTCCAGAGGAGGACAGGAAGGATCGACCCGATGGTGGGTCAGAAATTGTTGTTTGTCAGGCAAAGAAAAATGTAGGAGATATTGAAAGGTCCAGAGAAGGTCAACGAAGATAGAAGTGTCATTGAATTTATAGATGATGAGAGATTGCAGGGACTCTTTAGCCAGAAATGATGACTAGTTAGAGGGGGACTTGTCTGAGACATTCACAATGATTAAAGATGGAAAGTGAAATTGATTGCTCCTTCCTTTCTTTCTTCTTTTTTTTTTTTTAAATCTGTCCCGCAACATGGGAACAAGGGGTCACTCAGTGAAATTAAAGGGCAGCAGCTTTAGAGCTGATGAAAAGAAATCTTTTTTCTTTTAAAAATGCTGCATGTAGTTTATCCATGGAATTTACTGTCCCTCTGCCCGAGGTCGGGGACGCAAAGACTGTGGCTGGATTTTAAAGAGGCCAGACTAGTTTCACAGCCCTTTACAACATTTGTGGCTACCTGAGGCAAGGCAAAAAGGGCAGGTATTGAATCACATGCTTTGTGGCAAAACCTCAAAAATCCTGCTCCTGAGGTGGGATGGACATCTTGTCAGAGCATGGTAGGCAGCTGGGGTGAGTTTAAACATGCTGACCCCTGTACACCACTCTTTTGCGAGGGGGTTCTGCCTCACTGTGGAGGCATTTGAAAGGAACATGAGCCTCAGCTCAGCTTCTCTTATTCCTGGGATGAGATCTTAACAAAGACTCACCTTCATGTCTGCCCTAAGCCATGAATTGGTCTACCCTGTGCCTCAGGGTTGTCAGCTCCAGCAGGGAGGTGAGGGGGGGGGCAAGGGACAGCCCTTTTTTAACCTGATACAACTCCACTCTTGCCTTTCCTCTGATGCAGCAGAGACCAGGTGTTGCAACAACACGAAGGACACCAGCGCTTATTCCACCACTGCCAACCTCACACCGCAGTATGCTGCCAGAGCAGAAGATGGCTGCAGAGGCAGCGGAGTGGCATTTCTGCAGCCAAGGAGTCAGTCAGAGTGGAATGGTGAGCACAGGATGGGAAATACCAAAAGGCATGGATGGGAGGGATGTTAATGATGTACATGCTGGTTTGTGAAGCACTTGTGGGTATCAAACATTATTGTCAGACTGACAAGATGAGCCCTCTGTCAAAGAAACAAATACATGCCAAGCCCAGCACATGGCTTTTGAGTGCTCTCCAGAGTAACTGGGATCTGGGTTCAGAGCTGAAACATGGATTCAGCTCTCACATTTATCTTGGCCTTGTCTTTTCTTAAGCAAGGTAGCAACCATCATGTTTTGTTCTTTGGAAAGAGCTGGTTTCATTATTCATTGGCCATGACACTCCATCTGCTTGGGAAAATAGCGAACAACGGACAGGTAAAACTATGAATCTGCTGTGACGTGAGTCCCAGGGCCATTCTGCCAAGGATGAAGAACGCACCATTTCAACAGCTGGGCCCTAAAGATAAAATTACAGCTTTTTAATGTGCCATAGATACCTCACACAGAGTAAAACGTGGGCTGGGCTTTCACTTTTGGGGGCTGGGATTCAGTTTTGTTTGCAATTCTTTCTTCAAAGGAAGATGATGATGGAACATGTATCGTTGTTTGAAAGAGAGTTTGTCCTCTGGCAAAACACAGATTAGAGAAGTTTATTAGCACTGGAGTCTTCACTGGAAACATCAGTGGTCACATCCCTGTGTCCTGGAGAGCCATCAGCCATTTCCAGTGTTAAGGGAAACACAGGACTCCTACTGCTCTTTCCCAGAATTCTCTGAGGTAGGGATTACGTGTCAGTGCCCCTAACAATTCTTTTCATGCCAGTGGTCTTCTGGCTAGTCTTTTTTTTCCGACAGCAGCCATAACTAATAGCTGAGGTTCTTTATTGCTCTGCTCTGCCACCAGACATAAGTTTTCCCACCTCACCAGTCATGGGATAATGTCATCCTATTGACAATGCTGTCAGCTTAACAAAATGTTGCACGATGTCTTCCCGGTGACCGCTTTGGCCAGGCAAAGCTGTCATCTGTCTGGTTTCCTGCAGAGTTTTGGGGTAAAATCCCCATTCAGCTGCACACTCTTCACATACTGATCTTATCAGGGTAGCTTCATGATAAGTGCCATTTAAATGCGTAAACCCTTATTCTCTTCCCTGTCACCTCATCCTTCACCTGTATTGTGCATGGCCAGCTGGAGAGGATGCTTTAACTAGCGGTGGACTGTTCCTCAAACTGACATAGCAGGGCAGACTTCTTGTGAATTTTTCCCAAATCCCCAGACTGTGCCCTCCACTGAGATTGCTGTTGATCAGGTGGAGCTCTTTTCCATCTGGGCTACAAACATACACATACACACAGAGGAAAGATTATTAATAATGCAACAGTGACTGTGATGAACCATGATAGGTGGTGACAGAAAGTGGGAGATGAATACATTCAAATCAGCGTGCTTGGCAGGTATATGAAATATTATTGTGTTAGAGATGGGACCTTTAGCACTATAACGTCAATACCCCAGGCAAGAGATCCAGCACTGATGCTGTCAGTCAAATTTGATTTTCTCTAGGTTCCTCTCACCCATCACTATGGTGTAGGAGCACCTTTTATCAAGCCATATCACTGGTGTCTGTCACAGGTGGTTCTTTCCTCTTTCTTCCTTTTCTGGCTCCAGGAGAAAGAAAGCAAAATTAAAACAGGCAAGTAGAGAGGAGGAGAGTGGGTGCATCTGTGGGAGCTGTGTTACAAAGGGGACTGCATGACACTGCGGGCCATTTAATAGCTCTAGATAGACCCCCAGTGCTAAAGCAATTAGTAGATGTGAAAGGCAGGGAGAAAGAGATATTCGACTGCAAAGAGGATCACCCTCATGTATGCAAGTGTGATTACTTTTTGAGACCTTGAGGAGAAAATGGGAGACAGAGTTTTCCGAACAGCCCATCAATCAGGCTTATGCTTTTCTTGATCCTTTAGTCAGGAAGGGATGAAAATATTTCTGAATTTGAACCCTGCCTTCACAGTCTGAGGGCATACTTTGTCTCATGGAAAAGCAAAATGTCCCGTGATCTTTTACTCTTGTCTTCTCCTCTGATCCTTCTTCCCAGGAACAGTTCCCCTTTTTCAGCCTGAAGAAATCAAGGCTGAAAAGAGTGGTGTGGTTGACAGGTCCCTTGGCAGTCTGTGAATGTTGAACTCTTGAATGAAGGTCACACCAAATGATTTGTGGATGATCCACGTGCAGTTAAACATGTTTGCACAAAACGCTCATCAAATAATTCTGAATAATGAGTGCAGGTGCTAAAATCTTGATCTGTTTGCAGGCATTTCATGATCAGAAGTAAGAGCTTAAAATCTGCCTGCTTAAGTTGTTCCTGACAGAATAATCAGCATGCTCTGCCGTGCCCTGTGATTGTGCCTGAATTACAGATACAGGAGATGCTCAGTGCAGTTAGCCCTGCCCGTCTGGATGTTTTAACAAGCCAGTTTTCTCATTCTGCCAAGCAAGAAATCTCAAAAGCAGATTCACTACAAGATAGGTTGGGTTTGGGGAATTAAGAATGTAAACCAAAACACTCTCATGGCTCAGATTCAGAGGAGACTGGAGGTGACCAAGTGCCAGTCACACTCATCAGTAAGTTTTTATGAAATGAGACTGTTGCATCAGTAGTCACGCTGGTCAGCCCTTGGGTCCTTATTTCCTGATCTTTCTCACAGTGTTCATGCTACACCTAACTCTGTTCTGAGAAGAGATGACTTGGTCCAGGCTGGCTTTGTGTGAACCAGTGAGCTGTGCTGGTTCAAATCCCCAAAGGCTGCATCCGAATGTGTGTGAAGGAGAGAAACCAGAGACCTGGGTGAGGTCGGTACTGCTGCTCATCACAGGCCGGGCTATATGGAGACAGCCACAGCAAAACCCCCTGCAATCCATGAGTCTCTGTGTTTGGGATCTGTGCTTTGTAGACTCTTCAGTCGTGGAAAGAAACACTAGCATCACATGGTACTGTGCCCAAGAGCTAGGCAGGACTGGTGACTGGGCAGTTCTCTTGCCTCGAAGGGACCTTCTTCTTTAGGAATACTTCTGATAGCTTAATACTACCTATGGTATAGATGTGTCCAGTTTTCCTGACCCTATAAAATCATGTCAACATCCTTCTCTGGCCAAGAGTCAGCAGACGACACATACTTCCTAGAGCCAAGCCTGAGAGAAATGCTAGGAGAGGTTTACAGGCAGGGACTGACATAGCCTGACCAGGAGTCCTATTTCTCCACAGTGAGAGGGGACTGGTCTAACTCAGACATGGAGATGGGGCTATGGTGGTTTAATCCATTTCCCATCACAGTTGGGGATATGGATTACCTGCAACTCCTGCACGGGCATGCCTCTGTTGTGGGATAGATCCTACATTTGGGCTGCACTTGAATTGCTTGCGAGTCTTGGCTCAAGAACCACAGGCTGGTTGCTCCTGATTGAAGGCCAGAGGTGGTAAAATACAGACATGGGGATAAATGTCTTTGCTCGAACTACTCTAGCACCTGTACCAGTGCTGGTCAGTAACTATACAACAATCTAGAGTAGCTGCATCTCTGATGGACAGGATGAGACTCCCTGAGAGGGCAGCATCTGTTCCCTGGATTGAATCTGTTTTTGTTTAAAAACAGAGGACTGTGGTCTTTAGGGCTGTTGGCTTGGCATATTATGGGGGTCCTATATGCAAATGCAATTATACATATGAAAAACCCCTGAGAAAAATCCAAATAATACTTAAATTGGCACAAAGACTATGCTGCTATTGAGTTTGAGGTGGTCAGCCTGCTGGCCATTGCATTTCAATTACCTTTACATTCATTTGGTGCCACTGAAGTGAAGTAGTATTCACTGATTAATGCCAAGAACCAACAGATATGTTCTTCCCTTTTGTTTTCTCCTTTTCAAAATTGAATTTAGTGCTGGTGAGCAGTGCCAAAATGAGAGCTCTGCAGCCTGCAGTGTTTTATTCAGCCAGGGAACCAGTCCTAGCACAGTATGAACAAGGGATGCTTTGCTCAGGAATGTGTGCACTGAGGAAGCAGGAATCAGTCAACTGCACCTCCTCCTTTAGTGGTGTGGTGCATAGTCCCAGTGCTGGGGAGGGAGTGGCAATTCTGTGAATTTTCACAGCCCTATCTCAGCTACATGAGGCACATTTTGACTTTCCTGGTTGAAAGGCATAATTTGTGGACTAGAGGGGAGTAGGTGGAAGGGGATCCTACACTTGTGCAGTGCTCAGACACTGCTGTCTTGTGCCTGACGGTGGTAATGGGGTGTGCATACAGTGTGCATTGGAGTGAAGAGAGTCTTTTCTTCTCTCAGAGCCAGCATTTATTTGAGCTCCCTACATCCATGTGGCACAAAGTGTCTTCAGCGGGTTAGGTCATGGAAGCAGTGCAGCCCAGCTAGCAAGGGTCTGTGCCTGCCTGCATAAGGGCTGCTCCTTGTACCTCGTGCTGTATTATAGAATCATAGAATTATTTAGGTTGGAAAAGACCCTTAAGATCATTGAGTCCAGCCGCTAACCTAACACTACCAAGTTCACCACTAAACCATGTCCCTATTGCTTGGATGGGAATTGTTTGTGCCAGTGTCTCCTTGGTGCACTCTCATGGACCGTGTAGATGAGTCCTCCCGTGTTTCCTGGCAATGGGACTGGCAGAAATCCGGTTGCATGAACCACAAAGCAACTGGTGGGGTGACAGTGGTCTCCAGCCACCTGTAATGGTTTGGGCACGCTGATGCACAGGACTAGGCTGTGGTCCCTGCTGTACTCTTGAAGGCAGGGGAAAACAGTGACTTCAAGTCTGGACTGGGCTTCTTGGCCCACTTAAAGCACAACCAAACAATGTACTGGATGCAGGGTCTCCAGGACAGGCCAAATGGTCCCATAGGGAAAAAGGAATGAACTCCCAATGCTTTTGTACAACAGCACTTCCCATGGCCGTGAAGCTGCTCAACACATACTAATGAATGACAACGGCCAGTTACCCCAGTCCCCAGGGATGTCACAAACAGCCTTGCTGCCAGCATCTCACTCCCTTCTTCCCACCCTGCCACCTTTCTTCCTGGAGCCCTAGGAAGGAAGAGGAGGAAGGTGGATATTTATGAGCGCGTCAGGGAGATAAAAGAGAAACAAGTAGCAGGTGTGCTAGAAAGCCATTAGAAGGCATGCTTTTCTTGTGACATTTTGTTATCATAATTATTATTTCAGATGCCTTTGGACTATAATCAACAGTTTTCTCCCCATGAATGTGCTTAGTAAAAATGTCTCAAATGCACGAGAGAATCCATTTATTGCTTCTGAGTTGCAGGAAGCTGAAATTACTGCTTAAATAACCTCTCAGTTCAAGTGAGGGTAAATCAATGCTGACCGCGGAGAACAAACAGTGCAGATTTTACTCTTGTGACCCAAAGCTGCACACCATCACAATTCATCTGATCTTCTGATCTTGTAAAATGAAAATGGAGGTGAATTATCTATCTTTTTCCAGCTGGTATTCCTATGATGTGGACAGGAGCTGCATTATTGCAATAGTTTAAGGATTTTTTTTCTCTTTGGTTGCTTGCTTGTACATTAAAAAGGGAGTAGGAAAAACAATGATGCTGTCCTGTTTAATGTGCTTGTGTGTATTGTCTCTTGCTTAACGTTTCCTCCAATGAGTCATTTAAAATCTTACTAAGCATCTGCTTTGTCTGTTAAATATCTCACATAATTATGGACTGAATATTGCTTTCAGCTTTGCTTGAGCCATCTTCCTAAGTCTGAAGGGTTATGCGGTGGTAAATGAGGTCAAGCCCTTGTCTTCCCAGTTTTCATTGTGGTATATTCAACATGTGTGAGGAGCTGGATTTCTCACCTACTGCTTTGGCTTGCTCTAACCCTGACAGAAACAGTGCAAATATATCATTGCTTGTATTACAGCTTTATGGCCAACAGAGTGCCGGTGTCTATTCAGATTCGTTTTGACTAAAAGTGGCAGAAATTGGTCTGGGATGTTGCATTTTCTGGGTACCACTTTTCTACAGACATGTTGATCTCAGATTTACCATCTCATGCTCTTTGAGGTCCCTGAATTTTACTTACTTTTTGAACCACTTGTCCAGCCATGCAGCTTGGCAAATATTTAGCCATGAATTTTACTGTTAAGGCTGGAACTGTCAAGAAAGATTTTTCCCCTTTTCTGAAAATATCATGAGTAAAGGTAGGTTATAGCATTCTTGTGTGTTGGACTTTCACCTTGGTTATTTTGCCAGTTTGACTCCTATAGCAGGTCCAGAAGGACAGTGAAGAGCAGAGTGTAGAGGTCAAGTCTTGTGTGGACAAGACGCCTATGCGTTCCAGGGATATTCCAGCACCCTGGGGTTGTCTGTGAATAAGTCTATCTTCCAGCTCTTTACTCTAGCTTCATAAGGTTTCCTTCAAAATGAGACCTTCATAAGATCCTTCAAAATGCTAAGGAGTCCTTGAAGTTGTTAATGGGATGATGAGCTGAGGAAGCTCATCATCTTCCATACGACCTTTTCTAGAAGAGGCATTTTAATCCTACTGCATATTGGTGCAAGAAGTGGAGGGTGAAATTTATGGTCTGTCATGTGCATGAGTGAGATTAGTGGATCTTAATAGTCTCTTCTCTGGCTTTAAATTAAATTTTCCTTTTATTTTTCATGAAAGTTGGGTTGGAATGATTTTAGTACTCACCTAAGCAAGGGGTTGAAAATGTGGGTTATGATCAGGTGGAGAGGGTCTTGGGAAAGGCCCTGGAAAAGCTGTTAAATCAGCAAAAAGTTCCTTAATGTGATCTAGACACTTGGAGCTTACTTGTTTGTGACCAAAGAAGGGGTCACAGAGAGTGTTCCCACCACTTGTCTTCTGGAATGTAGTGGTTTTGATCACCACTGCTCTGACAGCAGAGCTACAGGCAGAGGAAAATTTGCAGGACAGAGAGAGCTTTCAACCACCTCCAATTTAATTTAAAGAAAAAAATCAGTCTCCGTGGTTACCATCTACATACTTAGACCCCCCCATGAATCTTGAATTAGTAAAACCTGTCTCCAGGCTGTTGGATGATCTTAATTAAACTAAATTAATTATTTATTCAAATAAAATAAGACATGCCAAGACTCTCCAGGGAGCCTGTAAGGATAATGCCTCTTATTAGAAAAAAGTGTCAATACCTCAAGCTGGAGCCATTTTACTTTTATGGGATCCTATTTTCTTAAACTCTTCAAGATTCAAAATAAGGAATTTTCACTGGCGTATGGTAGGAGCCCTCCACCCCTCTCTTACCATCTCTTGCTGTTTTGTGTTGTGGAACTGCAAATACTAGGCAGACATCTCTTTTCCTAAGAAGCTTCTGGCAGTCTTCACCCGAACTTTTAAGATCATTTATACAGACTGGAAACTAGCAATGCCAAGAAGATATTTCTTTTTCATGACACATTGTGAGTGATTCTCGCATAAAATTGCCAAGCACTTGACAAAGTCATAATCACTAACTAATGATCCATAATGCAATTGCTGTAATTAGTAGCATTATTGATATTACCTTACTAGAGTAATTGGACTCACTTAACCTTTGTTTGTAGCAAGAGAAATTGGGATATTGATGCTGACAAGGACTGGCATCAAGTGGACAATAAACAGTCTGTACAGCAGTTATTTGATAACATGCCTGCACCTTGGTCTCTGCTACTTATCACAGCTGTGTGGTTGGTTTGGAGCTGCAAGAATTTGGAGCAGTGGAGAGTCCTTCTTCCACTCGAGTCTGCTCAGACCTGTCAAGGCTATGCCTTGACTGAAAGGTTAAGTGTGCTCCAAGTCCCATGACCTGTGGGTTAAACCCAATGTGTCCATATTCTTCTTAGGAAGAGTCAGCTGGAGGTATCTGCTGGTGGGCAGAGCTGGAGTGTGTTTGGCCCTCTCCAGGGAGGTGAGTGGGGCAATGCATCCCTGCAGTGGCTTGGACCTAGAGGTACATCTTCAGGGGATGATGGGGTGCTCCCCATGCTGTCCCATCTTGGGGACTCAGCCAAAAACTGGGGAGCCCTGTGGTGAGGCGTGCTTGTTTTTTCCCCCAGCGAGGAACTGTACTGAGATCAACTACCCATCAGATGGCAACAGCTCTAGCTGCTAAGAGGCTGGGTTGGATTCAGCATGTTGTCATGGAGAAAAAGGTTGGCTCAGATTTCATTGTGAAACCAGCAGCCAGAAAGAAGAGTTTGGTCAGACAGGTCTCCTCCAGCAAGGGTGAAATGACAGATGACAGGTGATGGCCATGTGGTATAAGGTGCAAGCTACTTTGAGCTGAAGTCCTGTAGTAAAGCCTTAGGGGAAATCAACATCTTTCTTTTTTTAATGACTGTGACATATTATATTGTCCTCTCCCTATTTGTTTTAATAGGAAATATCCACCAAACATATTCATCTGCACACAGGCTGTGTGCCTGAGGGCAGCATCTCTCCTGTCCTCTCTGAAGGCTGGTGATGAGGATGAACACCACCTCTGTTCCCGTTGCCTGTCGCAGGTAGGCTGGATAATCATGATGTTCTTCTTGGGTTTGTAACTGTACACTTCATGGCTTGAATAATGATGATGATGATGATGATGATGATGATGATGATGATGATGGTAATAATAATAATAATAATAATAATAATAATAATAATAATAATAATAATAATAATAATAATAATAATAATAATAATAATAATAATATCTGGAGAAAGAAACCATGTCTGTATGGAGCTCTTACCTTCCTTCTAGAGCCCCATTTTGAAGGATGCAGTGGGGAGAAAGGGCAGAAACATTGAGAGGGGTTGCTGTGGAGAGCTGCCTTTCACCTTAGCAAAGCCATCCCTCCCACCAGCTCACCCCAGGGCATGCGAAGGAGCCTCCCCAGCTGCATGGCTGCATCCAGTCTCACGGATCCTCGGCTGGGCTGGGTTAGGGCCAGCCTGACAGCTCTGTCTTCCTTGTCAGGCCAGCCACCTTGGTGCCATTCCAAAGCTATCTCCTAATTAACCTTGACGCAAGCCTTAGCTTTCCAAAAGCCTGCTGGACCTCTGAAAAATTCAATTTTTTCTCTGATGAGGTACATTCAGATGAGTTTCAGCTTATCAGGGCCAACAAACAATCTCAGTCCCTTAAGTGTACAGGTGGATGCTTAACCAGACTTGTCCTCTTTATCACAGGGAAATCCTGCTACATGCTAAAAAAATTAATTTGCTGATCTTTATAAGATCTATTTATGACAACATCTACAAAGGGGAAATTAGATTGAAAACTGACTCCAGACACCACTTAGTAAGAATTATTTCTTGCCAGTATGTGTTAAATTCAATATCTATTCCATTCATGCAGTGTAGTTTATTAAAATGAACAGCATCTCAAATATGCATTTCTGAATTCAGTTACCTCAGCCTGTTCTTGATGGATCTATTACTGCTGAAGGATACAAATTTCTGCCAACTGCGAGAGAGTTCATGGCCATTTGATGGTGGAAAAAAAAAAGAAAAAGGGGAAAGTTGAAGGCATAAAGTGCCTCAGCCTAAAAATAGCAGTGAGAACTAACCAGCAGGAGACCCACATCAGAGCAATATATAGGCTGTCTGTGGCCTTTCTTGTGACAGAGCCTGACTGCCGCATCACTGCTAACAGATGGTTTATTGTGAGCGTTTTTCACTGATAGGGAGGCATTTTTCCGGGGCTATCTTGGGAGGTGCTGGAGCTGGGATGCTCTCACCAGCCTTCAAAAACATCCCACACCATGAGGGTTTGGTTTTGTTTGAGCCAACAGATGAGGTTCCTCCCCAAACCCAACCACATCTTTATGCCACCAGCCCCGTACCAGCTCTGCCCGTGGGACCTCTCCATCAGCAGGTGCCTCTCCACCCCCATCCCTGACAGCATCTCTGGCCAGGTCTGCTCCCTCCCCTCCCAAAACGAAGCTGCCCCACTTTGTGCTCCTGCAGCCTGACCTCCAGGCGCCTGTCCAGCACTAGGCAGCTGTGCACCTGGCTTTTTGTTTCTTACACCATCCAGCTGCTTAAAATGTCTCTGTCCCAGGGACTAAATCGAGTGTGTAACGGACTCCCAAGGGGAAGCTGTCGTAAAAGCTGCAGCAGTAAACATAGTCCAAAGAGTCTGAGAAAGCAAACGGAGAATAACTAGGCGTGTTGGCTGATTTAAATGGGCCATCTTGGCTTCTCTGTCTGCACACATTTTCACTTTTCTAAATTTCTTGCCTCCACCTCTGATGTTTTGCTATATTTAGCTTGATAACTAACTGCTTTTCCAGTAACCTTGCAAAGCATTATGAACTAAATGAATATGGAAGATCCTACCAGAAATAGTATGATCTTATTTTGTGTTACATGTAGGCTTATTTTTCTGCCATTTTCCCTACCGGGGTGAAAAAGCTTAAAACATATATGTGCCCGGTGGTTTTAGAGTGCTGTCCAAATGCTAATTACTTGTGTGAGGTAAGTACTTCTGTTAGCTTTATAAAGAGGGGAAAGATGAGGCTGATGGAAGAAGAGGCTTGCTAAAAAAGTCGTAAGAGAGTCCATGGCTGAGCAGAGGTTGAAACCACGGATGCTGATGTGTGTTAAGTCTGGTAAATCAAAGCTCTCTTTAGTACTATATACCTGCACTGACTTACGTGATTAGAGATCTTGCATCCCTCCCTTTCTGGTGCATGCTGAACCCCTGACTTCAGAAAATCAAGTGCTTCTCCATGGGTAATAAAAACAAGCATACTCCCAACCATTAGCTATCATTGGAAAAGTAGGGCAGGGACTGTGCTGGGGTGTGCTGTTTACAGCTGGGTTGCAATACCTGACATCTATTACGCCGGTCAGCAACAGCCAGAGATGCGCTGTGTGCTGGAGCTGAAGACAGCTGAAGACTGAGACAGCTGAAGTTTTAGCCCCGTAAATTAGGGCTTCCACAAAATGCTGGGTAAGGATATAAATCAGTGGGTCAGTCCAGTACCAGAGATGTCTTTAAAAGGGATCCATTTTTGCCAGGGTTAAATCTTCCCAATCAGAGGCCTCTGTTTGGAGCCTGGCTTTGTCATACAAGACTAATTGACAAATGTCTGCACTATAATATTATCCCTGTCACCCCACTGAAACGCAATAGTAATGCTGGTTTCTATAAATCAACCTGATCTTAAAAAGGAGAGTTAAATGAGCATAGCATTATAAACCACAAAGCACATTCATCACTCTGCTACAAACCATAAATATGACAAGTACATCCATCAATTCAGCACCTTTCTTTCAGGTCTGCGTACATGGACGTTAGTAACTTAATGGCTCCAGAAAGCTTTCCCTTCTTAAATACACGGTGGAGTCTGGTCTTTCATTTACTGCAGTTACCAGAAGTGGAGCCCAGCCATCTATAGCCGTGCTCCTGTGCCGAGAGCTCCTGCAAGGGAAAAATCCACTTCTTCAGAGGGTGCACCTAGAGTTAGCCCCTTGGAAAGGGTTACTCTCACGCTGCTCCACTGCTAGTGCTTTGACTGTACAAACTGTGGCAACAGTAGGACGCCTGTCTACTATAGCCATCGAGCTATGCAAACCAGAAAATAGTCTAGCTGAGAAGGGATAAACAGATCTAAAGATAAGTTTTCAATGATTTGCTGTCAGACTATAAAGATTTATTGAGTGGGTACTCTGCATCTCCTATAATACCATATTTTCATTACCAGCTTGGTGGATAGGCTAGGGAATTACTAAGTCTGCAGATGAGGGTGAGGTGGAAGGGGCTCTACACACATCTGGAAGGTGGGATTTGAAATGGCTAATGGGAAAAGTGGCCCTGGAAAATAGTATATGGTTCAAGAAGGACAACCACCAGTTGGAAGACTGCTGGGTCCTCTTTTGGACATGATATCACCACACTTCAAGAGAGGTCTGAGCCAACTGGTGACAGTCAGATAGAGAGCAGAGAGGGTGGAAAACATGACAGGTGAGGAAAGAGCAAAAGAACTGGGCTTAACCAAGAGAAGAGGTGACTGAAGGCAGACATGACAATGATCTCTGAACACACAAAAAGCCACAGTAAGGAGAACAGGAATACACTTTTTTTTTTCCCTGCCTGCTGTGGTGAGGGAAAGAAATAATGGTCTTAAGTTGTAGAAAGAGAGATTTAGGTTTGGTATTAGGACAGAACTTCCTGATAGTAATGGCAGATAAACCAGTGGAGTAGGTTGCCTGGGAAGGCAGTGGCGTCTCCATCGTGGGAGGCTTTGAAGAGCTGACTAAGCAAACAGTAGATGGTGCCTTGTGGAAATGGGGTCGACAAGATGTTGTTTGAGCCCTTTTGGCCCTGTTTTCTGTAACTCTGTGTCTGGCTAGCACCAGGGCTGTTAGTCCTGTTAGTCCTACAGGACATAACAATCCATGCTCTGCCTGCCCATTTTCCCATGCGTGGTTAGATTTTGGAGGAAGCATACCTAGTAGTTTCCCTCTTGCATCTTTCCTACCTCCTGCTGAAGAACAGATCCAGACAAGTCATTGCATCTTCTCTCACTTCTCTTGATCCTTTGGGGTGAACAGCCATGGAGCCGAGCCCAGCCCAGCCCTGCTACGCTGAGGGGAACAGATGGACTTCAGAAGCAGCACATGTGCAAACCCTCATGGAGACATTGCCACCAGAGCACTGTGCACTCCCAGAAACAGCTTTTAAAGTCAAATCCCAGGCACCACTTTTAGATAGAGCAGCTGACAACATAAAGGCTGGTTGTAAAATATCTAACCCTCCAAAGAGAGTTACAGTAAAGCTAATAAATGCTAAGCCCAGTGGACAAGGATCCTGCCATGGCTAGCACTCTGGGGGAAGGCAGTGGTGGTTTGGGATGGGTGAAAGGACTGCTAGAAGAGGTTTGGGGAGAAAATGTCAAGATTTCATATCTCGTACTTGCTGCCTGTGGTTGTGAGGGCCTGCGTCTGATGCTGTGGGGCTGATGATGTTCCTCCAGATCATCAGAGCTGAGAGCCTATGACACTGGTGCTGACCCCCAGCTCCCCTCCTCCTGTCTGGAGGAGATATTGCTGCGTTTCCATCCCAGCAGCCCCCTCCCACTTGCACCCAGCCACTGTGCCACAGAGCACCAGTGCAGCTGTATCTCCCCATGCCATGGTGTCAACCATCCTGTGCCCTGGCATGGCCAGCAGCAAGACAGCACCTTCATGGGCCTGGCTGGGAAGGGAAGAAGAATGGGGTCAATCCTGCCTGCCTAGGTGCCACACCCTACCAGCCAGCCCTGCAGTCAATGGGACATTTTGGTGGGTCTTTTTGCACCTCACCCATAAGATGTCTTTTGTAGTCATCAGGAAATGTGTCAGCCTGAAAAAACAAAAAACAAAAAACAAAAAGCAGCAGCTTTCCCTCAGCCCCTCCCCCCCCAGCAAACTGTGGCCATAAGCAGATGCCTGGAGAAGAATAAGAACAGCGCAAGCATATGTGCTGCTTCTTCTAATAAACTTCCCTTGTTAAATAATTTAGGTCAAGTCAATACACAGAAATCACGGCAACTGAATTAAGTGGGGGCTGAGAAAGCTGTAGGCTTATTCTGTTTCGTTCAATGTTGCACCTGAAGCCCAGGTAAATTCTTTGGGGCAAATCACAGGCGGTGGTGCCTATCCAGGTGGTGGGCAGTGCTGCAAATAAGGAGCTGGCAATCACCTGAAGTGGAGCTGACTCCAGAGATAGACAGGACCTCACCGCTGACCTGTTATGTCCTTTAGGTCACAGGGTGGATTTGAGTGGGTCTGGAACCTGTGAAAATGGTGCTATTATTATGTTTCTTGACCTGGTGTGCTTGCTCATATGCAGTCCCTTTAGCCTCCCCTAAGACTACTAGCTATGAAAATACTTCTGGTGCATGTGTTTCACTTGCATGTGTGCAGCTTTAAAGCAGGTCAGCTCATGCGTGGACTCTAGACTACCAAGAGCTTCAGGTCTAATAAGATCTCTGTCCCTCTATAAAACAAAGCATGCCAAAGATACACTCAGCATGTTAAGCCAAACACTCCGAATGCAGAAAATACAAGAATTAAAGATCTCCCTCCAGGCTTAATCCTGACCATTCATGCCAGTTCATTATTGTGCACTCATTAATTATGTGATCACATGCTATTTTTTCCAGATGTCCCTGCGCATCTTTTCTCATGACTAAGTTTAGTAACCAGCTGCCAGCAAGTTCTGCAGAGGAAAACACAGATGGGAAAAGCTGGTATTCAACTGGTTTTAATAGGCCAAATTTGAGCAGATGCAACAGGGCACAACAAATGCTGCTGCTTGAACTCCCTTCCTGCAACATTTCCAGTCTGTGATGTACAGCCCAGAGATGCAAAAGCTCCTACAAGCCCCACAAAGGCTTTTTAACAATGGAGAGAGATGGGAATTTTAAATAAGGAAGTTGTGGGGAGACGTAGATAAAATGGCTACATGGATTTGGGGAAAGAAAAGGGAGTGTTGTGCAGCTGCTGTTCTTTCCTATGACCAGTAGAGTGTTGCATCAGGCAGTACCTAAAGAGGAAGAAAGAGACTAAATCCTTCCCAGAGGTGTAACACTTTGCATTAGGCTCAAGCTGAAAACCTTGGCTCAAAACAAATCTGAACACAAGAGAATTTAATGACTAGAGCCAAACTTTATGGCTAGCACACAGCTCTTGGGTAAATAATGATACCGAAGCATATTCTTTTCCTTTTAAATAGGATCCAAATAATTATGGAAGTCTGTCTTTGAGAAAAATTGACCAAGCTTAGCATATCTTAATTAGCTTCCATCTTCCCAAAGGAAAAAATTGAATGAGGTGGTATACTCCTTAATTCACCTTGCCAGAAAAGACCATCCTTGAATGCCTGACCTGTTACAGATGTGTCACTTTTTAACATAACTCAGCCTGGCTTAATGTGTCTTGACAGGATATAATAACCTGGTGCGGCATGTTAAGAAGAAATAGTCATCCTTTTGGACTGGGCTTTAGATCCAATAATATTGATACAGAAAAAACACTGAGGAAAAAAAAAAAAGAAACCCTTACAAGTAGATTGTAGGAATGAGATGTATTAGATCAGCTATTTGTCAGGTGGTATAATCTGATGGTCCCAATGGTCAATGATGTTGTGTTTTTCAGTAGTGGTGAAACTCCTGTCAGTCTTCAGTCATTGCTGTTTCTGAAGTGTGAGAGGTTAGGATGCTTGAATAACTAAACTAGACAAAATTCAAACTTTTCAAAACTTTCAAAATTCAACACAACTTACTGCTTTTTGTTGGTGCAGTAGGTATTTCATGGTGATTATAAAACGATCAGGTTTTTGGATGGCCACAAAGTTGTGGAATTAACAGTCATGCCAGAGGTCTCACCTGGCTTCAGCCATCTAAAGGTTGTGCATGTGGTGAGTATTTGGTGGTTGATGTGGATCAGGTTGGCAGTGTCCACAGCAGAGCAATGAAGGCTTGGAGGAGCACTGAATTTGGGGTGTCCTGTGTCAAGGTTTTGGCTGCAGATCTTCCTGAGCTGGCAGTGAGGAAGCTTGGAAGTTACCTGTGCTGCTTTCACTGCCTGCAGAGCCCTGCATCACTCCTGCACTTCTCATAATGGACTGAGACCAGATGGGGATGAAAAGACCCAGTCTCACCACTAAAAATACCCGCAGGAGGTGCTTGGGAGGCAGGGGCAGGTATGGTGGGAGGATTCCCTCGGACACTGCTTTCCCTGGGTGTCTTTTTAGGACTCAGCAGAGGGATTGAGTTCTCCAAGTGATGTCAACTAGGCACGGTCCTCCAGCCTCAGCTGGGCTAGAAATATTTTTAGAATTTTCAGTGTACCCTTGAAAAAAATGACAACATGAGTTCTTTGGCCTTCTGTGGCCCAAATCTTAGAGCTACTCAGAGGCCTTCATAATTTCACCTTCATCATGATGCCGTGAAATAGGCTGTCCCCAGTTTATAACTGGGGGATCTCAGGCAGAGGGCAAGTCAGGTGGCATGGCCAAGGATCCCCATAAAGCCGGTGATGGGATTTGGAGCTGAGGAGGCCATCCTCACATCCCATGAGAAGCAGATAAAGGCCTGTTAGTCATTAACTGGAGCTTATTGCAGCTGATGGCACTACTCCATCTTCTTCACCGGGAGCCTGCTGCAAAGCCTAGTGGTGCTGTTGGAAAGGCTCCTACTCACACGATGGGGTTTTGGCCAGTTCTCTGTGCTCTGCCACCAAACGTTAGTTTGCAAATGCAGTTTAGGATTTCCTCTCTCTTCACTTACCCCCATCAAGGGCTTGGCTGAATACAGCAATAAGGAAGCAAGGAGGGTCAAGTTTATAAATGACTGTGGGAAGTTTGGTTTCCATGGCTGCCAGCAATTACTGTGCAGACTCAGATGAGTGGAGATTACAGCCCAGGGCTGCTATTTTGCGCGCTGGCAAGACACAATAACAAATGACAAACTTAATTCACTGCTGCAGCAGGGAGGTGGCATCTCACTCCGTGAACCTGGGGCTTATCTTACAGAAGAAGCAGCTCTAAGTGGATTTCTCCTTTTTCTGGCTGTGCTGATGCCAGCTAATGCATATTCTTCAGGCACTAGCATCGTTTCACCTCGGAGATCTTAAGTCTATTAGTCACCCACCCTTTCTATTTCTGAACCAGGGAAATGTTAAGTGAATAAGAAAATCCAGCTTCCAGAGTGGGCTTAGAGGTCAGCCTTATTTTTATTTTTTTTGCTCAAAGGATCTGATGAGCTGTTTGCTAATTGACATACAAAATAAACAGTTGCTCAGCTAAGATGCAGGGATATCAACGATACTTTTGCTATTGGTGCCTTCCTCTTTGTTGGATGCCAAAAGATGGTGGTCAGATCACCCCTGCAGCCATCACTCTGGTAAACGGAGCAGTTTGACTCTTGGAGTCATGCCTTGGAAGGCAGGTTTGCAAATCCTGGGACCATTGTCCTGGATCTTCTCTGGAGCATCTCCAAGTCATCAAACTGTTTCTTGAGCTGAGCAGTCTGGGTTCCTGGTGTGGTTGCACCAGTTTCAAAGAAAAGGTGAAATTATCTCCTTACTGCCCTCAGAGGTGGCCCCAATCAAGTCTTTTATCAGAAGTTTTCTTGACAGTATCACACTGGGTATTTCCGCTTGACTTACTGGGGTCCATAACTCATTTTAGAAGACATTCCCGCCTGTTCCCTGTCCTGTAGGTACCACCTGTATTTTCTGTTTCTAGATATGTTTATTTCACATATGATTGAACTGAAACACATATAGTTCTGTCATACTTGTTTCTGCTAAGTTCACTTAAGAAATTACAAAGTTGTTTGTATCAGTGACTTCTCCTTACAATTTTCCACCCTTCCAATCTTAGTATGACAGATTTTAGTAACAGATTTCAGTAGATCACAGGTATGAATGTAAAATACCATCATACCACCCACCTAACATTGTGGGACCCAACCTATAAGACAACTGCAGGATGACAGCTTTCTGTGTTCAATCATATTTGCAGAGTCATTAGTCACTTTAATCCATTTACTACATACTCTGTTGGCTTTGTCTTGTTCTAGGATTTAAATCCAGCTGGTGTGTGGTACCAAGTTGAATGCTTTGGAAAATCTTAGTGTTTTTTTCATCAACACCATTGACTTCATCAACTAAACTTGTAATCAAGGCAAAGAAAGATATTAAGTTCATTTGACAGGGTCTGTTTTCCATAAACCCCTGCTGATGGGCATGAATTATATTCCCCCTATTAGCTGCTCCATTATTTTACCTGGGATCGATGTCAGCCTGACAGGCCTATAATTACCTGGGTCGTCTCCTTTACCCTTTTAAAATATTAGCTCAACACAAGCTTTCTGTCAGTCTTGTGGAAATTCTGTGCTGCTCCATGAGTTACGGAAAATTAACCTTCATAGTAGAGAGATCTGTACCGAAAGCAGCACAGGGCAAGACAAGGCTGTCTTCTCTTGCTCCCTGTCACCTGCCATACCTGGAAGGTGTCCCCCAGCATCCCTGGTATTGTCCCACACAGTCACGAAAGTTGGACTTTGGGTACTTGCCCTGTTTCCATGAGCACAGGTCCCTCTTTCCTACTAGCACCACAATGCCTTTCTTCTGCTCTATACCATGGTCTTGGCTTTCACAGTGTGGGTTTTTGGGACCAGAGCTGGGGTCTCTGGCAGAGCCATGACCCCTGGGGAGCACATCCCAGCTGGGGGTGGCAAAAGCTAAGGGCTTCCCCATCACAGTGGCTGGGCTGCTGGAGCACAGGGCTGCTGGGACCCAAGAGGTGATGGTGTGTCTGGCAGCTCTGCCTCCTGCCTGGGGACCAACCCTGAACAAGTGGTTCCCCTTTCTATGCTGAGTCTCGTGGCGGGCAAAATAGCAGTGACTGTTTCTTGGCAGGGAAATTTGTGAACTGTAAAGGAGAGAAAGTAAATGTCAGTATATTCTTTGTCTTATTTTTAATCCCTGCCCTGCTTTTCCTCCACCTTCTCCACAATCTTTTCTCTGCTTCTGCCTGCTTCTTAACCCTTGTCTTTGTCTGGACTTCTGCTGCTGTTATGATACTCAGGCAGGGTCTGACTGAAACAAATGCATATGCACGTAGGCACAAGAATCCACAGCATATTGGACCACAAGATGAGTGCTATAGCTTTCATGAGCTGGAGCTGTTCTCGTATGGGTAGGCTGAGATTTTAACTGATGTCAAGGTCCCCTGGCTGAGAGACACACATCTTTTAATATATAACTAAAAATTGGCATGAATAGCTATAACTTCTGTAAGGAGAGAGGCAGACTTATGTACAGGAAAGAGTTCTTAATCAATAATATCAATAACAACATAGAGCAAATATGCAAACTCCTGCTCTCCTCATTCATGCAAGCACAAACAAGAGTCAGCACATACACAGAGAGCATGAAGGTACTGAAAGGGAGTGCCCATGTCAAGCCAGGTTAGATGTAACCCATAGTTTAATAGCTGATTCTTTCCTAGGTACGTATTTCAGCATCTTCTTTTGATCTACACCTTTAACTGCACTGCACCACCTCATCCCAAAGCCAAGATATTTTTATTGCAAGGTTCTCCATGGACCTCTTGTGCTGACCTCCTTCAACTTTTTCTTTGGCCTTCTGAGAAAAAAGAGATCTTGTGTTTGGAGAAAAAACCTTGAGGGTCACTGGTCTTTGCTTCCAAAAGTGGTTTGAGTTAGGCAGTGAGAAAGGGTAAAAAAAGTTATAGACCAAGAAATTAGGAAGGAAATATGTCAATGTAGAATTTTTCCTCATGGGCTATTGACAAGGGACACAGCCAGTGCAGTTGCAGGGAGTGATCATCCTGTCAGGTCAACGAGATGGAAGAGACACAGAGAACTCGCTCGAATTTATGAGGGCCTGTGCAAGATGTTAAGCACGGCTTGCATTTGGATATTAGTTTGCAGGCAAGTGGTGTTTCTCTTCCCAACACAGGCCCCATAGAATAGCAATAAGGGAATGTTAAGGACTGGAACCAACTCAGGGTTATTTTATTAGTGTATGTGGTTATCAGGCAAAGCCTAGCGCTGGGGATCCTGTTACACACCACTGCTTCCGAGTCATTACTCCAAGCTTATGAGAGAAGCACATTTTCCTCCTGGGGGACTCCAGATAATTGTTGATTTAGAGAGTGAAGATGAATGGCAATGCTGAACCGCGTGCGTACACACACGCGCGCACACACAAAATGTCAGACTTCACTCCCCGTGTTTTAATGTAGGTGCTTCAAGAAGAGGCTGAGTCATTGATTTCCTTCTCCGGGATGAACCCTAAAGAATAGGTAGGCACTGACACACAATTTGTTTCTCTGTCTTTCTGATAGCAAATAAATGAAGCAGTACTGAGAGTAACACTGAAGCCACTCATCGACCATAAAGCACCCACCCTCGCATATAGTGCAGAGCATTGGGATAATGACACAGTGCACCCCCGGGAAGGTAATATTGTAGCATTAACTCTTGCTCGCCCACAGGAAAACAAGCCTGAGCTGAAACTGGAGTCGCTTAGTAACTTAACTCCCAGCCTGAACTGAGGGCGCTGCTATCTACTGGAGACACTGGAAGGCAGCAAAGTCCTAAGACCTGACACACCTGTCCTTACTAGCATCACATAGGGAGGAAGGAGCCACATTTAAAGCTCAACCAAAAACTTGTCAAGCTTATTTGTAGCTCCCAGTGTAGAGCACACTCCAGGAAAATTTTCCATAGATGCAGAGCTGGTATGAAAAGGCTAAAATCCTTTATCCATGCAGACTCCAAGGGCACAGGCAAGTGAGTTCATGTAGCTCAGTGGCTTTATGGAGGTCACCTGAGACAAGAAATTTTATTTCCCTTCTGGACAGATCCAGGAACACCTGAGCCCAGTCAGTTACAGCAGTTCAGCTGATGAGTGGTAATTCTGTTTCTGGTGGCTACTCTGCTGCAGATGTACTGCAGATATACTGCTCATCCCAGCTTTAAAGGAGAGGGAATCAGGACTTGTCAAAGAAAGAAGGGAAGAAGCAGCGTTTGTTGGTGCCCATGATCCCTGCGGGCGGTGGCGTGCTGGCTCATTGGTGGTTTTTCGCTGGGAGAGGGAGCAGCTTCTGCCTTCTCATATTAGATGAGTACTGCCAGACCTAGCTCAGTCCAAAGAAAATTATCTGATTTTAAGAAATTTGGAGAAGTAAACCATTTCCTCATATGACATTGCTCCATTCACCATATTTAACATCCACTTATGGGCATCAAAGCAGCAATGGCCTTCTTCTGTCACTAGCACATCCCAGCATGTCCAGGGACTACTTTGGCCCTCAATGAAAGTGAAGTCAGCTCTAAGTACATTCCAGGCAGGCCCTGGGAAACTCACGTGTTGCCAAGGCTACACAGCTACTCGTGTCCAAAATAGCCGAAGTTTGTCTGCTAGGCAGTGATGCCTGCAGCACAGACATCTCCAGAAGGACAGGGTCCGTATTGCCCACGGCAATTTTATGGCAGGGACTCCTTTAGCTAAGGGTTAACTCCTGTTGGAGCAATATTCACATATGCTGCAGTATCTGCATGCATGACTCTGTGTCACCCTAATTGTACAAGTGGTTCTTGTAAAATGCACAGACAAGCGCCAGACCTCTGTTTCTCAGGTCCAGCACAGGCCATTTAACATTTGCAGAGTGTGTTGAAAACATGAAGTCCAGCAGGATATTCACTTCTACCACCACGGCTGGCAATGTAGCCCTGTGTGCTGAGGTGTGCAGAGCCCTGGCAGGCCTTGTTGCCCTGCTGTGGGAGAGCAGGAGTGATTCCTGCTGGTCCACCACAGCTGGCACGTCTTCAGTGGCCCGGTGATGATGGGGCAAGGAGGGAGGAAGGATTTCTCACTGCACTAATGTAAACAGCAAAGAAAAAATGAAAAATCCTGAAAAAATCCTTTAACAGCTTGTCTTTAATTACAGAGCATCAGCCCTGTGCATTGACCTGGACTGAGCAGGGTGGTCCCTCCAGGGTACAAATGTCTCTTGCTCTCCATGCTGTTTGTCTGGGAGCTGGAAGGGATTCCAGTAAGTCATCAGGAAATACCATGTTCTCACAGACCCAGAGGTGTCTTAATTTCTGTAATAATATTGTTTTCTTCTCTTAATTATTGATAGTCTTCCTAGATTAATATAGTATTTAAAAATGTATTAAGCAGAGCTGTTCTGCCCTGAAAGAAAGCATAATAGTAAAGCTTTGTCTTGTAGCTGCCTGGAGGCTTTATCCCACAGCAAGATGTTTGAAGGAGAAAGAATAACCTAACAGATAAGGTATTGGATAGAGACTTCAGGAGCCTCACTTCTGTTCTTGACTGTGACATGGGCGTCCACTGTCACCTCTACTCCCTTGCTGCCTAACTGTGGTGCAGAACAAGACCTATTTCCCTGGTGTGTGCTTTCTTTTGAGACTTTAATTTTCTTGCTTCTTACTCTGCAGAGGGGACAGTAGTCCAGGGGTTTGGTGTTACATGGGGAAATTTAACTGCTCTTGAAATACATATAGTAATGTAGGGAGCATTGATGCTGATTAGGAGATGGTCTGGGAAACAGATGTAACTGCATTGTGGGGGTTTTCTGGTCGTTTTTCAGATGATGCTGGCTGTCACCATGCTGTAAGGCAATGATGTCCCAATGCTGTCATAAAAATCAAACCCTAGCTCTAAAGGTAAAAATCAATGTCCCTTAGCTGTGGTCTCAGACCTGCTCAGGTATGCCCCGAGAGAGAGAGTACCTGATGGCAGCCTTCTCCCTCACTATCCCCTACAGGTCCTGTAATGCTAAGATCCAGGTGAGGCATCAGAGAGCAAGCACAAAGATTATCCTTAAGGGAATTCTGTACTGGTATAAATAATACAAACCAGTAACATGGTAGTTAGCTCACAGACTCCCCCCCGACTATTATCTGCATGGTTCAGGTAGGGAAAGTGAGGCAAAGAGCTTAAGCAATTTATCCCAGAAAGCACATGGGCCAGGAGCAGAGTGGGAGAAGCGCTCAGATGGACCCGTGTGCGTGTACTCCTCTGTGCTGGCTGTTCGGTGGTGCAGTTTGTCCCCTTAAGGAGAGCAGAATCCTCCACTAGGATTGTTTAAACTTACTTTGCAAAACTCATCTATTCCAAATGACTACCCAAAGTAATCATTTACATGCAACTGAGTATTGTCTCAGAAGTAATTTACTACTGATTACTTTTATAATGTGCATGCTAGTAGTATGCAGCTGCACAGCATTACATGATAATCAGCCCTACACTTCGGAGGGGAATGCTAACTGGCCCGACACAATCCAGAAGCCCTCCCTATCAAGAAATAATCTGATTATTCCATAAGATTATTGTTCTTCGTCTGCAGAAAGTTCTGATCCGCTGTTACACCCAAGGACATCCATCATCCCAGCATGTGTAGAGCAGGCCACTAGGTGGAAGTGTTGGCTGAGCAAGCTCAGGAGATGACAAGCTAAGTAAGAGATGAGAAAGTCCTGGGTTCCTGGCTCACTCTCCCTTTAGGAACATCTGTGCTAGCAACGTGGACTCAGACTCAATGTGTTCGTGGAAGGCACCACTGGAGAAGGTGCTCCGTCATTTTGCTGGTGTATTGTTTTGAGACTTGCTGTTGATTAAAATAAATAGAGAAATAACAACTTAAACTGAGGTGGGTAAACACCTCATTGAGGCAGCCCCATAATAAGGAAGCTGATTTCAAGAAATGCTGGCAACCGCAGAGCTCCTGCTGAGCTCAGCAGTTCTGAAAAATACGGCTGTTCATTCAAGGGCCTTGAAAAGTATAAAAACAACCAACCCAACCCCCTGGGCTTTAGGGACCAGCCTGTGATAATCCTGGCCTGCCCTGTTGTCCTGGTACCTACTTATGCACTATTTTGCTGCAAGTCGAAAATTCTGGTGAAAATGAGCTTTTGTCTGATGCTCAGTTTTGGCCGGAGAAGAGCTGGTGTAGCGATCGGAAATGCTGCAGAGGTGCGGTGCCTCCCCTACCCCCCAGCCTTGCTGAGATGAAGGGGGTGACCTGGGGGGCACACTGCCTTCAGTGGTGCGAGGAAGACTGATCACAACAGGGAGGCTAAGCACCGCGAACGCAGCCTGTCCATCCCGTGTGAGTGATGGAGGCTTGTCGCAGGCAGAGATGGGGACTCACAGGCAATGGGGCAGCTTGGCTGCTCCCCCCTCAGACACCTGGTAAGTCTGCATCCTGTGAAGATTTCTTCCTCCAGGATGACTCTGAGGATGATTGAGGCTTCTTGCTTCTCTTAAAGCATGAAGGAGGGGGGCAGCAGGAGTTTCTTTGCAGCCAGAGAGGGCAGGTTTACCGGTGGAGGGAGGTGTTCCTACATGGGAAGCTGCTGCTTTACTTCTGTATTTACTCTCCCAACAGTTCCCACTTAATTAAAGAGCTCCAGCAACAATAAATACTTCGGTGCGCAGTCTTGCTCATTAGCTGCCTTACATACCAGGGTTCAGAGGGCTGCTGCATTTCTGTGCTCTGTGGTGGCTGCGTGACACTCACCATACCCACCGCTTCTCTTTACTGCCTTTTTAGTCCACCTGAGCATGATGAGCTTGTACCTAAAGGGGGCATAAGTGAATCTCAAAAGGGTGGGGGATTAATTTGGAGAATGTGGCACATCTCAGTGTACACAGGTTTTTGCAGTGTGATAGCTCTGGAAATCCCCCGTGCAACCCAGCTAAGGTGGAGGACTGGATGCTGAGAGCTAAACACCGACTTTCTGGCAAGAGCACCTCGTTGCACACTTGAGAGAAGATGAGGATGATGAAAATAAGTTTTTTATATTGTGGCTTTTAATACCACTCTTCTTGGAATTGTAAGAAAGAACTGTGAGTTAAGGGGAAAACTATGCAGACTCAATCATATAAACCTTAGGAGGACTCATGCAAGTAGGAACTTATCAGATTCCCCTGTGGCAGACAGGGACAACCCCACTGCTTTTATTGCCTTAAGGGTTGTTGTCTTTTGGGTAGCTCTTTCAAGAAAGCATTTCAGGAGACTGGCTGGCCCTGTCACTGAGATGTCCCAGCCTCCCAAGCACTGAAGCTAAGTCAGGAGGTCAGGGCAATCAGTTTTAGGAGATTGCAGCCTCCAGGCTGCTTCTCAGAGCAGATGAATTCTGCTATTTCATACAATGGAGAGGTGATGGGTTGGGATGCAGCTAGCCAGCTAATAGCGACACAGCCATGTAGCATTTTGGATTAGTGCTTTTCTTTCTACCTGCTCCTGTAAGTCAAAGCTGTGCAACCTTAGGTTAGTTCCTTCAGTGTACACATTAGGAGACACTCATTATTACATATTAATATACCCCTTCCCAAAAATTTATTTTCCCCATGCCCTTTATATTTTCATAGCATGGTCATTGGTGGATTTTATAACACATTCATTACTTCTTAGGGGCCACACATAGCAGCCAAAGGGCAATTGCTGGAGGGAACACGAAAGAAATGCCTGTCTCTCCACACCATCTCCTGTGCTTCTCCATAGTCTGCCTGTTGAAGTGTCAGGTACCAGAGCTACTGCTTTCCTTGCATGTTGCAAGATGTTGCTCCTGGGCCTGTGATGGTCTGATTGATGATGGCAGAGTGAAGTATCTCTTTTTTTCCCCACTCTGTATGTCTCAGAGTCCCTAGAAAGAAGGTTGCTGGTGCACCAGAATTGGTGGCCTGCAATACATCCCTAGTGTTGGTTTTATATTACATGGTGCTGTAGTCACTGAAAAAGTGATAGCTGCTACCAGCAGAGCAGCAACAGCCATAAGTGGGGAACAGCTTCAGAGCACAACAAAAGACCATCAACTCTCAGACCTCATGTCTTTCCTTTGCTCTACTGAGAACTGCCCTGTCTTGACAAATATGCCACAGTGTGAGCAGAGCTAGTGAAATATTTGCAAAGCTGAGAGCATGCATCCCTGAGTCTGGCCACCCAAACTAAGTTTGTGATGCCTCAGACCTCTGCAGAGAAAACGAAATCCCAGCTACTGCAAGCATCAGGTTAGGGGCTGAGACCACATATTCACATGATATCTTTGAAGCCGTGGAAATCCTGGAAGCTGGAAGGTACAGAGGCTAAGGCATCCCAACACTGGACATACTAAATAATACAATTGACCATTATGGTAGCAAAAAGGTCCTGCTCCTGTAGTGGCTTCATCACTGAGGGCCTTGTAGATCTAACTATGGTCCTACAGGAGGGCAAGGTCCTGCCAAAGCTGCAAAGGTGGCCCAGCTACAGAGCTAGCACTGATTTATTCCAGCTGAAGATCCACTCCAAATGTGTGTGTTTAGTGTGCTTTTTCTGCTCCCCAAAAGTGAATTCCCTTGTTTTCTGACACAGCAAGATTAATACTTAGCACTTGCTAACCACTTTACATGTTCAGTGTGCTATACAAATATTAACTAATGAATCTCATCATGACATAATTAAATCTTATTTTACAGTGATTGAATGTTATCTTACACTTTGTACAATATTGTAATTACAAAGATAGGAAAAAAAGCCAAATAAATTAAACGATAGATCTAAGAGTGAGAACGATTGACAGTTCTATGGTTTCTTTTTTTTTCCCTTCCTTATATCCAAGATGACTGGAGAATCCAGTACAGTTTTCTGAAGGCCAGGACTTGTGAGCAAATTAATTCAGAAGATGAGCAGAGCCAAAACCCTGCAATGGTTGTCTTTTTTTGAGAGGGTCTTTTCAATGCTGGCCTTCTTCCATGTGCCTGAGACATAAACACTACTTCGAGCCCAGTCCAGCCTGGCTCTCCCATTGCTCTCTGAAGGAGCCAAAACTAAATGCAGACACCAAAGGGTACTTCTTCCCCTGACCCTGTCCCCTGAGGATAAGGGTTTGCTGAGTAATACAAGGAGAGCACAGATCCATCCCAGCATCCAGCCTCCTTGGCTCCCTGTTCACATTTCTGTGTGTCGGACAGCCCACTGCCCTCCCTCCAGGACCCCCATGGGCTATGCACCTCCGCAGGCTCCCACGCTTCTTGGCCTGATAGCAGCCCTGGAAAGCTGAATGCCAGGCATTTGATCCAGGGAAGTATGGAGCAGGGCACCCAGCCACCTGAGGTGCTGTGTGTGGGATGGCCTGGTGGCAACCCCCTGCAGTGCCCACCCACACGAGGTGGCTGAAGCAGCATGTGTTTGCAGACACCCTCCTGCCTGCTGCTCCCGAGGCTGGGGCGACGAGCAAGCTGTGAGAGAGGGAGCAAAGATGGTGCATAACAGGACAGGAAGGACTGTTACTGTAACACAGGATCACCCTCCTACAGCCTCCTCCGTGTCACGTGCTGTCATAAAGAGAATAACATTTGATTCCGAGGGGTTATTTATATGAAACTGCTTTCCAAAGGGAATGCCTTCTTCCCTTATCTCTCCTGCCTTATTTGTCAGGGATAAAGCTCTTCTGAAGCTCCCCTCAGGACACAAGGATTGCTCTGTTGGCACAGAGCAGGTGCGGCCAAATTGCTGTTGCCAGGGCAGGATATTTGCTCTGAGGTGTCCTGCGTTTGAAATACGGGGATGGGCTGCAAGCTTATTTCACCAGGGCAGCAAAACCGGGGGCTCCTTGCAAATAAAGCAGTCCCACAAGGCCAGTGGGGCCAGGCTCTGCTCAGCGCAGGATGTGAGGAAAGGAGTACCTGGTTCCAGCCCACCATCTGGATAGCCAGAAAGCTGCTCTGCCATGCTCTAAATATCCAGTGCTCCCAGGAGAGCCAGGGGTTTCTGGGATGCTGAGGGGCGGTGTGACTTTCACTTGGCAGAGCTTTTAGTGACCCGTGACTCTGTGTTGGCAGCTGTTTTGTGGTGGGCAAAAAGGCACAGCAGCAAATCAGGCACCTGGTAGGCAACTTTAGCCATAAAGGGGAAACAAGGACACGGGTGCTTGTAGAAGAGCAACAAGACTAATTCAGTCTATGACAGGAATATTGTTAGAGGAAAAGCTCCAGGATGGAAGATAAAGAGGATGCTGAGGGTGATCAAACATGAGTAGAAGCAACAAAGTGGTCAGGAACTGACCCAAAAATTTGCTTATGCAAAACTCAGTCTAAGATTTCACTGAGAAGCAGGTGACAAGTAGCAAGCAGGGGAAGCAGGCAGATGAGCCCTGGATGGCTTTCTGCTTCACAGGGACCAAGGCCTCCTCTGCAGGGTGTGCAGCCAGCTGCGGTGAGCGTGGTCAGCCTTGGTCCCTGGGGCACTCCAGGCACGGCTGGTGCAGGCAGCAGGAGACAGCGCCCAGTAGATCTGGTCCAAAAGCGGAAGAGGTCCAGCTGTATCCCAGCATCACCTCCAGAGAAACAGAGTGCAAGTAGCTCAATAAGGAACCTATGCTAGTGCAGCTGCCTTGCTGCTAGGAGCAGACCAAGCCTTGTTCAGGGCTTGGGTATCCCCATGTGCCTTAGGTTTGGTTAGGTTTCCCTCTGTGCTAATGAAGACACAGTAGCAATGCTCCTCGGAGGTGTAGAAAGGGGTGAAGGTGCTTACAGTGCTGTCCAAGATGCCAAATCAAAATTTCTCTCCCTCTATCTAGGAACGAAGTCCATAAAATGGTCAGCATTTTAGCATGCCTATTCTGCAGTGAATTAGTGCTGGCAAAGCTTTTGTTATCCCTGGCAGGTTGTTTGGTTTTTTTAAAATTTTGTTTAGCCATTAATACCTGAGTTATATCCATTAATATCTGAGTTGGCTTTTGTGTGACCTGCTAGCCAAATGCAAGCCTCTCACACCTCCTGGAGCGCTGGAGTTTCTCCCGTTGCTTTATAGGAGGTGGTGTTGTCACCAGGGACAGTGGGTGCCCCTCACCAAATGCAGCAAAGGTGACTGCAGAGAGGAAACCTGCTGAGGCTGCCAGGGAGAGCAGATGCAGTCTGTGCCCTGTGAGTTCAGGTGGATTCTTACCCTCGCTTTTTGAAACAGATTATATGCATAAGTAATAAAATATCTTGCTCTGGGCAAGTGACCACTGAGCTGCTCCATCAGGCAAAGTGTGGGCACCCCTGGGGAATATGGCAATCCTGAACGAATCTGGCTGGTTACACAGGAGAGTATAAAAGGCTGGGTCACACTCAGAGTCACCCATACCTCTCCTGAAAGGATGAGAGTTGGAGAAAAGGATAAAGAGCAAAGTGCTGCTCTTCTCCAGAGGGCTGGTGCTGGTTAGTAATCCGCTAGACCAGCTTCTGTGGGCCCCTTCTCTCCTCTCATTTCTCAGGCTTCAGTTTCTAAAAGACTGGCTTCCACTTGGCAAAGGGAGCTTTAAGCAACTTTGGTTTCATTCATGGTCTCCCAGGAGGGCTAAATGGATCCCGTGATGCCACCACAGCTGCCAACTGCATGGTCGCCCTCTCCCCTTTGCACAAGGGCTGCCTCTGCCCCCCACTTTGCTTCTTTCAGTCTGGATCCATGCTGGTGTAAGAGGACTGTCACTATGACCCACGGTGGCCTTGCTGTGCATGCTTCTCTTAGGTGGAGGCCAGCAGACAGCCTTTAGGCAAGATCCAGCTGGTCAGGAGGCAACTGAAACTGGGAAGTCTCTTTCTGCCAGTTTTTAAGCCCTGCTGGACCACAGTGCTGTAACTGGGAAAGCGTCCCTCTCTTCTGGACCAGGCTGCCAGTGCTGCTCTGATGGTTGTTCCTGCAGTTTGCAGGGCTGGCCAGGATTGCCGCATTATTGCTGGGCTGTGCTTCTGCCCCTGCCCTGTCAGGCACATCAGACATTGTTTCTGGCACACAGTGGGCTGAGGGGATGCCATCAGGGCATTTCTGCTCCTGCTTCCCATGGACTGGTGGACAGCCCAGGCGCCAGTGCAAACCCTGTGGCAGGACATTTTCCACAGGAGGGGTGCATTGGGCATGTTTAGTGCCACTTTGAGCACCTTCTTCATCGCCTGTAAGCTACTGGCCATGTTGTTCACTTGAACTGTTCAACTGGGACCCAGCTGGAAGCCACTGAGAGGTGGGTTGAGGGCACTTGGCTCCATAGCAGACTCTGAGCTCACACCGCTGCCTCCACAGGCCAGACAAGGGTAGGTCTGTGCTCATCACCATACAGCCCAGTGGCAGAGATTGGTGCTCAGCCCTTCCCATGCACAGCCTGGGTGCTACACTGCTCTGCTGGCTGGGTGCTATGCTGCTCTGCTGGCTAGCTCTGGTCTCCTGCCCACCCAGCCACCTCACATGTGCCTCCAGGCACTCTGCTAACATCTTTGTGTGGCTTCCTATTAACCCACACTGTTACACAGTATGGCAGGGAGGATGTCTGAGCTCAGGCATCCTCCAGCTATGCGTGGGGCTGTCCTTGCAGGCTGTGTGTGAGCAGTTAATCTGCATGCAACAGTGACCTGGAGGTGGTCCTCCAGATGTACTGTAGACACAGCTGGAGCACCAGCTGGATAAGTAGTAGGCAGAAAGCATGCAAGTCATGAACTTGCTGCATTTAAGATGATTTGAGTCCACCCCCGATGCTGCAGCACAAGCACAACTGTTCATGCTAATCTCTTGTCAGGAGGTGAGTTTCTGTTGTTGCCCTGAGATAATGGCGAAATAATGCTTGTATGGGGAAGAGATGCCACCCAAGTCTGCAGGTACAGGGACACAAAGAGGAGGGCTATATGTCCTCTCTCTCACCTGGGCTGCGGGCTTTCTCCCTGGGTCCCCCTTGCCTCCTCAACAAAAGCTCTGCATGATTATGAAACTGTGACAGTAGACAAAAAACCCTGACTGAAGGAGAGAAGCATAGTGGGCAGCCACATATTATCACAGTAAATCCCTTGTAGATTTTATCTGGTGAGAATCTGTGGCTATCAAATAGGGTTAAAAATTGCCACAGGCTGTTTGTAGGGTGCAGAGGGGTGATCAGTTCCGTTAAGACCGGCATTTTTTCCCCAGTCAGGATCATCCTGTAATGCCTAATGAAGGACATGATAGTAGCTCCAGCGTGCAACCCTTCTGTTAACCTGTGCTATCCCACCGAGATGATACTGCAATAAATAATCAATCACATCAATGCATAAACATGCTGCCTGCGCTCTCCCCAGGTCTTATTCCAGCAGAGCGAGCATTGTGTATTCCACACCAGGCTAATCATGGGGAGGAAATTTGCTGCGGACTGGAATCTCATCAAAGCAAACAACAGCAATCTCAATGAATTGCAGCGACCCAAGTGTCTGCTTTAATCACTCACTCATGTGTTTCCTTTAGTAAAATAAAAGAAAACACAACACATGTAAACTTGATCGCTCTTAAATGAACAGTTTAATCCTGGCACGGCTGTTGCTTGTCTACAGAAGGAAGGAGATTGTCTTTACAGACAGCCTTCCAGATGCTGCGGCACTGAAGTGCATGTTGTATGGTAGAGGGTAAAAAGACAATAAGCAAGGGAGGGCAGTGATGCTAGGTAAAAAATCTGTTGCAAGGGAGCTAAAAAAAAGTTGTACTATAAGTAGGATGGACTGGACAAGCGCTTTGGAAATCAGGGAGCGTTTTACTGGTGCCACAGTGGACAAGCTCAATGGCTGGTAGCAATTGCAGGCCTGGGTAACGTTGAGGGGTCACGAACCGTTTCCTTCTGGAAGGAACAATTAAGGCTGTTATGGAGAGAAGTGTTTAGAGACAACAGAAGCTGCTGCTCAAGACAATCTGCCAGATATGAGTTAGCTCCTCAGGCCAAAGATAGGCTGCATCAAAAGTACTTCTTTAAGCTAGCTAGACTTTGAAACCTGCTCCTTCTACCACTGGAGTGAATTGGAGGATTTCTGCTGAAACAGAACTTACATTTTTTGCCCCATGGAGCTTTGGTTGTATTACATGCACTTATGGTGGTGTTGCATTTCAGCTCATTTCAGGAATAAATGCACAAATCTATTCCATTGCCCTCTCCCCGCCCCCCAGCAGAAATCCAGAGCATCTCCATTTTAAGCAAGTGGAAGTTAGACTTTTTCTTTCAGCAGTCTGTAATAGACCCATAGATTATTTCATTTGCCATTTTGTCCCACTTAACCATCATTCCTTGCTTTCCACAACCCTGAAAATTATTGGGTTTGATTCAGGCTTGTGTTAATAGATTTACCCCAGGGCACTGGCATTGACTGCAGTGGTATAATACCTGATTTATGTCCTGTGTGAGATCAGAATCAAGCATGCCACCTCTAACCCTAAGTCATTTTCTCACTTTCATATTGTTATATTGATCTGTCCATTTCAAAGCAGTCCAGGCATTCATCTTGTTATCAGATTCTCACAGGGAGCACAAGGCTATGTTCAGTCAATGATTTCTCAATAAATGCTCTATTTTTAAACAAAAAAAAAAAACCAAAGCAGACAAACAAAAAGAGTTAATCCTTAGATTTGACTGCAAAACAAAGCTAAGTTAATAAACTGTAAAACAGAGTGGAGCAACAGGGCTAGATTTCCCTATATTCATGTTGTTTTTAATTAGTGATTTACCCTGGGATAAAGCCCCTGAACTCAGCAGAGCTCGCTGCTAAATAAGATGTTATTGAGCAATAAAGAGGCCTTACTTCCCACTGTGACGCTCGCAGTGCAGATGAGCATACGTGTCCCTTGGCTGCTTGTTTAAGGAATGAGGAATGTGGATTTAGGGAGAGTGAGTGGTATGTTGGTCCATCCAAAGGAATACTCCCCTTTTAAACTTGGAGCCCTCAGGATCCCACTAGCTTCAAAGATCATTTTTCCAGGGCTAAGCGATTTGAGCATCCTAGGAACTCTCTCCCAAGTAGCTGGTGCAGGTGCTTAGAGTTGTGTTATAGGCAGCTGCCTGGAAGGAAGGAGCCAAATGGGGCATGCAGAGACACCTGACACGATGCACCCAGAGAAGTTTGCCACTGACTTCAGTGTGATTGAGATTTCTCCTCCACCCTGGTGCTCACCATCGCTTGTGCTATTGGGCAATTTGCATTGAAACATGGGAATGCAGCACCCCCCACTCAACCGTATCATGATTGATGCAGCAATGCCTAGTACACGGCGGGTTTAACGTGCTGGTAGCTTCTCTCTCCTCCTTCTGGCTTTTCTTGTGTATTTGATCATGCATTATTTCATCTCAGCCATACTCCGTTAATTTTTTTAAATGTTAATCTTTGCAGGTCTAGCAGTCCTCGTAACAGGTGGTGAATTGGCTTGTTTATTGCCAATGCTTTGGGAAAAGGTGGAAGTATCAGTAAGGGTATTTTCAAAGAAATGTGGTTTTAGCAGTGTGGGACAAAGCGGCTACATTTACAGTAGTAAACCAAACAGTGACCGGGAACACTCTTGGATATGAAAATATTATTGGCTATCCTCTTAGAGACTTCTCAGGCACACTGCTGGCCTGTGCCAGCTCACGTTTGCCTATGGGACTGCTGGGCATGGTTTGGGGACTGGATCGTTTCACAGACCATTCCCTAGAGGCAGTTTGCATACAGCCACCCTGCTCTGGATGCAGGCAGATCATTAGGCAGTTGCAGGCTGCTCCATGGTGCTTGGCATAGGGATATTCCCAAATCCTGATTTGCTAGTATAGCCGTATCCAGTGACCCCTTCACTCTCCTGGTCACCCCGTCTCCCTTCTGTTTGGACCATTGTAGGAAAGCACCATTTATGGAAAGTCTCATTCCAGCCCTGAAAAAAGAGAGGCTTATGTTTCTAACACAACATTTGCCCCTGAGGGCATGGCTTGCTGTAGTCAGGTCATGCACTGACACCAGGCTTGGCTGGGCTCAAATGCCATGAGGGTTGACCTGAACACCAGCATCGTAGAATAGTTAATATCAGGTTCAACAGAAACAGCAAGAAGAGCCCAGACAGCTGGTGCATGGTCATTATGCTGGGGATGAAGTGTCGATACTAGGAGGAGGTACTGCAGGATCTTCATTAAGATCCTGACCTCACAGACACTAAATCCCATCCAAAAGGCAGCATCTTCCATTATGTAGCCCCTTTTATGAAAGCAGACAACACTGCAGTGGCTCCAGGGGAGGAATGCATCAGACAGTAATGGACTGTGTGATCCATCAGCCGTAAGTGATGCAACAGGCTGGGAAGTGTTAAGAAAAAAATCTTAACTATGCAGAAAGGTTTTTATTGCACACCAAGGTACTGCTACTTACTTCCTCTCGGCCATGCCGTGCTTGTCCCTGCTAAACTGCCACTCCTGCTCCACCCATGTCACTGTTGAGATGTTCAACCTCATGACACCATGCTGGTAGCATCTACACAGCTGATAGAAGTACAAACCTAACCCTGGCCTGCTGGCCCCATGCAGAGCTCCCAGCATAAAGAAACATGGCTGTCCACAGGTATTCATCATGTCTTTTTTCTCAGGAATGCAAGAAGTCCACTAGAGCAGTAAAGAAACATGTGCAGAAAGAAAAGCAGTTTTTATAAATAACCTAAGAAACTTGATCACATTTGGGTGATCTAAATTTCATCAAAGTTCCTGTGCTACTCACAGGGGAGAGTTAGGTACCACTGAAGACCTCTAAGAAATTATTCTGTGGGCTTAAATAAGGTGTGGACTGAGACTGTAGTCAGAGCCAGCCAACGTGAAGCACTAATTGCAGGGAAGTATGTACCATTTAAACCATCTGCCTATGGCCAAGTGTTGCCATAAAGTATCTCCTAGCCACCAATTCACATACTGTCCCAGAGCTCTCAGCTCCACCCCAAGCTCTGAGATGGCCTCTGAGATGGCCAAGGCAGTCACAGCAAGTCATTTAGCAAGGGATGCAACACACTCCATTCTCAAGCAAAAAGGCTGAATGAACATAGAGGCCTTCCTTGCACTGTCCTCTGTGTATCAACACACGTCTTGTCAAGGCATCATGCCCAGAAATGCAGGGACTGTCATTTCCATTGCTTCAGTCTGAGTGAGACCAATTTAATGCCGCATTACCTTTTTACATGCTGCGCATGTAATTTTAAATACCTGTGCTATTCACTTTGCGCTACATGCTACACACGTGTTGGGAATTAGGTTCTTTTGCTGGCAGTTTTGAGAATGCTGTGGTTACAACAGTGCTCCCATTTGAGTAGCACCTAGTGAATAGGGTACAATATACGATCAAACAACCTTAGCAATCCCTTTTCATTAGTGGGAGTAAATGCTTGGCACTGCATCAATCTTCTTCTCCCTCTCCTCTTCCTCTAGGAGTGCCAAGTCATTTTAAAGACACATTAAATTGCCAGAAGACTCCCAAACAAAGCCAGTCAGCCTGCTGCTCGTTTGGATAAAGTTAATTACAGTGAAGATTAAAATCTGCGGTGCTTGATTGGTGTTGTTCAGACTTACAGAATCACATTGTCCTCGGGGAGCTGCTTGCCAGCTCTCCTCCCTCCCTCTTTCTGTGCGTGTGCCTTTTCTTTGTTGTTCTTCATAATTGTTTTGTCTCCTTCCTTGCAGTGTATCTAGCAAGGCCCCTGGGACCAGGGGCTGAGCTGCCTGGGGTGTGATGTGCTGCTGCCTCACGCTGCTGGCAGGGCCTGGCTGGCTGAGAGTGGTGTGGAGGTGCCCAGCCTTCATCACTACTGGCATCTCATCTTGTCCTGGCTGCTGCCTTGGATTAGGACAGGGGGATTTTCCAAGCAGAGAGAATATGTCCTGGGACTGATGGTGGTGCATGGAAGGGGAAGGAAGGGCAGCCTGCATAGCCATCTAGTGCTGCTTATGAGGTCCCCCGGCTTCTGGCCAGTCCCATGACTGCTCTTGAAGAGTGGTGTAGCTACAGCCTTTAGGGTACTTCTTCTTGTCTTTTTTGTTTATTATGGTACCTAACACCTGCATTTCCCCAGCCAAGATTTTGGTTCATAAGAACAAAATCAATAACAAAAAAACCAAACCAAACCAAAAATAATGGGTAAGGAGAAGGATTTGTGATGCCAAAGAATGTCAAGGTCTGTCACGTGGGCTAGCAGTGTGTGCTCTGTCACTGTTTTTTCTGCACCCCTCCTGGGTGGAATTGAAGAATTTGGGGAAATGCTTGGAGGGGAGGAGGGAGAATAAGCTTGCCCTGTGCTGATGTGGCGTCCTCATCCCTTTCCTGGACTGCTGAGGCCAATGTGCTCAACATCAGGGTGCTTTTGGAGATGGTGGTGTGAGAGGTGTCAGGAAGCTGAAAGTGATACAGTGCTGCAGAGAGAGATGAAGGGCCCTACATTTGTGTCTAATGCTGGACCTTAGTAATGTCCAGATTGGTCACAGAAAGTAAATTTCCTCTGTTTTAAAAGACTAATTCAATACCTTCATAAAAGATCACAAAAAGACAAGTGTTTATCAAGTGGAGAATACTAGAACAGTCACAAATGCATTTTGGCTTAGGTGGGTAAAAGAGGATTAATGACAGGTTTTGACTGAACAGCACGAATATTTGATTTTTTTTAAAAAATACATAAAACATTCAAAACATCTGGACCAAAGTTTTCTGGAAAATGAATAACTGGGCATGTCCGTTGAAACCCCTGACCAGGGTTGGCTGGCTTAGGAGCATATGTGTTTTGGCATCTCACCTATGGATTGTAGGATACTGGGTCGTAATGGAGACAATATGGATCAGTATGCTGGCACATACGTAACATACCTGGTGGTTTTACATATTCTGGGAAAGTTAATTTTAAAGCGTATTCTTGACTTAATACAGCCATTGCCCAGAAGTGCCATTCTTATTCAAGGATATTGCATTGAGCTTCCATGCACAGATTAGCTGCCTGCAAGCTCTTTACCTCTGCATTTCCCTCAGCCATATTTAAACTCTGACTCTTATGAGGTGACTCCATGCCATGAAGACAAAGTTTGTATCTCAGTGTGCATGTGGACAAGAGTGGGGCTGCTCAGGGGCCAGGCAGTAAGCAGGGGAGAAGGAGGAAACAATACAAAATGAAGAATCAGTTTCATGCTGCCTAAAGCCATGCTTGTTCTTTGATGGATAAGAACACATCAGGGGATACAGAGTATTTATTTGGCATGTATATCCAACCAGTAGATAAAGGAAGAGCTGCTCAGAATCACCGTGGTGCAGGTTTTCAAAGGGAAAAGCAATGTCTAAAAGTGCAGGGAGAGAGAGCAATGCAAGATTTCTTTAAAGGGGACTTAAAGAAACCAGCATGAAAGCAAGTTCTTAGACTAAAAGCAGTTTTCTATGCCAACTGGTTTGCTCTTTTCTCCTTGAAATTCCATTCAGAGACTTAAAAGTTGCTGCTGATATTTTGCAGGACATCTCCACTCCCTTTCTCTCCCGCCCTGGCCCTCCCTTGTGCATTAGGACATGTAAGCACTAAACGGTCACAAAAAAATAGCACCTTGAGCAGTTTCGAGGCACTTGAGGTGCCGTATCCTGACACAGTGACTTTAAGCTCTGTGTACTGGAGGGAGGAAACAACAAGGCAGTGATGAAAAGCATTGGAATAGGGGGTGATTGCTGACTCAGAAATGATTTTGTGCGTGCAGTGACAGAGGTGACAGCCAGAAATGCTACACGGACTTGGCTGAGTGGTCACTCCAGGCCTGCTCTTGAGGGCGGTGGTTTTGCTATGTCTGTCTGTCTGTCTGTCCTCATTCTTGGTATTATTTGGCTTCAAGCACCTAACACTATAGAGACTCATAGACTGCTTACTCTAACTGAAAGTCTTCCTGGAGTAAAGCCATTTGATGAGCCTCTGCCCTGGCTGCTTTGCTCCTTTCTCTCAGAAAATGTCGCACTGGGTTCACACCCTGAGTGGACCAAACCTGAACAGTTATCCACTTCATCAAGCCCCTCTGAGGCAGCGTATCCACTGAGGCCAGCAGCCTGGCTAGCACAGTTACCTTGCTCCTGCTTTGCGGGAGATGACCCAGTGTCTACCCACAGAAACAATGTAGACTCTCCCTCATCTTCTCCTGGTAGGATAACCCACATAGGCAGCAACATGTTGGGCTTTTGGTAAGCCTGGAGTCAAGAGGGTCAGCTTCCCCCTCATTTCAGGTGTGGTGTTAGGGGCTTTAAAATCATCCTGGGCTTATAAAAGCAGGGACTCAGAAGGAGCTTTTCCCTAGCCAAGGAAGCTAGCTTGTAAATGGGGGCCTTTCACTCTGTGCTTCCTCTCTCCCCATGCTAGAAGTGAAGATGATAATAAAATGTGAACATCAAACCTTGGTTTGTGGAGTTCTTTGATCCACAGATGGAAGGTTATATAAATGCAAAGTGCTATCATTATTTATAAGGAACATACAGTCTACAGCTCCTTGCAATCTGGTGCAGTGGAAATAAACAGGAAGGCACAAATTTAGCATGATGACTTCACTGCCAGATCTAATAAGATGCAAAGACAGGCTGGGAAGACGTGAGTTTGTTTGAACACATGATGCTGTTTTACCGGTAATTGGCAAATACAGGAATAATTATGAAAAAATTAATGAAAAAAGAATCTGATGTGCTGGATTCACAGGTGATGAAAACTGATCTGACCCCTCTTAGTGCAGCAATCTCTGGGAGTTTGCACCAGTTTAATTTCCCTTATTATCAAAGCCTTACTTCCAAAGAAATGTATGTTTTAGAAGCTGACTGCTTTCCTTCCAGGTATAAATTAATGTAGCTAAAATGACTCCCTTAAAACAGTGCTGGGTATTTTGTGCAGCTGCAATGGGAAAGCATTTTAAACTGATAGCAGGCTGACAGCCTCAGAAACTGAAATCCAGGAGTTATGCTTAAGAGGAACAGGTGGGAAGACAGCTGCTCCTCTTCTGCTAAAAATGAAAGAGCAAATTCCCTCGGTTCTGTTTGGCTTTAGGGAGCACCTCTCCCCTTCTTGTCTGGCTGGTGCCGTGGGATCCCTCTTTTCCCTGTTTTGACCTTTTTTTGTTCCCAGTAAGTAGGTGCAGTATGGGAAGGGAAATACAAGCTCTCCAGCAATGTGGCTCAGATCTTCCCCAGGGAGTTCCCCAGCTGGTGGAGGAGGGGAGCTTGCCCAAGGCTTGCTTGCCTCTTGCTTCTCCTGGGACTCAGATGCTGCTGAGATTTCTCATACTTGGGGATGGGTAATTCGGTGTAGACACTGAAGGGTGAAGGCTGTGGGCCCCCTCGCTGGCTTTGCCTTGGATACTGAGAGACACCTGTCATGCAACAGGGAAGATGCTGCTCCCCAGGATGCTCTGCAGCCCACCTCCCGCCCTGCTCACCACGCCAGACAGAACCACTCCCAGCAGTGCAACTCAGACCTCTCAAATCACCTGCCCTAGGGAGGCACTGGCTGAGAGCTCCCTCTCCCTGCAACGCTCTTTCTAAACTTGAAATCAGATTAAAATGTAACCCTGTTTGCTCGGCGCTGCTGGGTGGTAGGGAGCTGTGTGGGCTGGGTTTGGAGCTGCAAGTGTTTTTTGGTGGCCACTGTGAGTTGACCTATTTATGGGGCTGTTTTACAGCGCCATCACACCAAGCCCATTCGGACCCGGCACTGCCCGGCAAGGTGAGGCAAAACGGAGGCAAGCATGCTCACGTTGTGATGGTATTTCAGCATCTGGCTCCAGACCCCCACAGAGCGCACCCAGGGATTTTAGGCAGCAGGTCAAAGTACAGGGGCTAAGGGATCACAGAGCATGGGCTCGGTTTTCAAGGCACACCTTTGCTTAGGATTGGGTGACATGTGAAGGGCCTGGGGTAAGAGAGACCTGCTTAGGCTTACTGATTACACAGGCAGGCGGATGGCCATTTTGTTATTTTAAAATCTTGTTCCCTTGTGCTGAGCTCTGTTTGCCCTCTAGATGTTAGGCAAAGCCCTGCTGTCTGCAGGCTTTTCTGAGCAGCTGCATTCCTCTCTCCCAGCGCAGGGATTTGATCAGGCTGATCTCCACGGGGCCAGGCTGCTGGCAATGCTCACCGCCGCCTCTGCAGGGGCTCTGGCTGGAGCTCAGCCTGGGAGGAGGAGATGCCCTCCCCCTGCCCTGTTCACCCCTCCAAATGGAGGTGCAGAAAGGAGTTTTCATGACGGGCTCCCACAAAGTGAGAGAAAGAGTATGAAGTTCAGGAAAATTTGTAACTTTGCCTGCTGTTATCAACACAGGCTACACTAAGAGAGGGGACGTGTCCAGAGATGGACTGAACATCAGATTTGCTTCAGGAATGACATAGGTACAGAACGAGATATTTCCCAGACCCTGAGGAGCACTTGGTCTTAGGGTGTTGAAGGATTTCTGACCAGTCCCATTTATCTTCTGGGCATATACCATGGCCAGTCATGTAGGCGATATGACATGGTATGCTTGATTAATACTTTTGGACTATGCTTGAGCTGGATGGATACTATAGGTTTTGTGAAGAGATGCTCTTGTCTTTCATGGAAGTATATGTTCTCTGGGTTTTGTGTTGTGCTCTGGAGGAATGAATCAGTCATATATCCAGAGAAGAGATACTTTGCCAAGTGCTTTGATGCAGTGTTTTGGGGATATATTATGTGGAAAAAACCCTTGTCTGATCTTTTGATGCTCATTCTTTCTCCCTCTGTGCCCCCTGTTCAGTGAATAAGTACTAATACTTTTCCTGAGTATGGGACTAGCTGCTAGTATTCCTCAGAGTCTCTTACACATTATGTGCTTTGTACTGTACATATGCTGTATTTCCTGTGAAGGTGTTCTTGCTTCTTATAGCCCTTCGGATAGACAGATAGATCCAATAATTTCAGTGAAACATGAGCTCCTGCCTCTTATGGCCTTCTGGATGGCTTCCAAAAGTCATGGCTGTTCACAGACATTGCTCTGATTAACTTCTCCGCTTCCCTCGGCAGTGAATGGTGCCACAGTGCTTGGGCTGGGAAAGGACATTGCCAGCTACAGCAGCGTAGAGATGTCTCCATGTGCAAGAGGAGGGGTTTTCCAAAAGGTCCTCCTGCATCGAGAGCTGGATGTCTGCAGTGGCAGAAACCAGAGAAGGGTGCTGGGTGCCTGCTATGGGTGAGGGATAACTTGGGGTCTACCTGTTATATATTGGACTCAATATCCATAATCCTCTGTTTCCAGCTCAGTGTTCTCAACCAACCATGTGCTTTTTCAAAAGGAGAAAGGATCTATAACTCAATGAGCAAAATCACAAATATCACTGCTGTTCTGTGAGAGCTGTGATGTGACTGGAAAGCATGTATGAAGTGAGTATCACAGCCCTCTCCTGCTGTTATGTTTTTGTTTGCTGTTCAGCTGGACTGAAATCTGGGAGCATCGTCAAGCAGAGGAGGGCGGAGATGTCACAGAAGTGACTTCTGCACCCCACTGGGCCTCAGCTCATAGAGAAGCACCTGTAGGAAGTGGTATCCAGCGTGCATTTGCCTACTTGCTCTTGCCAATGAACAGCAAGCTGAAATGAGCAGTGTCTGCAGTCTGAATCGCTGCTCATTGCCAGTAAGTAGGCCCAGCAATAGAGAGGATTGGGAAAAAGTGCAATACATCTCCATGTCCTCTGGTGTATACAACCGTTGAATATGCAGCAGGGTAAGCAAATTCAGGGAAGAACTTTTGTATTGTTGTTCTTACACCTGGGCAAAGTACTTTTTATCATATGCTAAGGGCAGGTTTGTAGACACACGACATCAGCTGTAGTACCTTGCATCATGGCTAGCTAACCCAGGATGCCACATGCTCCTCCTGAAACATGTTCTGGGCAATTTCCCCTGAAGTCCAGGAGTCTCAACCAGACATTTCTGCAGTGGGATGATAACTGGACGGTTGCTAGTACTGGCACCATCAGAAGAGGGATGCATTTTCCTGCTGCTACATTATGTTGCTGCCTTTGCCCCACAGGCTGAATCCCAGTTCTGGTGAAGTCGGTGGCTTTACTGGAGTTGCCCATAGTGTCAGTTCAGAGGAGGAATGACCCTCTTCCTCTGTTGGGAAGTCGCACTCTTGTTTAGAGGCGGTGCGGGCAGGGAAGCATGGCAGGCTTCCGATGGGGAAGCAGCACATCTGTCTGTCAGGCAGGACCAGTGGTTGCCTTCTCTGGCTTCGTAGACATCTCTGGTGGAGATTCTCAGTCGGGGTCATTCTCAGCCTGCTACTACTAATGAAAGCCTCTTGGTCAAGCAGCGATGCCCCTTCCCCTCCCCACAAACCTTCCTCTCCACCCCCAGATCCCTCTTTGTTGACTACATCCTTCCAACCTTTTTCAGTTATTTGCTAATCTCCTCACAGTCACTGTTGAGCCAAGCTAAACATATGCTCTTTTATTTTTCCCTTGTAAATCAACTCCTCTGACCCTTTCATCATGTTTTACTGCTGTCCTCTGAACTCTGTTCACTTCGGGCACATATTTCTGGCTGTTAGATGCTAAAAGTAGAATACAACCCCTCAGCTCTGGGCATTGCCTGGCTGGAAAGGGCTATTGCCTCCTGCAGCACTTCTGCTCCTCAGCTCTGTCTGTTGCAAACCAGGCAGCTGCCTTCTTTCTCCTGGGCTAGCCAGTGCTCTCATCCTAAGAGGTCTCCTTTCACCAGCTGAGACAGGCTGCCATGGACAGAGCAAAACTGCCTTGCCCACTGCTGCCGCACAAGGTTTTCACCACAGCTTGTGCCGGCACTAGCGCTCAGCCCCATCCCGCTGCCAGCGCTGGTGAGGGAGGCTGGAGGAGAGGACGAGCCTGCATTTGCTAGCAGCAACTCGTTGCCTTTGCAACAGCCACAGCCTGGCTGTGGAGGCAAAGTTCCTCCAGCTTTTTGTCATGTCGTATTTCATGGCCTGCTTATGTATGAATTTATTATCCATCACTGCCAAGCATCCTTCAGTTTCACTTCTGATTTTTCCTCCCTCCCTTTGCATATCTGTTGCAGATCATTTTTTTTTTTCCCCCTTCCACATTCCCCTTGCATTTTTCATCTGAGAGGGAACTCATTTCTTTTTCATTCCAAATCACAGTCTCTCCAGGTCTGCTGGTCTTTCTTCTCTCTCCCGCCTTTCTGCTACTTGCAGCAGCCGTGACTTCAGGACCTAAAGGGCAGAAACATAAATAAGTAAGGGAGAATCCCCAGAACAGCAGTAAGACATGGTCAAAGTAATGAAGCTAAAAGGTTGACTTTGTTGTATACCAGGCAGCATTAGCACAGTGCTCAGCCTTGGCTCCTGAGGTACCATCACGGTCTGTTGATGATGTAATTGTAATGATGTCTCTTTCTGTGGGGCTGCTCAACTGTAGCTTGTCTGCTTAAGCTCTGTGAAATGTTTTTCTTCATAAAATAAATGGTTCTAGTTAAAGGCCATTGTGAGAGGACATACAAAGTCTACAAGGTCAGGCCTATGGCTGCACAGTTTGAACCATATCTTTAGAAAAATACATCTGCAGAAGCTGGAGATGCTGGGCAGCTGTTTGAAAGCTTAGTTTTCTGACTAAATGCATCTGCCGCTGATGTTTTGGCAGCTTTTAAAATAAGATGGCATTTGCAAATATCCATGTCTCTTAATCCAAAAGCTTTATGGATGGCTGTATCTCAAGGCAACATTCCCTGCAGGTTATGGTTGCAAATGATTGCTGATTTGTGAAACTCACGCCCCTGATAAAAAGTGGTGGGTAGGTGGGGCTCTTCCAAGTCTTTCTCCTTGGCAATTTGAAACTATTCATTTTGTAGTCCAAATGTTTGTCCCTGAGCCTTCTGCTAAGCTTCCAATCTCGCATTCCAGCTGCATTCCTGCTAACACCAGCAAACCCCTAGCCCAGTGCCTCCTGGGCCCAAGGTCTCCCAGCCAACCCAAAAAACATCGTGCCTGCTGCCTGAGAGGATTTTGGTTGTACTGCCTGGCAGGTAACACTGCGCCTGAGACACAGCGGGTGGCTGTCCCCAGGAGACGGGACAGTACAGCCGACTCTGCAGCCACGATGTCTCCAAGCCAGCACCATGGTCAACAGGGTGATGAAATAAAATGTGAACAGTGCCTAAAAAACAGTGGTATAATGGGGAAAGCAGGAAGAGCTGCTTATTGACTGTCACAGCAGCTGTCACGTGTCATACGCACGACTGAACTGCATAGACCAGAATACTGTTGAAATAAGGTGAGGTGGTTTATCTTCTAACTGGTGTCCTCTTGCAGGACTCTCAGTCCCTTGACAGGCCCTCACTGGCAATGTAAAAGCACATGTGTGCACAGGTATGCACACATGCAAAATTACATACATGCAAAATTATGAGCCACATATGCTCGCATGTGAGGCAGGCTGACTAATCAGTTCGTTCATGGAAAGTAGAGGTCTCGGTCCCTCTATTTCCATGATATAGCAAAGAGGTGTCTGAAATACTTGGGTGACCTGATACTCTTACGTGACCTCAAGGATTCCTGTCACATAAGTCGCTTGCCTCGGTGAGTGAGAGAGTGGGCTTTGTGGGAGGATAGATCTGGGCTGCAGCGCCTGTGCACAATGACGTATGTCATAGCTTCTGGTGCTCCAAGTTTTCTGTGCATTTTTAAAAAGGTGAAATAAGACTTTAAGATTTAATCAAAGATTTAATCAAAGCAATTATTCATGCTTTATAAAGAGTGAAGACAGAGGTACATTTTGTGTTTTGCAGGTATACACTAATTATTTGCTACTTATTTGCAATGCTGGCTGTGGATATGTTTGCTATTGTCCCAGGTACCCTTCAAAGACAGCATCAAAGGTGGGACCCAGCCATCAAAGCACCAGCATGTCCTTAAAATGGCCCTGAGGATTCTCCCTTTTCTCTGATAATGCTTTTGCATATTAGATCATGTGCCTTACCCACATTCTTATTAACAGGATGGGGCTGAATTTGTTTCTCTTTGCAGCAAATCAGAGCTACCTTAAGAGTGCCACAGTTAATGCTGAGTTAATGCTAAGTTAATGCTGAGTTCCCCCCTCTGCCTGTGACAGAGCACCCTGTTGCCTCTGAATTTCCAGACAAAGATGAAAAAAAACTGGGAGGGAAAAAAGAAAAGACGAAGAGAAAAGGAAATGTAGCTTATATTTACTGCACGACAGTTCAGATCACTGCACTTTGAAAAATAAATCTACCTGCTACAAAAATGTGCAATCCCCTGTGAATCGGGGGTGGGGGGTGGGGGAAGCAGCTGTGTGGCTCCAGATTCCTTGGGTTGATTTAAGAGATTTCTCTTTAGCAGCAGTGCTTAGCACAGCTTGGTAACAGGTTAGACATGTCCTTTCCTTTCAGAATTGGAGCTGTCTGGGGAAGACTGAATGTAATAATTGATTTTTTTTATCAGACACAATAATTGAGGAATAATGGAAAAGGAGAGCCTGGAGGAAGAAGGGCCTGGGAATTGTGGTAATACAAAGGGGAGGAATCCCTTGGGGGCAGATCATATCAACTGAAGTGGAAGAAATATATAGGCTTTTCTGTCCTTCTGGCTGCTTGTAATAGCAAAATGAAGAGGAGAGCAGGAAGTACAAAGGGAAGAATAAAGCCAGCTTCTGCTCTCATTCATTCCACTTTCAGGTTAACCCTCTGCTGTCTTGTGTAACTGAGAGTAAAATGGGATGTCCTTCCTCTCTTCCTCTAATTTTTGGGCTGGGAAACTGTAATGCTGCTGAAAGAAGAGGAGGCCTGGTGGGTCTAGCTTTGGGGTTTGGAAGGAGCCATTTGCAGCATGGCTAAAAAGAACAAGCTCATGCCTCCTTCTGAGAAGCATTTAAAGAAAGTGTGGATGGTCTGTATCAAGCAAAAAACTCACAAGCCTAGAGAAATACCTGCAAAACTGCAAAAAATATCAGGAAAACTTAGCAAAAGCAACTGTCAGTTTCCCTATTCTCTGCTCCCTACAAAACGCTGTTAGTGATTTATGGTACCTTTCAATATCCCAGGTCACAAAGATGCACTGCCTTCCCTTGGGGAAACCTATTACACAAAGTAACACGCTATCATTGCCTGGTGAAGTTTTCTGAGACTTTAGAAATTAATTTATTTCTTTATCCCTTGTTATGCTTCTCTTCCTTCCAGTAATTTTGCTGTCCCTCTTTTATATCTGCCCACTTGTCAGCAATTATCCTACTTATTTTTAGTCATTGCTTAGTGAACTGATACAAACTTTGCTCTTTCCACCTTTCCTTGTAATTAGATGTCTCTATTCTGGTAATCAATGTATATTGCTCTGTCAATAGAATCACAGAATAGCTTTTGGGTATTGAAGTGCCCAGAACAGAAAACAGTAGTTTAGGTGTGGCATCTGTAGAGAAAGAAGAGCAGGGCTTGCTGCTGCATAACGTATACAGTGCTTCTGTGCACGGACAAGGGTGTTTCATTGCCTTGCCAAAGTCATATGCAATTTGCCCTCTATTATAACTCTTAGTGTTCCAGTGTTGCAGTTCTCTCTTTCCCATTAAGCACCTGTGGTTTGGGTTATTTTCCTCCTCCCTCCCTGATCTCCCCAGATACATTTTTTTTGCCAAGCTTAATGTTTCATTTGGGTAATTTCTTCCTGTTGTGTCAATTTCTCCAGCTCCCAGTTTGTTATTTCTCCTCCTTGGCTGCTTTTGAAAGCAGGCTCTCTCATCCTCTCTGCTCATTCCTCCAAACCATTCCAGATCTTTAATGAAGATATTAATGAAACCAGAATAAACAATGGAATAATACCAGGCTTGCTGCAACACCCCTCCTGACGCTCCCCTTACTGGGCATGTACCACCAGGCATGGCCTGCAGCCAGCATTCATACTTTTATCATGTCCACATCTATGCGCCTGTGAATTTGTTTTGCCACTGTAAGAATTCACAAGTTGCTCTACAAAATGCCCTCCTTACCAGGTGGGCAGAACTGCATCTGGTGCATTTCCTTTCTCCATCATCATAATTTTAGCAAGTGTGTCAGGAAAGCAAGCCAGCGTGCCCTGATGTACTTAATTATTTCCCATCGCTCCTAACCCAGAGTGCTCCTCTGTATTCCTCACTTGGCAGCCCACCTTGCTTTGCTTGTGCTCCTCAGCTTCGCTTCACAGCATTTATCTCCAAAACCTTTCCCAATTCCCCACGCACCAATATACACCCTTAACCTGTGGTGTATGCAGCCCTTCCAGGTTCCCCTCCAAGCTCACTGCAGTTTATAGGACCAGAGCCTCAGCTGCTATAAATTGTCATAGCGCCACAGAAATCAATTGAGCTATGTGATTTGTTCACCAGCTGGGCATCTGGCTTGGATTTTATGAAAGGCCATTTGCCTGGACTGCAAATAGGGCACTAAACATCCCTAGGGCCAAGTGAGCTTGGGGAATGAAGAAGGAAAAAAAAAAAAAAAAGATATTGCAGAATAAGCCAGCTCTAGCAGCCAAAGGGCCTGGAGGAGAGCCAGAGAAGACAGAGAAAACCATCAGCATGGACTTCTGTACTCTGAAAATGCCACTAGTGTCCTCCCTACAGAGGTCTCTCTGCTCCTTATTCTGATGGTCCACCTAGTCCTTATACAAGCTCTTTTTCTCAGTATTGGGTCATCTCCCATTCGCTTGTATTACAGCAGTATCTCTGCTCAGGTAGCAAGACTGTTACTGTGCAAAGTGCTGTACGTGCACAAAAAGACCAAGAACTTATCCTAGAAACCTGCACACCACCTGCCACAGGTGGATGCAGGCTGAGAGCAGAATATTACTACCAAAAAAGAGCATGGGCAGCTTGATAGGCTGTGATTTTGGCCCCTAAATGCTGGGAAACTTGCCTCTGTGGGCTCCTCCTTCCTCTACCTGCTTCCCTGCCTTCCTCAGGTCCCATCTTTTCACATTGCCCCTTTCTTTTAGTGAATCTCCTCCTGAAAACAACAAATCTGCTGGGATTTATTACTCAGAAAGATACAGTAAAAATAATACTGTGATGCCAATCTGACATTTGCTGCAACTAGCTTGCTCCCTGCCTCTGTGTGTGTTCCTCCTGATTAGCCCTGCCCTTCACCTGCCTGCTCTGCTGGGATCTGCTGGCATAAGTGGTACCTACAGAGACTCTGGGTGAACCATGTGCAGCATGAATTATCTGCTACTTTGGATTTGTACAGCACCTACCAAGAGAACAACTCACTTCTCAACTGGCTCATAGGTGCTGCTGGAATACATATAAGCCATAATTAAACAAGCCCAAAACTGAATAAGCAAGTAAAAAAAAGTCCACATATTTTAACAACTCTGAAAGGCAAGGCTGCATGGCAATGGCACTCTTCCATGATTTGTCATCGCCTTTAATCAAGGTGTTACCAAAGGGCTGGACAGACTTCGTTTATTCTTGTAAATTTAGTTACCCCAAAGGAAGATGGTAATAAGTGTGCCTTGTGCCTGTGCCTATCGCTTTGTGTCCTCCTTTTTCGGGGAGGAAAATGGGAAGCAGGAAAACACATTAAAGGGAAAATGCACTGAGAAGATGTCAGGGCTGGCTGGTGCATGACCTAGCTGCTGTGAAATCCCATGGCCACTCTTCTAGAGATCCAGAAATCATTCAGGTTGTCCTAGCTGAGCCACAGTAACTCACTGCATGCCTTCCCTTACCTCAAGACAAAGTGCCCTTGCTGAGTCCTTGCACACGGAGGTCTGAGCACAGCTTGGTGCTCTCTGGCTTGCCACCAGCCCTGTGTGCCATTGGGCAGCTGCTGGTGACCCTGAGCAGAAACTCTTGCCCTGGAAAAGAGCCTTTGCTGCTCACCTTTAAGAAATAGTTTGTACTTGAGATGGAGAAAAGCTGGGGCTTCTAGCAATCATTAGGAAAGCACTGAGGCATATAAGCTGTTGGGTTGTTGGTCATTTGGGCAGTCCCCGAGAGGCATTTGTGTGGATGGGAGGGTGAGAAATGTGCCCTACACAACATATGTAAATGGCAACCAATTTTTCTTTTTTTTTTTTCCTCCTGAGTGCAAAAGGCCTATAAAACAATTAGAGCTTAAAATTGGACTCCTGGCAGAGAACGAGAGAGGGAGTTTATGCCTTGTTAAGTGTAATCAGTCTGGTGATAAGGGGACAATTTCAGCTGTGTGAGATATAATTACATCATAAACTCCACATTACAAACAGGGCAAGCAGAGGTGAAAAGGTAAAGAGGGCATAAACAATGATGCCCTTTGGGGGACGTGGCAAAGGAGACTTTTCTGGACTCCATTTCCCAGAGAAACTTTTCCAGCTGGAATGGGAGCTGTGAGCGTGCAGGAAAGGCACGCTGGCACCTCAGGGCTAGCATGTGCCCTCGTTCTGCCGGGAGGCCTTGCCATGGCCTCACCTGAGGTTTCACATCTGCCAGCTGGAGTGGGAAGCTACTTTGGGCAAGTTAAATGTTAATCATGTTTCAGAAAACAGACAAACATTTCTTTGTGGCCTGAAGCTGGAGGAGAGCGTCTGCAGCCGTGCTGCCAGCTGAATGTAGGATTACAGCCAGCTGCAAAGAAAAAGGAGGCACACCCTAAAAAGGGTTATTACCCTCCCAAGTGGTGGTGGCACACCTAGGGCTGAGGACACACAGCCTGTCTGCAGGGACAGTGGCTGCAGCATAGCTCAGCACCATGCTGCAGAGGACGTGGCTGCCTGAACAGGTGTGGGCATGCTGGTCTGGAGCCGACTGCACACAGGTCCTAAATCTCAAACAGGACCCTCAAGATGTCCCACCAAAGGGGTGGTGGTGCAGAGCTAAGTGCTAGCTTGTCCCTCTCCCAGGCTACCTGTGGCAGCAGTGGGAAAGGTTCTTCTCCCTCCATGCAGGACACCCCAGCAGGAACAGCGAAGGGGCCAGGCGCATGCATGGGGCAGGCTTGCCCTAGGGACCAGCTCTGGCTGTCCCCATCTGGGGACACATCTCAGAAACGCTGCTTAGTTTCTTCACATGCAGCTGCTTGGGTCTTACCAGGAAAAATGAGAAACAAATATTGGGGGGGGGGGGGGGGGTAACATTCGCTACTTTAGGTAAATATTTTTAGATGTAATATTTTGAAACAAGGGAAACTGAAGAATGAAAGAGAAGCAGCACACTGGGGGACACAGGTTTATTTGTTTGAGAACAGTTTTTGGAAATCTAGGACTTCTCAGCTCAGGGACTTGAATTATTGACAAAAGATTATTTTAATCTTGGGAAATTCTTCTTTTATAGTTTTCTCTCTCAAAAATAGATGGGCATTTTTAAACAGTTGTTTCAGAAACTCTGGTCCCCATTTCTGGTTTTACTGCTAAAGACCTGCCTTATAGACTAGAGAACTGCACCTGGTTCTGGGATCAAGAGTTCTAGTCTTTTCTTGTCGCTGACATGTTGCATGGTATTAGATAAATCACTTAACCTTTCTGTGACAGACTTCCCCATCTGTAAAATGAGGTTGATAATCATATTTGCTTACTTCACAAAAGTGTTAGAAGAATGAATTATCATTGTTTTTATAACCATTTATATCTCTCTCTGGGGCAAAGACTGCTTTTTTTTCTGTGCTCGTGCAACAGCACAGGAGTCCTGCTCTGTAATGGATGTTCTTATGTGTTATTATGATATAGAAAGATAAAAATTAAATATAGCTTTTGACAATGCAGCAAACAGGGTTTGCAAGTATAGCAAATACAGTGGGTTAGATTAAAAGAGCAGGGACTCTTTTTTTTTTTAGTGCTGAAGAAATGATCAATTAAGTATAGTGATAGCATCCTGAAATATAACCCTACCTCATAGTGGGCAGTGTAACCCTCCTCTGACAACCAGTCTTCTGTGAAGGACAGAAAAATGATTAATGTTTATACAGCTCCGTGAATAGACTATTATTTTTATTATTATTTAGATCAGAGTGCTTGGAGGCTTTGGACAAGATTAAGTTGCATTAAGAGCTTTACAAGCCTGAAGCTGGAGATAGCCCTCACTCTATAGAGCTTGAGGTTAAAAGGGACAAAGCATGAACATGAGGTTAAAAGGGACAAAGCATGAACATGAGGTTAAAAGGGACAAACCATGTCAAGGGAAGTAGAGACACATATGTCCAAGGACACACAACAGGTCACTGCCAGGGACGGAGATTCTCAGGCTGATGTTATTTCAAGTCGTTCATGTCATTGCCTCCGCATGACTATCGCTCATGTGCTGTCATTGTACTGCAGGTCACCTTCACACAGGCTTGGTGTTTTTACTAGGAGCAGGCATGAAAATGCAGACTGGCCAATCTGGAGACTTAGTGACCATGCAGGCAAGTGAGGAAGGAGGGAATTAGGGAGTGCCTGATGCTGCTCATGGGATAGACTTTCATGCATCTCTAAGGACTGATTCAGTCATGAGTAAGGAGCTCAGCACTCACTAACATATTACATTTAAAAAGACTAATTAGTCCCTGGTGCTGTCTACAAGGAAAGACTTAAGCTGCAAGTAGCTTAACACAGTTTCACAGGATGGGAAAGAAGCAGCCTGGATTGAACCCTGCTGTGAATCATTACTGCCACAGCTGTAGCATCATATAGGACTGATCACAAATACTCTGTGCAAAGTCTGGGGCTGACATCATTAGGCATCTACTTGAGGTAACCCCCTTGTGACTGGCTCAGTCCTTCATACTAATGCATGTCTTTTTGGTCCAGCACAGAGGGAGGAAGCAAGATCCCTAGTTTATGGACAGAAAACTGCAGCAGGGGTAGGTTGAGGCTATGTCTGTGCTTTGGAACTCAGAAGTGGTTCCCAGCTCCTGGCTTTAGTTTGGGGTGAGACCCTAAATGTATACACAACCTCCCCACTGCAGTTGGTTCCCAATGGTGGAGAGCCCTGGACTGGAGAGGAGCCCCCGTGTGCTCTGGTATGGCTCCTGACTGGACACGGCTCTAAGGAAGGGCACCCGCCCCCAAATCTGAATGTGACCTTGGTGGCTTCCCCAGAGACATACCAGGAACACCCAGCTGTGCCAAGAGGAGAACTTGTGCAGAATTGCTGCTTTTGTGTCTAGGCCACCTTGGGACCCTCTCTCGCCTTAGGGAGAATGGTTTTTGTCATTTTGCTGAAACAGCAGGACCATGATTTCCAGGAGCTTTAGTGACCCTTCTCAGTTTGGCTTTCCACAGTGTTTAAGGAAGATACCCACTCAGAAGGGTAGGCCCCCTGCCTTCCCTGCCAAAGTCACCAGGGATGGTAGGGAAGGGATGGAGATGAACAGCTGGCATTGGGAGGAGAAACACTAACCAGACAGGACCTCATGGAGTACTGGGCAAGCCTTGTCCAGTCTGCATGTGATCACCTCTGGATTGTGAGCTGTAGCGAGACTTGTAGGAAAATCCTCGGTGTTTGTTTGATAGACAGCCAAAGCCCCATTGGCCAACCTCGCAGTAATACACTACGTACCATCAGCATTTCATGGCTAGAGATACAAAAGCAGAGAGCAGGCTCAGAGGGTGATAACCAGCATGGTTAGGGCTGCCTGGTGTGGGATGCACAGTCTGTGGAGACCGGGCAGTCCTCAGCATCCCAGCCATGTCCTGCTCTGCCTCGGCCCTAGACGCAACGCTGGCACAGCCTGAGGGATCGCCTGGGTGACTGTGGAGGACCTGGTGACCACAGGCGGATATGGCCTCAACAATAGCATGATGAACCTTCTCCGTGTCTTTCACCATCAGCAGGAGGGTGTACAGGTGGAAGCGAAGCGTGAGCTTGTGAGGGGGAGAAGTGGAAATGGTGAGCAGTGATTGTGCAGGTTGCCTGCAGTGCTGCCTGACCATGAGGCAGGCTCCAGCTGCCAGAGGAGGAGGAGCGGGTGCTGCAGGACTGCATGGGTTCTCCAGTCATGCCACCCACGTACAAAGTATGCCTGCCTGCAGAATATTTAGAGGGAAACGTTTTTGGTTGCACGCTTGCAAAAAAAAAAAACCCAAACCCAAAGCCAGTGGAAGTGCACTGCATTTTTGTCACCGATAGCCTTTGCCCAGCCTGGAGACAGCTCAGCCTGGCGATGTGGCGATGTCCCTGGGACAGTGCTTGCATCAGGACTGGAGACCCCTGCTGCCTATGCTCCCTGTGCTATCCTTTTCCGCAGGGGAAAAAAAAAAATCTGTTTAAAAACCAAAGAAATCTGACAGCAGCTGGAGAAGAGCCCAAAAAGTTGAAATCCACCATCAGTGTGGGAAAGGAACAAAGAGAGAAATGATGGCACGCAGTCCTGACACAGCTATTTCTTGGCAGGAGATGAGTGCCTGTGTGTCTCAGATAACTTCCCAGAGAAAGTAAGCACTATCAGAGCTCAATGGAGAGGACCGAGGAGGTTGGAGACAAAGGCCCCATCCTTCTGCCAACCCTCGAGGGAAAACTAATGCCCTCACTGCCCCGACGGGCACATCTGACCAGCTTGCCTCCCCACGCTTTCCAAACCTCTCCAGCAGTGGATGGGGAGCTTTGTCTCTCCACCCTGCTGTCTCAGATGGAGTCAGTGGCTGCAGGAGGCAATGCCTCCAGAAGCAGAACTGAATCTGACAGTGATGCCATCACTTTGCTCCCTGCACTGCTATCTGATGGTGAGAAATCACGGGCCAGTACCATTGATCCCAGCTGGGCACGCAGCCCTACAGTTGGCTTTTCCTGATTTCTTAGTACTTAGTCACATTATCTCAGCATACTTGGTGCTCGCCTGATATGTGTGCCCAGGCCTTTTGCATCCTCGGGCAAGGAAAAAGCTGACATATTGCTTTGACTGTAACTGTTAAAAGGAGTCCGCCTTTGGGTTGAAACAAAACCTCAGGAAATCCTTAAAAAACTCCCAGCAGCGTCAGAAAAGTGATAAGAGACTGAAGCAAGGGCTTTATAATGGAGTGACTCTTCCAATCAATTGGCGTGAGTTAATTAATTAATTGCTGCAGTTGCAGTGACATTCCCTCTGGCTGAGTAATCAGGAAATCAGCCACCTGAGGCTCTTAGGGAGTTAACTGCCTTAAACTTTGTTAAAGCAGAGTGATAATACCATTTTAAAAATGCCATCAATGCACATTTCTTGTCTTTTGGGATCTTGCAAACCAATTCTTCATTTTGCAGAGCAAAACCTTTACAGTTTTACTTGGAACAATTGAGTAATGGAGACAGATGAGGTGGAGAAACAGGGAGCAAACTGTGAAATACAAGTTCTGTATCATCTGAAACAGGAGCCGTACTGGTGAATTTGAAATACCCTGAAGCATTCTCCAAACTTTCCGTGTCCATCCAGACTCCTGTTCTTTCTTAAGTGTTTGTTGTCCAGTGGGAAGTGGAGTTTCCCTACTCTCTTCGAGTCACTCTTCTCTTTCAAGCCTTGTATGAAAACCCTTTTCTTTTGTTCAACCTGATTTTATCTTAAAGAAGTGTTGGCAGAAATGAAAGAACTATTCTGGGAAGAGCAGAAACCCTCCTCCCTCTCCTTTCACAGCTACCTATTTCTCAGGCTGAAGTTGAGCTTCTCTGTGCTTTGGACCTCTCTCCCAAGTGAGCTCTTTGAGACCTTTGGAGGAGAACTGGTCCTCAGTCAGTGGAAGTGGGTATTTTTGGCTAGAGCCCCTGCAGGCGTCCTTTTAAGGAGGCAAAGCAGAGGCCTTTGAAAGATGTCAAGCTGTCCTGAGGCAAAACTAGCCCTGTCCCAGCAGTGGCAAAATCACTGTCAGATGAGCGAAGGCTAAACCTGTTGTGCGTCTGGCTGTCCGCCTCTCAGGCTGTCGGTCTCTTGTGCTCTCCCTGCACACCCTGCTTGTTTGTCTGTGGCTGCAACACCGCGGTTTGCTCCAGGTGGCTGCCTTCGCTTCGCCTGCCCCGGGCTCTCATCTGTACCCTGCAAGGTTTTGACCCCCTGCCAAGTGATGGAGGGGGGGAAAGAAAATTCCCACTCGGACTTCAGCACTCTGAGGACTCCCTAGCCAGAGCCTGCTAGAAAGCTTCACCTTGTCTTGATATTTTTAATTGGAAACAACCCACAAAAATTGAGCTGGAATAAAGAAACCAAAGGAAGGAAACAGCTTTGTCCTTCTAAAGTTCGTCATATGAGAGACAGTGAGTGCATATAGAAGAAAGATGCATTGAGGACCTGATGATATTGATTTATCACAGTTGTTTTACAATGGTTCTTTCTTTTTTTTCCTCATAAAGCCCTAGCCCTTTGAGCCCTGCTATTATAGCATAATCTCAGGGTTTGTTAAAAATGAAAAGAGAGCCTAGCCCTTCAGATGATGGAAGAAAGCTTAAAATTGTTAGCTCTACAGCCTCAGAAAAGAGAACAAAACAAAAAGAGACTCATGTTTTAAATTATACTTTTAAACATTCCAGAGATTTTATAGGGCCAGATTCATAACCTTCTTATTGCTTGAGGCTGGCAAAACTGGTATTTCCTTCCTTTACCAGCATGAAGCATTCCTGGTCTCCGAGGCCCTTTTGGGGAGGTGACTAGGGGTTGGGTATCTCAGATCTCCCCGCTATAGCCCTGACGTGGGCTCCCAGCAAGGGACGCCGCAGTTCTCAGATGCAAACTGCCGTTCGTCCCGTCTATCTTATCTATCAGTCACTTCGTGTGCGAGCGCATACACATATTACCAAATATAAATACAAACCCCAGGCACACATTTTTATCCTTAAGTAATAAAATCTAATGGAAGAATTTACAGTCATGGGTTATAAAGCAATAATAGTTGTAAAATCATTTAGCAGGGTTCAAATACAGGTGAAAGGAGAAGTTCAGAAGTTCAGCATCTAAATACGTTTCCTGGCGGTTTCCTATGACAAACAGCAAATCCCCTATTGACACGGTACCAGTAACGAAAGCCCAGAACTGTTCTCAGCTGCTCCACTTGTATTTTTGAGTTCATGGCTTGTTTAGTTTTATTACTTTTTAAGCTCACTTTCTACAGGTCAGGTTATTCAGAGGGGTAGTAGTGAGGACTGACTGAAAAGGTCACTGCATAGACAAGAATCCAAATTTCTGCATGGTGCCCCTCCAGCCCCATGAAGAGGGAATCAACTTTCTACTTGAAACATAACACAGTACATCACAGATGGAGACAACTGGCATCACCTGGAGGGAAACGGGTGGTGCAAGCAGGCCTGGGCACTATTTTTATTGGCACCTAGAGCCCTCAAAGTAGACTTGGATAACATTATCATTAAAATGCTTAGTGTATATTGCTTATATTGCAGTTTCTGCCATTTCTAGCAAGTAGCACTTTCTAGCAACTACTGCTTACTACATGTAGCCATTCTAAGTTGGGCAACAACTTTTCTAAATGTCTTCATCATGCCAAAGCATAAAATACCTACTCTGTCTTTAAGAGATTGAGCCTGTCTTCTTGTGCCTCTGTTGTTTATTGGCTTAAGAATGAAAGCAACTAAAATCTAGGCCTCAGAAATTGCATGAAGCATGTCAGGGAGCTGACTTTAAACTCCAGGTCCCTCTTGCCATGTGGTGCCAGCCCAAAGGCCTGAGACAGGAACCACGTAGGAACCCCACAGCCGTTGTTAGTTCTGCTTCTGCTGCTGCATTACTTAACACCCCAACTGAACTTTGCCCTAATGATGGAAGCAGATAATAAGTTATAAGGTTGCTCACTGGATAAGAAGATAACTTTGCCCTATGCTTCATTTCGTAATTATTTTTTAAAAAAGAAATTATTAGAAGGTTTGAGAGGTACTAATAAACAAAGTGTACTTTCTCTCAATAAAAAATAATTTCTTCAGTGAGCATTTCTCAGTGGGCTAGCAGAAAGGAGATAGCTACAATATGTGCAACACAGGAACTTTAGCATTTCTTGGTCCTTGACACTTTTTAACTTAATTAACCTTCGCAATCTAAACTACTTGCAGAGAATCAAGGCTGTGCTCCCAAACAAGCCCCAGTTACTGGCATATCTGAAAAAATATTGCCACTTCCTCAACACCAATCAAACACTCATGTTTTTCCTGAGAATTTAAGAGGTTCCCTGTCATAATAGTGTGCATAAAACTTATCTAAACGGCCTATGCTATTATTGAAACAGGCTGCCATTTTGTTGTGATATTTCCGCACCCCAGGACAGCTGCTGTGCTGAAGCAGGCAGCCAAACAGCTAATCCCGCAGCAAACATCCAGTTAGTCCTTCTGTGCATACAAATGCATTATCATTTCCCGTGTCATCCTCTGCACTAAGACGGCGGTGGGGAATGAGCTGCCCAGAGCAGCTTTCTGATGGGCTGCTGGGGGTGTTTAGAGGACGCCATGGCCATGCAGTGGCTCAGAAAGGTATGGAAACCTTTGACTAGTGAAAGTGAGGACAGCATCCCTGTTCTGCTTGGGGGAGGCTGGGAGCAGGCAAGGGGTTTCTCACGTGGCCAGGCTGTACTTCTGGGTTTGTTTGGAAAAACATCAGAGAAGGCTTTAGTTCCAGAGGCAGTTAACACATTGTCAGTTTTACTTTCTTTTGCCTGCTTCCCTCCCTCTGCCTTTCCTCTTTCTTTCTTACACTCTGTGCTGTTTCTTTCTTCCTTTAGTTCTAACTCCTGTTGTTTTTCCTCTGCCCAGCCCTTTCCTCAAGGACAGGTCACAGAAAGTAAGCACAGGGTCACTGGCTGGAGAAAAAGGGCATCTCTGTGGATTTCCCCCACGCTGCACCCAACAGAGACCTCTTCTGAGAGTTTATGCATTCTTGCCTGCAGAGAAATGGTGCTAGACACAGAGTAAGCTTGCAAGGCCAGTTCTTTGGAAGGCAGGGAAAGTCAGCATTTCTGCTGCCTGGAGGGCCTTGGTCCCTCCCTCGGTGTGCTGTCCCCCATTATATGCCAGAGCTTCTGGCTGCAGCACCTCCACTCCTTGTCTGGAGAGGATCATCAGCTGAGCAGCACACAGACCAAGAATCGCTGCCTGCCTGGGATGGGAGGTTGATGGGTTGGGCTTCTGGTGCAGCAGGGTAAATCTAGAGAGGACAGTTTCCTCGGAAAAGATCCCAAGCACAGTTTTCAGGGCGCAGGCAGACTGAACCGTGCTGACAGAACTGTGCCCTTGCAGAGCAACAGAGAGCCTGGCCCTGCATTCATCAGGGATCTGATTAACCCGTAACTACTTGCTTCCTGACATTAATTATCTACCTGTGGTTTTGCCCTCTTTTTCTCATATATGCCTTTATCCTCCTTCAGTAAAACCTTCCAGCTGGCTATAAGATTTCTCAGTGCAGTCAGATGCCCTGAGACTGTACCCTGGAAGAAGAAGACAAGCAAAGCCATCCACAATTTGCACCCCCCCGGGATCTCAAGGTAGCCTCATTTCCCCAGGGGAACAGCTCCACTCTCTAAGCACTACTGCATGAGGCAACTGGGACAAAAGAGCTCCTGCAGCTTCATAAACAGCCAAGAAGAAGCACCACATGCACAATGGCTCCTCATGCACTCAGGGCAAATGTTTATAGAACAAATTTAGCACCAAGTCAAGCAGATTAACAATTGGTTGCAGCATTTTATCCACATCCTCATTGTCCCCCAGGACATCACGAGCCAGTGAGCAAGCTATTGACAGCCCAGGAGATCAGACCTTACGGGCTCAGCAGTAGCTCTTATCACCATGGGCGTCAGAACCTGCAGGTGGAGATTGGCAGCGCACACCAGGGCTAGCAACACTGTTGTAAGGGCTTGTGGGGGCTTTAATTCCTAGCCTGGAAGATGTCAGATACAGGGGGACAAAACACTGGCAAGGAGAAAACAAGAAAGCATTATGAGTGGGAGAGCAGATATCTAATCCCCTCGTCTGCAATTCTCTTTGTGGTGGAAGCCCAAGGAAGCAATTTGCGAGGGATCAGTTTAGCCTACAAAAATTAGCTCCCCCTGCAATCAGGAAAGACTCTGTATGGGGTGGTTTAGAGCAACTAAAATGGAGCCCATGGCTTTGCAAGACCTGTTGAGAGAGCCTGAAGTTGTTTCTAGTATGTGAGGTTAGAGCGCAGCCACAGCACTTCCAGGGGTCCCAGTGCCCCGATATTTTAAAAATACCAGGTAGATGAATGCAAATAGCATCACACTTATAGCAAATGCTAAGAATGCACTACACAGTGCTGCTTCTTAGGGAACTGAAAAAATTACCCCTTTCTTCATTAAGGAAGACAAGAAAACTTTTCTTATTGTATAGACACAGAAGCAGAAGTTAGAAAAGTTGGTCAGCTGCTCACGCTGTATTCTTTGGTCTGGAAGGGGGATGATAAGTGTGGTAATGTTTCTCACTTATCCCTGAAATGGTATAGCAGTGGTTCCCATTGAGGCGCTTGAGGGTTAAACCTTTTTATGGGCCACCTTATTTTTCCTTATTTAGCTCTATGCTCCATTTCAGCCCCGCCAACACCCCTAGTGGTTTATGACCTCCCTCAAATAATGTCTTGGAACTCTGGAGCTGTTAGGAGCCATCATATAATTGTAAATGAGCTAAGCTGGTCGGGAGCCTAATTGCTGCTAAATGACTCAATTGTCTTGTACTGATAGCAGGAAGGTCTCTCTGCTCCCATCCCCTGTGTACAGTGCAGGACTGGGGTCATGTAGCAGGTGGCTGATAAAAAAAAAAACTGCAAAGGCTGCTGGCCTGCCTGGTCAGTCAGATACCTGTTTCCAGCCTGTGGAGCTAACTGTCCTTCTTGAGCTTTTTGGTGCTGCTCAGCAGGTTTGGGAGGTGCAGGGCATGGATGCCAGGCACTCCCTCCGGCTCAGCCATGCTCCCCAGCCTCTGTGGAAATCCACATTATTTGTATTTTGCAACCTTTATTTCCTGATACCCGGGCACTGCCAAGGAGCTTTAAGTGCAGCTCCATGCAGAGTGTGTGGCACGTGCAGTTCATTGCTAAATTGCACTTTCTAATTAGCACCTGCTCTGCCAGCTGGGCTGAAAGGGAGCTGGGATCCTCCTGAGCTGGTCCCAGGTAGTAAAGCCTGTGCAACGAGTAATTTGATGAAATGAGCTCCCCATTCCCCATTTTCTCACCTAATGGGCAGAGCAGGGTAGTGCTGTGAGCTACAGGAGTAGACACCTCCTGGGGAAGCAGTGGGGCAACTAGCTGTCCAGCTCCATGCACTGACCTCTGTATCCACCCTTTTCACTATAGGGAAATGGTAAAAAAATAGCAGGAGTGAAGCCAGACTGTAAGGTAAGGTCACAGCTTGTAAGCGGTGCTGCTCAGGGAATGTAAAAGCAAGGACTGGTGGGGTGTGTATCACGCATAATGCTGTTTCTGGCAGTGCTCAGGGTGTGTGACTTTGCACCAAACTTCACCAATAACTGCCAGTCCCTTATGAGTGTTCTGCCTCACCAGCTGAGATATTTAGGAGCAGCATCTGTTGAGTGGTAGGATCACTCTGGGCCAGGTTGTGTTTGGCATGTGTTTCTTGGTATGTGAGGAGACACAGATGTATTGCATACAATTTCTGCTTCCACTGAGGGGCAAATACCAGACTGAATGGCCTTTCAGATGGCAGGAAACTCAAGATGTGAGGCAACACGTGGTAAAATATTTATTTTGCAAAGGAAAATTCCAACACTCAGAAGACCATGGTTTTGTTTTATTTCTCCATGGCATTTTTGACTGGCATATGAGCATTGCCACTGTGGTGGGCAATGCAACCATTGCTTAGAGCAAGTGTTAAAGTTATTGGATTTTTTAGTTGAATTTTGTCACAAAGGGAAAAGAAAGTGATGTAAAAAGTAAGATAAAACTTTAGTCCATAATAGGATAAATGGGGCAATGCTTAGATTAAACCATATTACCGAAGCAGCATTGATTCTGCGTGGGAGAACTGCATGCAGTTGCAGAGCTCAGCAATATGAAGGCAACTGTGATGCCTTCGGTTAATGAACACATTCCTGCTGTCCTCAGCCCAGGCACTACCTTTACACTACCCAACTAATAAGGGAGAACAAGGTTGCTTTGAGTTTTTAATATAGTTCCTACCTAATGTGTTGCTTCCATCTGAGTTTGGCTTTGAGCATCAGGTATTTTTCTAGCCTCAGAAGAAAACTCTGGGGTTTTGAAGCCATTCCTGCGTGGGGAAAAGAAGCCATTAGCGAAGTCTTGTGCGGGAGCTAGCATTCACACAGGGTGGTGGCATTCTGCTCATTGTGATGCTGCGAGATGTGGCAAGATAAATCATTTTAATCACAGAGCCAGTGGAGAATGTTGCTTTCTCCCCTCAGATTTCCAGATGACCCAGGTGTAACAATGAAAGAAATAATCCCTTGAAAGGATTTGTAGCTGCTTCAGCAGCAAGATTTAATACACCATAGGATGGAAATATATGGGAAACATCTGTCAATGTGTCGGCGTTTTAAAACAAGGAGAGAAAAAAAATAGAAAACAACCAACAAAGAAACCGCCAAGTGGACAAAATGGAGTCTAGCTGAGAAAGACCATCCAGAAAGGACAATGCTCTGGTTTTGCTTAGATTTCTCAAAGCCATAAACTTGCTTTGTTTTCCTCTTGTTCTGTGTGAACTCCTCAGTGCTTCCAGGAGACTCTGACTGAAATGTCAGAGGTCAATTTACGGCAAGGCAATTCCAGGAGGCTTTGTAGGAAACCCTGAAAGTGCCCTGGTGGGTTTCAGGTACTTTGATTATTTTCCTAGGTGAGGCAGCTGTGGAGAAAAGCTGAGCTGAAGCAGTGCTGTGTAAGAAGGCACAGAGGGGTTGGTGGTAGTCTGCGACTGATGTGCCGTACAACTCTGGGGAGCCCAGGTGCTTGGCAAATGCTGTCCCCCATTTTCAAGGATCCTTGCTCACATAGTGGTGCCAGAGTGAGATCACTGGGAAGGGAACCCAGCATCCAAATTGTGTAAAATGCTTCCAATTTGTGTAGGTGGTTGACTTTCTTGGTGAATGTGGACTGCCTTTCTGTAGGAAAGGCGGGGGGAAACTCTTCCGAACATGCCCGCCACTCCCTCTCCCAGCCTGGAGCTTGGCCCTCTGATGAAAGGCTTCCTTGAACAAGGGGATGATGTCCCATGAAAATGAATACAAACCTGTTAAGAAGAAGTTGATTGGCCAGAGTACAGCCAGTTACTTCTCAGAGTACATGCAGAGTAACTTGTAACCCTGTAATATGTATATACCAGCTACTTATCTTTTGGGCACGGTGGTTGCTGGCATTTCTGGAGAAACTTTCTTTTTGCTAAGCTTATCTAGATGATTTCTTCTGAATCTTCACCTGTGAGCAGGATGCAGGTGACCAGCCTGGGGGCTGACAAACAAGATACTTTGGGGATCAGCCAAGGAAAAGGACTTTGGTTTCTGTTCAGAAGTTAGTGTGGGCTGCACACCACCAGGAGGTTTTCTGCTTGTGTTGTATTTAGGCAGCAAAACCCATCACTGTCGACAGAGAAACTATGAGGCCTGTCTGACCTTCTCAGAGTTTTTTTAAGTCGATCTTTATTGGCACATAGATCTCAAAACTGATGGCCTGTGCAGGGAGAGATTTTATTTTGTTCAAGTACAGGCAAGAGGGGAGTAAGAAAGGATGTATGTGTGACACAGGCACGCACAGGCAGTGTCCAGGGAGCCATCTGTGGGCCACCTGAGCCAAGGGGAGGATACCTTTGCTCAGGTGCAGCTCCTGGGTGAGTGTGCCTAAGCGGCTTGCAGGCTGAACCTGGCTGGTGTCTCACCAGGTTATTGCTCTGCATTGGCCAAAACTAAGCATACCCCCACTGTCACACCAGCTTACTGAGAGGTGACATTTAGCATGACCGGTGCCTGTGCTCCATGCTGTGTAAAAATGTCAGCATGCCATTTGGCTATTTCGGAGCTGGAGGAACAGGCCCTGTCCCTGGGAGATGTAATCTATTTGATTTATTTAGCACCTGTGCTCTTGCTTTTAATTTTTTTAGACTGGGAATTTGTAATGAGTTTAGTGAGTTAAAATCAGATTTTCAAGGGTGGCTCTTCATTGCCAGCAAAAGAGAAAAAAAATTCATCAAGAGTTTCTTGTCTACTGCTAGAAAATACTTTCCATCACCCCTAGGGAACTGTGCCTACTGGAGACTGTGAGTGATTCAGGAAGCAGCAGGCAGGCAAATCACTTATTTTATTAGCTATATTTTGCAGCCCAGTATGTTTATACAGTAAATAATATTTTGCATAAAGTCAATGGCTGATGCTGTGCTTTTTATCGTGGACTGCTATTTTTTACAGTTGCTCTTTTAAGTGTCAGCACTGAGCGTTTGTTGGTGTCATCGTCTGCACTTTACATTGCTATGTGCAGCGATGTAACTGTTCCAAAGCTTTGTACCATGACAGGGGTGTCACTGATACTTGGGAGAGATGGAACCACACTTTGAATATTTTTCAGTCTTTGCATGGCCACATTTATGGCATTTGTAAAATTCTGTGTGATTTTATGGCATTTGTAAAATAGCATCATTTTATGGCAGTTGGGAAGTGCTATGATTTCAATGAAAAATGGACTACACTGGTTTCAGTGGGAGAGTTTTCCAGTGCCACCAAGGGATAAAAAACAAACCCAAACTTTCTGAGCATAGCAGAAAACTCTTTTGAGGACAGTAGCAATTAAAGTGTTTTCTGCCTTTGGCATGTAAGCGATTATTCTTTTTGTGGTAAACAGTATTTGCTGCTTTGCATGATAGGTATGAGAAAAGAGTGCAGCAAGAAAACGTCTGTAGTTAAGAATTTTAATAAAGCAGAACCTCAAGGAAATTATATATTTATAGTCACACACATATGTAAAGCAGTAATCATGTTCAAAGGCTGCCAAGTCCCTTATGTCAATAATGGTATAATTTAGCTCTGTGCAAAGGGCCAGAGAAGGGGCTTTGGGACTTGTCTCTGCTTAGTATCCTCCACGTTAATTTGTTCCTGTTTGCAGGATGTTAATGCTCCTGTTTGTCAGAATTAAACAGGAGTGTCATTAAATACTGCAGTCATTTTTATTCTTTGCAGCTGTGCAACCTTCAATAACTATGGACAACTCCCCCACACCTTACCTCCCCTTCTTGCAGGCTTCACTCTTAGCCATAATTGGAGAAAAATCCAGCGAGGGGCTGGAGGTGAGGTTTGTTAGAGCTGCTAATTAGCTGATGCCATCACATCAGAATTACAATCCAATTCCTTGGAGGACTCCAGAGCCTCTTCTCCCCAGCTCTGAGACACATGCTGAATTTACCCTCAGAAAACAGGGGCAGACGATTAGTGCTGACACCGTCCAGTTCCCTCACTGAACAGTCTGGCACAGGGTGGTTGGTTTAAGGGCCTTGGCTGGAATTAAAGAGTTTTCTTTCAAGGTGTTTTTTTTTTTTTTTTTTTTTTTTTTTATTAAAAAGATTCCCAGACTAATTCAACTGAATGTGAAATTTAATGAGGGAAATTTCCTCTCCAGAGCTTCTTATTTTGGGAGGAAGGGAAAAACAACAGCAGCTCTGCTGACGATAAAATTCAATTAGAGTTGAACTACCATTGATTGTTTTGATTTCATTTGTGTTTATCTTTTAATTAAGCTATCCTCATCTAATTTTTAATTTTTTTTAAAGATTTTTTTGTCCTCTTTCTTTATGTGTGATTCAGGTGTTCTGTGAGCCTGGATGAAAAGGTATAGTGCTGCATCCCTTATTTACCATGCTGGATGGCGAAGACAGCCTTCTAAGAAGATAAGTATTGTTAAGATATATATATTACACTGAGGACAGTATCAAGTCCCTGCCTGATACAGGCATTGCAGAGCCATAGTTTTGTGGCCACATCTGGGCTGTCTGAATTAAGTAGTCTCGCTATAACTCTATGGAGAGATTTAGGCATGCTTGAAGTCCAAAAGCCCCTGCCACTTAAACATGGTACGTAATTCATCTCAGAGGTGGGAGCAGCCAGCGTCGCTGAGGGTATCTGCCACCACCGACACTGAGGGTGTGATCTTTGCCATTGCTGCAATCCCCAGGCAAAAAGCCACAGCTGAACCTCAGACCTATTGATTACAGCTTTTATTCACCAGGATGTGTGCCCTAAGTTTTCTCTGCCTGGAGGAAGATGGGATGCACAGCTCTGGTATGGGGGAAGAGGGTAAAGGAAGAGCCCTTTTCAGGCTGGGTCACAGTGCAGGCAGGAATGCAAAGGCTGCGGGGCCAGAAGGAGAGCAAACATCACAGAGCCCAACCAGGACCTAATGGTTAGGGTAGTCTGGTGGGAGAAGCAGGACCGGGGTTTGTCTCCCTGATCAGCATCCTCCCCATGGAAAATGAAGGCACAAGATTAATTTTGTTTCTAGTAAATACATATACTGAGTAAGAACAGTTATTGCATAACAGTGCGATAAAACATTTCCTGGGCTAGTGCTGTGTGCTGCAACAGATCCTACAAGAGCTGAGAAGACTTGGTTGCCCAGAAGAGGAGCGTGGGAAAAAAACGGAAGATTAGCAAGGAGAATTGTAAACACGCTCAAGTGACTTGCAGCTGGCGTGTAGAAAAATACGTATATCATACTAATCGTTGTTTAGTCTTCTGTGCTTGACAAATAGAACATCTGTGTTCAAACAACATAGGCCTGTGATAGACTCAGAGGCACCCTATCGAACATGCTTGAGCTTCCTGCCCTGCTGTGGAAAGATCAAACCACAGTGGTAAACTGCTCCTGCATGAATCCCTGATATACAGGCAAAAGCCGCAGGTTCAGTGATCTTCTAGCAAGGACTGAGCTCCACGGTGCCTGCATTCCCGCTTGTGTGCCTCTGCCCTGGTGCTGCTTCGGGGATCCCCTTGTTTGTGAGGTAATGAAAATGAATTTACTCTTTGCATTTCATCTGTGGTTTTGTGGTTGTTCTTGTGTCCTGCCTGTGTCGGCTCACACAAGGAGGAACTAATTTTCATAGCTCCTTCAGCACTGTCGTTCATTGTAACATGAGTAAAAATTTAACTTTATTAAAGCAGCATTTCTAAGGTAGCTCAGCTAAACACAGAAAATAGGAGACACTATCACTTGCTAAGGACAGCTACTTTAATATTGGAGAGCAATAAATTGCCTGGAATAATATTAAGTCACGGAATGCTGTGCTAATGCTGGTCTGTACTTGAGTAACTCCCAGTGCAACATCAATGGGCCTCCAGCTGTAGTTTTGTTCAGTGAGTAGATGTTAGAGGGTTTTTTTTTCCCAGCATACACTAGTGTCTGGTTCTGCCAAAGACGACGGATGTTTTCCTGTTTTCCTGTTGATAACAACAGGGATTGAGCCAGACTCCCGCAGCTAGACTCACCATCCTTCCTGGAGCCATCACTAGCACCCAGTTACAAAAAGCTGAGCAGTGGATTTTTACAAGGTGTAAATCAGAAGGCAGTGTTTGCCACAGAGCACCCTACTTGTTTTGTCACTGATCATAGGAAATTACTTGTTTTATGTGTAGTTTGTGAGTTTCAAGAGTCAGCAAAGGCTCATGACATCTGGGTACCATTTTGCATATTTGGGGTTTGAAAGTGGATCTGCTTTTGGCATAAGACACCTTGCATCCACCTCAGACTTCAGTCAGTCCTCAAAAGAGTCTGGGTGAAAAGTGAGTGGACTGTGACTACCCAGGGAGGCAGGTGCTTGTGCAGGATGAGGAGATACTCTGTTTTTTTGTTCTGAAATGGGCATAGCAAGGAGGCTGTGACTGGGTGGTTTTTTGCCCAGAGAAGGAAAAGGATATTCTTCCTCATGGAGGGTTTCTGGTGACTGGAGAGACACCACAACTGTCTCAGTTGACACAGCGCTCACATCTTGACATCACAAGATGATGCCAAGGACAGAGAGGCTGCCATTGAGAAGTGACAGCATATCAGGTTGTTTGCTTGAGCTGGATGAATGCACAGGAATAACCTGATGCACACAACACAATGTGGAATGCTGAAACACATGCCAAAAACATCCAGTGCTGATCATCTGAGCACTCTCTGGTACTGGGCAGGGTGTTCATTTGGGATTGATCCAGTGTGTCTCTTTTTGTGTTCTTTCATTCCCAGTTTCTATAAAATAAGCAGTTTTATCAGTGGAATTTATCTTTTGACCCAGAAGACTCTAAACAGTTTCATTCAAGAAATGCACACATACATATACACCCACATTTGAAAACACACATACACTCATCAGATATAGCTATCTATATGTTATTCTATTGCTGCCTTTTACTATGATATAATTAGATAATAAAATACCTCCTAGCCTGGTCAAGTTTTTTGCATCAGTCAACGAGAGTTTATAGCTCTCTGCTCTGCGTGGCACAAAGGATTCCTACCCTCCTCACCATTCACCCTTCTCCAGTGATGCTCCACGCACCACCCCAGGCAAAAGCTGAATAAAGAAAAAGCTATCAAGGTAGCTAAATCCGGCGCTGAAAAGGGTAGGAAACCCCAAGAGGGTGGAGTGAATCCTCAGCTCTGCCCCCTTTTGTGCTTGCATTGTGACAGAGTCCTTAATTAAACGATTGCACAATGCTTTTTTCCCTGCAGGATCAGACTTCATTGAATGCACAGGATGGAAGGACTTAGTGAAAAACAGGCCTTAGGTAGGACTTGTTTTATTCTCTTTATTATTAATTGTGAGCTTTCAGCCTTAGCTGCTGCCTGCTCTGGTTTTAGAAGTATTCCCAGCCCACCAGGCTCTCTGCAGTGCTCCACCTTGGGGGTGTCTGAGCCCCATAGACTCATATCTTGCAAGGGTGTGCAATCCCTATATTGCAGACAGGAACTAGGGCAAAGGCTGGGAGCACTCTTGAGCTTGCCATGCCACTGTCAGATTTTGGGGATCTTATTTTTGCAGTCAAGCAGTGCCAAATAGCGCTGTAGTGTGATCCAGCCACGCCAGGTTTGTGGAAAAGGAGCCTTGCATGAGTGAAACTTGCAGTTCAAGCCACTAGCTAAGCATCCCATAGGAACAGGTAGGGGCAAACCTGCCCCTCACCCCACCTCAGATCAGCTTTTTGTCCCTGTGCAGTCCACTGCTACCCACCCATCCTGGCTCCGTGAACCCACTGGCATCACCTCTGGTTGCACCTCCCTGGCTCCCCAGCAGAGTCTCCTTGCCCAGCCAGCCTCTATTGCCTATGCCAGTCCTTGTCCCATTTTCCCTCTCCAGCCACAACCCCTCCCTGCCATCCCACCTTCCCTGGTGAATGTGTTCCCATTATTAGTCTTGAGAAGGTTGCTCCACCATCCTGATCCTGCGATTGAGGTGGTGGGACATTCAGAAACCAGGGGAAAAGTGCTCTGGTGGCTATCATGAGAGTCTGGGTCACGTGTTGTTCACAGCAAGCCCAGAACTGAGCTTGTGGAGGAGGTCATGCTGAGCTGTCAGTATAAGCATTTCTAGGGAGCATCGACCCCACAAGGAATGTAATTGCTATAATGTGAAGGACATGGAATAAACCTGTGCAAACCAATACTTTTCAAAGACTGATACTTTGGCCAGACGATAGTAGTTGGTGACAATGATGGCAAAGAGCACAATTAATAGAAAAGGCCACCTCCATGCCAGATTTCAAGCTCCCGCTCCAAGTGCTGTTCTCAAAAGGGTACCAGAATTTTGTCATCATGAGCAAAAGACATTTTCCCCAGCCTCAAGGACTGAATTGATTAGATTTAAGACATCAGCCTGAGGCAGACAGATAACACACAAAAACGTTCAATTTCAAAAGTTAAAATTTGGTAAAATTCAAAGTGTCTGAGAGCAGGGGAATTGCACTGAGGAGTGCTGTAAAATGCCATCAATAAAAGATTGCCCAAACACCTGTGACACAGGCTGAGATTTAAGACCCCTTGGTGGGGACCTGCTTTTCCTTAACTATAAGAAGGATAACTCTGGGAATCATATGGTAGACCCTGAACAACAGATGCCTATCTACTTGTCCTCCAGGCAAACAAAGGAGAAAGCCTCTCCTGAGTAGCTCCTTACACCAGCAACCATTTCATGGCAGTGAGGAGGTGCTTGGCACCACTGCCTGGTGCCCCTAAAAGAGTGCGCACCTATTCCTGCCTGGGAAATCCTGGCAGCATTTTATGGGACAGCCCTAAGTTCAGAGCAGCAAAAAGAGATTAGCCGAGGGAATAAAGCAAAATCAGCAGTAGCATGTGCTCTGTTCATGTGGGGGGGAGACAAAAGAAAGGAGAGGGGGAATAGCAAGGTTTCAGAGAGTGGGAAATTAGTAACAGGCAAGGTTGATATTGCTGAGAGCCCTAAACGTTTTCCAGACACAAACAAAGCAAAGGGAACCATCTCAGAGTCAGGAACGTGCTTCCTGCAGAGAAAGAAAGAAAAGTGTTAAATTGGCTTTTCCTATTGTTGAGGAGCAGACGAAATGGCTCTTTTCTGCTATTGGAAGCATTCAAAACCATTAAAAGCTGACAAGTCTGGGGTCTGTAAGGCTGTAAATAGCAGCATCTATATTTAATCGAAGATGATGAAGGATTCAGTGAATTTCTGTCCCATAAGCTCAACATCAGCTGTGTGACAAAGATGAGGAACGCAATGACAAAGAATGTGACTATGTGAGTTTTGAAATGAAGAAACAGGGGCAGCTGCTATGAATTCCTGGCACGCGGTTGCTGGCTGGTACTCTTTAATTCTTTAACAGGCGGCAGATTGGTCAGGTGGCCAACATGTACTGCTTGATATGCAGGTCCCAGGAAGGGTCGCAGCACCAATGCAAGCTTCCCCATGAGGGGACATCCTGTCCTTGAAAGGCCTATGAAAATGGCTGTCAGAATAATGAATCATTTGCTACTTTGAGACACAGATTTTTTTTCTTTGAGCTGACCAAAAAAAATCTGTTTGGTTTTCCTTTTAAAGCATTGAATCTAAACGCACCTTATAGCTTTGACACCATGTTAATTTTTGATCAAACTCTGGAGTCCTTTCAGAAGCCCCAGCTCTGAAGAACTGGAATGAAAGGCATTTTCCCTTCCTGCCCTCTCCATTCTGCCAGTCTTCAGGAGGTCAGGGGGTGAGTTTTTATTGCTAGCCACTTGAAAATAAAATTAGTTTGTGCAGATATCTTGAGACAGACACTGTAAATGATGGATTTCAGCAAAAGCAAGAACATGTGATGGAAGTGGGGTAAAAATTGGCCCAGGAACAGAGCAGGTTTGCATGAGGACACAAGCAAGGAGGAAGTACCACAAGAGGCCTTCTTGGAAGAGCCAAGCTCTCCTGGTTGGATAAAAGTCCACCTGAACTATTTCACTGACCATTATATTTTGAATTAAGCCCTTATTTCCACCCAGTCTTTTTGGTTGATCTCCCTGAGATGCACAGATGTGGGCTCATTTGGTCCCTGAGCTAAAAGTGACAGCATTTTCTCATAACACAAAAATACACCAAACTACCAAGGGACAAAAAGGGAGGAGAGCAAGAAAATAAAAGTAGGCACTTAGGTGAGACCTGTAGTCCAGGCTAAGGGGCGATGTGAGGTAACAGAGGAAGGAAACTTTGCAGTCGCTTAGCAAAGTCAGGTCAGAGCATAGAACAGGGAAAGGACAGAGAGCTTGGTCAACAAGCATGAAGAACCAGATGTTTGGCTGCTTTAAATCACAGGTTTTTTTGACCCAAGGACTAGTGTGTACCTGTTTGGAATTGCAGAGCAGGCAGTACCCTCTCTGCGTGCTCTCTTTCTGACTGTGATCAGAGCACATGGTAATCACAGGGGAAAAAAAAAAAGAAAAAAGAAACCTTTAAAAGTAAACAACCCCCTCCAAACCCCAGCTCTCTTTTCTAGCCACCCCCACAAAAAAACAGCAGCAACAATAACAGAAAAGCTTTCTAGAGGCTCCTGGGATCTCTTACTGTGGTATGGTTAAGAGCCATCCAATCTGGAAACTCCGGTTAAGAGTAAAAAATACCCCCAAAATGAGCATTTGATCAGAAGAGCAATCATTGCACATGCATCTTCTTGCTCTGCCCACTGGTGTACATTTCAGTCTGATATGCAGCAAGTTTTCCACATTAAATTTTCTAAATGAGAGTCAAGTAGCTTCATCATCCATTTTTTATGTGGGGTCCTTTTTAAGCCCAGATGTCCTCCTGTAGAGTCATGCCCTCTTCCCCTTCAGCAGCACAAGGCTCCTTCTCCCACGTAGCTGATATGTGGGCAAAGCTGGTCCCAACCCTGCCAACTTGCTGTGCTCCCCATCCCCTTCTCCCCAATGCATATTTACCACCCCCTTTGGACTTCGTCCCAGTCTCTGCCCTCTTGATTAGTGCTAATTTATGTCAGTTCTCGGACCTTGGTCATCCATCTAATTGTTTTTAATCCAATTGAGAATTTTGCCCTCAATATCTCTGTCCCAGAGGGATTTACAAGGAAAGATTAAGGACACCAGATAGCTAGGTGAGCTAAAGAACAAGCCAGGGCGGTCTGAGGGCTCAGAGATGTCTGTGGTGTGCAAACACTATCGGCAGGATTGTGTCTTCCCCGTCCCAAAGAAGACTAATTTCACTGAAACTGGTGGCCTGGATCACTGAGAGAAGTCAGTGTGAAAATGGAAATCAGGGCCATAAGCTGGGGGGAGGAATTGTTACAAGGGGGTTTATGGGGGATTAAAGGATGAAACTGTCATATGGAAAATGTAAGTGGAGTGTCGTGGAGAGCTGTGAGACTGCAGAGGGGTCTCCCCCAAGGGGTCTGTAAGCACTGTTGTTTGAGTTACGTGAAATCAGGTGAGGCAAAACCTCTAAGCATCTGCCATAAATAATGGCCCTTCATTTTTGTCAGGGGCTAGGACAAGACAGGGCTCTCCCATCACTCGTTTCCGAGATGCTATTAGGCTAATGTGACCTGATCCAGCAGACTGTGGCAACAGCCTTCCAGGATGTCCATCGATGGGTAGTGTGTAGCTCCACGCTGTCACAACTCATTGCCACTGCCTTGGAGAAGTGATTCAGATCCGCTGAGGGAACAAAATGTTATCATGACCGGATTTGAGCCTGAGCTCTCTGCCAGGCCCTTTGGACAGAGACGACAACCACACATTTTTGTTTGAGAAATGGAATGAGTCTGCTGAGAAATGGCCAGGGTGTTTCTGGCTGGGACAGGTGTAGCGCATGTCCTGGGAGATCAGATGGACCGGTTCAGTCCAAGACAGGACAGCCAGAGGCATACACTGGTGGTGAGGAATCCGATTCCTTTTTTTCCCAGCCGCCTGCTCAGGGAATACCACAGACTATTACTCTGAAGATAGGATGAAACTATGACTGCATTTCTATACACAGGTCTTGCTAGCGTGTGGTCAGCTTCCTCGAATGACTTGTTCCTCTAGCAACCCTTTGGCAGGTTTAAGATACGTTTATGCCCAAGGAAATCCTACATATCTGAAGGACTGTGGAGTTTAGGGTGTCCCAACCTGGCATTTTCTGGAAACATCAGAGTATAAAACAATGCAAAAATAGCATCCTGGGGACCATCACACCCATGAAACAAGAACTGGCTGGATGGTCGCACTCAAAGTGTTGCGGTCAACAGCTTGATATCCAAGTGGAGAACAGTGACAAGTGGTGTTCCTCAGGGGTCGATATTGGGACTGGCGCTGTTTAACATCTTTGTCGGTGACACGGACAGTGGGATTGAGTGCACTCTCAGCAAGTTTGCCGACGACACCAAGCTGTGCGGTGCGGTTGATGCGCTGGAGGGAAGGGATGCCATCCAGAGGGACCTTGACAGGCTTGAGAGGTGGGCCTGTGTGAATCTCATGAAGTTCAATAAGGCCAAGTGCAAGGTTCTGCACATGGGTCGGGGGAATCCCAAGCACAAATACAGGCTGGGACAGCAGCCCTGAGGAGAAGGACTTGAGGGTGTTGGTTGATGAGAAGCTCAACAGGACCCAGCAATGTGTGCTTGCAGCCCAGAAAGCCAGCTGTATTCTGGGCTGCATCAAAAGAAGCGTGAGGAAAGTGATTCTCCCCCTCTGCTCCGCTCTCGTGAGACCCCACCTGGAGTACGGTGTTCAGCTCTGGGGCCTCCAACATAAGAAGGACATGGACATATTGGAACGAGTCCAGAGGAGGGCCACAAAAATGATCAGAAGGCTGGAGAACCTCTCCTATGAAGGCAGGCTGAGACAGTTGGGGTTGTTCAGCCTGGAGAAGAGAAGGCTCCAGGGAGACCTTATAGCAGCCTTCCAGTACCTGAAGGGGGCCTACAAAAAAGGTGGAGAAGGACTTTTTAGAAGGGCATGTAGTGATAGGACAAGGGGTAATGGCTTTAAACTGAAAGAGGGTAGATTTAGATTAGATATAAGGAAGAAATTCTTCACTATGAAGGTGGTGAGGCACTGGAACAGGTTGTCCAGGGAAGTTGTGGATGCCCCATCCCTGGAAGTGTTCAAGGCCAGGTTGGATGGGGCTTTGAGCAACCTGGTCTAGTGGAAGGTGTTCCTGCCCATTGCAGGGGGGTGTTGGAACTAGATGATTTTTAAGGTCCCTTCCAACCCAAACCACTCTATGAATCTATGATTCTAAGATGCCTTTACCAGAAACTGCTCCACTCCATGCTAATTTGTTCTGGTTGCACCTCAGAATAAAATTATGAAATGGGTGAAAAACAAAGTAATAGTATTAAGTTTCTCTGGGATTTGACCGGCTGCATATGGATGGAGATGCTATACATATCCTGAAACCTAGAGTTGCTGTTCAGTGGGAAATTCTGAAACTTCATAAATAAACAAGAAAGCCCAAGCAAAATTGTTCTACATCAAAACAAACCCTCCAAGTACTGAACCTGCTAGCAAAAAAGGAATTCTAAGCCTTTGATTTTTCAGGATGAAGTTGAAGTTTGCTCAGCAGCTCTGCTTCTCACCTCTCTGCTCAAAAACAGGGCTTCTAGAGGACCTCAGAAGCATGAAGCAGAGCTTCCAGATTCTGGGCAGTCATCATGACGTGTAAGAACCCTGGCCATGAGGTTACCAGACAGACATGTGGAGTGGACAGAAAGTAAACAATAACCCTGGAAAGCTGCTTGATTTCTATTAAAAGACTTGTGAAATTCAAACACTCCATATCCTCGCTAAGAAAAATTGTCACATTATGATCATCCCAGAACTTCCTCTATGCTACACAAATATTCCCCCAGGATAAGCTGTCCCAGCACAGGTGCTGGCTTGCAGCCCTGGTCTGCTTGTGCAAAGAGTGATGCTCCCGTAGCTTTCGATGATTACAATGCCAGTGTCTATGTTCAAGCTAATCATTGCACAGGGACAATTCACACCCTGGAAACTGCACTAATGTGTGGACTTCACCTAACCTAGAAACCTTAGTGTGATCACTTTTTCTTCTTTAAAGTGAGCCCAGGGTGCTTAATTCAGGTATGTGTGGCTGCAATGCAGTCACCTAAAGTTGCATCAGCTAAACACCATAAGTAATTCCTGTTTATTTTAATCAGTTAGGTGCTTAAACCCCTTTGTTGGAGCTGAAGTGCAGTCCTGTATCTGACTGGACTGTCCTTCAGCTGACAGATAAGATGCCAGGGATGAAGAGGATATAGAGTAAAGATCCAAGCATGGGAAAAAGGTCTTGTGTAAGACCTGTAGGTGGAAGGACACAGTATATCTGACTTCTGCTGAATAGTTGTGGCCCAAAGAAATGAAACCCATATAGGGTGGGATTTACCTTTTTCCTGCAAACTTACAGGTACCTGAAGTACACAGAAAGCTGGTACCAATCAGACAAGAAAGCTATTGATTCACTGTGATCCACTATGTAACTGACAATTATCGGCTAGAGGAAGGCTGAAGACCTGGCAGCTACAGTCTGGCCAGAGGGATTTCTTAAGTAAGCAAACTATTTAGAGTCATTAACCTAGCTGCACTCCCATGTGGACAGGACAGCATCCCCACCAAGCCTTTGGGTCATGATTTGCTTTGGTTTTAGACTGTGTCACGAATGGCTACCCTTACAAGTGATGTGTCTGGGAGCATTTTTAATGGCTTTGCTCAGTAGCTTTCCCTGCCAGTGTGCAATATGTGCTGTGGCTGCAAGATGGAAGATGGTGCAACCCTTTAAACAGTGCTTTCAAAAAGTGCTTCCCATGAAAATGGAGACATGAGTGGAAACAGGATTGGACCCTGAATAAGCAGGGGAAAAAAACCACCATATGTTGGAAGGAGATTAATATTATGTAAATAATAAAGCATACAGACATTCTGTAAGTGGGCAGGCTGATCTCATTATTGATCTACAATTAAACCAAACTGTGGGGTCATACCAACCTATTATGTCTAGCAGATTAAACTCAGTTAGGCTGTCTCTTTTCGTTATTGTTTCTGATGCAGTTTTAGAGCTTCCTTAATTCAGGTCAAAAAATGAGAGGCTTCCTCATAACCATTTTAATTAACCAGCTGAAGAATTCTCTTGCCCCCAGAGACTCATGATACCAAATCCAGAGCTCAGCACTGCTACCCCTCTCAGACTGTCATATTTAAGCTGAAATTGTGTTTGTGCCCCTTTATTCAAGTCAAAAACACAGACAGCAAATCAAACCCATCCCCCTCCCTCATTGACGACTTGGAAAAAAAAAAGTACCTTGGAAGTTTGATTTTTGACCTAAATATGTTCTTTGCCACTCCAGTACATGAGGACCAGAATGTATGAGGAAAGCGACCTAAACCTGCGGAGGAAAGCCTTTTTGGCTGGACCTTGGGGCCACACACACCTCATAGCAGGCATCTTGCCTACCCCAAGCCATCAGGGCAATAGGGTCATCCAGTGTTGTCTCAGGGCTGAGTAAAACCCCAGTCCTTTTGCAGGGCTGCTTGGTGAACCAGGGGCAGGCTCTCATTTGAGCAGTTGGGTTTCTTCAGAGTATGTTGCTCCTCAGGTCGACGGGGAGCTCCTTTCTGGTCCCTGGTGGCTCATGCCCATATTTGCTAGGCTATGGTGACTCGTGGTGGCACTTCTGCAGCAAGCTGACGTTGTGTCACAGGCTGCCCATCATCCTGGCAAGCTTTTTCAAGGAGAGGAACCGCACACCCCCAAAATGGTCATGGGCAAGAAAAGCATGCCTCCAAAGTCCCCCACTCCCCTGTATCCTCCTCTATGTGGAGCTGGCACAGATACTGCTCCTTTCCAACTTGTGGGGTAGTGGTGTGCTGTAAGGGGAGAGGATGTTGAAGAGCAAGTATGGTTTTGGGAAGGGCAGCAGGTCCAAACGGTGGGGGATGAAGGAGAGTGTGCTGGGCAGCCAGGCAGTTGTCAGCTGCCCTTGCAGTGGTGAGCAGTATCCCATGGCAGGGATGGTAGCAGCGAGCTTTCTTGGCATCAAGCTAGGAGCCTTTCAAGAATAAAAATGAAGTGTCAGGTGAGTCAATACAGACTTTTAGTTAGATACAATTTACGATCAACCTTATTCATCTCCCTGGTGCTCTGTAATTAAGAAAAGTTTAGAAGAATAGACTCCCTAAAACCTAGTGAGCAAGGCAAAATACCCTTTGTTCTAGCCATGGAAAAACTCTCGACATGGAAAGAGCCTGTGTGCCAGCCTAGACAATATTAACTGTCCTGGACTTACTAAGGACATAGGTCAACAGCAAAAAGTGCTGGTCAGCCTAACAAGGCTGGACGTTGTAAAGAGATACTGTCTATAAAGAAACATGGCTTTGTGGCTGCAAATGTCATATTTCTTCCTGTTCAGGAAATTTCTGATGGTAAAGATATTTTGATCCAAAGCATGATTTACAGGGAAGTGATTTAGAAGTAAAATGCAGAAGGGCATCCTGCAAGAGACACCTTATGGCATATTTACAAAACAGGTTTCATTTCATGAAGAAATGTGTTATTTGACCATGTTTGCTGGAATTTCTCTTCATCATATTGCTGTTTTTGGTTTTCCAGTCCTCCTTATTTGGCATAGTCCTATGCGAAGAGATGACTTGGGGAAGGATAGCTGTCTGTCCCTCAGTGGCTTTATACATAGCCTTTGATACTCACTGTGATATCTGACTTGGGAGCAGGAATGAAATCAACTTCTGTCAGATGCTGAAGGCCACCAAAGTTGCCAGATTTCTCGTGTTTCCTCCACTTTGCTCGCTGGTTCTGGAACCAGATCTGGATACAGGGAAGAAAGAAAAGGCACACAAGTGAACAGGAGGTGCAGAAGGAACTGCTCGCATCCAACTACTTTCCCTACTCTCTAAATAAGCATCAGAAAACATTCACCTCCAGCTCAGCAGAACCAGGGACTGAACCTACAGGAAAACATTGGATACGACAGAGCACCTTTCACACTTTGCATTGCATGTGGGATCTCTGGACTATCATGACAGCCTCTTTTCTCTCACAGCTGACAGAAAGGCTAGGATCTCCCTATTCAAGGCAAGACAGCATCACAGGGTGCAGCAGGTCTTCCAGGGCTCTCCTGGAAAAGCAGATCCTTTCACAGTCAAAGCTTTGCAGCAGTCAAGGCACACAGCATTCTGTTTTCTCTAGGAGGTGCGATTTGTTGCATGACAGGGATCTTTCACCCTGTTCTCAGGTGAACAGACTGGGAAAAGACCCACCTAGATGTTTTGCTGGGCTGCAATAAAAATGTGTCACCAGTGGAGACGTAGTAAGAGTCCTTCCTATATTTAGCTGGTAACATTTTGAAATTCACATAAGGGACCTAAGTAAAAGACCCAAGGGGATACCACCTTCTAAATCACTCAGCAGTCTGAGTATGTTATCCACCATGTCTTTTGCACTGGAAAACTGACAACTAATTTTCTCAAGGGAGTTTCTTTCATCTGGCAGCTGATTTGACCTGCCTGGCTTCTGACTGAGGCACACAAGTATTTATTGTGCAGCCACAGTAGTGCATCTTGTTGCATTGCTGTGAAAAGTTGAATCCCCCTTTCATTGTAGTTTCTAGCTGGCTTTGGAACTTGCTGCTTGAATGTAAACATTTCTTTCTAGGCAAGTGATTCACATGAACACAAGGTATTAGTGACCAAAACCAGATGCTGCTGGATGTAAATATGTGTGTATTTTAAACCCAATAATGAGCAGCTCAGTTATTTCTGCAACTCTTGCCCAGGAAGTAATGGGAATGCCAGGAGCCCTCTGTTGTATTGCTGATAGTTAGCAGTATCTGAGGTTACTGAAAGGACAGTCCTGTTTATCTGGGTTTGCACGTGTTTGAGAACTGCTTAGTCTGTATGAACTGCTCCATTCCCTTTCTACCATGCAGGAGTTATATGATGAAACAGCACCATAAAAACGACTCCTCTTTAACACCGACAAAGTGATTGAGGGCAGAGGGCAGAGGGGGGACTGAAACCTATTCCTCCATGCTCTGTCTACCACAGACATCAAGCTACTGATATAATTTATTCTCTGCATGCTACTAACAATTTTTCCAGTGCTCCTGAGCTATGGCACTGAGACAGAGCACAGTATTCCCATGTGTGTTCACAAAAGTCACACCAGTGCTAAAGCCAGGGACAAGTGCTTCCTTAATGCTGCCTGAGATTTCACAAAAGACTGATTTGCCCTCTCAGTGGTCAGCAGGTTGGCCAAGGACTAAAACCAAATGCAGAAGGAGAGTGGCATGCCCCATGTTGTAGGAATGGCCTCCATTTGTTGCTTTGTACAACTGTCCCTTTGTTGTTATCTTGCAGACACATGACCAGTGATCCGGAGCTTGCAGTACTAAGGAATCAACCTTTTCGTTATTTTCCAGTCCCCTAATCTTCTTACCATTTCATAGCACTACCATTAAAGATTTTACTGATTATGTAGTTCAAATTCTCATTTGTGCCAGTAAATGGTTCCTATGAAAGACCACCTTTGAAATGTCTTCATTTGCGTTTGGACACCTGTTGCAGACCTAGCTTTTCGTCTACTAGCACATGCCATTTGATCTGCTCTGTTTTCTTAATCCAAGTAGAGTGTAGGACCAAGGCAAGGTCTTTACAGTGACATGCCGTCAATGTTATTACCTTTATCAACCAAATACATAGAATCATAGAATCATAGAATCACAGAATCATAGAATCATAGAATCATAGAACCATAGAACCATAGACTGGTTTGGGTTGGAAGGGACCTTTTAAAGATGATCTAGGCCAACACCCCTGCTGTAGGCAGGGACATCTTTCACTAGATCAGGTTGTTCAAAGCCCTGTCCAACCTGACTTTGAACACTTTCAGTGATGGCATATCTGCAGCTTCTCTGGGCAACCTGTTCTAGTGTCTTGCCACCCTCATTGTAAAGAATTTCTTCCTTATATCCAATCTAAATCTACTCTCTTTCAGTCTAAAACTGTCACCAATAGTCTCATAATAAAAAGCATTAAATATATTACCATTTCTTTAATTCTTCATTAACAGGGACTCATATCAGCTTTATTACTGTTTTGCCAAAAATCAAGGTTTGGCTGACAGGCCAGTCATTATCTGGTTGTCCTGTTTACCCTTTAAATACTGACACAACATTAGATTTCTTCAAGGCCCCTGGAATGTGTGTTGTGCCCCAGGCCAGATTAAATATCGGCACTGATGACCCAAAGTGCTTCTCAAGCAGCATTTTAAGTACTACTGGAGGTAAGTCACCTAGATGTCTGGATTTAAAAATATCTGTCTGTAGCAGCTGCTGTTCAACATTGTCCTTATGGAAAGTGTTTCATCATCATCGTGTGATACTACCACCTTACCTGACTTATTTCCAAGGTTAGAGCAGAAATTATGACTGAACATCTTTGCCATTTCTGCATTATCCTTGACAGTCCCACTGTTTCTATAAAGTAACAGATCAATATAATTGTTCACTTATTTTTTTTTTGTTCTTAATGGACTTTTATTGAGTTTTTGATGACCCTTAATGTTTCTGACCAAAATTATGGCCTGTATCCTTCTGCTTTGCTTATTCATTTTTTATAATTTCTTGTTTCTAACGTTTACTCATTCAGCATCCTTCATTTTGTGTTGCAGGTAGGCATGCACATATGCAGAGATATAATTCCGTCTATCCACTTAAACTGTTTCACAGCAATCATACCTTTGTTTCTTGATTGGAGGACACAAGCTTTTTCATGGTTATGAAATGTTTCACTTGGTTAGCCAACAGTTGCTCACTTTTTCTTTCCCAGTTAAATTATCTCTCTGAGGTTATTTGACTTATACTGCTTTTAGCTTTGTCAAAACTATTATTTCAAAGTACCAAGAGCATATACGAATTCTCTGCACTCTATTTTGTTTATATATTGCAAATGCAATCAATCAAAATTATAACAACTTGTAACTTGTACCTAAGCTACTGCTAATTTTTAGTTCTGTGGTCCTTTTTCCCTTTATCAGCCAAGATGAGGTCAAACGCAGAATTTACTGTGTCATGTGTGACACTGTCTAAATTGGGAATTTGCCATCTGCAATTTGTACACAAGGGGCTTTTTACTTCCTTCATGTATGTCTCAGGTTGATGTTTCCTATGATAACTCTTCTTTATTTTTCCCCCTACAGATTATAAATAATTTTTTAAACAGAAGATTGTCCTGTTCTTTCATGTGATTTGCTGTTCTGTTGGGAACACTGACTAGTAGCCCAGCTTGTGCTTTATACCATTGGAAATGCGTTGTGGGTGCACTGGTATCACTAATGGGCATATTACAGTTATGCTGTTCCAATTCTTCCTGTCACCTAACTATGAAGTAATATTATCATGGTTAGTCAATAGTCCCAGGCATGTCATAGTCAATAAACTGCTCTGTGTTGAACTTTGATTGTTAGAGTGAGATATGTGCGTAGAAGTACACTGATGACTCTAGCATTATGGCAAGTACAGAAACTGCCTTGTGCAAAAATCATCACAACAGTGCCTGGTAAACAACACCAAATTCCAATACATGGTGTTATGTATATTTTAATGTAGCAGATTTCATATGCAGTAAACATTTGGGGTCAATTTTGAGCTCAGTCAGCAAGACTACGTTACAGCTGGGGGAACTGGATTAGTTTCCGTGCACTGAAATTACAGCCAGGGCATTTATAGCCTGTGCTATCAAAATACAGAACAGTAAGAAAGCATTTTCATTTGGGCAGTTATTTTCACTTTTTTTGAGACCCTGTAGAAGACGGATATGGATGACAGTTTGTACTGGATGTACATTAGTCTATAAAAGGTTGATAAATGATTAATAAATATTTTCATAAATGGACGCTCTGTCTCTAGAGTCCAACAGGTTGCTCATAACCATCTGTAACACCTATTTGCTATGCATTTAGTATGCTTAGAGCTTCTGTTAACCCTTTGATTAATCCCATTTGGTTAGTCCCAGCTGGGTAACAAATACTTTTTTCAGTATTTGTAAAATGAGAACAGTGATACTGGCCTCTTCCGTAAGGTAACAGAAAGGTTATGTATTTCATTAGTGCTGTCACCCAGGCATAAACTATTACGAACGTACTCTGAATAAAGAATTGGTGCAGTGAGCATAGGCTTTTGGAGACACAATGTACCTGAACTCTGGCTTCTGGGAGGTTTATCTTTGCCGCCAGTTGATTGCGAATATGGACATCTGGGTAGTGAGTCACTTGGAAAATCTTCTCCAGTTCCTGGAGCTGCTCAGCTGTGAATGTTGTTCGAATTCTCCGTTTCCCTTTCCTCTCAACTGTGCAAACAAGGAAAGGTGTATCTCATTTTATAGGAAAAGGCTCACAGGTCCACAAGAAGATTCAGAGATCCAGCAATTTCTGTAAATTTCTATGCAACTAGGATAGCACCTTCTAGAGATCTACTTACCATAGGTGATTGTCTCCTGACCTAGCAGTGAATGTGAATGAACTCCGTTATCATTCAAGGAGTGAGTCAAAAGTGCCCGTTTGAAGTGCTAATTCCATTGATCCATTGCATGTCAACAGCTACAAAACCCTATGAATTTTAACCAGGCTAGCCCTGCAATGGGTTTGTCATCAAAGTCCTTTAGTATTGGACCAACCTTTGACCCCTTTTTGCGCCTGTCACATGCACACATCTGTTGCTAATTTATAATCCCTTATTAACTACTTGTGAAGAAATCCTTAATGTAAACGGAATGAAAGAGTAGATACGCCGTTTTGTCTGGGTGCTGTTCTCATGCCTGTAATGAATCACCATCGTTCTTTCAGCTCATAAATTTTTCATCCCTGTCTTTTCCTGTCATACTGATCTTACTAGGCTTTCTTCAAGCTCTGAGGTATTATTTTATTCCATTGTCACTCTATCAATTTTGATGAATTTCCTCCTCCTGTATGCCAGCAAGATCAAAGAGTACCCAAAATGCATGAACGCTGTGGAAGGAAGTCAGCCATTCCAGACTGACTGACTGCTTCTCTCTTCCCATACCATTCCTTCGGCAGTATTTAGGGATAGCCAGCAGTTTCACTGCAGTGTGACAGTGGCATTAAAAATGTTACCTTACAAAGAAAAGTCATGGTATTCTCCCGACTACACAGTTGTGGTGTGGGGACTTTCTAAACAAGCTTAACCTTAAGAACTACAAGGCCTTAAAACCCATGGAGCAGCATATGGGGAACTTTGGGTGCTGTGAATTCCTAAGGGGACGCTTAGACTGCTTCATTCCTTCACCTGCTGTGGTGTGACCACTCTAAAGATTTCCCTCAGCACTCCTACACTGTTTTGAAAATGCCCTCCTACACCATGGTATTTTATTTAGATCATGAACTCTGTAAGCTGCTTGGTGTAAGTTAGAATAAGGTTTAGGTTGCTCTGAAATGATGCTGAAGGGATGATGTCTTGCAAGAAGGAGGAGGAAAGAGCAGCAGAAGTGAGAGCTAAGGTAGCTGATCTGCAGAACGTGGAGTTCAGCCTTGTCCCAAGGCTGGAATCCTCTCTGATACACAAATGGAGTATCTTCCAGCTGACACTGAATGACCAGCGCAAAAAGTCATCGCCCAAGTGTTGTGAGTCTCAGGGTTTGTTCTGCTGAGCTTGGAAAACTGCAGCCTGATAGGAGCATAAAAATTCTAATATCACTAGTGACTATGATGAGCTTGCTACTCAATGACCTGAAGTAATTGGCAATGACACTATGTTGCTCGAGAAAATTATGTTTTTGAATAACTGCTTTTCGTCTTCCATTCTCTGATGACAACTACCAATTCATACTATGTAACTAGAGGCATACATTTCCTAATGGGAACAGTTAACCAGAGAAGGTTAGCTTAGTCCCTCAAAGAGACTTTGTACTTTTTTTTCCCTTTTGTTCAACCGTTAGTATAAACATTTCCTTTTGGGGGCTAAAGCAGTGAAAAAGGTAACTAAGCGCCTTGGCCAGTATAAATTGGGCTTTGTGCCAACCAGAAAATGACATTTTTCATTTTGTAATCAAAACTTCATTGTGAATTTGTAGACACAGAAAATAAGGAATAAAAAATTCTGTCCGCTGACTTGGTAGGAAGGTGTCTAGGAGACAATATCTGGGGATCAGTAAGTAAATGTATTCCATTGTGAATATTTCATCTTTTCTAAATCTTTTGGGTACTTTGAAAGGAAACCAGTCATGCAAGAATAACTGAGGAGCGTAATTTATCATAAACACTGTCGATACTCCCATATCTCAGTAACAGCCTAATAAAGCTGATGTCCAACACAGTTAAATCCATATCATTAGACTTTTCACCAGCCTATCAAAGTACTACTCATTAGACTGCAGCTCTGGCTTCAGCCCCAAGGGAAAAATGCTATTTACATTGAATCTTGCTGGCACTACTGGGGCAGAGATCTGAAATGAGAAATATTTTTGTGCATTTATGCTGAAGATAGCAATGGGCACTCTCTCCTAAGAAGCCCTAATTACAAAGTTGCATCTACTTGAACCTTCCCAAAAGATGACTGTAAGGGGGATTTATTGCTATATGGATTAAAAGGGAAATATCAGTGCTGAGAATATGAATCTCAGGACACTATGTCCCCTGTAGATATGATAGAGCTAACTTCACAATGGTGTCTCTTGTCTGGAAGATTTTCACTTCACACCTCTCTGCGGGGGCTGGCCTCCATATCCTCCTGGGAGACAGGTTAGATAGATTGAGTACCAAGGTGATATTCTGTCAAGCACATCATGTTCTGTCATACAGTAATGAATCTCTCTGCTATATTTGTATCATTACAACGTATGGAATTTATATTTCTCTAGCACTAGGCAATTCATATGGCAGATCCCGACAACAAGTGAAATTTGTTCTGACCTTGTCATGGTCTCAGAAATTTGAGGCCCTGAGATGTTCGGTATGTCTCCCTGAACACTGAGCTGAGCTCCTGTGTCTATCCAGGGTAGAAGACTGGCTCCACAAACCTGGGAGAAGCTGCAGTCTACCTCCAGCATTTTCTGAGTGGAGGAAGAGATCCAAGCTCGAACTGTGACCACGTCCTTGTTCCTGTGGTCCCAACTGTACATAAATATCTGGGATTCTGGCAGGGTTCTTGTCCTGCCAGGTTTTGTATGCCCAGGCAGTCTATGTACCTTCTAGCAGTCAGAAAGCCTTCAGGAGAACGAGAACAAACCTACCTACCTCCAGGAAGATTTCTGAATTAGCAAAAAAAAGCCCCATTTTTTTTTTTAATATATTAGATTAATGAACTGAAATATAATTTCATGACTATACAAAGCAAGAAAGACGTTTTCTGCATTTTAAAATCTGTCACATCTGATAAAAAAGTATATTTTAGTATCCCATCAGAATACAGCAAACAATGATTTATCCCAGTATAAACCCTTCTGTCTCATACATTAATTAGACTCTATAGAAATGGGATGACTGAAGTGGACCATGATGGGATTGAAGTGAATGCCAAAGACCAACTGCATCAGATGTCATTGCAGCGGGCATCATGCAAACAGCAATCATCATTAGTTCTTGCCTGTAAGCACAGATGATGACAGCCATCACCTCCTCTTCGTAGTGTGGAATCAAAGCTAAGGCCAAGACTTTTAGTGCCCAAACCAGAGAATACTACCTGGATTAGAAAAAAATGATTTACATTATCAGGCCATGCTAGCTGCAGGACTTCTCCATAGAGAGTATGTTCATACACACCAGAGACAGGGACCATAATACGGATATCTATCCTTGGCTACCAGCTTGCTTAGTTGTGGGTGCTGGCAGGATGTTTGGTGCAAAGTCCATTGGATTAGTCAGCCTAGATAGACTCAAGAAATCAGCTGTTACAAACCATGCAATACCATCTCTACAGGGCCAAGGTGTGGAACAAACTGAGTAGTCAAGATCATGAGTCTAGAAGGAGCTGCAAACTTTATCCTACAAAGAATATATGAGAATGAGAAGACAAAGGCTGTGCACAGCTGGTGTAAGTTTGGGAAGAAACTTTTAGCTGAGCAGAGACATCTTATGAGAGTCGGACCCATTGCCTTGACTATTTTAAATTGTGCTGGAGATGGGATGGGGAATGGATCTGCCAGATAATCTTACTGTACTCTGTCCCACTGGCAGCTAAGTGTCCAGGATTAGAGAGCATGGCTTCAGAGAGAACAAGCTTGTGAGTTTCTGGTGTCTCACATCAGCTTCTTTGGTATAAAAATGACTCAGATAACTTGGTGATGGACAAAAGAAACTCCATATCAGTTCACTCTTAGATCCTCCACTTTTTTCCTTCTTGAAAGGTGAACTGTTTTACAGACAAGACTCTCATGTAAGGGAAGGATCTACACAGTGCTCAGAAGTGTCAATCCTACTGAAACCAGATTTTTCAAAGCTGAAACCCATCAGATTAAACAAAATACAATAACATGAGGTCAGCTATGGGCCAGTAGAGACTGAAGGACAGGCTTTGATTTCAACTGGAAATAAAATTAAATTGCTAACAAAATAGACTCCTGTGAACTAATCAAGGCTTTTGCCAGTAGGAAATCTAGAAGAGTACATTTTTTTTCTATAAGTAATCAGTCATTCTATTTTTGTGGGGTTTTTTTGTGTGTTTTTTGTTTTTTTTTTAAAAAAAACAAAACTTTGAAAAAGTACAAAAAATCTAAGACTGTATGGTAACATTTTCCCTTGCAAGATGAAACTTTCTCTGAATGTAGCTTTGATACTTCCCTTTGCCTTGGGACCTTAGCTTAGAGATCCCATAGCAAACAACAGCGTTCAGGATTACAGTCTAATAAAGAATGTGGGTGGAAGATATAAGACTAGAAAGTGTTGGAAGTGTAACATTGGCTTTACAAACGTGGCTCTAGAGTCTCTGGGGAAATAAGACTCTGTCTGAGTTTCCTGAGCTATTTTCTATGTAAAAGTTGGGGATATTCAAGTGTGCTTTTATGCTCTGTGAAAGTTGTTTGCAGGTTGGCTGACTGCTGAAACCAAGCCTGAAAATACCAGGCAGCTAAATATGTCAGCATTTGCAGATGCTTAGAGATACAGCTGTCTATACGTTGCCTTACCGTTGACATTGGAAGGGCCAGATTCTCCACGCTGATAAAGCAGTATAGCTCCTTTAAATTCAGTAACAGGCTCCATTTGTCCTCTGCAGATCTGGCTTTATTACTAGGTCAGACTTGGAGCAAGTTGAAACATTTGAACTTTGTAGAAATACAGCTTCTTCTTGAAGGTGCGCAGTGAAAGGATGAGAACAATGGGTACAAGTTGCAGCAAGGAAAATTCTGATTACATAACAGGAAAAAATGTGTTCACCATGAACGGTAGTCTGACGTGGGCCTGGAGAGGCTGAGAAGTGTCCATCCTTGGAGGTATTCTAAACTTGACTGGACAAAGGCCTAAGCAACCTGATTTAAACTGGCCCTGTTTAGAGTTGGGGTTGGACAAGATGGTTTCCAGAGGTCCCTCCTAACTTATTTTATTATGTGATCTCTGACCTCCAAATATCCACATGGTCTGAAGCCCCCCCATCATTCCTTTCCTAAAAAGTAAGGGAATTTAAGCTCAAGGAGTCTGATTTGCAATTGCTTGTTTATACAGTTTCAGCTTAGCATATTATGGCTTATTTCCACTGTCCAGTATAACACAGTTACAAGATATTAGAGGTATGAGCAAATCAATACCAAAGACTACTGCTTGTACCTGAGTTTGCTAAGTAAAAGATATGCAGCTGCAGCAATGCCATACTTGGGCAAGTTCATTCTGGACGGTAGTCTATAGTAGGCAAATAGCCTATGGTACATCTCACACTGCTGTCTCTCAGCTGCCCTGAATACCTGATCCAGCTAGATAAATGCTGCCTCAGGGAGATCTTTGCAATTGCATCTCCCATTTGCACTTAGCCCATTAGCAGGCCAAGACTGTATCAAGCCTACTTGGTCTTATTAGAAGGGTGCGTACACTGGAGGGATAAGGAACTAGAAACCCAGGAGAAGGCCTGGAAGTCAGTGCTGGCATATCTTTGCTTTGGAGTATGTAATCTAGGTAGATGAAAACTGGTGGGACCAGTTTATCTTGCTGCAATCCTCTTTGTCGTTTCTGGACAGACACCCTCTCACGCTATGCAATAACCAGATCCAAAGATTTTACTTCTTTGACAAGAAGAGAGAAAGCAGTCACATCGTAAATAAGCAAATGGCTTTAGCTACATATCCTCAGAAGTATATTTTTCTCTAACAAAGTTGACTGTATCATTTGTTTCTCAGAAAGAAAATCAGGAATGTTGAAAAAGAACCTCATTATATTTGGCTAAGTTCTGGTTTTCCCTTTTAGCCTCTTTAAAAGAAGTTCATCTCCCTCTTCTTTTTAATTCACCCAATTATAGATATGTGGGTCTCCCAGCTGGTTCCCTCCCATTGCTTTTCTGAATGTTACTCTTTTGTGGTGACGTTCTGCTCATGGCAGCCAAGACCACAGCAAAAACAATTGCAACTCTGTCAAAGAATTATTATAGAGCGCTGATGGCATCAGGACAAAATGTGCTTGTCTGTGTACAGACATGTGCCCATGGCAGTCCCTCTCCTAGCTAAAGAGGTGGCTCACAGTTTTCAAAAGAGCTTGCGCTTCTGTATTTAGGTGGGAGTATGGCAGTATGGCTAATCTTTATTAAAGTGGTTTTCCAGCCTTTGTTAAGAAAGGCTGGCATAGCTAGAGAGACTAATCCTAATTGGATATGTACAATGTGCTCTGAATAGAGCCTCCTGCTAGTGAAATGCAACATTTAGTATACAGCTCCTGGCCATTCAGGCATTGCAGAAGTTAAGCCAGAGCAGCACGACCTGAAGTTTTAAAGGCTTGACTTCCTTCCCTTCAGTCCAAAACTCCTTGATGGAGATTTGCGTCCACCCTGGTGCAGAGTACAGTGCCTAATCACCTGACAGCAAGGCTGAAATGCAGAGAGGTACAGACTTCAGGCAGTGTGAGCAGGAATGCTAAAAATACCAGGCCAGAAATCTGTTTAAGCAAGCTGCATGGCAGCGGCCAGGGGAGTTTCTTAGTCTGCTTGTCAGAGGTGTTGGCAAGGAGTAGACAGTACGTATGAAACCATTCATGTGGGCAGTTCGTTGCAGAGGATGGTGCTCATCATCAGCATGAGCCCCTGGTGAATTTCACTCTTTCCATCTGCCAGCAAAGAGATGACGGTGTTTACAAATGCTGCTGCCCTGAGATGGTGTTGTGTGTACCTCTGGCACAGCCAGTGGTCAGCCAAATATCTGGAGGGAGCATGCAGGCCATGGTTTGAGGGACCCTAACTGACACGGGCGTATGTTAGTTTCCAACACCTGGTATCAGTTCTGTACCCAGGCTAAATGACCTGCACCTTCATGAACTCCTTCAGGTCAAAGTGGATTTGGGGTAGATTTATGTGTAGTTTCCCCATTCAGCTAAATCTCAGGCACGAAACATACTTTCTTCGAATGTTTAGCTGTTGCCAAACTTCACCTTAAAGATGAGAAAGGAGTGACCAGCCTAATCCAATAATGGTTTGCACCGAGGAAAACAGGTTCCCCACAGCTCTCCCCACACTCACTGGTCAACCACCTTTGTCAGAAAGGAGCCATTTGCCCATGCAGAAAGCTGAGCTTATTGCAGGTTGCACAGGCAGCCTGTTTTCTACTTTATTCCTGCTCTTTGTGGTTATTTGTACCTGCAACCTCTAGACATCAGGCATGCTTGTTTACATCTCTGCCTCAGAGTCTGCTCTCCCTCCAAGAAAGCATAATTCCATCATTATTTCAGTGCGTAGTCTCTGCTGTTTCCCATTTCAGCATAAAGCACTTGCATAAAGCACTTACAGTAGGTAAAAGGCCTGCCCTCAATTTTAAAGAACAGTAATTAAAAGCACCAAATCCCGAGGTTGTAATGCAAAGTTCTCAGACAATTTAGGAGAAGCCAATAAGTACTTGTAAGACCTTTGAAATAAGCTTATCAAGATGTGCCATCAACTTTGCAAGTGGTCACATTACACAGATTTGACTAGCAGGAACAAATTAACCTCTGGGTCCTGTGTAATGTACCCTTCGGATCCAAAATTCCCAGGAAAGAAGGGGCTGTTCAAGGAAAGCATTGAATGCTAACATTTGCTTTAACTGAAAAAAACCAGACCCCAAAAAACATGAAGAAACAACACAAACAGAATTTGTGATAGTCCCCCAACTGCTGACAGCTTTGCTTTCTTCAGTGCTTACTTATATCAGTGAGACATCTATGTGAACATAGTCTGAAGGGTGAGAGTAAAGGATTCAGGTTTCATGCCTTTCATTTAATGTCCAGGGTGTGATTATAAAGAGCCAGTCTTCAAAGAGGGAGAAAAACAAAGAACCAGTCTTCAACAATGCCTCAGGTAAACCCACCAAAACAAGGTCAATTGTTCGTTGCATTTCTAAATGTATATAGGAATACTGCACTTCAGAGACACAGGGCTGCAGGGACTATTCACACTGACAAACAGAAGACTGGTAAGACAGCTAATGGCAGCAAAATTATATATATAGGCATTTATTTTTTCCTCCTGCTTTTCCTTTTCAATTAGAATTGCTTCCTTTTGTTCTGCAGGACAATGGGATGCTTGTGCCCTTTCTCGCAGTGCCATTGGCATATTCTGGGCAGCCAATATTTGTCTGTGATTGTGATTATACAGTGCTTCATTGTCTCTTGGGTGTATTATACATGCATTAAGATAAGTCAGCATATTGGGGAAAAGACTGTTCTGTGAGAGATAAACCATGCTGTTTCACAGGGTACGTGGATTTGACCATGTTGTCCATAAATGAACAGTACAAATGAATTTATAGCTTCAGAGAAAACATAAACACTAAGCTGAAGATGCCTGCAACTGGCATCAATACAGAGGGAACATGACTTATACTGGAAGTTCTCCTGGACTGAGATCATCTCTATATTTCCTGTTGTCTTTATGGTAATTGCCACCAGAATTTTGTCAATATGCTTTGGGATCAGAGATGCTACCATAATAATAAAACTATTAGATTAATAACAAGATCCTTGAGCTCCCAGTCAGCAATGTGCGGAGGATTTCTGCTATGGAAATATTTGGATGATGTTGACTCACTATGGCAGCCTCCTCTACAGTGAATAATGAAGACATGAGCTGCAGGAAATAACATTGTCCAGTTGTTCCCATGGCCTGAAACCCCCAGTTTCTGGTGGAATTAGGAGCCAGCTCCATTTATTGAAGCCTGATCTACCTTGTATCTGAATTATTGCCCAGAGAAGTAATCCCACAAGACTGGGCATCTGCCAGTGTCTTAAGGTGATGCTGTTATCTGGCTTCTCCAAGGCACTGAGTGCTCCCTCACTGGAGCAGAGGACTGGAACCATTACCCATGTGCAATGCTGGGCATGCTCATCCACTGCCTTTGGATGTAAATAGTTACAGCACACACACACAAGTGTATACAATCAGACCCAGCATGTGTAAAAGACGTTGCAAAAGAATTGCCCATGAGGATCTGAGCTAGGCTCTGATCTTGTACATGGCAGTCTCCAGCAGGAGCTGCCGTAGGTCGGGCAGGCATGGGGGCATGTAATCTTCTCAGGCTCCAGTGCTCAGCTGTTCTGAACTGGTCAAGTCTCAAGGACATCACACAGAGCAGAGAGAAGGAATTAAAAAGAAAATGGGAGCTCAGGATTTAACTTGGGCGTTTCCAGGGACATGTTGCTGTGATGCTGACCGACAGCCACAGGAGTCTGCCCTGCTTGTTCTTAAGTTTTGAAGACCCTGGCAGTGATGGTGGTTGCACATAGCAAAATTGCAGCAATTAATCATTTCACAGAGAGCTGGCCCAAGCAGAGTCTGTACCCACAGCTCCGAAGTAAAGCCTCTCTCAGAATGGTCTCCTTCTAAAATGGGTTTTATCAGTGCTGCTTCCCAAAAACCGGCTTTTCCGAAGAAGTTCTGCTGAGCTTTTTGCGCAGAAAGCCACAGGTGAAGGCACCCAACATTCAGAATGAAGGCTTCCAAATTCAACTGAGGGCTTAGCAAAACTAAATGCCACTACCAGCATATCTCTAGCATATGAGGGCTTTTCTCTTTTTTTGCTTCCAATGCAGCCTCTAAGTTCAAAGTGCAAGAGGCTTCCTTCCTGAAAATGGTTTGTGATAAGGGCATAAATCCATTTAGTTTAAATGCCACTGCATTTCTAAACCACTTAGTCGCAGAAGCCATTTTGTGGGAAAAGCAAATTTTTAGGAACACTACAGTGTTACAGGGTTTCCTGGAAAATATGCTCAAAATTCACACTCCAAGTCACAGTCAGGGTGCTCTTGCTATCTCAGACCACCTGCCCATGAAGGGCATATTGTCATAGCCTCCTCCTCATCTTTCTCCTCCTATCCAAAAAAGCACCAGGCAAATCCCAGCCCTCCTGCCTCCAAGGTGATTGCATAGCACGCTTGATTTCTTCTGCTCCCTGACAACTATACAGATGTGTATGCTTAGTCAGAGCCTACTGCCCTTCCTCACAAATTATGCAGGTGTTTTATGTAGATAGAGGTGGGCTGTGAGAAAGGGATGAGGGAACACCCAGCCAAGACTTCTGATATCTTTCACATCAGAAAGCTCTCCTGCTGCTGAGGTTGGTGCCACTTCCCTGGGCATTTGTAGGCATCCTCAGTGTGGGTGTGAGGGAGGTCCTGGGGACACCTCCATGGCATATGCTATGGGCATTTGGCACTGCCTGGGTGCCTTGTTAGAGGATCCGTAACTGGCCTATAGCAACCATGCCAAAAGTGCATCTGAAGCACCACAGAGTCAATAGGCATGCAAACAGAAGTTCATTTGCTATCAGCTCGAGCTGTAAGGATTACAGACTGCTCCCATGGATGGAGCCAGTCTACCTCTCCTGCAGGTGCTGCTGCCAACGTCATCTAGGAAAGGTGACACCAGCCACAGCCAGAGGCAGGAGAAAAAGAGATGCCAGCTCTTCCCCTCTAACGTAAAGTGAAGGAGGCTGAAGCTTATGATGCTGGAAAAGATTTTAAACCCAGGCCTCCAGCTTTCTGCTAAGAATGACACAGTGCGTGAATGGGATCCAAAACATCATTGTTTGTGCACCACAGGGAAAATGCCAGTCCAGTGCTTTAGGATCCTCCCCTCTCCTTCAGCCAGTTTCTATCAAAGGCTCGGCAACTGCGGGAACCAGTGGCCTAGAAAATGGCAGATCATTAAACCTCTGCTTGGTTTCAAAACCCCACTGCCACCAGGGAACAGAGGGATTTTGTTTAAAATGCCTTTAAAATATAAGTTGCTGCTGAAAATGCCTGCTCAGCTCTGCTCAGTTTTGTGCAGATAATTACATGCTTCCCCCCCACTTTGCTGATGAGGCTGGTACTGACCACTGGTCAATGAGACTAAGTGCTGAGTTGGGACACCTGCCTCCCTCCTCTGTCACCCTGGGAAAGCCACCTCCCAGCTCTGGTGTGAACCCCATGGCTGGGGACTCCCTCCCGCATGAAATGTACTCCTTTTTAGCACTCACAGGCAGCTCTGAGTATCAGATAGATACTGCCCTGGCTCTTCTGCAAGGAGGCAACGTGATATTGCCCAGCTGCCATCAGCTGCCTGCAGCTTACGGGGCAGAGGTAGGCTAAAATATCCAGTTATGTTACAAGGTTTCTCTCTTCCTCAAGACAGACGCTGTCTCGTGCATGAGGAGGAGGTGACAGCAGCTTGTCACAAGACTCACGTATACCATAGCAGCAGCAGCAGGAACAAGGCTTTTCTTTCAAATGTATTTCACAGAAATAAATGTTTCCTTTGCCAACTTGCAGAGTATGGGCCAAGGAAGATGTGTGGATCTCACTGAAGCCAGCTGAGTTACCCTGCATCTGCAGTCACATGAGCCCATTAGGAGTCTTCACTGGACTTAATTGAAATTGCTTATTTTTTTCTTTCAGAAAGAAGTGAATAATAACAAACCATGCAGAAAACACCTTACTGGTGCTACTGAGAACCTCTTTTCTGGAGTGTAGTATAATCATCTGTATTAACCTTTCCTAGAACTTGAAGAACTTAAAGAAGTTTTTGTCTCATGCTAGTAATAAATTGCACTCTGACTGTTAGGAACTTGTCTTGTTCAGGTGCCATGCATCCTGCTTAGCTTAAAGTCCCTGTGCAACATATTGGCAAAATATATTTGTGTTGTCCTTTGCTTTGGCTAAGCAATAGACTGCTGTTTACCAGTGCTCACAACTAATGAAATTAGCAGACCTACCAACATGGCCAGGCTTGAAAATTGTGCCTGACACATCTTGCATGCCAGAGACTATTGAACATTGACAGTTTGCCTGTGTGCATGCTGATGACCTCTTCATCACCTATGCAGTGGGTCCAAGGTGTACAGAACACATCAAGCTGATTCATCACGTTCAGCAGCTTTGCTCCTTGCATTGTGCAACTCCCATTTACCAAGAAATGGGCGTCGCATGACCTGGGGAGCAAGGCTGCTGAACATGGTAACTCCGTAGATTGCCAACCCAAGTAGGAGGGCAATAAATACCCAAAGCAGTCCCTATCGCTAAAATTGGTAGGGTTGGCAGACCTGAGATAGGTCTTTAGCTCAAAGGGTGGCTGTCTATGTTTTTGAGAGTGAGACTGAAGAACCATCCCTGTGACTCAGCCAGGAGCTTAATAGTAGAAATATTCGTGGTGTTTGTTGTTAGGTATTGCCATGTACATCATTGTGAGATAACAGCAGTGGTTTTGGGTACTCTGGGAGAAAGTCTGGATATAGAGGCACTCACCATGAAGTGGATGGCCCGCTGGGAAATCGCATAGCTGATCTTCTTCTTCCTCATGTTTTCTTTTGCCTTCCAGGTGTTCACGTCCTATGTCCTCACCCAGGAGGGAAACTGGGCTGTCAGTAGGTCTGCAGCGAGCTGCCTGCACTTTCTTTGCCCTGGCCATGGGTGTAGCACATGTGGCAGGGAGAAGCATTTTGGCTGAAGGTAAGTCACAGTCTAACTGACTCCTGCTGCTGGAATCTGTGAAGGATGCAGCACAAGACAGCTTTCAATAAAGCAACTGTTGTTCGGTGCACCTTCCAGTTTGTGTGAAAAAAAGAAACATGGGTGTGGTCTAGATACTTTACCATTCAAACCTGATCATATTTAAAATGGCCTTAATCCTTCTGTGCTATGCATCAATGCCAGGATGACTCCATGTTGCAGGGGCATGATCCTCAAAATCTAGCCTGTTCTCCGCTTCCTTCCACCTTAAAACTTTCAATGGTCTTTGTGGGAGATTTTCAAAAAAAGGACTATAGAAGTAAGGATACACAACCAAATGATCAAGGGAGCTCAGCTTCCCTGTCAGTATCGAAATTGGTGGCTGCCTTTTCTGAAGAACTCAGAAGTACAGTAGACATGGAGTGTTAGCAAATAGTTAATCGAGGCTTTGAATATTATTGTGCATTTAAGAATAGTTATTGTATAGGGTAATTCAGAAAAGATATATTACATGAATTGTATAACTACAGGTGTTTTATATTAATCTAAGTCCATGCTACACTGCTCATTTTGTCCCTGTATAGCCCTATCCCATGACTGGATTAATCACCAGTTGAGTTAATCAGTAGATAAAGATAGATGTAGTAAGAAAAGATGAATAATTGAACAGCTGATTAAGACATTTTAACTGATGTAGACATTAGATGAGAATAAGGGTAAGGTAAGCATTCATAATATAAGTTAAGAGGTCAGATTCTTAGAATTTAAAGATGGTTTTAAATAGAGCATTGTGAAACGACATAGAAGGGAAATAAATGACTTTTATGATCTTGCATCAGACCAGTGGTTGAACTGGTCTATGTGGTCAATAAACAAGAACTGAAACGGAATGCAAAGAAGCAGTTTACTGATGGAAAATCAAGAACTTTCTGCTGACCAGAAGAATGAAGAATTGAGAACACAGTGGAAACCCTAGGTGGATTTTGATAATCATGTAATTGTTATAGAAACATATATAAGGTGACAATTGTAACGCTTAGTTGCCACTCACTGAGGTGATGGCCCAACTCTGAGTTGTTAATAAAGCAAACCTAGAGGTACCCACTTTCTGGTGAAAATTCTTCAACATGGAGCTGCTCTGAAAATCTGTCAGCAAGATCATCATGGAATTTGCTGGACACCAAATGCTTTTAAAAATGTGGTCCTTTCTTAAACATCCCTATAGGTACATCTACCCTATAGGAAGATGGGTCAGAGAACAGGCTAAAGGTCAGTGTCTTCCCCAGTTCAGGTCCATTTGTTGTTTCTTCTACATCTGGGCTGCCTGCTGCTCAGATTTAGGCATTGGATAATTCTAAAGGCAGCCTTTGCCCAGGCTGTCAAATTTCCCATCTGCCTTTGTGACAGGTGACACTGACAGCCAAGTCATCTTCATGAAATCATCAGCACAATCTTGTTGACATAACAAACATAAGAGAAGTGTATATTGGCCCATTTTTATGAAGTGCAGCCATAAGGTTATCTTAGATTTGAGCATGGGTGTTACAAACAGTCTCAGTGGGAGCTGAAGGTAACCTCAGCAGTAACCAATGGTGACATGTGCTAGGACACCTGACCCTGAGTGGTGATGAAATTGGTCACAGAAGCCATGATCTTTCTTCTGCCATGGTGTTGCCTTATTACTAACACCATCATCTCCATGTGTAGCAGGGCCACTGCAAAGATTTTTCAGATTAGTTTTCTGCCTTCATTAATGTAGTATGAGTCCTTACTCTTCTTTATAAAGGTAACCTTGTAAAGCCACGCACTGAAATATAACATGCTGGGAAGCCTCGTAGTTCAAGGCAGTGGGCTGTCTGTGGCTGTTAGCATCCCAAGAGCGGTATACCAAATACTCCCATTCTCTTACACGTTCTTTTCTACATTAAAGCCTCACCACAAGCCCTAATTCTGAGTGCTTTATCCACTGCGTTTGGTAGATGCAATCAAGGCTCAGGCTTGACTCTTCAGAGATGAGATAACTGGGTCTGTGCTGTTTTAATGGCAAACCTAGAATTTGATCTAGTTTTCCTTCATGTCTGGATTTCTTTGCTTAGAAAGGTGGAGTAAGAGGCAACACATAAGCATAATCAACCCATTGGGGAATTCAGGTTCCATGGTTAGCATGACCCTGAATTGAATGTGACAGCACAGGTTTGTCTGCTATTACCACCAAAGAACATTAAAATCTTAATGCAATAACGGACTGCACTCCTGAGCAGTCACCCACATCTAGGCTCTGGGGTTTGCAGCACCTGTGGCTGTTCCCCTCTTCCCTCTCATATCTAAATAGCAGCAAGTGTGAAGAACCCCAACAGGTTGTACAGGAAGAAACTCCCTTTTTTAATACATATTTTACTTCTGGTGCAGTATCTAGCTTTGGCAAAGCATCTAACTTTTTAGACTTGTGAGAGTTTTATTTTCTGAAGAAATAACAAGTTCTATTTGTAACCAGCCTCGGAGCAATGATAATTATAACATCTGGAGACAAAGTGCCCAATTCTGCCCTCAGTAAAAGCCCACACAATAGGAATTTTACAGAAGGCTGACATGAAGAAAATGCAGTTACAAGAGCTCTGGAAATTAGCCAAAGCCTCATGTCAATAAAGGATGGTTGTTCAAATGTTATCTTTTCAAATTATCACCAGTCTTTGGATAAACTTCTAAACACAATTGCATGTGTCCAGCTGTGCTGACCTTAAAAACGTGGTATGAGGTCCACCTTTGTGTTTGAGGCATATTGTGCAAAATGGGACTCATTTAATTCCTTTAGGATCAACTAGGTTTGAGTTTTCTGATGAGAAAACAGGTGAGGTTTTGAATAATATTTGTGGGATAAAGGGGAAGGATAGACCTAGGAGTGGTCACTAGCATGGGGCTGGGGTTAAATGATTTGCTCAAGAACTCAGAGGATATCAGTGTTGGCATAGCTTCTTAGCCCAAGGTTTCTATCTCAATCCCCCATCCCTAAATTAAGGGCTAGTTGCACTCCCTTGCTAGATGGGATGCTGCAAAGATTAATATGTTACAGAATTGATGGTGCTTATATCCTACAGTAATGAAGAACATAAGGGTACCTGAGCAAAGTGCTCTTATGGGCAGTGATTAAAGCTTTCTAAGAATGACGCTGGCATTTTCTAAATTATAGAAGACTTTTCACATGTCTTCATGCTTCATACACAACTTTCCTCCTCAAAATTTTTCTTTGAGATGCTCACATACCCCAGTGATGAGCACGACTTACGTATGAGCATGGATAAGGTAAAGAAGAAAAAACAGGGAGGGAATGGAATACTGTCCTAGGCAGATGGGAAAATACCAATGTCTCTGTGAACTGGTGAAAAGGAGTGGGAGGATCTGTTGTTTGAGATCAAAGAAGCAAATTAGAGTGTCATGAACCTTAAAGAGACACTGGAAAAATCAAGGAAGTTTCTGGAGGATAACATTGAAGGTAGTTGATACTGAGTTTAAAGCACATATCTGAGAGTTAGGAGCCCCAAGGTCTAGCCCTGTTTGCATTGCAACCTTCTCTGGTGCTTGCTGTCCTGAACAAGCAAGGAGACTGTCTGAGGTGGTAGCTCTTTAGGCCAGCCAGTGTTTTTCAGTGCATATTCATGTGACTCCAGCAGAGACCTCTGAAAAATACCTATGAATTGGCACGGGGTAAAATTTCCTCCAGAGAATGCAGTTTTCTTTTGGTTTTTTTTTTTTCAGGGATGGCAATGGCATTTCAGCCTGGCACAACATGAGATATTTGTTACTGTCATGCACAAAAATGACTTTGACTTGTGGCTCAAAATGGTCTTTTTGTCTTGACTTTCAATTGCCCAGGAAAAGATGGGAAATTTCAGGCAAGATAGTAAGATTTCCTTTTGGAAGCAGGAGGTTATTTCAGATGGCCTAAGTTCCTTTTAAGCCTTTTTGTGTAATCACTGGAGAGAGACAGACCTGCTGTAAGCATAAGGCTTATGATTTTAGGGTCTTACTAAGGCTGTGAACAGGGAAGAGTCTGTCACTGAGAAGTGCAAGCAGCTTTTTATTGTGCTGTTTTTCTCTTACTTCTATACCTTTTTTTTCTATTTTTTTTTAGGTGGATTGTTTTCCCTTGTAATAGGTGGGGTGAATTGGCGATATTGGCCAGGTGGTATCTGTTCAGTTATATTCCTTCAGCTATTTCCTCTTTTGCAATAAATCTGGGTGGAGTGTTGCTAAGGGTGAAGTAAGCAATCACCATATTGACATTTGTGTGTGAAGCAGCAGTTGTATTCCTATTAATTTGCATGTCCTTAACATAATGGGGCATAACACAGGCAGAATGACAAAATTACTGTATCTGTTACTGCTTTTACTATTAATTTCCTAGGTGTAACATCCTTATCCTAAGCTCTCCTTGACTTGATAAAGAACCTCCTGTTGGTGGAACCTCACTGACAGAAACCGGGGGAGTAATGAACAATTATTTCAGATGTACTTTCAAGCACATTGAAATCAAGTTCCCAGGAATTTCAGAAGAAGGATTTCTTCTGAAATAGGCCTGCTAGTCTTCTCTGTGTAAAATGAAAGAGTTGGCACTAGGGAAGAGATCAGCACTTGCTGGGTATTTATTTGTGTCACTTGCAAAGGCCATGGTTATGCTTTCTAGGCACTGTGACAAAAAGAAGAGAGGGAAAGCATAGACTGAATACTAAAATGTCTTCTTGTTCACTATTCCTTTTTCAACTTGGTAAGAGTCTTTCAAAAATTTCAGTAGACTTCAGATCAACAGCTGCTATTCCAGGTAGTCTAGTAGTTGTGTTTGTGCAGTAAACTCACAAATGGCTAATACTGCAACTGGGAAGTCGGACACTCCTGAGAAGACTGCACACTCCTTCTTCCAAGTGCCACTGGAATTACACTCACAAAAACCTGTGAACTTAGGAGTCACACCCAGAGATCTTCTCATACATGATCAAGTCCTGCCCCATCTTTCCATGAGAGGCTGGCACTGTACATCACAACATCTTTTTTGTCAAAGAATCATAGAATAATTTAGGTTAGAAGCAACTTCTAGAAGTCATCCAGTCCTGCACCCCTGGGTTTTCTTGGGAAAGGACTCCAGGGTAAGCTTTGTCTATGTCCCTCATTTCTGACATTCTGCATCTTCTGGTCCTCCGGTCCTAACCATCTCCTCAGCTCTTAATGGCTAGATTTAGACTTCAGGACAAGTGTGATCTTGGTACCTAGACTGCCTGGATCAGCAGATGAGCTGGATGATAATTTCTGGCCTGGGTATTTACCTTTTGGTAGCCATGAGTATGCGTGTGGTGCCAGTTCTTGCTCTCATATGGATCATGGCTTGACTCAGATACATACCATATGAGATGTGGGAAATGTTCTTAAAATCCATAGTAAGATATAATTCAGCCCTGACCTGTAGTACTTCCTTCTTTGCTGCTGCTGAACTGTTCCAGGAAAGCAGCTGGATTTGTGTCCCGTCCTGGACTTTCCAAGAAGTTCCCTAGCTCATTTAAGTTCCCTGACCTTGGCCACTACCAAGCCAAACTACATATGACTGACTATTTACACAACTTATTTAATACCAGTGTTATATGGCATGAAGTTGAATGACTTTGATGAAATACAGCAATTATCCCAAGATGTGCAGCATAGGGTATTGCACTTCTGAAATAAATTAACCTTATCTGCAAAAATCGTCAGTTCTGCTGGGAAAGCAAAGGGTAATAAGCTTAGGCATCTCTTTGGTGTTAGTAAGCAATCAACAGTGAAAAAGCTTAATTTTCATTCTTTTTTTTAAACATCCTTGATCAATTGCAAAAGCAACATACAACAACATTTTGGAATATCTCTACATCTTTCCTGTTTTCCCAACTCCAGTGACAGTTAAGTGAATCTTCATGTGTATATACTATTTTCATTAGTTAACATTTTACATTGCCGTAAGTATATTAATCCAACCTTGCTTTCTAGCAGTGGAGAGAAGAGACTATATTCTCTTGCTGCAGCTACAGTCTCTGGCTAGGAGATGAAGCGAAGTCAGAGGCAAGGCCTAGCTGTTCTGCCTGCATTGCTTTCAAGGTGAAAAACTGACTGTACTCTCAGGTGGAGCAATTTGGGATGAGACAGTACTGGCAGTGTAGTAATGTAATCCTAGGAACCCACCACATCCTGCATACAGATTTGTCAGACCTTGTGCTTGGAGCAGCACGCTGAGCCGAGACATGCACTGAAACAGGGCTTCAACATATTGATCACGAAACAGACAATATAAAAAGGTCCTGTCTGTGTCACGCTTCTTTGTTCCCAGAGAAGAGTCTCATGTTGTTAAAATGCAGTTCTATGGTCCATGTTATGAACAGCACTGACTTCATTTTCAGTGGTGTTATAAAGTCTCATTTTGGATCCCGTGGCACAAAGTGACTGCCATGGGCCCTCTGGAAAGGACTTTCAGCTCACAAAAGCTCACTCCCACAAGAGCCCACGCCAGCGTTTCCCCCCTTTGGCAACCTGGCAACTGGGCTCCTTCAGCACACTAGCCCCATTACGCTTGCACCAGCATCAACTACGTCCTTGTCTACCTCTACAAACTACCAAGCTCTCGCTTATTTCAGGACCGTATTTCAAACATGGCCTGGGTCTGCTGTTGTTCAGGTCCAACCTGCACTGGCAACTTTAGGAAACCTCTAAATGCTGCAGTCCTCCAACAGTACCAGTGGTGAAACAGCCAAGCAACGCTAGCCATGGCCTTCAGCAACCTCGTCTATCTTTGAAGCTGCCCTTTCTTGGAGCAGCAGGCTGGACTTCCAGATGACCTTGAGAGGTCCCATCCAACCTCAATTATCCTGCAGTTCTGTGAAAATTCAGTAGCACGCTATCCCTCTCCCCCATACACAGGTTTCTGTGGAAAGCCGCAGGTACTGGCACAACGGCAGTGAGTGTATACTCAGCCCCAATGCTTGGGGCTCCCATGGCTGTGAGATGTGTTGTGGGCTGGCTCTGCCCCATGGTCAGGAAAGAAGCTCTGTACAGAGACAGTGATCTTGCCCTGTGTTCAAGGTGAACAAGAAAGTGCAAGTCTTTTGCAAAGCATGGCTGAGAGGCAGTGATAGTGGGACTGGGCTCGAGCCCAGCTGGTAACTAACGTTACACTAGTCAGTGTGGTGCTCGCTTCACTGTAGTTTCCTTGCCGATTTAGGTCTTGTTTGCTTTCCAGTCCAGGTCAGTATCCAGTTTGGACATAAAAAGAGCTGAAACTATGCGATTAAGCAATGATTACTTGGACTGCCAGGTTTTTGAAAAAAGACTCTCTCCCTTACTACTGGGTGGTTCATCCAGTGTCCTGGGAAATGGGGCCCTGATCCATGAAAGGATCTCTCTGTGTTACAAAAAATGAAGTGTAGCATTAAGCTTCATTGAAAGCAGTTGAGCGAGAGGTGAGAGAAAATTTTCTGTCAAAACTACAGGTTATTTTTCAGTTAAGTGGATGTGTTTGTATACATAAAACATCTCCTTTTCACAGAAGATGTAGATTAAAAAAGAAGAAGAAATACTAAATCCAGAAAATGTTGGCCATTGGTCTTTGTTAAAGGAAAAAAAGAGACAATTTCTGTGGGGGTAAAAGTTCACTCAAGGCCAAAGTAACTAAACTGAGAAAACTGAAGTCAAAAAGGCTAATGCATTTCCTGGTTTGCTAAGATTGAAGTCATGCTAGTTTTCTACTAGCTGGTTTTATTTAGTTCTTGAGAGGATCTAGTGTCCATGATGATAAGGAGAAATGATTAAACACAAATGCTTTCTCTTTTCTTGTTCCAGCAATTGAGTTCTAATACTCCTTAGCTACCATTACCCTTACAGACCATTTCTTCTGCTTGAAGATGAGTGGTTGGATTTATCAGAAAATTGTACTGATATGAGATTTGGCTGTAATTCCAGACAACAGTCAGCTGTTGGTACAAGTGAGACTCCAACAACTTCATTAAGTTGCAGCAGTTTTAGGCTAGCTTCCTGAGTTTGAACGCCTGTCCTTCCTTATGACAGGCAGTTTTTTTTTTTAATAACTAGAGTATTGTTTTTTAAAGGGAGAGACACCAGGATGTTGTATTTGTTTACAATAAGCACTTCTCACTGTTAATGAAGAGAGCTACCCGCAATAACTGTTCAGGTTGCATACCCACTTCTTCAATGACACTGGAGCTTCATAATGTACAAAATCCCACCAAAGGCTGGAAGCAGAGCCCAGTCTACTGCAAGGTTGAAAGCAAATTATTTTTTAAAGATTATTTCTGTTTATATAATGAATGATTTGCACCTGATTAGGGAAATCCCAGATTCCTACAAAAGCTAAAGAATAAAAATTCTACATAATCCAATGGGATAGCTTCAGGGGTTAAAAAGAAAGGAGTATTTTCATTAAGTGTTATAACTGGTACTTACCAAAGGCCAGTGGTGACCCTGCTTTTAGGGCTGGAGGTCTCTCAGCGTAGTTACTTCTATTCCTGGTTTCACTGCTTGGGGTGGTGCTGGCAGAAGGTTTCTTTAATATTTCCTCAATGGAAAAGGACAGGCTGGGCTTCCCCTGGCCAGCACACACCTGGGGGTCTGTCATCTTCCTGCCAAAGTGGCCAGAGGGCAGAGAGTCCTCTTCTGCTCTCCTGGCTCTTGATGCACCCCGAGAAACATGCAGCTGGGAAGGTGCGCGTCTCTCCCGACCTGTGCCCGGCTGACCTGCAGGAGTGCTGGGAGGAGAAACAAAGGCGACCCACGAGTGAGCACACATGCGTGCTCCTCTCTGCCGATCAGCTTGGGACCAAGACCTGCGCTCCCGTGTCTGGGGAAGACAGCATTAGAAGTGGAGGTGAAAAATCTTACCAACCCCACCCACTGCCGAACGTCCCCCAGCCAGTGTAGATTTGCAGAGCTCTGAACAATCATGTGGCCATCCCAGGAGGAGGTGTGCTCCTCGCAGACCTGGGCAAAAAATGCCCTGGGAAGGGTTGCTTCTTGTTGGTAAATCCTGTTTGTGGGGCAGTTATCCTCTTCTGCTTTCAGGCTGAAATCTGTGACAAGCCCACTGGATTTGTACTATTACAAAGTTAAGAAAATAATCGGCAGGACAAATACTTGTCCCTTGTGCCATTTACTAGCAAGAGAGACACCCTGTAAACTTCTCTTACATACAAGGAGGTGTCACACATGGAAACCTCCCTCACCAGCAATCCCCAGGTTATCCATCAGCCATCCCCCCCCAGCCATCAGCTTTGGTTCAGATTCTCTTTTCTTCTACTTTGAACTTTCTAAACAAGTGCTTTTCAACATCATCCCATTTTATCAGTCACAAGAGAAAAAGACATGCCCCTTGCAACATGCTTAGGAATAGGAATTAGTGCCCTCTACCCCCCACCTGTACTCCTAAAGATACAACATTATTTTCTTTCTCTCCTGAGCTGTGAGGCAAGCTAGCTTGATAATCGCAACCAGCCGCTTGCACCTCCCAGCCAGGCGTCCACCGCAGGGGGAGAAGATTTCCCGGATAATGTGGATGAATGCCAGCGATTCCTCTCCTGAGCCGCTTCTATCTTCTCATTAATTTTTATTTTGGGAGGAATGTGTGGTTAGATACAGTCCCATTCCTTCCCTCTCCCTGCCCCCACTGGCATTTCTTGCCTTCTTCTGGGATTGCCCCTCACCTTTTAAATTTCTATGGTTGTGTCTCCCTCTCCTGCTGGTTCTCCTCTGCACCTTCCTTATCGGGCTCTTATAATTGTATTGGCAGGCCCTGCCTTATTTATCCAATGAACTGACAATTCTTGAGCTGATATCCCATCATATGACTGCTTCATGGACTGGAGACCAAAATTACTGTGTAACCAGGGGGCAATAAACAACACCTGATAAGATGAAAGGCTTTCAGCTTTTTCCAGATCCGAGATACTGGAAAAGAGGTGGGGGCGGCGGGGAAAAGAACAATGAAAGAGGTAAAAAATGGTGCAGCCAGTCGTAATGAAGCATATTTAATTATCTGATTTTATTAATCAAGCTTCTCCCCAGGCGACAGGGTAGACAAGCAAGTGTCTTTCACACTGATGAAATGCATGGGGCAGAGTGGGAAGTGCTTCTCCTTGTTCCCTTTGCATCCCTCTGCCCAGTGGCTCAATGGAGCCATTTGTATAAAGGAGGATCCCCTTTGTGTAAAGGGAAAGCCTTCCTGGTTGTGTGATGAAGTGGCAGCTGTTGTGTGGGTGCAAAAGGTCTTCTGGCTCTCTCTGTAAGCAGAGCACACCTTGCCATTTCAATTGATGCATGGAGGGGGATGCTGCTCTGGCCAAGCCATCCTCTCCTGCTTTGCTGCTGGTGCCTGTAATTCTGGCTGGACACACAAAGAGGGATGTCTTTCCCTTCTCTGCTTAGGCAGAATGAGACAGTGGGTAATTTATGGGCTGAGAAGAGGTGAGTATATCATCTATATGCAGAGGGAAGGGAAAGAAAGACACTCTGAATCTACACCCTGGATGAAAACTGCCTGTTTAATAACAGGGTTCCCCTTTTTCTGTGTGATTCCTGATTCAAAACCCGTGAAAAAGTGCAAGGAGAAACCTGGTGCATTCTTTTACAAATGCTTTACTTTCCCTACTCAGCTTGCCTAAGGAACTAGAAAAGGGACCACTCTTCTTGCCTTTACTGGCTTCCTATAGAGCAATGGCTTCAAATCTTACTTCCCAGATGTCATGAGTTGAATGTCCTTGACTCAGCCTCCAGTGTATTAATTTAGCACATATGACAGTGTCTGGACTCTCTAATGTTTACTGTGCTACCTTTTATCTGAAAGCTTTCTGGCACAGGGCAACCAGCTCTAGGGACAAGGAGCTTCTGTTTTTTAAGCCTCCCCTGCTGTCCATTTTTCCAAAGGCTCTATGTAGGTGCAGGAGTGAAGCCCATGGATTTGTCTGCTTCAGTTTCCAAGTGAAGCCCAAGAAAGGACACATTTCCCTTTGCTGTGGAAAGCTTTGGCTTTGGTTTGTTACTAAAGCCTGTTTGTGTTTAAGGGGCTCATTTCTTGCTGCAGGGGGAGGAGGAGGATTTAATGGGAAAGTCTGATAGGTCCCAACACTGCTTATGGGAGGACTTATATCTTTGGAGGTCACTGACTGGGTAAATCAGTCTAGAGACTCTCAGGGCAAAAAATACACCTCCCATCCCTCCTCTTTGCTCCAGCTCCATTTTTGCTGAGTTAAATACACACCGTTTTGAAAGGAAGAAATGTAGCCTTATGACAGTTATGTCTCTATGAATGCTCACCAGCTCCCAAAGAAATCCATGTGGCTCCATGTTAAAAATTTTCTGAAGAAAAGAGAGCTGAGACAGGCACACTCCAAGTTTTCCTCTCAGTGAAATACCTTTACTCAATGATCACACTGACAACACATACCAAGTGAAACCACAGTATCTCCATATTCAGAGAGTATATGCTGCCTGTCTCCACTGCCTCCAACTTACTCTGGGTAGGCACCTGCTGAGACAATGCTGTAGTCCTCTGTCACAAAATCAAACCGTGCATGTTTGTATAACTATTCTGTCTTAGTCTGCGACTTTACACCTCCCTGCTGCTTGCAGGGACAAGTTGATTTTCTGTGTTCGTTTAAATGAGATGCGCACATGCAAATTTACAACTTGAAAGCTTCCTTGTGAAGGCTTTACTTTTGTTCTGTCTTATTGTATCGTTCTTTTTATTAAAACTGAGGGCAATGCCAACTGAGAAATATATTTTTGTTCTTCTATACAGAAAAACACAACAAGCACTAAAGTAGGAAATAGGATGCATAAGTGACAACTCATGAAAGGGGATTAGAAAGCAGCAGTGTAATGATGCATAAATCCTATGTTTTGCGTACAGAAGTTTCTTCAGAAAAAAATGCAATTTGATATCAAAATGTTTAAATAATACCAAAAGACTTGAACATTTTAGTATTTTTTAATACAAAAATGGAAAAATAATGATAAATACTATTTCATTAACTAAAAAATGAAATACTTCCTTTGGAATGACTGCTAGTTTGGAATTTCTTTGCTTTGTATTATGTTAAAATAAAGATGAGTGGTAAAAAATAGAAGCTTGAAATGCAAATGGACATTTTGCAAATTAAAATAGTTCAGTTGACCCCCTTTTTCAAATGATTGAGTTGCTGAAATGTTACAAATTATTTATATTCAAAACAAGAAATTATTTACTTTTAAACTACCAAAGAATGAAGAAGTTATTTTTCTGCCAAGTTCTAATATGATGGCTTTTGTAGGGTACTTTGGGGATATTTTTACATTTCTGCTTGACCTGGAAATGCAGATGACTCTCATTTGTTACAATTATTTTGCTACCTGTCTAATTTAGTCTATAAATTCCTTGAGGCAGGAAACACATTTTCCCCTGGGTTTGCTGAGCTCTGAAGGCAACTCTTTACACCAGAAGGCAGCTGTCTAGAACAAAATAATGGTGTGTTGATTTTCTCAACTCGTCCTGCCTATGCCAGGCAAATCTAGAGGTCCACAAAGCCTGTGAGGTTTTTAAAATATGGTGTGCTTTCAGAAAGTGAAAAATCCTGGATGTGTGGACTCAAAATCAACTTGGAATCAATACTTGGGAGTTCTTTGTCCTATATGGCCTGTCTCAAAGAGGAAGAAGAATTGTATTTATGCTGTCAGTCAGGAAGCATGACCGTTCCTGCCCCACTGGTCTCTTCCTCTGAATAAAGACGATAAAGGGACGATATTCCACCCGATGCCTCTGAAACATCTCCTTTAAGCTCCCACTTTTGTATGTAAATCGGAGTCAGAGCTGTCCAGTGTTTATGCACAGCATGGATTCTGCAGCTCACAACACCTCACCTCTGAGGGCTTCTGCTCAGTCAGCTGTTCAGAGCAAGTCTACGAGCTCAGGAAGTCAGGGGCACTGGTGCATAGGTGCACCGGCAGTTGCCAGTGATGGTGCAGCTGCAAATTGCCCACATCACCTCTGGAGCCTCATGTCCTTGTAGGTTGTCTTCCATCCTTTATACCTTACTGGACTCTGACAATCTCCCCAGTGACAGCTGAGCTGCTCTGATCTTCTCAAAGTTCAACAGCTGGCAATGATCTAGCAGAAAGCCCATGCAGCCTGCCTTCTGGAGTCCTTTTAACCTCAGATTTATTAGCCTTGTTGTCTCTGTAGATTTCTCAACAAGCTCATAAATTAGAAATATTAATAAAAGGGACACTGTAGGTTTAAACTGATAACATTTATTATGTTTTTTTTATGGCACAATTATTATCAATTGACATTTAAAATGGTATCATCATCCATCAAGGTGAAATGGGCTCAGAAAGATATTTCTCCCAGGCCAAAAATAATAACAGCAGCAGCAGGACTGCAAGAGAGGAAGCACACAAACAGTTTGAGTCCAGGTCACTGATTACATAGTTTGAAGGTGTTTTTTAGTAACTTCACCCTCTGTTTAACCTGTTCTTGTATTTCATAATGCTGTTTCTCCCCTGCCAGGCCCCTCATCCCTTTGTAGAGGTTTTTCTATCAAAAATCTTTAGTTAATCCATGATGGGGAGCCTGGCTCTTTGCTTTGAATGGAGCAGGAGCTGTTGTATCTGGGAAGGGCTGGAGAGATCAAAGGTTGTCCTTTTCATAGCAATTCAGGCCTCTGAGCAGCAATTGCCATGGAGAACTGTCCGGCATGGCTATAAACTGGCTTTGATCCATCTGCTGTTTGACTGACAGAAAGTTAAAAATAAATAAGTAATGTGCTTAATGTAGCCCATCCTTGCAAACATGGGAAGAACAACAATTCTCTCCCCACCTACTGAAGGCAGCTACAGAGGCTACATGTACAGAAATAAAAATAATTCTCCAGGAAAAAAAAATCTCCAGGAATCGATAACAGAGTAAAACAGAAATCCCTGACCTCTAGCTCATTATTTCAAATTGGTTGTAGTTTGGTAGTGAATAAATGTCTGTAGTGATGCATGAAAATGAACTTCCCATGTCCCAGAATGGTTCTTCATCACCCAGATGTGGAGAAGGCACTGAATCCTCCCATGAATCACTAGCGCTATGCTGGACTGCTGTTGTTTCATAGTGGTAACTGCAATTAAAGAATTAGACCTTCACTGCATTTTCCATTATGGAGATGCCCAGCAGAAGATAATCTTTTTAACAGTGCCATGGCAAGCTGTCTCATTTGCCAATGGGGAGGAGACTGGCACTTCCAAATGGGCAATTCAAGCTATCCTCAGGTAAATGCCTGAGAGAGATATTCCTAACCTCCCCAAAAGCACTTGTCTGTCTGTATTTTCATGAGAGAAAGCCTCAAGAAATAGCTTAGATTAATTATCTGAAAGTTAGGTGCCTGGAGTATGGTGCCTGCCCCACCCCTTCAAATCGACTGTGCAATGCACTGATTGGGAGTGTGAGACTGACCTTTTTTGTCCTGTGTTCTTAGCCATGTGTTCACTGGACTGTTTGGGTTTGGTAGACAGCTTTTTTCAAAGTGCTTATATGAAAAAGTGCACACAAACAAAGTGAGCCTAGCAGTAGGCAGAAGTCAGTGGGGTTGAGCTGACCATCAGTGTCTTGGCTGTATGGGAAACGTTTATGCTGTACTAATGGGGTGGAGCTGCCAGCTATTGTCTCATTCCTGAGAAGAATGGTCTAGAGTCATTCACCTCCTGGGTACAGTTTCATGGGAAGTAGCCTCCTACATGCTGGGAGTATTTTGAGATTTCAAGAGATGCTCCTACACCAAATCAGAACAAAGGTCAAACTCTCTAGGACTCAAAAAAAAAAAAAAAAAAAAAGTTTTTTTTTCCAGTTCATTAACCTCAGCTCAATAAAAACATTTCATTTTGATAACAATAAAATGTTATGTCTTGCTATTGAACTTTCAATTATTTTTTCACCATAATTACCTATTTTTAGATAAACAAGTAATCTCAAACATGGAAAACCAACCTTTTAAAAACTATTGGAACAACATGTTTCAAGAATTTGAAGAATTGCACAGTCTTTTTTTTTTTTTAAAATGAATAGTGAATCCAGACAACACCAACCTGGTTGTGCAGAGCAAATGCATGTGTTTGCTGCTGACCCAGTTTCCTGGTCTCCTAGATGCAACTGGAAAATCAGCTGTTTGCCAGAAAACATTCAGGAAAAGTTATATTATGCATGATTTTCCTAAGGCTGCTGTCTGTCCTGATTAACAGGAGGCATAGTTAACTACCTAATCATATTATATTGTTAAACTCACTTTTTTCAAAGGCTTTTCCTCTATTTCCATGGCTGTTTTTCTCAAATCCAGTAGTCCAGTCTGTGAGGTATCCTGGAAAGCAGTTATTGCATAGATAATTTATGTGGGAATAAAGAAATTCTATATTGCATGCGTAACAGGGGTTTTATCTGTCTGGAATGGTCACAGATTTCAGTGTGTACCGGTTTGCCAACCTTACCTTTCTCTAAAATTGCTTTGCTTTCCGCAAGAAAAAAGCGTTATTGTGTCATAAAGTTCCCAACTGGCTCTGACATCCTGCATGGATTTTAACCAGTCAACACCAGTTCATTGAATAGGCTTTGCAAACAGTATTGTGAAACAGTGCTTTAGTTACCAGTAGTTAATTCAATGTTCAGGCTGACAGACCCCGTATTAGGTGATCACTGCTTGAACCATTTCTACCTCTCAAAGCCAAGCAGGAGAGGACAGTGTGTCCTGTGGGACAGCACACAGGGGCTGCAACAGCCCAGGTGGGGAAGTGAAAATTGTCTTACATCCTTGTCTTCCACTTTAAGTCGAGTCATCCCCATGGTGAAAAGATGTCACAGAATGCGAAGTGATACTCTTATCCACCTGATTTCCATGCAAACATTCTCCTGCAGTTACTTGACACAGTAAACCCCATGATTTACAAGCCAAGAACAACCTCAATTTTTTGCATATATGGGCTTCTGCAGCTTTGCAGGTTGGGAAAGAATTACAGAAATAGAACCAAACCAAACCAAACTGAACAGAATAGAACAGAGTATTTCAGTTGGAAGGGACCTACAACAATCATCTAGTCCAACTGCCCGACCAATTCAGGGCTGACCAAGTTAAAGCATGTTATTAATGGCATTGTCCAAATGCCTCTCAAACATTGACAGGCTTGGAGCATCGACCACCTTCCTAGGAAGCCTGTTCCAGTGTTTGACCACTCTCTGGGTAAAGAAGTGCTTCCTAATATCCAGTCTAAACCTCCCCTGGCTCAGCTTTGAACCATTCCCATGCGTCCTATCACTGGATATCAGGGAGAAGAGATCAGCACCTCCCTCTCCACTTTCCCTCCTCAGGAAGCTGAGTGTACTCTACAGAGTATACAATATCTATAAAGAAAGCCAGTAAATTAAAATCAGTTAAAGGCTGGTCACTAAAGCCCTTTTTTTCAGATAACTTATTCTAGAAAGCACAAGAGAAGCTGTCCTGTCTTCTTTAAACTTCAGACTTCCCAGCCCTAGACCTGCAGTTTTAAAGAAATTAATAATGGGAAAAGTGAGAATTCATGCTTTTTCCTGTTGAATACCCGAAACCCTATTTATCCCACAAAGTGTAGGGAGTGAACTGATCCTGATCCAGGCCCTGCTGGACCAGACATCCTCTTGCCTCATGAGACCTTAAGTATTATTTCAGGATGAGCTGGGAGCTGGGATGGTTTGTATTATCGAATTTCCCTGTAGGTCCTGAACAAGAATGGCAGGAGGGCATGAAGATGTGTCCTCAGAGCCATACAAAGGAAGTCCCAAGAGGAGAATAAACTCTTTGTTGGCAGAGGAGTGAGAGCAGTAGACAAAAAAGTCTGGATAGCAGGAGAAGATACTGGGCAGGAGCAAGACACATCAACTGAGCAGACTGGGGGATACTATCCTTGCAACCTGTGCTGTCAACACATCATCTTCATCAGTGCTAAAATTCAGGTCAAACTCCATGAGAGAGAGTAAAAGAGATTGCACTGTAGTGATTCATTAGTTCTGCTTACAAAACCTGGGGATAATGTCATTTCCAAATTTAGACAATACATCAAAATTTCAACCTGTGCCAGGGACAGTCGTGTCGGGCTGGCCAGATGGCAGAATGGCAAAACAAGCAAACAGTCCACTGAGGCCTGGCAAAATCTTAGGAGAGCACAAGATATCTGGGTACAGACTAGAGAAGGAAAAATATCACCTGCAGGCACACAAAGGAGACATTCATCCACGTACTGAGGAGATATGAGCCCCTCTTGCCTCACAGTGCTCTCCCCTCCTAGCCAGCCCTCTCCCAGGCTCCTTTCCTCCACTTTAGTAGCATTGCAACTTTCCCTGTCCTCTCCCCGGGGATCCTGAGAAAATGATGAAGTGTACAATATTCCTAGGCTTTCAGCATTTTGTTTTGTTTAATGGGCTCCAGTGGGAGCTCCTATTAATCCACTCTAGAGACAAGAGCTTTTTTGTTGTTGTTGCTGCTGCTGTTGTTATTTGCCCCCTTCTGCCTGAGGTAGGTCATGAATTGTGTGCCTGATGTTCTTCCTCACTCCTGGACTTCCCTGTGATGTCCCACAGGGGCCCATTAAGAGCTTCCTTGCTGCATGCCTCCAGAGAAAGGCCAAGTGCTGAAGTGGCAGAGGCAGGGGAAGAGAGAGGCTCTTGTGGCTCAGGGAATTACAGGATCTTTGGAGGGGAGCAGCAAGTCACCATTAGGGTTCAAATAAGGGCAGGACACCTCGAAAGCTACATGGGCGCATGGGGGTCTGCCGGTGAGTTCAGTTGCACAATGGAATAAATTGTCCGATTACAGGGCAAAAGTATGGTTTGGGTGCTTTTCCTTCTTAAGTTGGTCTCTGAGTCATGGTGTTTCCACTCATGTAGTGGCACGAGAACTCAGACTTCAGGGAAATGGACACTTCTGACCTGCAACTGACTGCAGGTCCTTCTGTGGTCTGGCCCACAAACTACACACACTCAAGCCAAAGTTTGTTTAGCTCCAGTTGCTAAAGCTGCCTGTGCCTTTGGGGCAGAAAAGTCCTGGTTTGGTTCCCCTGAGTGACACCTAACATAGCCACTTTCATGCATGTCAAATAAATTTCCTGCAGGAAGCCATCCCATGTTTTTATAACCACAGACATTTTAAACATATTTCTGTATTTTCTGATGTGCTGCTGCCACAGGCTATGAAAATTGTTTGGGCTATATAGTTGGCTTTTTTTTCTTTTTCCCTTGCAGTTTGCAGCAGGAAAGCAACCTTTCTGTATTTGTGTGCCAACCTGGCCTCTCTTCAAGTGCACTGTCTGCTTTTTATCCATAAAATCACATACCGGAAAGTCCGTCTAAAGAACATTAGCTGAGGCTGCAGAGTCAAGTACTGGAAAGCTAAAGCAATGCCAGACTTGAGATTGCTTCTGCTCATACATTAAGAGACAGATGCATTAGGGCATACTAAAGGCTGATGTCCTGAGTCCTGCAGAAGGTGGGAGGATCTGTCTCACAGGCAGGACCGATGAATTACCTGAAAAGTGGCTCATTTGTATGAACTCTTTCTTCCTCAGCCATGGTGCCCAACCCCCTTCCCTCTGCTCATTTTGGTCCATTGTCTGTGTCCTCTGCAACTCCCAGTAGGTACGAAAACCACGATGGCTGTGGCACAGGCCACGGCACTCTGCTGCAGACAGGGGAAGAGGAGGAGGAGGAGGCAGATGAGGATTGCCTCGTTCAGACAATCTCTGAGAGGGATGAAAGGGCATTTTGCAGCCCAGAGGGCAAGAGGGGTTCTGAGGCTAATACTTCTATTCAGGAGCTGCTAGGTAGATTGCTCCTCTCTCTGGTTTGTTCCTGGCTCATTCAGCTTCCTTTGGTGATGAGCTGTCAGTCACTGCTGGTGAGGCACTGAAAAAGGGCTACAAAGTAGTGCTATTTCTGATCCAGTAAATGTTTCCACAGCCCACCCTGAGGAGAAAATGAAAATTTACCCCCTCTGTCTCAACAGAGTGCAGAGCAGCTGAGCTGTGCATGGGCAAAGCAAGGCACTGAGAAGTCCCCTTGCATAGGCAAAGAGAAATCTGGTCAAGGATGGATGAGGGCTGTTAGGTGCATCTGGTGCAGGATCTCCCCCTCTCCCCCTACCCCTGCCAACACTAATGGTAATGTAACAAGGCAGTGAGTTTCCTTTCTGACTGAATACTGAAGGTCATTTGCAGTTTAGGTTGCCAAAAATAAAACTAATTGGCTGAAATGTTCCATTTAGTTGTATCATTATGGGAGTAAGTTTTGAAAAATGAAAACATTTTCAGATTCTCAGTGCTCTTTTTATGAAATTCATGAAAACAGCATTTTTAAAAATGAAAAATCTTTTCTGTCTTCTTTATTTATTTATGAAAAAAAAAAGTCCCTGTAATTTCCCTTTAGCTTTAGGTACAGCCCTTCCCTCTGCTGGATGCTGACAGCAGATTCAAGCAGATGTTGCTCTATCCGTGACATCCAGGTTGCCATTTTCAGCTTTCCTTCATGTCCAGGAGGGCTAAAAGCATTTCTCAATAATGAAAACATAGATGTTGTCATCAAAGCAGAGCTGGAGCCCCAGGCACATGCCTGTGCATTAATCTGTCCTGGGCATCATGTAGATTTGTTCCTCTGGCTCTGCAAAGCCTTCTATGTGCTTTATTCCACAGCAACTTCCCTGCAGACACCACATACTAATTGCCATCCCTATACTGTTGACATGACTAGGTGAATACACAAGACAGTCACTGTCAGCTTTCGTGGGTTTTTTTTTGTAAATACTTTTCTAAATTTCGTTTACACGCTAGTATACTAATAGTAGAGGTGAGATGAGTTTAAGGATCAGTTTATAATTACCCGTCACTTCCTATTTTAAATAGTAATTTTCTTTTACACCTTTGGGGAGCTAAGAAGAATATGGAATGTAAACTCACATTATTTTTACGTCTCCAAATCTGTCACCTTTAAAACAGTGCTCAGTTAACAATATGTATAGTCTGTCACTAGACTAACAATAGTGACACAGGAAGTGTGTCTAGATCTCTTTTCATATTCTGGCATTGGTTATTTAGAAATTGTACTAAATAAACAAAACTACTGCAAAGGAATTTGAATGCTGCATTCAAGCATTCTCCTGCTTATACCTGAAGATCTATAGTTTCACTTAAACATTTAAAAAAAATTGAAACGCTGTGTGTTCAGGGCCCAACTTGGCTCCCGTAAAAGTCAAATAAAAAGTTCTTTTGATTGAAATGGTGGCTGGATCAAGCTTGCAGCATGTCTGTGCTTTTTCATTAATACTCAAGTGTTAGAACTACCAAATGCACCTGAAATATTAATTTTCTGAGACTGTATTTTGAATTCAAGAATTCTGAAGATGCACATTTTGGACTTGGGACTTATAGTTTATAATAGAAATATCACATTCTAATAAAAATCCACCTCAGGCATAACAAGCTAAACGGCTAAATATTCAGTTGACTCCACCTTAATACATCACAGCTACACAGAAGTAAAAAAACTGCACACACACATACATAAAAACAGAGTCATACATAGCCAAGGACTGTTTTCTCTTGATAATGCAAGGTAATAGCGATACAGATGGCATAACACAATTCGCAAAAAGCAGTAAGACAGCTGGCACTGAATGCATTTGAAATAGGGTAGAGAGCATACAGGGAGGATACAATAGAGAAGGAGATGTGGTGAGAGACCATGTCAGTGCATACATGTTCAAGTCAATGTCCAGCAGAGACAACGTCCCACTTGGGACCATGCAGCAGCATGCAAGTGTCCTGTTTGGATGTGGAAATAGCACAGCTGTTCATGTGGAACATCCATGGGTGACTCTGCACAGTTAATACCCAGCCTGGATAATGGGCATACAGAGAATCAAGGAGAGCCGCAGCATAAGCTTTTTATTTCCTGCTTCACCCTCAAAAAAGACAGTCTCTGCCTACCACAAAAATCTTTCCATTAAGAACTTTTCACCATGTGTAACTGAGCTAATCAAATCCAGGATACTTCAGTCCAATGAGAATGCAAGGGTACTTAGTCTGTGGACCCAGCCAGGCTCCACTTTTTTTGTAGCAAAGATTAATCCAGCTTGCATATCTCTTCTATTTGCAGCTGGAGCGGGGAGAAAGATGGGCAAACAATGTCTTAAACCTCATGTCCCATCTGGTTGCTTAACCTGACTCCTGCCTGACCAGTTTGCAGTTGCTCTTTAGTGCTAATGGTCAGCTTCTCCTCCCCGTTTTGTCTCCACAGTGAATGGTTGACAAATCTTCCTGGTGACCTTTTAGAAGACCAGATACATAGAGAGTGTTTTAAAGAAACAGAGAGAGAGAGAGAGAGAGAGAGAGAAGGTTTGCACAGGCTTCTGTCTGTGATGAGGAAACTCTGATGAGTGCACCTTGAGAGTATTTTTATTTGCCTCCTGAGAGAGAGAGGAAGAGAATGACAACAAGCATTTGTTTAGTGACCTTCTGCAAGACAAAACATGACCAACAAATGATCTGTGTACTTTTTATGTCCATGCAGCCAAGATTCCTGCGTGGGGTGCTAGCTGAGTATCCCTGGACCACAGCTCAAGTACCGGACTGCAAGTACAGTTTCTGTACTGCTCGTGTAGACTTAGCTCACAGCTGAGAAAAGCACTAGGGTTTGGTTGACATTAATACAGTGCAGTGGGAGCATTTGGAGGAACACAGACAAAAGGAGTGAAGACATTTGCAATTTCTGCAATGTACCTGATTCATGTGTTGGCTGGCCTGGAGTATTGATCAGGTGAGGTTTTGCTTTTTTGGCTTACAATTACAACTGCTACAAAGCTTTCTGATTGACGATGATTTAATGCCTCATTTGGCACCTGAAGTTTCACCCAGGCCAAACAGCACGTGTACTAGGTGAGAGGAAAAGGGAATGGCTCTGTGTCTTCACAGGCCCTCCTTCACATCACGGCTGCATTAAACCTTGCAGCAGGTCCTCTCTATGCAAAGTCGAAACATGTAGCCTTCAGACCAATAGCCTGCAGTCACAAATAAAGGTTGGAAACTGTGGGCTTGGAAACATGCTCCAAATTGATGTGATTTTCTACTAATGTGGAGACTGTAGTTATATTATTCACTGAGTTTTCAGTCTGTGTTTGTTTACTTGTCCTAAATTTAGCTTTCACCTGGACTTCTTAAGGCACTAGACTGAGTTTACAGATCACCTCTCCTTTAGCACCTAAGAACCTCCTTGTGCTAGGTGCTGTAAAAGTATAGAACAAGGAGACACTTCTGAGTGTAAGATGAGAGGTGCCCAATTAATGCAGTATCTTATGAAAACAAAAATGTTACAAAAATCTTGCTATGTCTTCATGCTGCCCTTGGTGGAAGGGGCTGCACTACGATGAGCTAAACCATGGATGTAGTTTGAGCATTTTTATCTGAACTTCCTTCTAGTTGCATCAGGGCATGTCAGCACCTAGAAGGTGATACAGAGATGTACGGGCTAGTTTCAAACATGCTGGTTCCTCCTCATAGGATTATGCTGAACTTTGCTGTACTGAGATGCTGCTTCTAAGATGCATGGAACTATCTGAGTTAGCACAGAGTCCCAAACAGGCTACCTAGTCCTGTTCCCGGGAGTGAGCCTGGTGAAGGACTTGTCTTTCACAATGCTGGCTTTTGCATCAACACACAGTGCTGCCCAGAGCGAGGGAGATGAACCCTCCATTCTCAGTGCCCTCTCTCTAAGCAAGTGAAGAATTAACTAGAAAGCTACTTCTTTCTCAGCTTTTCTCAGTCTGCACTGTACAGCACAGATGGCTAGTCTGCCAGCAGTTAGTAGCATGCTAACAAAAGCACTGAGCTCTGAGTTACAGCAGATAATAAGTTCTCAGATGAAAAGTACTAGCCTTGCAGGGTCCTGGGCTCCCTGTTCATTAGCTATTCCTCTTTGAGATCTTCAGTTTAATTTTCTTCTCCCACCTCCCTTTGGGGAAGATGTTAACAGAACAGCAAACAGGATTTATTTTTTTTCCCTGTAAAAGTATTCATCTCCCACTGTTGCTGGGACCCACATAAATTCTAAAGTGCTGTGACCGTGCCATGGCTTGGGAAGGACCATGGCAGCAAGCGCAGCAGGGAATGACTGGCACTGCTAGCAGGAATCGGGGACTGTAGCACTAACACCTCTCCAAAAGCTTCAAACTTCAGGTCTGGAGCGCTTCCTCCACTGCCCGTGCAATGTTGGAGGCTTATCTCTCAGCCATCTCTCAGCCGCAGGCCTTGCAGCCTCCCTGCCTTCTTCCTGCCGAGTAGTCTGTTTCCTGCTCGCTCCGTGAGTAACGCCGAGACACCGTGGCGGTGCCCATGCCGACCCGGCTGCGGATCCCGCCGGGCAGCCATGCCCGTTGGCCGCCGCCAGAGGGAGCCGTGCGCACGGCCGGGCCGCAGTTCTGCAGATGGGCTGGTTCGCTACATGCCGGGCCGACCACGGGCACGGGGCGCTCGGCGGGCGCGGAGGGCTGCGCCCGTGCCACGGCGGAAGGAGCTTCTTCGGGGAGGCCGGGGAGGGAAGCAAAGTATACCTTTGCTCCCGCTGGGCTGGGACTAGGAGGCCTGGGTCTGGGAATGGACAAAGGGAGTTTTAGTATGGGAAGAATGTGTGGATGAGCATGGGTCTCTAGAAGGAGCAGGGGAAAGCCACATGGCCTGTGGCAGCAGGACACCCTGGTACTTTAACAGCTTAGAAGGTAGGGGCAGTTTCACAGCTGAGGGCTATTGTTGGTGTGGTCCCACAGGCACAGCATGCCTCGAAGTACTTTCTTTGGAAAAGAGGTGAATAGTGATTTGGCATAGCCAGCTGCTGACATCACATTATTTACAGCGGTCAAAGTTAAAACTGTTTGTGAAGGCTTGCAGAAGGAGCTTGAAAAGCTGAGTGATTGGGTAATTGGCAGATGAAATTCAGTGTTAATAAATGCAAAGTAATGCACATAGGGGAATACAACCTTAACTGTACGTTCAGAGTGATGGACTCTAAACGAGCTATTACCACTCAGAACACAGATTTGGGAATCATTACATATAATTCTTCAAAAACAGCTCAAAGCTAGCAGTGGTCAAAAAGACAAATGGAATATTAGAAATTATTAGGAAAGAAATAGAGAACATAATAAAAGACATCTTGAATGCTATCTGCAGTTCTGGTCTCCTGGCAGAATAAAAAAAAAGTATGAGGTAGGTGTGGAATATGTAGAACTAGAAACCTCATGAAGAAGATGACAAGGTTCACTGGAAGGAGGGAACAATTTATTAGACAGCAGGTTTAAAAGAAGCAATGTAAATATTCAGTGGCACCGTGGAACTCATTGCCACAGGAAATTTTGAAAGCCCAAATGTAATGAAATTAAAACAACAACAACAATTACATAAAGCTGTTGACATTAGGCCAAACAAAGCCTGTATTTTTTGAGTTATGTAGACACAACTACAAGCTCAGGAAATTACATAGTTTCCAGCTGCTGGAAAGGCATATGGGGATGGGGATAATCACCCTACTCCAGCCTTGCTTCTAACATTCTTTTTTTTTTTATCTGTTGGGCTGCACAGACTTTTGCTTTTAACCAGCAAGACCATACTTATATCCATATGCTAAAGATATAGAAATATTTTGGTCATAAGGAAAATCAATGGCAGAATTCATTGATTTAAAGAACAGGAAAATCAGTTCTGCCTCTAGCTGGGTCATGTCTCACTGTGCAAGGTGTTGCGTTGATTGAAGCAAGACTGCTGGCACAGCATGAGCAGCTTATAACAGGTAGCTTTGAGCTACCCAGAAAGTAGCAGTGACTACAAGTGGGATTCATTTCAGCTAACTTTAGCTGGTGTTAAGAACTAGGTGCTTATTCTTTAGGCAACTGAGGCACTTCTTCCTGTCACAGTGTTTCCACGGTACCAGGTTTGCCGGAGGAAACATGGACAAAATACATATTATGTTCCCAGGAAAAAAAGCAACTAAAACATCAGGAGCATAAGTCACCTTGCCTGCTTTTCAGTACCTGAAATAGGAAATGAAGATGATGGTGTTTGGACACCTTGGAGTAAAGACATGAGCTGAGAACTTAATTTCCCTGAGGAAAATAAATGTGATACTGTTTGCCTTTGGGATGTAACAGAGTACCCATACTTTTCAGGTGTCTCAAAGACAGAACAAGTGAGCAAAACCCAGAAACGGTATTTGCATTAGAGGCATAAATATTTCTGTCTGTTGCAGAATTATTGAATAGGGATCCCACTTTAGGTCATTAGTGAACTGATTCTAGAAGTTAGAAGAGCTCTAACTGCTTTGTCTAGTCAGGGTTTCATCACCTTTTATCAGAGAAAAGACCTTCTGCCAGTGAGGAAGCATTGCTTCTCAGAACTCCATCCTGACTACTGGAGAAAACATGTTTTAGATTAATAGTAGGCAAAACCAAGGTAGAATATTGCAGAAGGCAATACAAATGAAAGAATACTTTAGCTGTATGTTTTAGGAAGGCAGAGAGGAGGGGACTAGGTTTGGGGGAATCTGTTCCAGAGATATAGATTATCTCTCTCTTTTTTTTTTAATTGCTTGTGTAGCAGCTGATCTCCATTTCTTCCCCTTGCATTGAGTCTTTTTCTGTTTTCAAGAGAAAAGCTTGATGGATCAGAGACTTGAGCAGTAATGACAACCTGGTATGTTTGTTCCAGAAATAATTAAAAAAGTAGAAGACACCATTTTAAAATCCTGAACATTTCATGGTTTAGGAATATTCCTTTCATTCTCTCCAGATCTCAAGCCTTATTTACCTTATTTTTTAAATGGTCAATCACTGAAGTTTTTCTGTGGAAAAGAAATATATATATATACACTTATGTATATATTTATAAGCAGAGAGAAAAATAAAGGACTAATCATCTTTTCAGAAGTGGGTACATAGGGCCTGCCAGTCAGCTGGTTTCTTTGGTATATACAATTAATTCATATTAATTATCATGTATTGCAGTGGTGCTTAGCAGCTGCCACTGAAATTGAAGCTCCCTTGTGCTATATCTGTACAAACACTAAGGAAGAGTCCTAGCCTTGAAGCTGTCAGTGCTTAAGTAGACAAGAGAAGCTGTGGCAGGAAAGAGGAGACATGTCCCCCCGTTTGATTTCTCTGACTGTCCTCATAATTTGTAAAGGAACACCCACCCGAAGCAGTGCGTGGTTAGAGACCTCTGACCAAGCTAGTGCCTTGAAATGTCCCAGGGCAGTACTATGCAGAGACCCTAGAACAAGCCCTGGATTGAGAAAAGCCTCACAGATGGGGTCCTGTGCCTGTACTGGAGTCCCTCCTCTGACCCAGGTCAGTGTGGGAGAGCTGACAGGCTGATGTGGCTTCCACCTCCACAGCAAGAGCATTGGCAGAAGAGCCATCACTCATCTTGCCTTGAGTGGCAAACACACCTAAAGTGGCTTAGCTGAGGGCAGACAAAAGGGTAGCACTAGAATAAAGTTCATACCTGCCTCAATCTTCCAAATGAAGATCTCCCAGTCTAGCAAACCTTATCCACAAGTGTAGTCACATCTAATTCCATACTCTTTACTATACTCTGCATGGCAGATCATCTCTGGGAAGAAATCATATGTTTTTGCAGTGTACGTCAGTTTTGGCTACACCTACTGTTTCAATATAGTTTCTGGGTACTGCCTTTTATTTGTTTTAAAGAAAAAAGAGTTGCCATTAGCTCTCGGTGTTATTTCAATATGATGTTAATGCGTGCATTAAAAATGCATAGGTAGATTAGATATTTAACATTCAGTTAGAGTTCTGGCACAGTCTGAGGGCATGAACTGTAGCCAAGAATATATGGATTCTTGAAACTGTTTCCTGTGCTATATCTCAGCATCAGCCTGTCCATAAGTAATGAGGAGAAGGATGATGTAAAATAATGGTATTGTTAAAATACTGTCACCTCTTCCTCCCCCACATTTTTTAAAGAAATATATTGCAAAAAAATTCATAATGCACCTGGCCATCTTTCTCATGTCTGTCTGTCTTCTTCCTCATCCTGATGGAATCAGTGCTCTATATTACTCCTTAGATTCAAGAGATTATGGCAATATCTTCTCTGTTTTTTCATTAGTTGAGCTGATTCTGTGCAAAAGCTGTTTAAGATTCATGAGTGATTTTGCCTCTGCAAAGAACAGGAATGCAGCTGAGGAAAAAAAAAAAAAAGAGAGGTTTCCAATATTCTAGTCTGACCATGGGATACTGCTGAGAAATATGCACACAGTTAGCTTGAAATAAAATGCAACAATTTCTTCCTTCAAGACTGTCCCCACAAACTGAGTTGTGCCTAGCTCACAGCATCCAAACCGTTTGCATCCTCGCTCTTGTGCAGACTGATCTTGCACAGACATACTCATGCTTTACTGGGTCTCTGCAGAGCTGTAAGCTCCCAACATTTATCACAGATTTTCCCCAACCTGGGAACCTTGAGGTCTGTGGTTTCTGTGGCCAGATCCCATTGCTTCAGGCCAAACGTTCTTATTTTCTCACACCGGAAGGCTTGCAGACAGCGCAAATCAGATTCTGTTGGTTGTTGAACCTGAGAAGCTGGAGGGACACAAATCCCCTCTCTGCCCACAGATCAGCTACATATGCTGTCGTGCCTGGGGCATGCTGTATGGGTGCCTGAACAACTTGCCAGACCCTGGCAAAGGCTGAAGTTGGGCTTAGATAATTCTAAGGCTCCACATCTGTCTGTAGTTTCCACTTCACACCTCTCAGTGGATGCAGGGATCGTTTTAACTGAGTAATTTTAGGTTGATTGTCATAGATACCTCACAGGAAGAAAAGCAGAACTAGTAACAGGGTCCCTGCTCCGGTGAGCTCACCATGATTAGAGGTGCCAGTTACAGTAGTCCAGTGTAGTGCAGTTCAGTACAATGGCTTTGTGCCTCCTGATCCTCGAGGCAATTAAGGAGACTGATGTGAATGATTCGCATATCCTGGATCTGCTCAGGAGACCATCACTCCAGGTGCTGCATAATGTCAGCTCTTCCACACTGGGATCTATTTGTCAAAAGTGTTTGCAAATAACACTCATCTCCCTTCCCTCCTGGCTTTCCCATCCTGTTTCTGCAAGGTACTTGAAGCAGGAGCGTGGCATTGAACATGAGACCACCTGAAGAATTACCCTCAGGCTTATGTTTAGGAACACGTGCTTCATTACTGCTTTGGATCAGGGCCTTAGCACCCTGCAGTCACCAAGTGAACAACCCTAATGTGAAGCTAGTGCCAACTTTGAGTGGCTAAGCAATAGAACTGGCACATTGTATTGATGCTATATCTTCTTCATTAAGAAAGATGATTCAAGTATCATTATTTCTTGAAAAGCATCCAGCCTGTGAAAAGATTCAGACACTGTTGATCAAGTTACCATGGATTTCTTTTGAGACATTCAAGCTATTAAGAGCAGGAATGTTTTGTTTGAAATGCTGTACAGAAACCTACTGATAGAAATAATCACTTGCTAGCTGTTACCTTTCATCTTTTGTACATGAGTAGAAGTTTACCATGTTCCTAATTATGGTGAATTAGATGAATTTGTCCTAGCAAATCAGGCCATTGAGAGCGTGGATATTTTCTGGAGAGGGAAGAGCAAAAAAGACTTCAAACAGTGACTCCAGAAGAAAAGGTTGTGAAGATGGGCAGACGTGAGTCATAAAGGAGGGATACTGTAGGTGTCCTTCATACCTCTGCTTAATGTTTTTTCTTCTTGTGCAAAGAAAATTAGTAACATCATTGTAACATTTGAGGGCATAATTTATTGGAGCTTCTTAAAGAACCACTCATTATTTTCTGTAACGAGGACAGACTCCTTCAAGGCACCCTGGAACATGCAGGTTCTATTGACCACAAGATCTTTTCTGCTCCCTCATCCCTCTCTAGAAAGTTTCCCAAATGAATTCTGTAACACAACTGTGACTACAGAAATAATTTTTTTCACTACCTCTTGCAAAACAAAACAAAAGAGGGATTGATCTAAAAAAATGTATATGGCCTTTTTTTCTCATTCACAGAAAGGTCTTTTTACAAATTTTGGCAGTGTAGAGTTGAGTGGGATATGACCACAGTCTATGGAAATGGGGAAAGAGAAGCAGCTGCTCCCCAATCTGCAGCTAAGAGCATACATGGCAACCAGAACATGCTATAAGCAGAGCTATAGCCCCATCAACTCTCCTCCCTGTAAGGCTATCCCTGATGTAACAGCAAGGAAAAACTGTGCAAAAATAATATTTACTTTCACCTTAAGGTCCCACTCCATTGTAAGGGTAGTGGAAATTAGAATCCGCGTCTCTATACACAAAAGTGCTACTTGTTACTTTGCACTGTCGTCCTCAGGGTTACAAGGCGTAACTGTGCCTGGTAGCACAATTGCAGAATCTCTCTCTGAAGCTGTCTGAGGTTTCAAATTGTTTAAATTCTTCCCTGGGTTATGAGAAAAGTTAACACAAATATCTCCTCTTTAATTTTTAATCCAGAGGACATGGAAACTGAGAGAAGCCCAGATTTTGCTCACCTCTCTGAATACAGCTAGCTCTGGGGCAGAATACGGTTACTTTTTAACAGTCTCTATCACAACTGCATAATTGGCTTGGGCAGGACAGGAGGTGACTGAAAATGTAAGAAAAACTCCTTGGTGGATGCGCCCTCCCCCTGTGTGTACTAGGGAAGAATCTGCAAGTTCACTGCAATTCCTTGGGAATCAAACAGCTGCAGAGGAGAAGCTGAGGAGGAGAAAGAGGTGTCACATTACCGTACCTCACAAAGGAGACTTTGAGATTCATTATTGAAGCTCTTATGTTCCCACTGGGACTCAGGGAGGATTATGACCTGTCCTCGCTGAGAGCAAGGTGACTTTAGTTAATACTTTCTTGATTCAGTTTCTCATGGACTGCATTCCCTCCCACACCCCAGCTCTCCAGCCTGGTCTGCTGATTTGGATGGGGATTCCACACCGCTCTGCGGCTGAGCTTCACTTGATGAGAAAGTTGCTGGTATACTTCATGCCTCACTGGGCACAGCTCCTCAAAGACGAGGATGAGGAGACTGGGTTGTCTCTCACACAGGTGCTGCTATTTTGACATGTCAACATTTTGACACGTTAGTAGTATTAGCAAACACTGCATGGCAGCATCTTCAAACAGGTGGGGTTGGGTAAAGGGGAGAGAGGAGAAAGTCAGCCTGAATAATCTAAATGAGAAAGGCTGCAGGATTTGCTGTTCGGAGTCACTGACTGAAAGAGAACATGTGTTGCAGGTGCAGATGTTGCATCCCCAAACATAGGACAAGCAGTGCTTTTGTGACCAGTCAAGCTTTCTGGGTTATGTGTGTCATCCAGGTAATGCTGCCACATTTCTGACTGGGATTTCCTGAATGGGAACACACCACAGATGAGGAGCTAGATGCTCTCTCGTTGCATCACAGCTGCTAAGTGTGTATCTTGGAGGCAGCAAAGCCACCTCTTTCTGGACGGATTGTGCTAAGCAATGATATTTGACTAACAATGTTTGTCTGAATCCCTAAAAAATATCAAATAAACAAGAATCTCAAAGGTCACTGGTACAGCATTTCCAGGCAGAGGAATGTGCTCCAGGTACTGTGGATGGATGGATGTCATACATGAAGAGTGTATTTCCATTCATGGCAAGTGAGACACTTTGGATCATGGGAGAAGCTGAAAAACCAGATGTACAGGATGGCATGAGGTCAGCAGGTCAGACCTGCAGGACTGACCAGTGCAGTGTCCTGCATTTTTTTTTCCCCAGCACCATGAAAGGATGAATTTGGTCTGAACTGCCTTTTTGCCTTTTTTCTGCGCCTGAGCTTTTTAGTTCTCTTCATCAGCTCCCAGGCTGCTGCCTGCTTACTGTTCATCCTTGCCTTGCTGACCGAAGACTGGTGCCTCTCAGGGCTACAGTCACTACTCCCGCCTCCTATTTAAACTGATTAAACTAACCTGGGTTATTTTACTTGGCACAAACAATAGAATGCTGACATAAACCACTGTGTGGGCTGGCTCAAAAGGGTGCTTAATGCTAGGGGAGAGAAGGGGTTGGAAGAGGAGGCCAGGGGACATAACAGATGAGCAGTTACAGTGGTAACATCCAGCAGCACAGCTGGATCTGAAGGAGGATGTTTGTCCACAGCCTCTGAAAGCAATTAAACTGGAGCCTTGGGTGGTCTGGCACATTTGGGAAAAAGTGCTACTTACTTCATTAACTAAATAGGGATTTGGATATTTGTCCTTATTCCCATATTGTAACATTCATGGGCTTGTGTGTACTGTGTAAGCATTGAAGATTTGGCTGCTTTAATTATTGGTAGCAGCTCCTCCATTAAATGCTGTGTATCACATGAGAAGACAATGATGCTGATTTCTAAGGTGAAGTAGGGGGAGGGGTAGTTCTGCTGTGACTTCCATCAATCCACAAGGTGCCTTTTGTTCCAAATCAGGCTGTCTAAACTCAAAATGACACAAAATTTCTGAAGAATTCAGCTTTGGAACCTGCTTTTTTCTGGTTTCTGCACTATCCTTGCTTTCCTAAGGTGCCCTGTGACTGCTGTATTCAAGAATACTCATGTCAGGGCATCCTGAGACTGTGTGAAGTGCAGCAGCCTAAGACAGTGGTCTTTCAAATATTTCCATACACATTGAACTGTACTATGATGAATTGTTTCTTCACTAGCTATGATACATAAGTGTATAGTCCCTTATTCAGGTTTGTGAACTTTTCATTATTTTCTTTTTATATTATTTCCTTGCAGAAATTTGGAAAATACTGCTCAGGACTGGAGAACATTACTTCAGTTGTCTTCTGGAAAATAGTAATTTACCAAAATCAAAGTATTTTTTTAGGATGTATGAATTTCATCTACATCACCTTATCTGAAATTATCTCAGTCAGCACGTTGGAAGTGTTTTGGTTCAGCATTATCAAAACAACTTTTAGCTCTAGTCTAATAGCTAAGCAGCACCATTTTGGCTTTTAATATTGAAAGTTCATCTCAGCCTGCCATACAAAATTGAAATGATATGGCCAAAATGGCACTATTTATATACAAATATGATCCTCTTCCAGTTTACCTGCAGCTGTGGTTACACTGTCCAAGGTGGATCTGGACACACTTTTCCCAGAAAGGAACACAAAATAACTGCACTGGCTGAACATCCTGCCACTGGTTTGAACTCTGATGTCAGACCCTGACCAATGGATCACATCTAAAATACAATGAACCAAGATATGCAAGACAATTACTTGCAGGTTCCTTAATACCCTTGAAAAGGGGATATTAATTTCCTGCTGGTCAATGCAGACATCTCTGCTGTTTCTTTAAAGTTGCTCTCTATGATATTTACAGTGTGGTGTCTGGTCCCACTAAGATCCAGTTCTTCAACAGCTTCGGGCGTAGTGAAGTGGGTAGCCTTTACCCGGCCCTGCAGGCACCCATGGGAAGCTTTATTGATAAGTGATTAAGCAGTCTCCTTACAGCACGTAACAAGACTTGCTGGAGGTCTGTAGAGAGCTTGACCATGCACAGAAACCTATCCTCCCATTGCTTCCAATGCCTGCGACCATTTCCGTCTTCCCTCAAGCACAAGGCCAAAGGACCAATGCTATACATCCTTTTTGAAACTAAAAAATGGGTAATGCTATCTATAATTATAAAATTCTAGGCAGTTTTTATCATTTACAATGCAGCTATAGTAAATTATTTAATTGTATGGCACCTCTTTGCCCCTCACAGCAAGCACATAACACTTATTAGCTTCAATAGGAGTTATGTGCACATAACTATGCAAGAAATGAATATAACCCTTTGATTACAATAAGGTTATAAGCAGCAGGAGTCCATTATGATTAGCAGTAAAATGAAGAATTTTTCATAAATCATAAAAGTTACTTTATAATTTCCATTTCTCCTTATCCTTTTTCTCTGTGTGCATCTACAAATTTATATTTTGTCCTAATTCAGGCACTTGGCAATCATCCCAAAAGCTGTTATTCATTATAAACCAAAATGAATTTGCTGAATCTTTCTTTTTTAATTTCCAAAGGATCAATTATATCAACAAGAAAGGAAAAAAAAAAAAAAAGACTAAGAACAACAAATGTATTAAAATCACTCAATAATATTTGCCTGAATTGACTTTCTGCTTCTCTGCCCTAGGGCTAGATCTGACTTGAATGTCATTTTGCATCCTTGCAAAGTCTGCCACATCCTAAAGTCCTCATATTCCCAAATGGCAACAGACGCGCCGTTAGTATCACCTTAGCCACTCCAAAGCAGTACAACGTCTAGCGGGGAGGAAGAAAATGCTACTGGCAGCTGCACTCTTATGACTGCTACCATAGTATCTGCCTAAGGTGGTACAGTGTGACATTTTTTCTTTTGGTTGTGAACCTCTGTTCTGAAAAGGTTTTTTTCCTGCCATCCCGTCACCTAGCAGTGATTCTGGGCAGCCACGGTTTGCACAACAGAAGTGAGGGATGCAGCTGTCATGCAGGCAGGGTGTGAGATCCGTGGTGCCTGTGAAAGCTTTGAGGCAGTGTTGAAAGAAAGGTGTAATGGTTCCGAGGTGAGGGTGGGACTGGGGCTGTCTCTTTAAATGTAACTGTGCATCCATGGATGTCGGAGGTAGGACAGTGAACTAGGCAAACTGCCACTGTACTGTGTCAGCCCCTGTATTTCACACATATCTGCATGAAACTGCAATTCAGGCCAGTGTATTCGCTGTGCACATGGCCAAGAATTATATCCTTCTTTGACATTACAAAGACATTTATGCTGAGAGAACAGGGAATCAAAAATCAACAGAGAAAATCTTTGACACTTCAGGTGGAGTTATACATCTCAACAAAGAAGGTAGCAATTCTCTCCTGACATTCAAGCAAATGAAGGTAAGTTGTGTTTCCCCAGAGCAGATTTAGAATTATATCCTCTGGTACTGTGTACTGACCAGTCATTAGAAAGGACTGTTAAGCTTGTTGCCATTTCTGTTGTTTTTCCATAGCTGCTTTGGTTCTGGCTGAGAAATTGCATCTGGCAGAACCCGGAGTTTGTGTGTGGTTGTGGAAAGTAGCCATCCTATGTTTCCAAAGGACCAAGCCTTCCTATGGAGCAGATCTGCTGCCACAAGAAATCACACTGTACCTTCTATTCAAAATTAAAAAAGAATTCCTACCAAATGCTGTACGGGTTCATAGCAAGTAACAGGCACAACATCAACTTGAAATAGGGGAGCTATCATGACCAGAGGGCTAAAAGGCACGTTCAGCTACATTTATACAGGCATACAGATATAACGTCAGGGTACCGCAGTGAGCCAAATCCTACTGTGATTAACTGGGGCTGTGACATGTGTAACCAACATATCTGTCCACATATTGCTGCCATTTTGCACTATTTATCCTATCACTCCAAGCGTTCTCTGTAAGACTGACCACTTCCCATTCAATTGGTAGGAGGTTTTCCACTGACTTCAGCAGGTTTTAATTAAGTCTTGTGATTAAAGAAAATAATTCAGCTGGAACATTGCAGCATAAAAAAAAAAAAAAGATTTACTTCAGTTTGAGCACTAACCAGATGGAGTTTGGTGTGAGGATGAATATTTGCTTTCTGGAGGGGGGGGAGGGGCTTCTTTCTAAGAGGTGGAATGGTAGCTTGCTTTCTGGAGTTTAAGGCACTGGCTTTTTGCTTTGCTGTTAGAGTTGATCTTCCAAAGAAGCTTTTGCAACACAGCAGAGACCTGTGCCCAAGTTGAAGAACATAGTTTGTGATGATGGGGTCTCTTGTTTAGTGTAGGAAAAGGCATGAGAAACACCTTTACATTTATCACTTTAAAATTCTTGCAAGATTATAGCAGAATGATCCCACTGTAACACCAAGTAAGCCAATGCCTTATCGGTTCTTCCAACACCTACAAACACTAATACCTTTATGCTTCTTGTGCTTCAAAAGTGAATGGAAAAAAGCCCTGAATTTTTATCATGTTGCTTCATATTTTTGATTACTTTTTTCTTCTGAGAAGTCTTAAAAGCCTAAAATCAAGGTACTAGATGCAAAATGATATGTTATTTGCATATTTATAAAACCATATTACCAGATATTAAAGTAAGTGACAACTAGTTCTATATTTAAGATGGCAAAATGGTTTTTATTATAAAACTGTATTTTCCAATAGTTGTAGCTTGTGAAACATCCACCTTCTATGCTAAAATTTGCCATGCTTGGTGAATAGTTCTGAAAAGTTTACATATAAAGTATTCAGACCATTTTCAAGTGAGAATGAAAAGCAGAATATATTTCTCCCATTGTATCTTGTGACCCTTTTCAACAACTCTTACGGGCAAAATGGCTGACAGTTGAAAACTGTGATTTGCCATGGAAATAGCTATGCCTAAGTCGCAATGTCCAGCCTTATTGTGAAGGAAATTGATTTTTATTTAACTGAGATATGTATGTTTGAAAATCCCATACCAACCATGCACCGTAAAGGCTTTTTCTTCTTTTTTTTTTTCCCCCCCTAATTTTTTCCTTACAACGCTGATCTTGGAAAGACTTACAAAAATGCTTAACTTTGCATGCTCTGAGTAGTTTCCTTGGCTCCAACAGAATGACCACAATGCATACAGCCTGTAGTGTGGAACAGGTCTTTATAAAATAGGGTTACATGCTTATTTTTTTTATTACTGACATACGCTGTAACTAATCTCAATGCATAATGACCTGGCTGCATTTCAAATGCTTTAACAACTTAAAACAGGTTTGAAGGACCCAGACTCCCAGCAAAAGAAGCACTCTTCTTAGGGCATATACACTTCTCTCCTACTGCTGTGATCTATAGGATACATATACAGGGCAGGGAAGAAAAATAGTCCTGAATTTTATTCTCATCTTTTTTTGTGATTGGACTTCATAGCCTTCTGCAATTTATGGCCTCTGTTTGCTGCACTCCGAACAAGGGTGCAATCTAAAATGCAGGAGCTGGAAAGCTGTAGTTCAGGATGCAGGCTGGCTTCACTAAGCAGCCATCCCTCTCCTCATTCCTGAGGAAGCATTTGGCAGTTGATCAAAAGATGAACATTTGCAAGTCCTATGCTGAAGCTGGAACAGTGAGCTTTTGGCAAGCATGGTTAAAACAGCAACAAAGGGGTCCAATCCCAACAGCTATTAAAGGTGACAGGGAAGCCACCTACCACAGGAAAAGGGCTGGGAAACTCTTTCTACTGGGCATTGTCTTCCAGTCTCTGAGCAACTCTTGCAGGCATCTGCAAAAGGAGGTGGAGACAAGAGACAATACATTAGCAACAGACATTGAAAGATAGGTAGTAAGCAAGGATGAGCTTAACAGAGCACAGATGAAGAGCTTATGAATGACATCAGTATGTATTTTTTAGAAGAGCTCTAGAAGAACGTTTCAGAGGGTCTATTGGAGCACTGCCACTCACTTGGGAAATCTGAGCAAAAGAAAAACATGCATCGTTTCCGTACACGCTCTGTCCTCTGCTGTTGTATGGCACTTCCTCTAACAAGGGTGAACTTGCCTAGAGGCATCAGAGCCAGCCCTTTGCCATCTGGGTATCTCCACAATGCAGTAGTGCATTGAGATGCAAGCTCCAGTTTGAAGGTATTTGAGTCATATTAGTGGGGCCAAGCTAATAAGCTCTGCCTCAGGGAACCATTACCTAACATTTCAACAACTGTTTAGGGTAAAATGCCAAACTCAGATATTCTTCCCGCCCAGGCAAATGCTCTGATCAGTGGAGTATAGAGCAATAGTCCCTCTTACTCTCTTGCTGTCTGACCTGATGATTGACCATTCCCATCTGCCTCATGGCCCATGTTGGATAAGGGCTAGGAAAGCCTAAACGATGGGCAGGTTGTTAAGTAACTCAAATGAGTGTTGCGAAAGATAGGCATGATAGAAAAGATAGGTATATTTCCGATAGGAAAGACAGGTATATGTCTTTACTGGGCAGGGAAGCAAACTTGGGTCTTCCACTAGGAAGAGAATGCCTCAAACCCACCACTGGATAGGGGCAAACATTTCACTCTCCATCCTTGGAAAGAGGAATGGGAATGGGAACATCTCCCTGTAGAGCTCTCCCAAAAGACAGGAAACCCCAAGAGCTAAACCCTGCTCAGCCTCATGCTCACTACATTGATCAGTGCCGTATTCAGGATGCTCTGACATACTGACCCCCTCTGCCCACAGGCCATAGTGTTCATGGGCCCTTAGCACAGGTTCTGGTTGCCAGTCTGAGGATCCCAGCCCAAAAGTTCGGTGTTGTAGCTATGTCCTCTCCTGGTTCTGGCCTGTAGGTACATCAGAGCCACATGGCAAAGCTGAGCATCGTCATCTATTCCATCCCCGACTCACATAACAAATCCTAGGAAGGGAGGGAGAAGGATGGGTAGGGGTCTGTGGAGATTGAGTAAGTACATGATAGGACTGTGCTGGGCACAAATAAGGCACATTTTTCATCATTTGCAAATGGCCATTTGTGATCCATCTCTCAGCACTTAAGTGGAAGAAAAAGAGTGGGTACATTATAGCATGTTGGCTCTCAGCTAGCAGTGGGGGCAAGTATCAAACCGATTCCTCCTTATTACAGGCAGCCAGAGGGCTGACGGGTAACAAAGACAGCTTATCTAAGCAAAGAGGCAATTGTGTATTGCACACATATCATTTTATCCAGGGGCTATGATGACTCAAGCTTCCTTTCTTGCAGCTGATGGCATCATTAGAAGGTTTCTGCTCTGAATTAGAACAGGAACCCTTGAAGGAATAATAGCCTCATGATTCATAGCCTCCTGTTATTCATTTGCTCTATAAATGACTTAATCCCATTGTAGAGAGATCAGGGTGAGGCTGGGTGTAGTGCAGGGGCCACCAACGAGTACTAAGGCCTGGGATGGTGGACTGGCAGGGGCTCAGGCATGAACACATGCAGGACTGCCTCTTTGGGGCAAACTTTAAGCAGGGTGGCAGCTTTGTTTAGTGCTGGGGAACTTACTACCCGCACGTCTTACTGATGTGCATTTTCCACCAACTTTGAAGAATGGTGAGATGAATTGGCCTCACTCCAGTTGAATTTAATCACTCATAGCTCCTCTAATATTTCCTAGGCTCAGTGGGTTGTAGAAAACTGTCATTAAACATGCAAAAGCAACACTGACGTTTACTCTGTAAGGAGGTAGAGAACATATGGAGTGAGCCCACGCTTTGTGCACTGCAGCACTTCAGAGACCGGATTAGCATCTCTTTTTTCAGTCGCTAGTTTGGCCTGGAAGGTTTGTTAATTGACTAGCATTGTTAGCATGGCAAAAACATCAGTGTGTTATCCTGAATGCAGCTGCAAGCATGATCCTAATGTAATTTTGTACCTTCTGATGCTTGATATCTAGTAACTTTCAGTGCATTATCACCAATATTCGGCTGCTGACATCACAAGTGAGGTCACACCTGTTACCAAGATGGTTCTTTTTTGGTATCTCTCAGTTTTTCGTCACCACAGCCTCCCCTTGCTTCCCACCAACACTCAATGATTGTGTGATAGAGTGTTTGGTTCTGTGGCCTTACTCCATGCCATATAAACATATAATTTATCAAGAGATAAATATCACCTATAAAGGCTCCAGAAATAATAGATTTTTTTCACTGAAAATTCAGTGAAAATTTCAAATACAATTCACAGCTTTTACGTGGCAAGAAACGCTTCTAGGAATGCCATTCTGAGCGAAATGGGAGTACCTTTCTTTAACCCCAGTCCTTCTATGTTTACAACTTGATATTTCCTATTTGAAATGAGAATGCAAGCAATAAATAATGATTCTGTGCTAGAGGAAATTACTGCAATGAGTACTTTGGAATTGGAACTTAAGGCCCATTTTGCACTATAAATGGAAAAAGATGGAAGGGTGAAAAAGTCAGTTGTAATTGGCTCATGGATATTGCAGTTTCTTAACCCTCTTTTTTTCTCTCTCTTTATAAATATATATTTACATGCATGTATATTTAATGTACTGAATTATTGCTCCTTCATGGCTCCTGCTACCCCTCCCAACACGAGATGGGAAAAAAAAAGGTGTAAGCTCAGGCATCTTGATGTTAGGAAAGCCACAGGAGAATCCCAGTCTTGCACCTAAACTTTTCAGTTGCAACATCTTACATAGCTCTTCCTGGGGCAATGGAAATCATGCAGGTATAGTGACAGTGCTTTGGAGTGAGCTCTGGAACTGTATTTGATGTTAGAATTAAGTTGGAGTTGGGTGGGTTAGACTTCATTTGCATCTACAAGCTGCACTCCTCATCTGTGCAGTTCCCTTATTCAGCACTAATTTCCAGAGGGCAAGAAATTAGGGTTATTTCTTCGACAGCTGACCTAGAAACTCAGGGTCAAGTTCTCCTGCTTCTTTGTAGAGTTTTCTATCCCATCCATTACTGCAGCCTCCAAGCACTTTTTCATGTAAAAAAAAAGTCACTAAATCCCACATAGAGTCCATGGGGCATCTGGCAGTTTCCTTTTTTGGGGTCAGCACTCTGCATGGATGGCTGTTCTCTTTGGAGGGAATGAGGTGGGGAGAATAAAGGTTTTTGTATTGTTAGTGTCAGTGATGACAGTAAAGTTGTATCCAAGGAAAGCCTAGTGACATCCCCTAGAGACCCCCAGGCTTGGGAGTGCACGTGCTCCCCACTTGAATAATTTCCACAGAGACTTCCCTTTGATCAGATCTGTTTCATTGTCAGTTCTCAGAGGCATTGGCTCAGAGGATCCCAGCTGTCAACAGGGGTCACAGATTGAAATTTGGTCCTTAATGGAGCAGGGATTCAATCCTTCAGCTTCTTTGAAAAATGAGACTTTGAATTGATGTCAGAGGCTATCTGCGAGCTAGGGAAGGGACTACAGCAGAAGCTCTGCATGCCTGCTGCAGCTCCAACCATACAGAAGGCAACATTTTGTACCAGCTGGAATTGAGTGGCAACCTTAAACTGAGGTCCAGATATGGTTGCTTCTAATAATCCATGCCGATGCTGATAAATGCATAGATTATGTTAGCCTTGTCCCACTCCCGGAAGGAAGAGATAAAGTTGCCTTGCAAGCTGAAGATGAAAAAAAGCACTTTTAGAAATTAATGTGAGTTGGTTGCCCAGGCTTAGTGAGGATTCTGGTGGGACTCTGGAGCTTTGTACCATTCTTGACAAATGGGCTTCACCAATGGAGCCACCCTCTAAGCAAATGCTCCAACTGTGGCAGTGAATATATTACCAGAGAAGCAGGGTGGTGGGTTGGATACAAAATGGGAAGAACTGCTTTGGTAAATAGAGTGGGAGTGGTGGTGAGACTGAGTCCCGTTCCTTGGGTCAGACTGCTGGGGTGAGAAGGGGGAGGCAGAGCACAGGCAGAGCAGACATTTCCCCAAGGCCAAATGCTGTAAGGTGCGTGGTAGCACAAAGGGAACTCTGCCTGGGAAGCCCTTTCTGGATCTGTGTGTCCCTCAGAGGGTAGCTGCCACTGCAGAAAGGACGGCTTCATGAGGAAAGCATTGGTGGCCTGCAAGTGGAAGCAGATAGTGACAGATTTTGTCCTGGAGCTCCTTGCCCTGGTTCCTTCTGCTGTTTGGTAGCACAGACAGCTTTTGTAGGGATGCATGCAAAGAAACAGAGCAGGCTGTAAGGAGCAAAGTGGAGAGATGTTACAGTATGGTGTGGGGAAAATAAGAGCAGATGTCCAGGCCACGGAGAGGATGATCAAGAGCAGCAAAAGGCTGGGCATCCAAGCCCTCTTCCCAGCACTGGCCATGGAACAAGCAGCAGAAAAAGTGGCAAAGTTAAGGTAAGAAAGTGGCGTTATTGGTGTGGGGTTGAGGGTCTTTGTGCAGAAGAGATGCTGAGGGAAAGTGGATGTGAGATGAAAGAAGAGTCCAAAAAGTCTGGTGCAGCACAGGCTATAGGTTTTCACTGGGAGTGTCCTTATGGAGTCTGGCATCTCATGTTGAAAGCAGGTCTTACAGAGAGGCATTCAACCTGATTACAGAGATGGATAACCCACCATTTCCCTGGGTATTTTGTTCCAGTGATTAATCATCTGTGCTCCTAAGAAGTTGTGCCCCATTACCACGTTGGATTTGCTGGGCTTCACCTTCTGGTAATTAGTTCTTGTTATGTCTCTCTCTGGTAGACTGCTAGATTAAAAGATCCCTTTTGTAGCCAGTATTTTCTCCCCATGTGGATAATTATACCCTGTAGCCACACCGCTTCTCAATCTTATTTTTGATTAACTAAAACAGATTGAGCTCCTTAAGTCTTTCCCTGAAAGGCAGCAGGCTCTTTTGTTCTTTCTCCACCCCCAGTCTTTGAATTACATTTTGTGACTCTTCTCTCCATTCTGTCCAGTTTTGTGGTACCTTTCTAACAAATGGGTGGTAGAACATGATTCAGTGTTCTTCTGTCAGCAATGCTCATAGTGGGTCCTCAACCATGCCAGAACTTTTTAGTATCTTTTTAATTTTAGTGTTCTTATGGTAAACAGCATGTTATCTTTTAAAAAAACAAAACAAAACAAAACCAAAACCCAAACCCAAACAACACACCAAACAACCCTCTGGACTCTGAACTCCTGCAGATACTCAGATATCATCTATTAGCTGCTCCAGGCTGGGCTCTGGTTTCTTCTGAGCTCCTGTTGGTGTGGGGTAGAGCTGACTTGAAAGCTGCTGCCATCCCAGCAAGCAAGAATTTGCTGTGGTGTAGGACACTGCTTCTTGGTGCCTCAAGGACTCGGCAAGGAGCGTGGGGCTGCCTGCCTCACCTGGAGTGGGTGTGAGCTCTGTATTTCTCCTTAGGGAGAGGCAGGGGCTTCCACATGCAGGACATACTTCACTATTCCTTTGCAGTTAATACCCCAAAACTGCATTAGTTCTGCTGGCCCCAAACAGCTCAAGTTCAGGTCTTTCTTTGTCTGTTGTGAATCTTACTACTTTTGGAGGTTTGTTCTACATCTGACACAGACTTTATAAGCTTCACAGACAAACCAGGGCTAGTTCTTTTTGTTTGTTTGTTTCTTTTTGTTTATTATAGTCCAGAAATCCAGATTAGTATTTTCTTAACTGTTAATAATTTAGTCTTCAGGTTGTAATATGGAATCACTCAAGCATCAGACAAAAAATAAGTTCACTCTACAATATTAACCAGAGTAGTTTGAACACATTGACTGTTTTCTGTTCCAGATTCATTTGTTATACATAAGATGTCATCTTATAGCTTTTGTTAATACATTGCCTTCAAATATAGAGAGTGTCTAGGTGCAGATGAGCTGCTGTTGCAGACACATCATTATTTTTCAGGATATTTTGCCTTCAGAGTACTGGATTTCAAGACTTTAATGTTGTACTAAGCCAAAAGGCTTACACTAAGCTATGAAAATGCAGTCATCACAGTGGATGTTCTTCAGGTAAACCTAATCTACAGCAGCAATCACCTAATTCTGATGTAATTAAAAATAGACAGACAGGAAGATAGTCAGAGAGAGAAAAATATTCTAACAGATCTTTTGTTGATGACATGCGCTGAGGGAAATGTCGGAATAAACAGATTTAAACATGGTTAGGATCTTAGATCATATATTATTTCTTTCTGTTTATAACACAAAAGGAAGGGCTCTTTCTGCCAAACTTGTCTGATTGCTTGTGACGAGATTTGGAGGGATGCCTTTAGAACAAATGGAGGTTTTTCTCTTCAGTGATCCCAGTCTGGGTGCCTCAACTGGGTATCAGTGAAATGTGACACAAAGCTCCCTTGATCACAGAGCAGGCTTGTGAAGAAGGGCAAGATGAACAGTTTTGAGACAGGGCAGGGAAGACAGTTCTGCACTAAGTTAAAAAAAAAGCCACCCTATGCTGTTCACCAACTATTCTGTATGTGCCATAAAGCCCATCAGGAGCTGGGATTGTTTGTGTCAACATGATGACCAGTCACTCAGGACATGTCTCCACAGAGGTGCACAGGGAGATGGGAGCCTGCTGCGGGGTGTGGGGGGTGAGCCATTTCTAGGCTGAGTCAGGTAAGCACAGCTCAGAGCTGGAGGCAGCACCTTGTCCTAAGAGGCTCCCATATAAAGATGGAGCAAGCAGAATTACTCCCCCACTGTACAGACAGTGAGCTGACACACAGATGGCAGTGGCTGAAAAAAAACAAAACAATGGCATACAAAAAATTTATGGTCAAGCAGGGTCTTGAACGTGGACCTTCCAAGTCCCACGCAGGGGCTGCTGGAGGGGTAGGAGTGGGTGGTGGGATTGGGGAGAGAGGACTGTCAGGAGCAGGTGAATGTCTTGAAGTGACCCCAGGAGATGAAATAAAGTCAGCAGTCGGAATGGACTGAGGACACACAGACCAAAGCTATGATGTACTTAATCAGCTTAGATGGTCCCTCTGCTGTGAGCCAACACCAGGGTATGTGAGACTCATATGCTCCTATACACCAGCCTCATGAATGCTTTTACGACCACAATCAACTCCCCTAGGCTGTCAGACACAGTTGTCTTGTATAATCAGGCAATAGAGGGGACAGAGAAAGAAAGAGAAAGAAAAGAAAACAAGGTAAAGAAAGGAAATGAGAAAGCTCTCTGATCAAAGCCTTCTATGGATAGGATTTATTATTATTATTCTAATACCTTTTACCACAGCAGTGGGCCTTTCTCAGGCAGGAGATGCCAGCTGAGACAAAACAGGTGCAAAGCTGGTTCACTTTACAGTGTGGATTCTTGCCTAATAGGGGCTGAACTCCAGCCATCAAATGCATTTCAATTAGAGTCTCAGGTTTGTCTCTGAAGTATCAAACCGTGTGATTCTGCCAGCTATGCCCATCTTCCAGGTAAAGCCTTTTACTCTGGTTGTGGGTCTAAGCAGGCTGTGCCAGGACCCACTCCCTTTCTGTGGCTAATTTGTTGCTTCCATAGGAAGCGGATTCAGGGAGGGGAGTACAAACACTGCAAGGTTTCTGTAGAATGGCTTTGGAAGGGGAGCACACCCAACCACGTCCCTCTAACATGGGGAGCTTTTCCATGCTTTACTTTAGTAAGATAAGAAGCAAGGCTGAGCTTTCAGGGCCCTCTCCAAAGACCACAGCTGAGCATTACCAGCTTTCTTGGGGTCTAAAGGAGGTAATCGCTGAGGTGGATTCCTGGAAACTGAGTCAGATTTGGCCAGCACAAGCTATCTCATAGCAGGGGGAAGATTGTCATTAATACTGCTTCTGCCGGAGCCTGGTGGCAGGAGGGACCGTTGCCTCAGCAATTTTCCAACAGGCAGGAAAGTGACTGTCAGCTCTAACAACATCAAGCATGAAGCAGCAGAGTCCAGGATGTAGGGAACAGCAGCTGGGTTTCATGGGGTCTAAGAGAGAAGAAGCATTTTTTTCAGCAGGGTTCAAGTGACCCCACAGAGCAAAGGGCAAGACCCTCAGGCAACAAGCTGGTGGGTGGCAACAAATTCTCATCAGCTGACCTTCCCTTCCTATCTCCATTATCTTTCCTAGCTGAGTGATGCCTTCCCACCAAATGAGGGCAGGAGAAGGAGATGGGCAGAAGCAGCCAGGGCTGCAAGCTGCACCTCATTCAGACCTTCCAGGCTAAGATGTTGCTGCTCCTTCTGGATAGAAAAGGGTATTCTCATTTTGCAAATGATAATTTTAAATAGCTTTCCTTAAGTCACGGAGCAAACTCTGGCCACAGCTGAAATAAGCAGTAGCTTCCACTTGCCTTTAATTGCACACTTTAACCATTATTATTAAATAATACTATTAAGGGAAAACCTAGATGCCTTGGCTGTGACAGGAGATCTACTGTGTTACGTTGTCTGGTAAGTTTATGACAAGAGCTGTAATAATTATAGGGCTAAGTGGATGAGATGGAAAAAAAGAAAAAGGATATATTCTTATTAGGAGCTAGCTAAGGAATGTCCTGCCTAAAACCAGTTTTTGCATAACTGAAATTTTGCCATGAGAAATTTCAAGTTTGACAACAAATTCCAGTTTTCCATTGAGAAAATGCAAATGACAGCTCTAGAGCTGCCCACCTGGCAGGTGTTTGTCAACTTTTCTGTCTTCAGGGAGGCAGCGGAATCAACAAGAGCCTTTTTGACAGGCAGAAAGTCAGCAAGCCAAACAATAAAACAATAAATTCTGCTTTAACTTTTCTAAACACTGTATGTGTGTGGGATTCCTACCTAGAATTTCACTTCTACAGAAAGCAAGCCAGAATTTCCCAAGTGACACTGGCTGCTGAGCCTGACCCACATTTTCGGAGGAGTTTTTGAGCTTTTACCTGAACACCAAAATAATGAGCCACAACTTAAAATGCTAACCCATAAAATAATAGATTAATTTAGATCAGAAGGGACACTTCTGGGTCACCTTGTCCAACTCCAAGTGCTCCAAGTGGGCCCAACTACTAAATTAGATGAGGTTGGTCAGGACCTCATCTACCTGAGCTTTGAAAATCTCCCAGATTGCACAGTTGCTCTGGGCCGCTCCTGCAGTGCTTTCACCACACTTATGGTGAAAAATTTTCCTTATATTAAATTGAAATTTCTGTTGTTGCAAAATGTGACCTTTGCCTCTTGTCCTTTTGCTATATATCCCCTTTACTAGTAGTAGTAGTAGAAATGAGATAGATCCTCTCAGCCTTACCTTCTCTAGGCTGAAAAAAAACAGCTCCTTCAGCCTTTCCTTGTGCAACCCCCTGACCATCTAGGTGGCCCTCCACTGGACTCTCTCCAGTTTGTCTGTAGCTTTCTGGCCCAAAACTGGACACAGTACTCCAGATGCAGCCTCAAGAGAGTTGTTGAGTAGAGGGGAATAATCACTTCCCTGGACCTATTGAGGCAGAGCTGTTGAATGTACAGAAAGGGGCTGGAATGTCCCTTAAGAAGGGCTTGGATGGGTGAGCAGGGTGCCAGGAAAAAGAAAAAGGGTCTGATTTCTAAGAAAGTGCCCAGGAGAGAAGTCCTTATACAGAATATAACATTATAATATGCAGAACAGAGTTGCAAAGGCAGCAGCAGAAGCTGCGTTGCTCTAGACTTTTCAAAAGAGATCATTCAGGCAAAACTGGAGGGGAAAACTACTCCAAGCTCAAATACCAGCTACTCAGAAGTAGGTGTAGAAATGAAATGAAAATGCCCCTTTTGGCTCAGAACATTATTTTAGTGCAGGACACTGCCTAACCAAACATAGTTTATGATGATTGCTCCACTCCAGCTAACCTTAAGCTGATTTAAAGGGGTGTTGTATAACAGGGAGTGGAAAAGTAGCATCACTTATCAAGTCTATCATTCCCTGTCAGGTTAGCAGAGACTAATCACCATGACTCTTATGTTCTCTGCTCCTTAATTTAAAGTAAGATCTTCTTACTCTGGCATAAGTCTATGAACTGTTAATCTCCTCATGGTATGTATTCTTGACCAAATCTGTACAAAACCACCATGATGGTTTACTGGGGTTGAGCACACCAACTTCTTCTCAATAACCAACCATTGGTTTACCAGTGAATCCAGCAACAACATACAGGGAAGGGAAGATAAAAAAAAGGAAAAGCATGGGATTGTCAGAACTGTTGAGTGGATGTGAGGCTGATCAGAGCCAAGAAAGGTTTTAATAAATGGAAGGGTTTGCAACATGAGAGTGATAACTAGCGCAGGGGCAGTGAAGGGGAATGTCCTAAAGACAGACTGGTTGGGGGCATATATGCAACATACCATGCTCTCAATTTGTTCTTTCCCCCTTCCCTCTCCCTCTCTAGCTCCCCAAAGACAAATATAAACTAGTGTTTGCCCAGGAGCACTGCCAGCAGAGACCCCTGAAAGGACAAGCCAAACCAGTACATCCCTGGAGTACACTGAATACTCCCCCACGGCTTTTTGCTAGGCTGAATGAGAGAGCAATTCATTACTTAATCTTACTGCCACTCCAAGATTGTTCCCTGCAGTATATTTTACAGTGCTTTGTCCAGGCTGGTTTTAAAACATCCAAGTGATGAGACTTCCACCAGTTTACTTGGGGGAGCTATTTTACAGGCTAACAGACACCACCATTAGCACTATTTCTTGTCACATGCATCAGCAGCTCTCCCATAAATAATTGCTAACATTACAACTATTCTACGGGCCCAGGGATGGTGAAGGAATACAAACAGGGAGTCAATATTCGGGTGAATAAAGGAATAAAAAGATAATGGAAATGTCTGGCTCCTCCAGGAACATATGGTGTTTAGTTGGGTTATGGACACTTGAATAAGTGATAGTGAGGTGACTGGTTACCTCCACACTCATCCCTGAATAAATGTGAGGTAATCTGAGATAGCTGAGGCACAGAGGGGAACCAGGCTGCTCAGGCTGCCAAGTTCAGCTCTGCCAGGATCTAGCAGAGTTGGCTACAGACGACTCCATTCCCCTGTAAGGTCACCCCTAAGTAAATTGCCTCATATGTATCATGGGGTAAAAGTATAATTAGGAGAGTTACTTCAGAGCAGCTTAGAGTGTTCCCTGTTACTGCTATTACATCTAAGGAAATGGACATATGACCGAGTGAGTACTGTCTTATGTAATGTATCTTAGATTATTTTATTGAAAAGCTATTTCCTGCTCTTCAAGTTCTTCTCCTTCTGCAGAGGCCAATACCTGACACGATGGGTGAAACCTTACCATCCTGTATGCAGCCAGGTCTGAAGTGTTCTGCATAAATGAAAAAAAACCATCCCTCCTGGCCCCTGCTGGCAAATCAGGACCTTTGGTAAGCAGTGGTGTACTCTTCATGGCTACTAATTCAGCATTGACGATGGCTGTGACACCAGCAGATGCTTTTCAAAATTCCTCACTGCAATATTTCACTCGAAGTCCTCCTTTGGCAAGTAATAGTTTTACTGTAACACACTGGGCAATGCCACCTCCGTTTCCTTTGTTCCTTATAACATGGCCATGTATCTCAATTCTTTAATAAAGAAACCCTGCTGAATGCATCCTGCAGATAGCATTTCTCTTAAAATACAGCCTCCACCTGAAACAATTAGCAGGCTGGTGCATACAGCACCGGTGATAATCTCACTGAATGACACATACCACAACAACTTTAAAGACAAGGTGATGCCTCTCACAAAATCCAGCAGCAAGCAATTCAGGGAGATTTCAGCAAATACAGAGCAGCCCATGGTCTCTGGCTCTGGAGAGAGAGGCCATCTGACCTCAGGAATCTCTTCCCTCTTTTTATCAACGTGGAATGGTTCCTTAACTGTTTTCTTGTAATGGGACCAGTATCATTTAAGCAGTCCTGGAGCAATACTTCCCCAGGGATCTTCTTCCACATCTTACTACGAAAGAAGAAGTTTTTCGTAACATCCAAACTTCACAAGTTTTCCTTCTCTAAAGTTCATCCTGTTATGCAATGCCCCATTGTACTAAGCCTGCACAAAGTCTCTTCCTCTTGGGATTTTCCTTGAATTTATTTGGAGGTGATTATCATATCTCCTCTTAGTTGTTGCTTTGCTGAGATGTACATAGCTTGCTCTTTTAATCTTTCCATATCAATTAAGTCTTCCTGCAACCTAATAATAATTGTGCCTCTTCTCTGAACTCCCTCCAGCTTTTCAATATCTTTCCAGTGACACAGTGCTCAGAACAGCACAGGAGATGCCAGCTTCATTTGCAGCTGTGTAAAGAAAGTTCTTAGTTCATCTGCTCTGCTGCAGAACATCTTAAACTAGAGTGCCCACCTGTCCTATCACCTTTCATTGCAACACTTCCAAGAGCCACGGGAAAGCCTTGTGCTGGAGAGCTGGAGAGCTGTCAAACTGGTGGAAAGTTCCTCTGGATATGCTATACTATGATTCCCCCTAAGAACTGGTACTATACCCCTCAAGGAGCACATGCTACCTATTTCTGGGAGGGTACTGGCAACATCATTCTGAGTATGGATTAGTTGTTGCTTCTCTGCTTTGGTCAAACTTTCTGTGGCAGCCCCATCAGAGCCCTGAACAGTCAATGATGCAAAGACTCTGCACAGAAAACAAATATTATTTTGACTTTTTTTAAAGCTGTGTGCTACATTATGAAATCTTTTCTGATTTACCTATTTGCTACTTAATCTAATAAGAAATAAGTTTGTGATTCATACTTAAGCTAAAGCATTCAATTACCAAGCCAAATTCCTGAAAACCTGAGCATATGCCCAGTTTAGCATCAAAATGTGTTTGGTATTATAGGAAGAGATATCAAAAAGAACATATAAAAATGCATTATTATACTTCTACCACTATTTAGCAAGCAGTTTTCTATTAGAGCTGAGAGAACAACAGATGTCTTTGGTTTCTGCAAGCATTGCAATCTATGAAGTAATTGGTCTGTCCAAGAAGAGAATTCTCTGTCACTAATTGCAGATCATATCAGAAGAAGAGAATCACAAACAGAAGTCATAGGCAAAAGATGAAGAGAAGAGAAAAATGAGAGAATGGCAAAGGAAAAATATTAATAGAGCCTTGAGGTTTGCTAAGATTTGAACATGCATAAAGGAACAGGTAGAAGAAAATGCATGAAACCTGAGGTAAAATGGTATTCTGCTGTCTCAGAAGCAGCACAGGCAATGTTTCAAGTTGGTTTCAGAGTTCTCCATCTTCACAGTGCTGAAACAACCAGAAGCAGACAGTTGCCACAAAATGGGTAATATAATACTTTGCCTAATGACTGATTACACAGTGCTGTAGTTATAGTCAATAAACCAATTCTGCTGGGTCAATTTGCTTTTTTCAGGTTTTCTTTCAAACTGTTAACAAACAGTATTCATCACCTGAGATCTGTAATTAAGACCAGATGCATTTCCAAGAGATACGTTCTCACACAACTTAGAATACCTGGCTTCTTGGAGGAATCAATGTTTTTGGCCTTTATTGCGAAGGGAATAAAACTAAATGGACAATATGGCAACTACTGGCCTTAAATCCTGAACAGTTATTCTTTCTCAATATTTTTGCCAAAAATATTGCAAGCAAGATCTAGTAGTTGTATTACTTCTTTTTTTTTTTAAAAAAAGAATAATTCTCTGCCCTTGCACCTCACTTTTCTCTGAATGTTTTTGGTTTTCCTTTTTATTCATCCCTATGAGGATTTGAAGCTCCCCCCCAATTCAGCATTGAATGTGAATTTCATTAATGCGCTGTTTATTTTTCTTCCAGACCAATTAATGAGGGTGATAAATGAGATAGGACATAACACCAATCCCTGTGACACCCCAGTAGCTACCTCCCCCAAATTAAAACACTGTCATTTATCATTACCATTTGCTAATGTTCTTTCCGCCAATTTGTAGACCCTGTGGCAGTACTCCTACTGAAACCACTCTGAATTAATTATTCAAGTACATTCATGGGAGATGCAATATCAAATACTTCATGGAAAACCAAAATGCAATATACCAACTGAATTTCCAGTAGGCACTACTACTTTAATTCTTTTAAAATGTTTTATATCTGTTTGTGAAGATTTATTCTTTTATTATTTGTACTTTAGTGGCGCCCGAAGGATCCAACTGGTCTGAGGACCCATTGTCATGTTTGCTACTAAAATTTTATCTCCAGCTGTTTAGTGATTTTCTTTCCTTCTCCTGTCTCTCATATTTGCTTCATTTTCACCCCAAGGATAGAATTTAAATTAATGGAACTGTAATTGCTGGCATCACTGACAATTCCTTTATTAGGAAATCAGGTACATTTTCTACATTTTGCATATTTGCTGCTTCCACTTTGTGTCTTTCAAAAAACACTTTATTATGAGGCATGTTTACATGAAAACAGGCTCATCGCTCTCTTTCTCTACCATGCATCTGCTCCTGCTGTGCATTCCCCACTGGAGTCCATATCACTGATAATCCTGTGACTGAGAAGTCTCGGTAAGTTGCATGGAGATGACTGATGTCACACTTGGAGGATTAAGTAGGGAATAAGCAGCAGGAGCGCATCATCTCTCAAGAAACTCCCATCTTGTCTATGCTGGAAAACGCCAAAGACAGATTTTAAGAAAATGTCATTGTGTTTCTTGATACAAGAAAGAAAGCCTCTACATGCCAAACTGAAAATACAATGATTCAAAAGGAGGAGATGAATGTATATTTGAAGAAGCCTGGTTACATCCTGAGCCCAAGGACAGATGAGCTGTGTGAACAGACCTCATATGCCAGCTTTGGTCTTTGGAAGACTCACAAGGGGGCACTTTGTCTGTAAATTTACAATTTCCTTACTTTTTGGTTTTTTGTTTTTTTCTTTTAAATAAAAGAGATTAGCTTCTTCCCAGTCTTTCCTGTGTTCCCTTTCCTGGGACAACCTGGTAGCAGTGTCTGACAGAGACCTCATCTTCCCTCTCACGCAGGAGACAGTGCACCCCAGGCTGGAGAATATTTCAAGGAAACACTGCAGAATCTTCTTCTTGGTCAAAGAGTAGAGCTTGGAGGAAGTATTTTGCCCTGCCCCCTAAAACCACAGGATCTACCTGACTAAACCAATTTTTCCCTCCCACTCACACAACAGCAGTCTTCCCAGCAGTGCTGAAAGTGTCCCATCTCACTGTTCCTTTGTAAGGAAGCCATTTCATGGTCTCAAAAAGACACAAATCATCTGCACTCTGAATTTTTGTAAGATCTTCTATCTGAAAAGGCCTATTACTGCCTCTTATTACTTCTCCAATATAAAGGGAAATATTTAGTACCCCTCTTTCAAATAATCTTCATTATAACCAGCAACTGCCTTTGTTTTCCCTTCTGCTGACAATTATGTGCAGGCTACTGGCCAAAGGAGGTTAGGCCTTGTTTTAAGCTGTATACCCAACAAGCAGACTTGGGCTTCTGCATCTAAAACTGATTTTAATACCACCCCATCTCAGTAAAGTTGTGGAAGCCCCATCCCTGGAAGTGTTCAAGGTCAGGTTGGATGGGGCTTTGAGCAACCTGAAAGATGTCCTTGCCCACAGCAGGGCGGTTGGACTAGATGATCTTTTAAGGTCCCTTTCAACCCAAACCAGTCTATGATTCTATAATTCAGTTTAGGTTTGTTTGCTGCAGAGGGAACCAAAATAGAGGCATCTGAGTGTGGGCTACAGTTGAGAAAAGCTCTTAACCTTTTCCCACCTAGAGCATGCAGTTAGAGTAAACCCATTTCTTTTGATATTGTAAGTGGGCTGTTTACCAGAGGGATTCAAAGCTAGTTTCTGCCTGCTTCTCCCTAACCCTGGTATTATTCAAGAGTCAATAATTCAATTCAAAACAATGCAGTGACAATGAGGTGGAATTGTTTTAATGGTGTTTACTTGTTCTTAATGATGTGCTGTATCCCTGTCTCCCTGTTACAGATAGAAGCAGATGATAAAGAAGGAAGAAACTACACAGTAATGCAGACAGTAAAATCAGAGACACTCTTGTTGAGATGAAAAACAGACTCCTGCTAGTTTCTGAAAACTCACAAATGTGGGATTTTTACTGCCACAGCTGAGCTCTTTCTGCCAACAAGCACCTAACTGTAAAACCAAAGAAAAATTCCCCAATTCAGAGCAGTTCAGAACCCTTTTCAGGGTTCAGGAACAAAAGAAAGTTTTTGGCCAAACCAGGATAATTCTCTGCTTCCTGTCTCTTTTCTCCCATTCTTTCCAGATTTTATATTCCTGAATGTGGCATTTTTTTCCCCTCTCAGTCAGAGAAAATAACTGAAAAGGGAATGCACTTATGCTCATTGCCTCAGGAGAGGAGGCAAAGAAGGAAAGGGGTGGAAAATTGATCTCTACCATGATTTACACAAGTCTTCAAGTTGTGTCAGTTTGAGCAGCCTAGCAGGACACATGAAGCTAGCTGCAGTGTGAGGGCCCAGGATGTCCTCACTGCCCCACCACACACCTTACTCCAAGCGTGCAAGGAGAGGCAGAGTAGTACCAGTTTTAAATCTCTGCCTGTCTATTTTGTTCAGGTCTCAAAAGACGACTGATTTAGGGCAAGCCAGGATGTGCTTCTACCTTTCAATTTCTTTAAACATGCTGCATGATATTGTGTCCATATGGTGTAACAACAGCTTCTGCAGCCCATGAGGGAGCCTGCCATCTCACAGACTTGTGGCCGACTGTGAGACCATGATGACCATCACTGTTATTTCTCCATTTTCATGCTGTATTAATTATTTGTCTGTGATTGCTACTATGCTCTATGTGCCTGTTTGGGTCTCAAAACCCTATCCTGAGGGGGAAGCAGGTGTGTTTTTGAGTTTTGTGAGGAGGGTGGGATTACCAGAAACTGCCTGCATATGAGAGACTGGAGTGGGCAGCTGTGTTGTGGTTATTGCTTATGAAACATGTAGGTACCTGGGCCTGTGGTTCTAGCAAAGGTTGTTTGCTGGTTTGCCTGCAGGCTGAGAAGCAGCAAGTCTCACAATGTTTTTGCTAGGCTTCTGGGAAACGCTGGGAAGGAGCTGGTGGCCACCACCTCTGTGAGTGCCAGTGAGGTAGGGGATGAAGTTTTGGAGATGAAATAGCAGGATCTCCTTGGCAGCTTTCCGCAAAAAAGTCCTGGTAATGCATGCTGGGCCAGGCAGATGTGAAGAGGTAGTGCCGCTGGGAAAATTGTATGCATATGAGAGTTCAAAACCATCAAGACTAGAGAGACACCTGGAACGGAGGGAGCCTGCCCTGGGGAGTTCCAGCTGTCGACACTGCACGGGCAGGTGCTCACATGAAGGCGCCAAGAAGCACGGAGGTTCGGGGACACATCTTGACATTGCAAGAACTCTTCATCCTCAGGTGAAGCACAGGACGAAAACTAGAAACTGCCAAGTTACAAACAAATGCACAATGGCACAGATGATAGAAGAAAGCTAAAAGTAATGTTATGCATACATCTACCTTTATACTAGAAGTCTAGGGAGATAGGAATATTTAGATTTAAATGAATATAAAGACATAAAAGACATTGAAAATTTGGTAGAAGGAGAAGCAGATGGACAATGTAACATCAATTTGAAAAATTATACTGGGAAGACAAAATGGGCTCTATAGATGAAGGGATGGTACTATAGCCTAAAAGCAGCTTTGAGTCAAATCAGATTAACAATCAAGCCAACCTTGTCAACAAGTAATAGAAACCTTATGAATCAAACTCCAGTCCCATGTAGGACAAATAGAGCAATAAGGCTGCATTACAGACTGCCTGATGAAGATGGTGATAGAGATTGACACACTGAAGGAGATCAAGGAAGGCAGGAATGAACAATAAAAAAAGACTACAATTGCCCTCATATACTGAATAAACTTTACTGTGGGGTGTGATATGTGGGCTGAACTTTCAAACACTGCCAATTTCTGTTTTACGGAAGTACTAGACAGGAAAATGAGAAGAGAAGAAGTCCTGACCAATGTGCAGGACTTGGTGACTGTCACAGAGCTGTTGGGAACAGTGGCAGTACTGTATTTAAGTGCAACATCCCTATTCCTCCTGCAAGAGCCAAGAGGCCCACTACTGTAGTGATGAATTTTAAAAAAGCTGAACTACACAAAAATGTGTAGGGGGTCTTGTTAAAAAGAAGCTAACATGAGTGGTTAAAGTACAAAAATCTTTTTTTGGACAGCACTGAGGCTGTTCAAAAATACCATGCTGGATGATCAGAGCAAATGCATACTACCTATCAATAAATGTTTGAGAAAGACCAAAATATAAGAGGCCGAGCTTAACAGAAGTGTAAGGGAGCTTTCTTAGGAATAAGAATGCGTTCTTCAAAAAACACGAAGCTGTGTCCTACAAAAAACAAAAACCACCCAAGCTGAAAAGGAACAATAGGCTGAGAGTGCTGAAATTCAGTAAGAAGGGAGGCCAAAAAAAATGATTTGTGCTTCAACTTGCAAAAAACCAGAAACACTAATTATAAATCACGTTGCTACATCTTAGGGGCTAAGAGACCTGAAGAGTGTCTGTAAGGCCAAGGAAAGATCAAGGAGCAGGAGGCTTCAAAGGCAACAAAATTGTAGCAGAAAAAACTTAAATCTGCCTGACTGCATTAAACATGAAGAACTTGGGGAAGTTTCCACAACAGAACTTTTTTTTTTTAGGGGTTCATCTTTCCATGTTGATATGTGGAAGTAGTTGATATCTGGTGACTATAGTCCCCATACACTTCTGAAAGGCATTCTACAAGATCCTCAGTGACAAAAATCCCAACTTATCATGGGATAAGAGCGAATGTCCTCATGTGGACATGTAACTAGTCATAAGACAGGAAAGAGAGGGTAAGAGTAAATAATAATTTTTTGTAAAGAAGGTGGTTGTCAGTGGAGCTTCACACAGATCTGTGTTCAGACCCATGCTGTTCATGAGTGCATAAATGATCTAGAAAAAGAGAATTAATTGTGAGAAGTTTGCTAATGCTAAATTATTGTAAGTAACAAAAGACATGACTGTGAAACACCATAAAAGCCTCTCACTACAGCAAGCAACTGGGTGTAAAGTAACTGCATTTGAAGCAATGCCTAGTGGGAAAAAAAAATCCTAATTTTACAAACATAATGATGGGTTCTGAGCTATCTATTATCATCAGGAATGAGATCTTCAGGTAATAATAGATAGCACTACGAAAATGTCAGTCCAGGATACAACAGTAGCCAAAAGCAATCAAGATGTTAGAAATTTTGAGGATGGGATAGCAATCACAACAGGAAATATCTTTATGCCACTAGAAAAGCCATTGTGCACCTGCACTGTAGAGACTGAGCACAGTCTGGTCTCTTGGTCCCAGAAAAAACATAGCAGAATCAGTGAAGGTGCTACAAAAGTCAGCAAAATAATCAAAGGCATCGAAGAGCTTTCCCTATGAGCTATACAAAATACACCAGGACTCTTCAACCTAGAGAAGAGACGATGGTGAAAAAGCATAATGTGTATTTGTTAAACACAAGAAGCATGGAGAAGTCCTGGCCATTTATTGGCAATGTGATCACGTACTGTAGAAAGCAAACAAGTACTACACCTTACGATGCAATCTTTACAACCTTGGTGCATATCAGGTGTTCACTGAAATCATGAATAAGTCCATTAATAGAACTGTTACAATAGAATTAACATTAATTTTTGAAGAACCACTTGAGACAAAAACTTTGTATATGCCTAGGTGCCATGATTTTATATCATAAAAGCAGACAACTTAAATTACTTAATAAGTTCCCAAACATGTCTATATATGCTGCAAATTGGACCGCCTACCTGGGAATTAGCTTGTGAGGAATTACATGGTGAAATAACATTCAAGCAACATCATAGGAGGAGCTGATACGTTGCACTGGTTTAGTTCATAGGCTGAATCCCTGGAAGTCCAGCCAAGCTGAGCTGAAAGCATTCCAGGTTGCCAATTAAAAGTTAAGGTTCACATTACACTAGTTAGTTTAGTACTACTTTGCATGACAGAGCTTCCCATTCCAGTATAAATTGAGGCAAGATAGCAGATGCCTGTATGGTTCATTGCATGGTTTGGCAAGTGTACAACTTGAAATGGACTCTTCTAATACTAAATATTCAGTGAACAAGTCCAGTAAACAAATCCATTGGCTATACTTGTTTATAGCGGATTGAGAGTCCAATTAAAGTTTCCACAGAGAAATGTGTCGCTCCACATGCATGCACACACAAGTGCAGACACACACATGCACACAAACAGAGGACGTCTGGGTGTTTTTCTGATTCCTGGGATGAATTTACTATAAGCCTCTGTGGTGGGTTGACACTGCCTGGATGCCAGGTGCCCACCAAAGCCGCTCTATCACTCCTCTTCCTCAGCTGGACAGGGGAGAGAAAATATAAAAAAAGCCTCATGGGTTGACATAAGGACAGGGATCAGCAATTACTGTCATGGGCAAAACAGACTCGACTTGGGGAAACTGTTTTAATTTATTACTAATCAAACCAGAGTAGGGGAATGAGAAATAAAAACTAAAGTTTAAAACACCTTCCCCCCACCCCTCTCTTCTTCCTGGGTTTAACTTTACTCCCGAGTTCTCTACCTCCTCCTCCCCAGCAGCACAGGGGGACGGGGAATGGGGGTTGCTGTCAGTTCATCACACGTTGTTTCTGCCGCTCCTTCCTCCTCAGGAGGAGGACTCCTTATGCTCTTCCCCTGCTCCAGTGTGGGGTCCCTCCCATGGGAGACAGTCCTCCAGGAACTTCTCCAATCTGAGTCCTTCCCACTGGCTACAGTTCTTCACAAACTGATCCAACATCAGTCCTTTCCATGGGGTGCAGTGCTTCAGGAGCAGACTGCTCCAGCATGGGTCCCCCATGGGGCCACAGGTCCTGCCAGGAGCCTGCTCCAGTGCAGGCTTCCCACAGTGTCACAGCCTCCTTTGGGCACATCCACCTGCTCTGGCCTGGGGTCCTTCATGGGCTGCAGGGTGGATATCTGCTCCACCATGGACCTCCATGGGCTGCAGGGGGACAGCCTGCCTCACAATGGTCTTCACCATGGGATGCAGGGGAATCTGTGCTCTGGTGCCTGGAGCACCTCCTCCTCCTTCTTCACTGACCCTGGTGTCTGCAGAGTCGTTTCTCTCACATATTCTCACTCCTCTCTCTGGCTGTAGTTGCTGTTGTGCAGCAACATTTTCCCCTTCTTAAATATGTTATCACAGAGACACTACCACTGTCACTGATTGGCTCAGCTTTGGCCAGCAGTGGGTCCATCTTGGAGTTGTCTGGCATTGGCTCTATCAAGCACAGGGGAAGCTTCTGGCATCTTCTCACAGAAGCCATTCCTGTAGCCTCCCTGCTACCAAAACCTTGCCACGCAATCCCAATACAGCCTCTTGTGCTCAAGTAGCAGGTGGGATATACAGGGTATAAACACAAATAAGAAATGCAGTTCCAGCTGAACTAAACCTTTTAAAGTACTTGGAAATATGAGTGATAGTTGCAAGAGCATTTGCAATGGCTTAAGACAAAGGAGCTGGAGTGGAGAGCTTACAAAACCTTGAGATGAAGAGGCCGGGGTTTGTCTGTCCTAAAGCAGTGACTCTCACAAGGTAGCTCTTACTGGAATCCGTGCTTTAAACCCGTCATTTTATAGACAGAGGGGAGCATGCCAGGGAAAGCCATTCTCCCGCTGTGGGTTACAACTGCAGCATCTTAAGCCGATCAGATTGACTTGGTATCCTGCAGCAGGAAAGAAGGGCTCCAGGGTTTGTGGTTCAAGTATTGTGTGTGGACTTTCCCTCTGTGCTGGGAGAACTTGGCTACAAGCTTGTCAACCTTTCCCGAAACATGAGTTATGGCTGCTCCACATTCTTCCTTCTCTAATTGCTGGTTTAGCCCTCTGGAAATATCTATAAATCCAGCACAGGCATTGCTATTAACACATCATATGCCTCTTCCATCTTTGTACTTTGTCTTTCTGTATGAAATATGCAACTGAGCCTGATACAGAACCTGTTCCTTCTCCAAGTCCTTCTCAATTACTCAGTACCAACTAGGCTGAATGCATGTGCAACCCGAACTGCTGCAGAGATGATCCTTCTATATGTGGGGATATATAAAGAGGTTTCCAGTGCTTACACAGAGTGTGTTAAATAAAATATGATCTTCAGTTCAGGCAACTGACCTACTGGCTGTTCAGGCTCCATCTAACTCAAGGCTTGGAAATGGAACCCGAACTCCTTGGTTGACAATATTTACTTATAGGCTAGAATATGGTAACTTGCTCTGTAGGTAAGAAAATGCAGACAAAGCTCAAGAGTGCTCCAGCCCTCCAGCCTTACATCTTCACATGCAGTACTGACTCTGGTGCCTTGAGACACTTAGCTTCACAGAGCTCTCAAAGCTTATAAAAGCCACCCTGTTCTATACTAGTGGTCACAAGTGGATGACCAAAGTAAATAAAACCTGTCTTGGAGGATGCTGAAGAGCAGGTTCAGAAGAACAAGAGTAACCTGTGAATACTGTCATTTCACATGGTCGTGCCCGACAGTCCCAGGAGAGGCTACGTACTTGGCCCCTTGAGTTTATATGTACAAAAGACTTTACAGGTAATTGATAAAAGAAGGAATGTGAATTTCATCTTTACATGATACAATTTTTAATGAGATTATTATGGAGAGAACACTTGAATAAAATGCTAAGGTCACACATCCAGAGGTATCTGAGCCAGAATAGTGAAGGCTACAAGTAAGAACTCTGTGTTTAATATACTATAATTATAACTGCAAATTGTACTTCAGCCCAAGGCTTTACAGCAAAGCTGTAAAAAGTAAAATAAATTTTAATCTTTCAGGGCACTTTGCTACATTACTCTTCTTCAAGGCTAAACCCAACTAGGTCACTCCAGGTAGGAGTTGAAAAAATATGAGCTCTTTCTCCCTCAGCAATAAATATTATCTTCAGTATCAAAAGCTGGATTGCTACCAAGTACACTGCATGGCTCCTTGGGGAAGCTCAGTCCTGGGTCTGAGCATCTATCAGAGCTGAACAAAGGCATCCAGGGTGGGGGGAAAGTGTGCTAGATCAATAGAGAAGAAAATCTCTCACCTATGACCTTTGGTGATTATCAGGGAGCAGGAACAGTTGCTGCTTTCTTGGTCTTAATATGGGTTCATTTACTCTTGCTGTGGATGTACCCTTGGGTAGAAGCATTGCTTATGTGAAACTTCTGTCTTGGGATTCTCCCTCTTCAGATCCCAACTGAGGAAAGCTCTCTTAATTTGAATTGATACTAGCCCCACAATTACACACTGCAAACCTGCTAGCCCCTGGTACAAAACGCTCTTGCAGGATCGCTTCTACAATGAGGGTCACAAAGCTGAGCTCAGAGTTCAGTTCTTTCTCTGTCTTTGTTTTACACAGGAGATGAGGGAACAGGAACGTGGGGAATAATTAAACTTCTGTCCTCCTGTACTACTTCATGTGTGGTAGCTTTCATCCCATCTGAAAATGGGCATGTTGCTATGGTTTCAGGAATAAAGGATGGATATCCTTATTCCCTTCTGCTACTGCTTCTGTCTTCTTTTACTCCACTAAAAAGTAAAAATGAGTTCTTGAGGTTGAAAGATCACATTTCATCACAATAAGTGTTTCATTAGAGATAAGCAAAAAGTCTTCCCAGAAAGCTCAGACATGCTTATTTAGGCCTCCAGTGGCCTTTTAAGAATGCACTTGCTGGTGACTTAGTATTATTAGAGCTGGTTGAATAATATTCAATAGATAATTTATTTGACAAATGTTACAATTTTTTAAAAACAAATTACTCATCTAGTTTAAAAAATATTATTCACAAAGTTATAGGACAGAGTGAGTTATTAAATATATTCATCAAATAAGTTGCTCAAGTTTTGCAATATATCTGAATAAATTATCCAGCTTATTAATTATTCATTGAGTTCTAATTATTATTTTAAGCATTTATATAGCAATATTAGTGCACTGGTGTAAGTAGTCAGTGACAAAAATGACAGATCTTCTGATGGATCTATGATATAACTAAGGCTGGACTAAGGCATGGGAAAAATGGGCTTTGCCCATATTGAAAGGGGTGGTTACTATTTATTTGATGAGCTTTGGATTAGAGATGACAGATTTGTGCGTATGTTCCTAGTTCCTAGAATCAAAGAACTCCAGAAGTTTTTTCTCTGTATGACTGGGATAAACACCTTGTTGAGATTCAACAAGGCTAAGTGCCAGGTCCTGCACTCGGGTGACCCCATGCAATGCTACAGGCTTGGGGAAGAGTGGCTGGAGAGCTGCCTGGCAGAAAAGGACCTGGGGGTGTTGGTCGACAGCCAGCTGAACATGAGCCAGCAGTGTGCTCAGGTGGCCAAGAGGGCCAATGGCATCCTGGCTTGTATCAGAAATAGTGTGGCCAGCAGGACTAGGGAAGTGATCACCCCCCCTGTACTGGGCACTGGTGAGGCCGCATCTTGAGCAGTGTGTTCAGTTTTAGGCCCCTCACTACAAGAAAGACATTGAGGTGCTGGCATGTGTCCAAAGAAGGGCAATGAAGCTGGTGAAGGGTCTGGAGCACAAATCTTCTGAGGAGCGTCTGAGGGAACTGGGGTTGTTTAGTCTGGAGAAGAGGAGGCTGAGGGGAGACCTTATCACTCTCTACAACTACCTGAAAGGAGGCTGTAGCGAGATGGGGGTCAGTCTCTTCTCCCAAGTAACAAGCGATAGGACAAGAGGAAACGGCCTCAAGTTGTGCCAGGGGAGGTTTAGATTGGATATTAGGAAAAATTTCTTCACTGAAAGGGTTGTTGAGCATTGGAACAGGCTGCGCTGGGAAGTGGTTAAGTCCCCATCCCTGGAGGTATTCAAAAGACATGTAGACGTGGCGCTTAGGGACGTGGTTTAGTGGTGGACTTGGCAGTGTTAGGTTTACAGTTGGACTTGATTTTAAAGGTTTTTTTCCAACCTTAATGATTCTACGATTCTATGAAAATTAAAACTGGCATAGTAATGTCAACCCTAAATATGCTGGCAGCCTAAACCAGCAGCTTGGAGGACTCTGAGCTTAGCTGTTGGAGTGTAATTCCAAACCTATGGCTTTAGGGACCGATGGGGAGAACTTTATTAATCTTAACTACCTGGGGACGTTATTGCAAATCAGATCCCATTGTAGTCCATTAGTTGCCTCCAAGGGATGGGCTGCTAGAAGTAAGAGGATTCAGCCATGAACTGCATGGCCAGAGGCATCACAGAGTTGTAGGCTGACCCCCACTATGCCGTCCCCTAGCACTGCTGTTTCACCAGGGTGTTGAGCACCTGGCTCCACAGAAAGCTGTGGGAAAAGAAGAGAAGCACACCTGCTTGTCCAAAAAAATTGAGGTTTCTTTTTTGAGAAGAAAGCCCTACTTTTGAAGAGCTGACAAGCTTTGCTTTGCTGTGGACTTCTTAAGTTCTTTTCTACTCTTTTGGTGGGGAGGCAAACCAATTTAATAGAGAAGGAGGAACCAGTACTGCCTAAATGGGGCTATATCACAGAGAGGCTAAAATTATTCCCAAGGCTCGTCTTTGAAACCAACACCAGATAAGATCCATCCTGGCTCTCTTCAGCTTTCTCAAAAGAGGGTCAGTTCTTCTGAAAGGACAAGGCAGTTCAAAACGTAGTGAATTTGAGTGGAATAGACAAAAAATAATGTTGCAAATGCCCAATTTTATTTTTTAAGGAAATGGTTCTTTTCCTTGCTTTTTTCTGACATTGTCTTTTGGCATTCCTTTTCTGTAATTTTCTCTCAGAAACTAGCACATGTACATGTATGTGGACATATTGTCTTCTTTTCAGTCTTCTCCATCTTTCACTTTTGCTATTAATTGAAAATCAGGACTTATGAAACAGCATCTGATGTTACTGAATTGAGAAACTTTATGGCACAGAGCAGGCTTTAAAATTTTTTTTTCAATGACACGATGCGTATCTGAAAAGCCCAAGTTGTCATTTTTGGATAATGCCTTGTGGAATAGTTTGTACTAAGTGGAGCTGTCTCCATGGTCCAGCACATCTCTCCTGTGTCCCGATTAGGGTAGGTCTTATTATAACCCTGAATACAGAAGGCAATTTACTTGAGACCAGACTGGAAACTTAGAAATGCATCAGGGAGACAAGTTACATCCACAAAATGCAAATTCTCTACCATCAGGAGGGGGAGTCACCCCTCCCAATATATATATTTATTTATTTTCTGGCCTGAAAGCTTCTTGCTAAACATGAAGGCAATCTTTGAGCACTGAACTGTAACTCTGCTGAACTGCCTTCTTGTTGATAAAACTTGAAAAAGCAATTTACTCTCTTGGGCCTGTTTAAGAATTTACAGTGCAGAAAGGGGAGGAGTAGAAAGACAAACCACATCCTCCTACCTCTTTCAAATTCCTGCCTGTTTTTTTAAGAAATGAGATGGAAGGGAGGAAAAAGCCACACACACACGCCCATCCCCCAAGGGAATGTCAGTGTTTCCCTTCCTCCTGCATTGTCTTCCTGCCCCTTATTTTAGAGGAACACTTCCAGTCATCACTTTGCTCTCCAAGAGGAGAAGCAGGGCAAATATCAGAGCCTCTCCAGGACTGTCTGCCAAGCTATGAACTCCAAGCTCACAGAGATCAGACACCCCTGCCCTGCTCCCCTCCCGTTGCACACATACATACACCCACAACATGTTTGCAAATGATAGCACAGAGTCCTGTAAGCACTTCAACTAAGACAAGCCCCAGTATTTCTCAGAATTGTTGGAATAGCTTGGCTGTCAATCTATGCCCTGAGGTAGGAAGGAAAACAAGATTTGTGAGGATGGGACCCTGAGGGCTTCTGGGAAGGGAAGGGGTTCCTCTGCCTTTTAAAGTTCATTATACTAGAAGGGATTAAAGAATATTAGGGGTTTTTCAAAACAGCTCTACTATGCAGAGCTAGCACAGAAAACTGTACTGGGTTTCCAGGGAACTCTTCTGTGCTGTTTCAACCCAGTAGTGCTTTCAACCAAAAGCACAAAAAACTGCAACACCCCCAAACCTGAGGTGTCTCCGTGGCTGGTCAAGGGATACACTCCTCTCTTTCCTTAGCAGTTCCCTGAAGCTGCTGCACCACTACTTCCACCTTTCTGTCAGGGAAGAGGCTTCCTACCATGAACTAGGACTAGGACACTTGCAAACAGAACTCTCGGTTGTTGAGTGCTGTGGTCAGGCTGGAGCCTGAACCTAGGTTTAACTCCCACACGAGGCTCCAGGATTTGGGTAAACACATTGGCCTTGATTCAGGTGACATTATAGACACTTTATACACCATAATAGGTGTCATGTTGCTCTAAAATTGGTGGATTCACATCCTAAAGAAGCTCCTCTGCGTAAGATGACTCTAGAGAGCTAAGGCCAAGATGCCTGCTATCTGGAAACCCTTCTTTTGATGTGTTCAGCACTTTAAGGGAATCTCCAGACACTGCTTCTTGTGCCAGGGACCAGAAGCAGTGCTCTGTTGTGCTCCCTGAGCCAACAACTCTGTTCCTGCTGGCTTACATTGGACAGGCTGGCCAACCTGTCTGCTTTTATTCTAGACATCTGATTTTCCCAGAGAGGTTTCTCTGGGAAAGCATTATACGTTCTGCTATCCAAGCAATAGATGTTCAGTCTGCATCTAGCCCAGTAATTACCTTTGCTTTTTGCAAACAGGCTGGTTTTGTGTGCAGATGGTGGGAAATGGGACAGAGGGGCTGCGCCTGTGTGAAACAACAGGAATTGGAATGACTGCAGATGGAGACCCAGCCTGTAGGGGGAAGAGTGATTCATGGCTCTGTTTCACACTGAGTGCATCTTTAAGATTTACTTTTTAATATCATTTACAGCCAGAACATTAAAAAAAAATGGAAACACTGAAACCCTGAGAGAGATTCATTGAGCAGCATAAGACCAGTGCACAGCTTAGAAGGAAATGTTACAAGTGCTCTTTAATCCTTCCCATCCCTTTGCTCTTTTCTTAATTTAGGAACAGGGATGGAGAAGGAACTTTACCTGGGCTATAACAAACTCTTCAGAAGTAACTGTCCTGCATGGGATAAAGATTTTCCTGCAGGGTTCCTTTAGGACCTAGGTTTTAAAACCAAAACAAAAGCCTAAGTCCCATGGCAATGACATCAATACAAAGCCCTTGTGATTTATAGGGGTAGTCTCAAATGGCACAAATTGCCACCTGAGACACAAGGTCTTGCCTTGCATTTATACTCTGTATTGATATTGTATGAGCAGGCTAGAGGCAGTGCTCAGGGACGTGTCCTTCAGTCCTCCAACCTGAGGTCACTTTTCCTTCTAGCAGACGTGCTTGAAGCCTGAGACACTAGGGTACCTTCCAAGAAAACAGGACAAATGTTCTGGCCTGCACCTCTCTCCTTGATGAAACAAGTGCTAAAAGCTCCAGGAGAGATAGTGCTTACAGGCAACAGAGCTGGCTAGCACAGTAATCCTGTGACTACTCCATATCTTAAAAGTGCTTTGTAAAAAACCTCAGGTAAATAAAAAAGACTACAGAAGGCTAAATCCTCTTTTTCTATCCCAGCCCTCCCAAGGAAGATGGATGCTGTTTATTATAAAGTAATGCTGGCAGGTTCCATGCCGAGGAGTACAAGTAACTGTTTTGTGATCTGAAAGCATTGCCAATATGTTTCAGGAAAAGGGACTCTGTCTGGAGTCAAACTGAATGCCTGGTCCTTTGGGATAAGAAGTGGCAGTTAAGTAACGGCAGATGAATTATGACAGCTAAAAATAAAGGGTGATCTAGAGGAAGAGATGGAGTGAGGAGGAACTTGATGTTGGAGGAGTTCTCCAGCTTCCCTTTCTCATTTTCCTGAGCACGACAAGCCTGCTTGATCCACAGGGCCAGTGCTCCAACTGTTATTAGTTCCTTCTGCTGCAGCGTCTTTGGAGACCCTGGCACTTAGTTGCTGCTTTGGTGTGCCGCACTCCACTCACAGCCTTCGTCCCCTGCTCCATGCTGCTCTCTGTAAAACCTAGCTTGCAAAAACTCCGGGAGCTTCATATCCCCTCCAGCCTCAAACTAAATATCATGGAGGCTCTGCAAGCTCTTCTCCTGCTGAGATTTCATCATATCTGGTGTGCTGCCAAGTCATTTTTCTTTCCTTCTACTGGTGTTATCTCTGCCTCAGCTAGGATATGGGCTTACTCTGGTATGGGATCTGGATGGCTTAAAATAGCTTCTTTGTCCATCATGTCATCAATTCACAAGTACGTTTATTTTGGCCTGATGAACCTCAAATATGCTTGGGTTTTAAAGGAAACATTTTATTCGTTTGAAATACGGACTAAAAGCATCCCTATAAAACCCAACAACATTCAAAATTAGATGAGCCAAAGCAAAACTGTCCAACAGAAAGGTTATGAAATTACTGTTGAGCATTCTCATTAAAATCATGAACACCAGGAAATGCAATGTTTAGGCTGAAACAAGGTTTTCAAGCAGCAGCCAGACCTGGGGAGAGCGGGAGGATATGCCAGCTTGTGATTGACTTCTACAAAGATGTAAAAGGAACAGAGAAGACAGCTGCTCATATGTAAACACAAATTAGCTCCAGCAGTGCCAAAAACAGTAGCACGGAGAAAAGTGCTCCTAACCTTCTTTCTCAGCTCCATCTTTCCCTCCATTTCTTCCCTGACAGATGAAGAACTTCGCACACTTATACCCACACACTGCGCAGGACGCAACGAACATGCCACACAACATGTCACACTCCACTTCTCAAACAGCATGCATGCATGTTCGTGCACATCATGTCTAAATGTTAACTTTTCCTACCTCATCTAGGGCCACAGCATTTGTGAATTTTGTCTGTGGTTTGGCTTCTTTGTCTGACTAGACTTAGAAAACTCAAAGCATACTCCTGAATCAGAAGAAAGGTGGATCCAGAGGCCACACTGACACAGACAGAGATGCCATTTCTAGGAAGGTTGTAATGTCATGCTGCCCAGAATTTTGGGTGCCTTCTGGAAAGTCTCATTTTTCTAGAAATACTTCATTACAAGTTCCAGCATTTTTTTATAACTACTCGGAGACAATATATATTTCAGTAACTCCGTTGCTTTGTGTTAACAGCAAGACATCTGTAGGTGCTGCTGGATCATACTGCATTTTTAGGATGTCTAGATCTACTGTACAGATGCATTCTTTTAGAGCTTATAGCTCACATGGACAAATGATTCACCTGATAAATGAAGTGATGAACTTCAGCCTTTTTGCAAAAAGTAGTCCTTTTTCTAGAGCTGTACTTGTTATTCATTAATAGTAGAAGAACAGCACCAACATATTTGTGTCTAAATGGTTCATCACAAAGGAGTGTGTGCAACAATGGTTGACCATGGTCAGCAGTACTGAGCAAGAAACATGCTGAGGGCAGTGTGATGTTTCAGTCTCCCTGTCAAATTGTCTGGAGCAACACCCAGCTCCATTTTACCTGTTTAAGTCTGGGCCTTAGGTTTTGTGATATTTGCAACTTGCTGGCCATGACAGCTGATTCAAAGTGTTCACCAAATATGTTGAACTCTTTGGCAAAAAGACTCTCACTGTTTTTCTACAGAACTTAGCACAAAGATAGGGAACTCAAGGCTTTGCACCTACTGTTTGCAATGGGGGAAAAGATTGTATAAAGCTGAGTGGTCTTCTGACTCCCCTTGCACCTGCTTAGTGAGTGGGAAACAGGCTTTTAAAATGGCTGAAAGAGAAGAGAAAGCGTTTCATCCTCTGGATTTTAAGGCAGGCAATCTTTAGAGAAGGATAGAGAATTTTTACCCTCTGTTTAAAAAATCTTTTTTTTTCTATGTGAGCAAGAAACAAGGGATTAAGTGAAGAAAAAGGGATTCACATCCTAGATTACCCAAACTCTCCACTTCTTGTAGAGGAGTTCAGGTCCTTGTCCAGCTTGGTTCACCAGAATTTTGAAGCTGTGCTACATCCCAGATGAATGCCCAACCAATGGGATTATTGGGCTGCTCTGTGTTTGGATAGTCTCACCCACTTGATGAATATAGCTTTAATCCTGGATTTAAGTCTTTCCAGAAGGAAGTTTTGTCAAAAGCAATACATTTCCTCAAAGTTTAAGTTTCACTAATCACTATTTGCAAGCAAGAAGCAACAAAATATTTTGCTGGGTGGCTGTGGGAGCCAAAAGGTAATCTTCCACACTAACATTCAGAAAACATTTGGTATTTCTGTGAATGAGGTAGCAAAAATATCAAATACTTGAATAGGAGGATCCTATGAATAACAACAGAGAGAATTTGCCTATTTGTTTAAGGCTATCCTTGCAACCTCTCTTGGTATAACTCAATCAGCTGAAATCAAGAATGCCTCATCTGTCAACCACATCAGAGAAGCGATTAGATAATTTTGCATGGCTGTGCTATTGAACTGAGTTTCATACTGATGCTAGAAAGTAAAAAAAAAAAAAAAAAGAAGAAGAAAGCACAAAGAAATGAAAGCAGGAGGTAGGGTTGACAACACCTGCTCACACGAACCAAAAGGACTGCAAGGCGATCCTGTGTACTGCAGAGAGACACTGGTAGTGTGGCATGCAGTGGGTTAAAACTAATAAGTAAGAAAGGGCACATGGCAAAGGCACTACACGCAGAAATGAAATTCAGTTCTTTTCTGCATGTCTGCAGGACACAAGTCGGGGGTGTACACAGGGTACACATGCTGAACTCTAAGATTATGCACAGCAGTCCGGTAGCATATTTGCTCTCCTGCCTGCTGGTCTGGATCACAACCTGCTGATGTGAGTTTCCAGCCCTAACATCGTCCATGCATTTGCCATGGACTATATGCCTGATATTTCTTTCCAATAATAACTTCCCTTTAGGCACGGTTATTAAGACCTCCGTCACTGTGAAATAGCTTGTGTTCAGTGAGGCAGTCTTTTAATGGGATGTGATGCTGTATAGCAGAGTCTCATCTACTACATCCAAGAAGGTAAATGATAGATTGTTTACTCCCCTAATCCATCTAATTATGGCAGCTTACAGAAAATTGGAGAAAAAGAATTTGTGCCGTAGGTGATGCTGAGGGAGATCTGAGAGCATGTTGATTTAAAAGGCTGTAAAGGCATTGTCTAAAATATATACAGAGTAGCTTGTTGATCTCACTATAAGAGGCAGCACTGATAATTCAGTCCCCCCTGGGACATGGCCCGTTACCAGATACTGTAAAAATTTATAGCCTCTTTTGTCTTCCTTTGAAGGGTGGGAAGCCCAAGAGGGAAGCTGTAGAGCTGTCCTTATAAAACTACATCCAAGTATGGAAGGGAGAAGGTGTGGAAGGGGAGTTACTGCAGTAAAAGCAGAGTCACAGGGCTGGGGCATGCCTGGGGGGCAGCACAGAGGATGTGCCTCCCATATGCTGCCACATGAGCCTTCTCCCACGCCCCCTGCCCTGGCAGCAGCACTGCAGTAGTACAGCACCCATGTGGGAAAGCATGGTCTTTGATGCCCCACTGACACCTCCTGGTCACACTGCACTTCACAGAGCAGAGGCAGGAGGACTGGTCCTTCTTTCCTTGCTGATACCTACTGTGAGCGAAGTCAATGAGCTGTTCTGGGAGCTCTGGTGCAAGTAAAGTGTCATGTCTGTAAGGATACCTCTCCTTGGCCACTGACTTTGGTGTTTAAGGAGGTACAAAGTCTGCCTGAAGCTTTTTGCCATGTGTTCCATGAAGGCTCGTCTCCATGTGGATTGCCTGGGGTTTCTGCTCACCGGACACAAAAGGGTCTCTGCTTCAGACTCTAAGGGAGATGCCCTTGTGTAGAGAGCAACCTATTTCAGTGAAACTGGTTGGCACCTCCATCAGACTGGGTTAAAATTCATCATTGTATTCAAAATTTATTGGGGAGTGCAAGAAGAGAGGACACTCACACAAAGCATGGTGATGTAAACTTCTAATAGGAAACCAGACCAAAATGCCATCTCATTTTAGTTCGCTATGTAAACTGTTGAAATTTAGGACATGCATCATTTTTCTAGAATGCTGTCTCTTCTGCAGCCTTATTACTTTCTATACTACTACCATTAGCAAATCTGATAATTTGTGGGTTTATTTTCTTACTGTTGTTGTTTTTTCGCATCTCTCAACATTTTAAAAAGGCTTTTTTCTTCTCACCATCCTCTCCCACTGCCCCCACTTGCCATTATTAAGTGAGGTCAGGTGCTTTTAGAACTAATTGCATCTAATTATCTACAAAATAATTAATATTTCTAATAGAAGCTGCCTGTGTTGGTTTTCATTGGGGTACAGGAGAGCAACAAGGTAAAGATTTTGCCAATTAAAACTTCATTATTATGTTCTCCCCTTTACAGTCTCTGTTTAATAAATTCTTCACTGCAGAAATGGATAGACCAGAGCTCATTTGAGATGAACATTGTGAAGAGCTCAAGATTAGTTTTTCATATGTTTTGCACTCTTGACAAGGCAGAGGGGGAAGAAGCCTAATTTGAAAAATTAGGGAAAGTAGTAATATAGGAAAGATTCTTTCTTCTTGCAACCTGCTTGCCAGATGGCCTGCCAGACACAGATACCAGGCTGAGAGAGAGAATTGTTATATCTTCTTGTAAATCAGAACTCAAAAATATGTAGTCTGTCAAGTGTGTGTGTAAGAGATGCCATTTTGGTTACCAGGAATTGAAACAAGGGCTTCCAGAAATAAAAGCAGGAAGGGCTCCAGCATGTGTTGCCATGACATGTGGCTCTCAAATCCTAAAAAGAAAACTCCTGCTAAGTCTGTAGCAAGTGGAAGGTGTGATACTGTTTCTCCTATTCTGAGGTTGCAAGAAACCAACGTGTCATTGCATAGCTTGCAAGGCAGTTGCTTGTGAAGAGGGATGGGGTGTAGGAAAGTTTTGCTTTTAGGCAGAGCTATTAACTGGGTTAAGAAATTGTAAACCAGTGAAGATGTAGTAGTTTACACCTGGGCGCAAAACACCTTTAAGTTCATGCCTGATCTTAACTACACTTGCAGAATGTGATGGCCTTTCTTCCCCCTCCCTTCCCCCCAGTCGGCTAAAGGTGCTTGGGTGCTCTGCAAAGCCCCAGTTCAGGAGGCACTCATCCTGCAGACAGTAAACCCTATGTTCCCTGTCTTGGTGACACTGTATCATCATGTACTCCGCTTTGACCTGAAGGTTTTGTCCCTTCAGCCATAAACAGTGAAGTTAGCAATTGCATGAGGAAGAAGGGACAGAGAGGAAATAAAGAGATTCACCGAAGTTCAGCTTTACAAAGGGATTTAGATGCCTAATAGTATTGGTAGGCTATGTGATTATGGCCCTTGGAATCCCAGCTTCCAAATAAATCTCCATGCCTAGTCTTTGGAAAAGGCAGGCCCCACTGAAGAGAGGTTTAAGGGGCTTAAACGAAAGTGCTGAGCAGGAAAATGCCTAGAGGCAGCCTAGAGAAGACATCAGCCAAGGGTGTTGCATGAAATTCAGTCTGTCTGCAAGTGTTGTAGTGAGTTGTGGTCTAACTCTCATTCTAGGATGGTAAACATGGGGAGCAGGAAAATGGAGGCGCTCATTAAGAAAAAGAGCATTTATTTTTTCCTGCTACTTATAGAAAAACATGAGGGGAAGCAAAACTGATAGCTCACTGAGAGTTTAACAGGAAAGCAAGAGGAGAGCAAATGTGTTGATGGAAGAGCCCACTGTCCCCTACAAATCCCAGCTGCTCACTGTCTTTTTTCACTCTAGTTCCTGCACAGTAAAAGTAAACACAGTAAAAATCAGCAGCTGGGACTTTTTTGCAAGGCAACAGCACCGAGCAGAATTCCTCCCTCCATATTTTATAATTTATCTGAAGGCTACAGACATCTGTTCAGATGGCCAAGGGGAAAAAAAGCATGAGGGATTTGGGCTAAATTCAGCACCACTTAGGAAAGATGCACCTGGCCTGCCATTTGTTATGTTCTCTCCTCTCTGCTTTATGATTTATATTTTATAAATCCTTTCCATTGTGGCTCCCCCCGCTTCCCTCCTTCTGTTCCAGTTTGATCAGATTGTAAAGGTTCAAAGTGTACTCCTGTTACTTTAATTAAAGTAATTTCCCTCTACCCTCCCTGTTAGAACAGATGTATTGGAAATCCCCAGACACCTCCTCCCTGGGCAAAATTGGACACTAAAATGTAAAACTGCATTAAGAAAAATTCCCTGTGCTAATTGCTTTTCTCTATACAGCAGGGATATGCAGGAGAGAAGGCATTTCTCCATGCTAGCAGGTCTATTTTACCCTCTGTAATGAGTTTATGGTGGCTACCTGAATTCTTTCTCACACCATCTTGCCACTTGCCAAAAAGGGTCAAGATAATAGAAGCTACAAGACATATCTGACATGATTTGGTACCTTTACTGCCTCTCCTGGGGATCCCATGTCACTGTCTGGGTTCTGAATTCACCATTTCATTTTCAGTGGAGAATTGTGCCTGGCACATGGAGATTATTTGGGCACCCTTATCCCTCAACTAGGTTTAAGGCTGACAGTAGGATGATAGAGCCAGACTTGCAGTATTCACTCATGAGATGAGGCAGGAAAATACATTTATATGATTATGCTCAACAGAAAAGTGCCAGCTCTTGCATTTTAGCCAGCTCATGAGGTAGCTAATTAGCCGATATGAGCTTGTCCTGGAGAGCATTTAGAGCTATCTTTTCTGCTATTGGACTTAGCTGTCCCCTTAGCTTCCCCCTCCTCCTCAACCTTGCTTAATGGAGATTTATTCTCCATATGTTGTTTATAATCCCACGTTCAGGCTTGATGCTAATTTCCCTCTCTTGCAGCTTCTTTAAAACACTGCAGATATTATGTTGTATGCGCCTTTCCTGTCTGCTCTAAAAGGATAGCCCTTACAGGAGGAAAAATCCACATCTCTACAGAGGGTCATTTCATCCTGGCTAGAACATGTCAAAAGGCCTAAGCACAAACACTGACCAACCCAGGCAGCAAAACAGCTGTATGGCCAGCAAAGATTACTTTAGCCAGTCAAAGCATCATTGGCAGGCTGCGGAGGAAAGCTCTTTAGCTGTGTGGCGTGGAGTATAAAGCTTTGCTGGTTTTCAGGGAGTAAAGCCTAGTTATGTGCAGAGGTTAAAAGGGAAGTACAAGATCGTGGATTTTGTCCTTGCATGAGGATATATTGTGTATACTGTGTCTGTACTGACCTGTCCTGGAGCCCTGGCTGTGCTCCCTGGGTGATATTCCCAACCTGTGCACACTCAGTAACTCTGCATGCATGCCAGACTGTATGTTAGTGGAACCTCAGAAATGCCCAACCCTAGCAGCAGTCTCCAGTGAATGCTGTGCTTTATGTGTGAGTAGAGCTGCTCTTGGTTCACAGCCAAGTACCGCTCCAGAAAGGTACATCCTTTTTAGCATTATTGGATCCCAGAGTCAAACTTCTCCTTAGCCCTCCACCTCATGAGAAATGCAGAGCAGTGTAACTCCATCTCCTCCCCCAGAAGCCTATGCAGATTTACAGTAAAAAGGAGAAGGACAACAGCATTAACAAAGAACTTTCTCCCTTCTCCGCACATTCTTTTCTAGAGACAGTTTTCCTCTCTAATTTTACATGGCATGCTGGGACTTACCATCTGTTTCAGAGAGCCCTCAGATGAGCAAAAAACAGGCCATGTCTTATAGCAGAAGAGGAAATCTTTGAGCAGCATATAGACTTCTGACAGAGTAAAGTTTTGGAGAACATTTTAATCTAACATTATAAACAGCTCTCTCCCTTCCTAAGTGCTTCCCACAGAACAGGCAAGTTTTGCACTGTCAATTCCCAATCCCAGCTCCTGCTCCCCAAAGGATGACAGAAGTAGTCTGTCATTCTTGGGAAAACTCCCATTTACCTCTCCTCAGCTTTTCTGATGAAAATATCCCTTACACACCAGTTTCCTACCCACCTCCATGCTGCATTCAGACAGCCATTGACACGTAGATTCCCAGCATTCCCGTGACACCTTTAGTCAATGTACCATTCCTTGAAGGTCCTAAAAATTTCAAGATTGTTTCTAAATCCTTTTAAAGTCTTCCCATTTTCTTATTAAAGGGAGATCAGACTGGACTGATCTATGGTCCCTAATCCAAAGTCAGCATGCTCAGCACCCAGTCTGTACATCTGGAAATTTAAGGAAATTCAGGCTCTTCATCAGGCTTATATATTTCATATTTAAAATATCTTGGATTTTAAGCAAGCATCCAGGACAGCACACAAAGCAATCATTTTTAATTAAGTCTTATTCAAATGTTGAAATCCAATAGACTGAAGATGACTGCTATACTAATGCATAAATATAGTGACAAATCCAGTCATACATCATGCAAGAAAATTAACTCAATGGGACAAGGCAGTGAACAGGCAAGGGTAATGACCACCCAACGGATAGACATTATATGGGATTCCAACAACAAGCACAAAACATGTCTTCTAAAAGAATGCAAAGAATGAAAATAAGAAGGAATGCACTTAAGTATGAATTTTTCATTAGAAATCCCTCAGGCTAAAATTGGTAAATACTTCATTGCTGCCAAAAACTTCATAACTATTCCATGCTACACCAGTGACTCCAAGTCAATAACATCAGGCCACAAAACCTCATTGCTGGACATGAGTACGTCCCTGTGTGCTATTTTTAAATCTGGAAAATATCTGCAAGTAAATTTTAATTTTCTGTTCAAGCCAATTGTCATTGTAGAATAAGGGGAACACATTCAAAAGTGCGTGTTTAACAGAGAAGGGAATAGAGATGGGGGCATGTTCTGGAGCAAGCACCACTGACAGATTTACAGGATAACTGATGAGGTTTTGGAAAGCAGGTTGCACAGGATACAAAGGACACCTTGTGCCTGTGAGGGCTGTGAGCACCGATGCGTATGCTGACAAGGTTTGCACAGCTTGCTTGTGTGTACATTTGCCTTTGCACACTATACTGGAGGTTAGAAGTGCCTGAGCTGGCATGAAGACATGCAGCTTAAACACGACACAGAAGAGAGTTAGTGATCATATATTTGCTGGAGGATGCTACAAGCTTTGGGCATTTCTGGGGCTTTACAAGCTAATTTAATTGTTATTTCTTATGAATTTGCTTCTTGCATTTTTTTCTTTGTTTTTCTTTCATGCTTGATCAGAGAGGAATACTTTTTTTTAAAGTAAAAACCAAACATAATAAATTGGAGCTCTCTGAAGGTATCTGGGGGCTGTATTTGATGAAAAGGAAAGTCCTGGTGGGAAGAGGAAGAAAAGATTCACTTACACAACTGTGTGGATATGCAGGGCAGTTACAGTATGCAGGGCAGTTACAGTTTTGGTTCCTTTTTTTTTTCCCTAGAGATTTGCCACCTCCTTGAGAAATGTTTTGTGCCAAGAAAAGGACTGTGTGCCTTATTGGTTTTGCCTGTCTGGCATTGTATAGGTTCATATGGAATCATTGAAAACTGTGCTTTTTCTATTTAATTTATTTATTTTTATTTATTTATTTATATAATATATTTATTAAGATATTTAATGCAAATACCACAAGAGTGAATGATGCTTCTGAAAAGCCCAGCTCCCCGGGGCTGAGAGAATATCTGCCTTGACAAAGACAAAACTGATGATTACTTGTATCAGCACCAGAATGAAAGATGCCAAATTTCTTACAAGCCTGTGGGATTCTACTTGGATTATCTGCTGTCTCATATGTCAGCCTCAGTAGCAGATTTCACCAGAGCTGGGAAATTCCTTATGTGTCTTCCTTTGTGCAGGTAGCTTGGACTCCAGCAATGGATGATGATATTATTAGCTTTCTAGTAGCCCTTGCTGTTTCCTCTGCCTAATTGCCCATTCTCACAAAATGTAATGGAAGGTAACATGTCTGAAGACTGCTACTGTTTTCACACCTGACTGAAATTGGAGAAAAGCTTTTCTGGTCCTACTGATCTCTCCCAGAGATTCCCCAAGGGCAGTGTGTGCCATTTTTGGGAGGGTCAACAATGATGGGCAGAGGCAGAACTTCTGCTCTGGCAAACTGAGCAGCAGTCACTGGTGCTGGTGGCAGCAGGAGTCCCAGCTCTCCAGGGCGCTCTCTTCCTTAGCACTGCTCCTTCCTGTCTTCCTTCCCCATGCTGAAGAATGTAGACCACAAATTCTCAGCCATTGCAAAATTCAGTTTTTCTTACTCTGCTGAAAGCCATTTAGTTAACCCTTTGTGCTCTATGCAAAGCACATTCTCTTACTATGGCAGAAGCATTGCAAGCGTCTATCTGAATTGACATTGCAGAAGCTAGTCTTCCCAGTCACAGCACTTCACACTCCTGCTATCAACGCTAAATAATCCCTGTAAAAGATGGTTTCCTTCCCAGGGTTCTTACAATGGCATGTGCACTTAAAACACTCCTCTTTTTAGAAGTACGCAGTCATGAAGCCTAGTTTCAGTCTCTAATGTAGGAAAGAGTAGTTAGAACTCAAGAAGCAAAGTCCAGAGAGTGCTGTGTTTATCTAGAGAGAGTAACAAGAGAAACTTCGCTGAGGAAAAAGAGACCCACTTGGTTCCTTGTTCCTTTGAGGATAATGATTTATAGTTATGTTTTTTTTTCATCAGAGTATCCACATCAACTGAACTGTAATAAAAGAGGACAGGACACTTACAGCTCTTGGGACTCTCAAGATCTTGCAGCTGTTTTGGGGATACAGATTAGATAGTGCTCCTAAAGCCCATAGGTGATTTTTGGAAAACACAATCTTTATCCTTTCATGATTAGTGTGCATGCAAAACTCTCCTTCTGGAATTCAGATGGTCCATACTTATTTTTTGACAAATGAGTAGGGAAAAGAGAATGTTAACTGTGCGCCAAAAGTGAAAATCCTGTTGTTTCTTATCATACTTTGACTGCACATTCTTTGAGGCAGGGGACCATGCTTTTCTGGCATGTTTATACAACATGATCACCCCATTACTGTTCTATGTCAAGTGCTACTGGTTATGCAAGCAATAAGCATAGGAATGGAAATCAAGGTCCTAGTGGAAATCAGTCCATTAGAAAACCATTTCTGGCCCACCTAGAGAAAGTGGTTTCTCTAGGTTGGCTCTCACTGAAGACATAGAAATTTGGTTGTGATTTGCCAGGTGCTGTGATACAGTGTTACTTCACAGAGTTTCACCAGAGGCAATTATAGATGAACCAGTAAAACTAGGCTATGTTTTCATCCATTCATCAAAATGTCAGATCGTCCCATGCAGAGGCAGGAAAACTATAAATATTACAGCTAGATGGGTTACTCTTAGAAATATTATATGTGGTTCTCTTGTCCAAGTCAGGAGTTACCTTACAAATAGCAGCACACTTACATTTGCATGGATGTGGGATAAAGAAGAGGAGAAAACAGCCCAATAGTTATTAAAAAGATACCCCCTTCTTGGCTATAGAATTGATCAAATATCTATTGCTTATTGTGTTGGGAAGGATGAAGTATAGGAAATATCCTCTTAAATGGTTTAACTTAGTCTGTGGGCTTGCAATTGATTGCCTGGTAGCTCCATTTGCATGGTGTGACTCTCTCTGGTCTTGGAATTGATGGTTAAATAATTTTAAAGCACATTAAATTAGGATGGCCACATTTCTTTAAGGTGTTTTCTTGTTGTCTGAGAAATATCTATGCTGAACTTGCAGACATTCTTGACCTTCACCAATATCTTCAGTTTTGGAAGATAACAGGGTACTCACAAACAAATGTGTGAGTTAGCTCTACAAATCATGGTGCGTTGGATTTATATGGTACTCTTATTCATTTTCATTATTTTAAAGCTGGTGCCTAATCAGCCGATACACGCTCCTTGAAACAAAGAATGCTTATCCCAGTGCATTTTATTAGATCCATAGGACCTCATTTGATCTTTGACTTTTCTCCAGCTCTCCAGGCCAGAAGGGTTTGTTATCAGAACGTCAACAAAAAACCTTTTGTAAGAAACCAGAGTTTGGGGGTCTTGCAGAAAGCCTGTGGGCACATGTGGTTTTTGCCATTGCAGGGGGAGCTGAAGGAACTGGCTAATATTGCATGAAGAGCAGAGGGAGTCTCATCTGTTTCTCTTGGATTTTCTCAGCAGAGAGGAAGTTGGACAGAAGAGCCACTTGGATTATTTAATCTACGCTTCATCCATCACTGGCAACCAGGCCATAATTCCTTTTTATAGACTGAATGATCAAGTACCAACTTTGTTAAGGGTTGAGTTTTTTTCCTCTCCTCCATCAGACTGTTGACTAGGAACCATCCTCTAAATCCATTTCGTCTTGTATTGACATCCTTTAGATTAGGCAGACAGTAGTCTCCCTTCCTACAATGTTTATCCACGTGATGTACTACTAGGCAGCCATCCTATTCTCTATCAGACCTAAATAGGAGCTAAATAAGCCAAGCTTGATTCCTGTCTTATCCAGGGGAAGGCTTCAGTGTTCCCCTTGTGTTTCAGCAATCTGTTTTTGTGCCTATTCTAATTTAAATTAATCCATCCTCATCATAGCTAACCAGAACTGGGCATTCTGCCAAGCTATAGCCCTTGGTATTAACCTTGCTTCGATACATCTTGAGATCACAGCTCTTTATTTTTCTCACACTGGTGGGTCATAGACAGCCTGTGTTTGCCAGTCATTCGCAAGACTTCTCTCATTTTGAACTGTCGACTTTAGTGTGTGACTTTATATCTTACACTGTTCTTCTTGGTGATTTCAACTTTAACAGGTTCTTTTATCCATGCTCTCCTTTTTATTCTTTAAGTTTATTGCATGCAATGCTTCCCCACCTTTCCTTTTATATGTATCTGTCCTACACAAAATATGTCCCTCAGGACAAGCAGCAATGAGGAGCTATTAGGGTGGGGATAAGAAAAGCAAGAGAAAGACCCTCTGGGCCCCTTAAGAATCACAGAAGATCTATATCCTCCCCTGGAAGACAAATCAGAGCTGATTTGTTGGCTTTTGCTAACTCTCATTTCTTTCAACACATGATTTATCACTGGGGTCTCCTCTCACATCTCTGAAACAAATGCCAGACGCTTTCCACACTTGCTTATTTCTGCAGCCACTTCAAATTCAGCCAGCGTCAATTCCAATATCTCAGAGAGGGCCCTGTTTGTGCAGTCTGACAATAAAATCTATATCTTTATTCACAGTATTTAATGAATTCATAAAATGGGGTTGATGGCACCCTAATGGTTATTTCATCTCCGGGTCAGTTTTAAGCAGATCCTCAGAATACAGATGGATGCAAGTCCTAGGGAAGCCAAGACCCCTGTCACTGTGGTGGCACAGTGAAGAAGTGGCAGGCAAATTAGCAAACTGGGCAAGGAAGCTGATCTCTAAGCAAATGGTGTGTAAGCACTGATTCTGACTTTCCCTTACTAAGAAGTGGAAAGAAGAAAGAGGGCTCAGCAGCATCTCTTTCTGGGTTTTGCCCCATCAAGGTGGAAGGCTGGGAGTTAAGTGCTGGAGCAGATTGGGATGGGGCTCAGAGATGCAGTCATTTTGAATTTCCTCAAAGGGAGCAGACACAGCCATGATTTTGGCTTAAATTTTCCCTCCCTCCCCATGGCTGGAATGTGGTAAAGTGTGCACCCTTTAGAAAGAGAGACTGAGATGATGAGTTTCAAGGGGTGACAGTATGGGTCTGGGAGCCTGTAGCTCACTTTGAGTGTTGCGTATCCTCTTCAGGACATGTCATGCAGGTGTGACTATGATGCTGTGCAGACAAATTGGGTTGCCAGCCTTCCCCTGTGTCCCAAAGCATTCTGTGCCGGCTGCTGGAGTACTACTGCTGCAGGGGTAGGCTTGCTTCCACAGCTACCATTTCAGTAGCTGTGGGTGCTACAGCCTCTGTCAGATCTCCTGACCTCTTTTGCACTAAAAGATGCAGGTTTGAGACCCAAGGAAAGAAAGGAACCTAAGGGAAAAGTAAAGCCTCCTAGGGGGTGAGGGCAGATAGAGATGATTTCAGTTGTATAAAGACTCCTCATGACTATTCCTACATGCTTCCTTCATGCATCTGATCTGATGGCACATCTTATGTGCATTTAAAAAAAAAAAAGTTCATCAACCTTAGTATTGATTTTTGTAGGGAAAATAGGAAGGAAAAGCAAAAGGCAATACATGAAAACTAACAGTCACTCCAGAAGGAAAGACCTCTGGAAGGCAAGTGCCAGGCAAGCTTCCACTTTGCCCACAGTTTTGAATTGAGTGAACAAACCCCTGTGATGACATCACTAATTTATCCAGCCTTTTCAGCTTGGGAGGTGACAGTGCACTAAGCTGTGGGTTATGAAAGCATACAAGGTGCAAGGCAGCAAGTGGGGAACTTCTAGCAGGGTGTCATTAAGCACAATTCTTGCTGTTTCATAACTGCTCAGCCACCCCACTGTCCTCTCTAGGCCATTGTCCCCACATTTGACTACCATTATTCCACTAGGAATTTTTTTTTCCCAGTGTCTAATCAGAATTTCCTTTGTTGCCTCACAAGTGCTGAACAGAGTGGAAAATTCTTCTCCCTTGACCTGCAGGCTACACTCTTGCTAATGCAGTCCAGTGTCAGGTTGGCCTTTTCCACAAGGAAACACAATTGACTTGTGCTCAACTTGTCCATTGAGATGCCCACAACTCCCTCCCTACAGCAGAACTGAATTTCTCAGAGGAAGCAGGAAGTCTTACCATTTGGGGTACTCATCTCTATGAAGTGAACAAGGAAAGGTTAAGTAGGTGATAAACACCTCTTTCAAGTATACCCTGTGGATTTGAAGCCAGGCCCCCAAAAGAGAGGAATTCCTGTGTTCTGTGGGCCATGAGGAAGCCTTTCAGGAAACTTTGTTATGTTGCTTCCTTTACAGATCCCCAGGATTTATAGCTTTAAATGCTTTTATGCAGGAGGAAAGAAAAGGAAGCACCATTAGCATATTTTTAAAGACATTGGAGTGCTTTTTCATCTCCATTACTGAGAAATTGAGTCATCTTTACTCTATATAAATTCTGTCTCTGAGAGCTTTTGTTCAAATGATATTTGCTACTTAACAAAACTTGATTTAGTGAAGGGGTATGCATAGAAGAGATGGAAGGGAAATATTATCATTTCATTGGAAATTTTAATATAGACATTAAATGGCACCAAAACCCAGACAAGTTAGTGCTTTTATTAACTTAGACTCCTAGGCATTAAATGTTTTTCTTCTACTGTTGCTCCTTCTTTTCCTGCTTTCTTATTACTCTAGCTCTACACATCATACTCATTTTCTCCTGTGTGGGATCTCTAAATGGTATCATCCATTATTTTTTTTCACAGTACAGATACTGGATTTATGGACAATGTGGTGTCTATAAAAAAAATGGAAGACAAATAGCAATGACTACTTCCAAGCAGAAAGCAATGACCCTTTCCCACATGGCTGTACTAGGACAGTGTGCACCATATTGATGAGATGTGAGACTGCCACTGAGCCTCAGTCAAGGTAAACTCTGTTACCTGCGCTTCTGCTTTTAGACCTTCATCCAGTCCTGTTGGTCCCGGCTTGCAGTAAGGATCCCAGCCAAAGGCTTCTTTTCATCTTCATGTGTTGGAAGGGTCACCCAAGAACACCTCTCCTTTGCAAAGAGCACAATGAATTGTGAAGCCAAAGGCGATTTGTCTGAACGGGTTTGGGAATGTTACAAAAGTAATGCGCAATAATGATATACATTTCATTCCCTATTCTGATCATTGCTTTAATCTTGGTGACCATAATTTGTTCTTAGCCTGAAAGTTGATAGAAATGTGGGGTTTTTATACAGTGAAACAACAATATCAGGCCAATACCAATATGGAACAGGTTCATAGATCACACATCCGTATGAGACCATTAGGAGTCACCAAGTCTGACATTGCATTAGAGATATGGAACTTCTCTAAGCAATTCGGCATGAACTGAGGAAAAAATTTGAGCTTTACTTAAAAATTGACAGAAGTGAAGAAATTACCATCAGCCTTGGTCACTGCTCCCCGTTGGTAGTGATCCTCAATCTTCCAAACTATCATCTACTTTTCAACCTGATTGTATCCACTCCCTGCTTCCCAGCTGTCAGAATTTGGTATTTCTGCATGAAACTTGGCAGGAAGTCCCTATGCAGGTATTTCATCTTTCTCTCAAAACCAAATCTATTCCTTCTCTGTTTCAAGCTTCTAGGAAGAAAAACACTGTTTGACTCAAAAAAAAAAAAAAAAAAAAAAAAAAAAAAGACCTCTGCTCTTTGTTAGTCCTTTTTGAATTATTTCTTGCTGGTCTGCCAGGACTTAAGATAAATAGGACTTAAGATAAATTCTCCATTGACTGTGCCCCTGATTCATTGATCTTTACAGCAGGCTCACCCAGAACCTGTTGCTGTCACTGGTAAGCTGTCACACAGCCAAATAACACATTTACACCACTGATGAAACTCAGCTCAGTAACTACTCCTGAGGGAGCCAGTGATTCAAGGTTTGATGCAATGGAGGAGGATATTCCACTTGCAAACAGTTTCCAGCTGTTCATTTAGATGTGTATGCTAAACACTACTAAAACTGAAAAGATGCTGAAATGTAAAAGCCGAAGAAGTAAAAAATAAAAGTACTGCTGTAAAAAAAAGTGACAATCAAATAAAAAACAATCAGGGTTATTGTTATACATTCTTTGCAAAAGTGCTGCTTCTCTAAGAAGAAAAAAAAAAGCACACAAAAACAAAATATGAAGAAGTCTGAAAGAAAGAGTTAACAGGTTCAGATCAGTTCTCCAGTGCTGTATAATTCTCCATCACTCACTATCACTGTATTTACACCTCCCACACTGCCTTTCCCTTGCCTCTTGTTTTGTGCTGCAATGGAAATGCACTGTTGGATTTCTACTGTTGACTTTATATGTTGTTTATTAAGTGTGTAGAACGTATTGTGAAAGAAACATGTCCCAGGGTACATCAAGCTATGTCAAACTGCGATAGGTTTTCTCATAGTGTGCTGAGCTGGTGAAGCAGAAGAATTTGCTTATGGTGAGGACTAAAATGATTGATCTGTTTGGTGTCTTGAAATGTGTTGATTATATGGTATTGTAGGCTTATGTAGGTGTATGGGCAACTTTCTAGTTAGTATTTCACCGTATTGTATAGTAGCTAGCATAAGAAACGGATATTTTTAGCATGTACAATAATGCATATTTGAACTTTAGCACATTAAGGTCCCCTGTTTCCTGTTTAAGGGATCTGTTTCTAATCACCTAACAATAGCTTCTTTTGATATCCACACACCTTTGAGGAGAAAATTTGAGAATGAATACATGATAATTGTACTTCTGAGGTGAAATAAAAATCAGACTGCAAAGAAGACATTTTTAAGGCATTATGAAATGAAAGTAATTAACCCTTAACCACTTTCCATTTAACTAATTAACTGCTTACCCTTAAAGTATTTATGAAAGAAATGTGGAGTCTCTGGTGATCTGCAGACTTTAAATTGCACTCAGAATCCTTTCTAAGAAGTACCCTCCAGATATTCAAGTAGCTATGGACTTGCTGTAGGAATTGCAAGGAGAAATTTCATAGTTAAGTAGGAGATTAGGAGATCAAATAACATTCTCTGTAATTCTATCATTCAGAGCTTTCACAGAATCAAAGATTTCTTCCGCAGCTCTCCAAGCACTTAAAAATGAATACATTAAACTTAGTCATGGACACATCACCCTCCCCTTTCTCAGCTGGGCAAACTGAGGCACAGTGAAGTTACAGGCCTGGTATTTTTAGAAGTGAGCTGGAATACTGGGTGCCATCTCTTCAGGGTGTTCAGCCTTTGATGCACAAAGAGGGATTAGACATCTCGTAGTAAGCTGTCTGAGCTCCTGTGCTCCACCTGTGCAGTGGAAGAATACATGACAGGAGGAGACTGACATCCTCACATCATTCTTTTCCCTTTTATTCTCCTGCAGTGATATACCGAGCTTAGCACATTGCTCCATATGTTGGCAACTATGATTCCAGATGACCCAGTAGATCTGCCAGTGTACTTTTCAGCCCGCTGAGAAGAGAGACTCTGTGTTCAATGGGTGGATCAAAAGTCCACCCAGTAGACTGAGGAAGGCCAGAGAGAGTCATGAAAAGTAGGAGTGAATTGCGAGGTGCCAAAATCTAAGACAATCTTCCCCGTCTCCCTCTGCCTTTTACTCAACAGCAATCCACATATCTGTAATGCATCATGCTGTGACAATCATTAACCACCAGCCTTTAGAAACACAGAAAAAAGAAATAACATGATAACCTGGACTTCTGTCTAGTCCCATGCTTTGGTCTCGGCTTGTCTCACAGTGCTGTCCCCAAGCATAGCCAGACGTAAGCTGCCTGCATAATATTTTTGGCATTGTCCCCTGAGTAGCTGCTCTGGCCAAGTTTTCTAATCAGTGACCAATGATCACCAGACCAGGAAATGGGACATACGCACCCAGCAGCAGATGGCAGTGACTGTACTCAAGCATGACAGCTCTTTGCATGCAGAACTGGCTGCAGAGGGAAGCAGACTGTTCAGGCCACCTAGGTACAACTCCCCCTCTGCTCTGAGCCTCAAGTAGAAAGCATTTTGCTACCTGCTAAGGCATCTGAACATCCTACTGAAGGTCTGGAGCATTCTTTGCTAAATGCTAGAAACGTGCCTGGGAGGCAGACGAGGTTCTCTGGCTTCTGCTTTCTGGGACTCCATAGATGGCCCTTCAGTTGGGTGAATCCGTAGTGTCCGGTGTATGTGAGCAGGAAAAATGGGAAGCCTGGCCTCTGTAGCATTATCCCCTATTCAGCCCAGAGATACGCTGTCAGGAGAAGTAGTCATATCTTTGATTCTAGAGGAAGCACTGTCCTTTGAAGGACCCTAGAGATTTCAGAGCTGCCAAAGGCTGTTTATGTACTCTACAGTGTCCTATTTGTCCATACATCCTATTTCCAAAGCCTCCTGGAAATTCCCAAGAGCCATCTTCAGCATTTACTTCCATGTTTCTCTGAAGGGGATTAATTGAGCTCACTGCTAAGGGAACTGTTCTTTATCACTATATTAGGACATTTTGAGAATCATCCAGCCCCATTTCATCTAATCATACTCTTCTTGAATGTGGTAGATAATTCCTCCTCTGCTAGTACTTAATAGCTGTGAATATAGAGGAAGCATTTTGTTTGTTTGTTTATATTGGGTAGCAGCTTCAGTTATGGGCTAGAGCCTATTATGCAGGGAGTTGTAAAAACAGCATTCACAATAAGCTTGTAGATGGTTATCATATCCCTCAGGCATTTGGCATGTTATTCTTTAAGTGGAGGAGAGTTTGAAGGCAGATCAAATTACTCTACTTTATAATTCATACCTTCAGATAACTTTGATTAACTCTCATAATAAGGAAGTTCCAGAGCATCCCCATGGAAACAGACTCTGAACTTATCTGCATCCACCTCGTAAGATGTCCTGAACAGTAGCCAGTATTCCCAGTATGGTCTCAGCAGCACCTCACAGGGGGCTGCTAGTTCTGTCCTGTGACACAGCATCTCCATTTGTGCTGCCCAGTGTTTGCACAGATCTTTTCTGACATTAGCAAATGAGATATGAGTTTATATTACAAAGATTGGTGCAAATTTAATGAGTATGCTGTCCTAAATTGAGATAGCCTCTCCCCTTCTCATACCTGATGGAAATCGAAGACGTGTAAGTGCACTACAAAGCCACACTATTTAAATCAATATGTTATCATTTGCCATTAACCTTTGCTCTCAGCTCCAGCATTGCTCTTTTCCAAATCTATTGGAATCAGTTTTGTGCATGAGCTTTCCAAAAGCACTGTAACAAACTTTTTATAAAAAACAAGCAAGAATACTTGGTGTGGTTTATCTCCTCATGGGCCTAAACTCATTGTGACAGAGAAACTGGCAAGTCAATCTAGGTGAGATGTTTACAGCAGAGCATTTGGGAACCCTGGAGGCAGCAGCTGGAATTGTGGAGAAATGTCAGGAGCTTGCAACAGTCTTGTGCTTTGCATATTTCCAAGTGGAATGGAAGGCCCAGGAGATGCTGGTTTGGTTGAAGATGAGTGTGAGATAGATTGCAAGGCAGGTCTGGTCTTACCTTGCCGAAACCTTATAAGACAGTAAGTAGACCAGAAAAACATGTCTTCTAGTTGGAATTCAGTCTCTATCTTCAAAGATCTAATTTAAAAAAAATATACATCTGCCTCATATAGCACCTCCTATGACAGAGACACCATCTATGGAAATTATTAGGACCCACTGCAACAGAACAATCATCCATCTGCAGGAACATAATACAAACCAGACTGAGAATCCTTCCTGTAGAATTCACTGAATTGGATGCAAACCATATTTTTTGTTGTCTGCATAAAGCATTCAGGGTATTTTTTGTGATCCATCTGTATTATATGTAGCAGTAGTGTGTTATCCAAAGGTAGATTAAGTTTAACTTCTCCTCCTCCCAAGTGGCCATTCTGTATAACTACAAAACAATCCCAAAGTTAAGGGAATTGAATATAAGATTTACTGCTCACATTTAGACCATAGTTTTAACTTTTGTGCAAGCAATAATAGAGAAAAATTCAATTGGAGAACTGAAATGTACATTTATTGCAGAGAGACACACTTCCATTTTAGAGGGAAAAAAATGTCTTCAAAAATAACTTTTATAACAAAGCTTATTGTTCCACATTTAAAGCAGACTGTCAAAAGAATTATAAACAGCTATAACATTGCTATTATCAGAGTATGTAAGTAACAATAGTATGTAAGAGCTCAAGTTGTGCCTACAATGCTGTTCCACTAGATATGGTAAAAACAAACAATGGAGATGCTCTCTTTGCAAAACCTACACTTTAGTGACTTTCTCTGATGGAGTGCCTAGTTAATGATTTGAGACACCTCAAAATTACCTGATCAGTCTCTTAAGCTAGAGTAAATTTAGTGGTTTAATGTTCTTGCATGATTGCCCTAGATCTTGTCTCAAAATGAAAACCTAGACCCAGGCTCCTTCTGTTTCCACCAGGAGGAATAGGGAGATGATCTATACTTCTTAGCAGAACATCTAGCTACTTATCAAAACAGCAACAATACCCAAGAGATGAAAAAGCAAAGCCATCAGCCAATGTCTTATCTCAATTATAAAATTGCTTTTGAAATTTGCATTTTTGGTCTTCTAGAAATATTTAGAGGGTGAAGAGGAGGAAAGAAGAATGCAGTTGGAATGTCCATTTTAACAACTCTCAGACCTTGGGAAAATGTTTTCTTCTGACTCTGAAGTACATTTCACTATTTCCTTTTAAATTGACTTAAACAATGTGTTTCTACTAATACTGTAACAGGGTTCCAGTTGTAAGCCAGGGTCCTGGTATTTTGTCCTTTTGGAAAACTACTGTGTTAAATATTTACCTCCAAATAATTGACTTTTTTTTAGCTTTTTCTCAACAAACTACCCCTGTGTCATTCTCCTCATTTTGGCTTTATAGAAACAGTATGTACACTTTTTCCTAGCTTACTTGTTTGATGCCTAGGTCACTTTTGCTGTCAGAATCTATTTATTGAATAAAACTGATTTTTTTCCCTTCTCAAGATGCAGTGAAAAATGTGCAAGAGCTCCCAGTACAGGGATGTTGGTTACTAGGAAACACAGTCTCCAGAGAGCAGAGTAGGAGCACAAGCCTTGGACTACAAAGATTTATTTTGGGGAGGATCCTACAACAAGGGCTGGAATTAAAATAATAGTAATCTAAAAAAATGCCTTTGCTGAAGGACAGGTTTAAAGACAGAAATGGCTATCTGTAAGAGCCTTACAACAGTCTTCTCCTCTTGTTCTAAGAAGATGTTTTATGTAATGGTCCAAACTTTGTAGATTTCTTTCAAGAAAGAAATTGAAAACACTCTTGAGTAGGAAAAAAAAAGATCCAGGCATTCCACTGAGGGTTTTTCTGTTCCTTGGCAGGAAAAACTCTGCTGCTCAGATCTGTGCACAGTCATGACACATATGAGACCCCTTTCTTGACATGGGCTCATACTGGTTAATACCTTCAACCTCAAGTGGTGAATGGGCGCTTAAATATGGCTTTGGAATATGATCTTTGTCAATATTTATGATTTTTTTAATTGTCAGCTAATTGGCAAAATAAGATCACTAGGATAGAGTTTAAAAAAAACCCAAAGCAAAAACAACCCAAAAAACAACCCAAAAAAGAAAACCCATCCAAGAATGGTGACAGTATTCTGTATGATTTGTCCAATGCTTGCACTTTATGCCCACTCAATAGAGGGAATATAAGTTAGGTGGAGCCTTCTGGGAGGAGAGACAACACCTCTCGGGGAACAGATGCTCTAGACTGGGGTGTGTGGCAGAAAAAGAAAATAAGGATCATAGGAAAGAGTTCACAGAGAGAGAGTGAGATAGGGAGACAGCGAGACAACGAGACAGCTGGGAGGAACATGGGAAAGACCCACAGACAGCCCTTAGACATGATGGAAAGAAACACTTCCCAGGGACCAGAAAATACTGCAGAATCAGCTGTAAATCCAGAAGTTATTGTGCAGCTTGAAACCAAGCATTGAAGCAAGTGCCTGACTGCAAAACCACAGTGGTCAGGGAGACAGTATTTCCTCAATACAAGAAAGATATTGAGGTGCTGGAGCATGTCCAAAGACGGGCAACGAAGCTGGTGAAGGGTCTAGAGAACAAGTCTTATGAGAAGCGAATGAGGGAACTGGGGTTGTTTAGTCTGGAGAAGAGGAGGCTGAGGGGAGACCTTATCACTCTCTGCAACTACCTGAAAGGAGGTTGTAGTGAGGTGGGGGTTGGGCTCTTCTCCCAAGTAACAAGCAATAGGACAAGAGGAAATGGCCTCAAGTTGCATCAGGGGAGGTTTAGATTGGATATTAGGAAAAATTTCTTCACTGAAAGGGTTGTCAAGCATTGGAACAGGCTGCCCAGGGAAGCGGTTAAGTCCCCATCCCTGGAGGTATTCAAAAGATGTGTAGATGTGGTGCTTAGGGTCCATGGTGTAGTGGTGGACTTGGCAGTGCTAGGTTAATGGTTAGACTTGATGATTTTAAAGGTCTTTTCCAACCTAAATGATTCTATGATTCTAAGCAGTATTTCTCAACTGTTTTTTGTTGTCATTGAGTTAACAACTTAACTATTTTAATTAATAGTCTAATAAAATCCAGCTTCTATGAGTTTAAAAGATTTTTGGTCTTCTTTGGGATGGCTTCCTACAAGGAGAAGTTCTGGGCACAGTTGCACCTGCCTGACTAGGAGCCCTGTCACAATTACACATCTGAGATATGTTATCCAAAGCTTTTCCCAGATGGCTCCCTGGCTCTCCTATGAGAAAGCTCACAACACCCAGTGGGCTATATTGGCTGAAATTCCTCAGTGTGGCCTGCAAAATAAGCGAAGTAGGAAATGATCCACCCAGGAGTCACTGAAGACAAACTTCATCCAAAATATTTACAGTACTGGAGCAAGGCCCAAAGTATTGATGTTTCTGTATTTCTTATTTAGATTGACATATTTTAGGAGGAGAGTTGCAGGGGAAAGGCTTCTCTTTCAGCCTCTTGTAGATTCACCTGTCTATCACCAAACAGCATGGTACATGTCCCAAGGAGATTTGAAGCGAATGAAGAGTCCCATGTTCAAGTGGCATGAATGCTATCACAGTAATAAGTAAATCCCTCTTGGACCATTCCTAGAGAGACTGTCAGTTGATAACCTATAATATCTGGTCTGCAAGGATCATGGAAGAAAGCACTGCCTTTGGCTATTTGTCTTAGATGTAATTAGTGTGTGTGGGATGCTCTCACGTTCCAAAACACACGGTGGAGGTAACTGCAAGAGCCAGCTGGAGCCTGGCCCTATGAAGCTAGTGCCAGGCAGTTTGAAACAAACACTAGTCTTTCCCACCCAGCAGTTTGCAGTATTAAACACATCAAAGGCAGGCAGGCAGCCAGAAGCAGACTCATGGAGGTAACACATATGATGATATGATGTGCTAGATACCAGAAGAGGAGGTAATCTTGACAAGTTGTTCTGAGGTGAACAGAAGAATAACAAGCTCTCCTACTCTTAGTTCCAAAAAATACAAACAAGGTAGCGGAAAAAAAGAAAGCAAAGAAAGTTTTCAGGTGTGTGAGCACCAAGATAACAGTTCTGAAAAAGTTCATGGCTGCTCTTGGGAATAGAGCTTTGAAGCCTATAGCCTAGGAAGGCTTCATGCACCCCTTCGTGCTTAGGAACTTCTTTTGGACTCTAACCTCAAAGGAGAATGTCTGGAGGAGTTGCCAGGTCACAGGAAAGGTGTGTTTCTACATAGCATTGAAGACTGGTGATGCACCCCCATAGCAAAAAAAACCCACACAATGGCCCCAGGAAAATTGAGGGACATCAGTAGATCAAGGGCAATTAGGCTTGGGTTTATTGTGTTGTAGTTTTTCTCACAGATACTTACAAACATGCTTTCTTGGTTTAGTCAAAGTAGCAAATTGTACAGGAAACCTGAAGGATCTGCAGCTGAACAAAGAGGCCAGGAAAGATAATATCCCTAAGGGAGGGGGATTCATGAGCATATACAGAGAAAGAGTCAGTGTCCCATGTGCTCATCTCCTGGGGTCTCCGAGGAAATGGCCTTACTTCGTACATACTCAAAACTGAAAAGCTACAGAAGCATGAAATCAACTTGCTAAATTCCAGCTTTGATATTAAAAGGGAAGAGCTCCTTTCCTAAGCCTTCAGTCTGGTATTTCATTCATTCATTTCCAAGCTTGAATTTGAAGGTGAGGACTGCCAATTTGGAGAGAGCAAAATCATTGCATTTGAATTTTGCTGATTATTTGACCCTGCTAAATAGCTCTTGGGCCAATAAATCAAGAACATCAGCATAGCAGGATAATTTTTCAAACTCTCCTGTCTTTGGATCCAAACCAAGAATTGTCATGTTTTACATCAACTCATTCACAGCAAATAGATGTGAAACCTGGGCAGCAGTGACTAAAAGTACTTAATATGGTTGATGTCAGTTAAGTGTGAGAAATGTCTAGGAGTAGTGGCTGATCTGTGGTTTAGACCACCAAAATCAGGTCATACCTATTAGTGGACACTTGGTTTAGTAGAACTGGAAAAGCTTCTGTTAGATAGTTCTGGAAGCTTGAACTGCTCCCTGTGTCCATCAGTCATGGACTCATGTACCTGGCAGGACACATAAATGTGAAAGTAAAAATCTTCACTGCTAAAATACAAAGGGAGATCAAGGGATGGCTCTACCAGCTTGCACTTGTGACAGCTTACTGCAATCAACTGCCACAGACAGTGGCCTTTGAGCAACATATTGCTGGTCACTGTGAAGGCCTGGCATTTGCATGGCATTGTGGGTGGACCCTGGCCAGCAGCTAAGCACTCATACAGCCACTCACTCCTGTCTCCTGTGGGATAGGGAGAAAATAGGAAGGAGGTGAGAAGACTTGTGGATAAAGATAGTTTAACAGGTGAAGCAAAGGTGTATGTGCAAGCAAAGGAAAGGAGGAACTTGTTCACTACTTCCCAGCAGCAGGCAGATGTTCGGCCGCTTCATGGAAAACAGGGCTTCTGCATGCTAGCAGATACCTTGGAGGACAAACATCACACAAGCGTTCTTCCCTTCTTCCTCTTCTCCTTGAGCTTTGATTGCTGAGCATGGTGTGATGTGGTACGGAATATCCCTTTGGTCAGTTTTGGTCAGATGTCCTGCCTGTGTCCCCTCTCAATTTATTAACCACCCCAACCTACTCACTGCAGGAGGCAGAGTGAAAAAAAGATAAATCCTTCACGTTGAGCAAGCACTGCAGCAACAGCTAAACATTGGTGTGTTATTAACACTGTTTTAATCACAAATCCAAAACACAACATTGTACAGGCTGCTATGAAGAAAATTAACTCCATCGCAGCCAAAGTCAGTACACATGGATTCATAAGAGAAATAAGGAGAGAACAACAGAAATTGCAGTTGTCAATAGGAGCTAGTGAGGAGTGAAGTCTTAGCATCTTCAGTCCTACAGCAAACATTAATTACAGTGCTAGGCCCAGTAGAGCATACCGGCTGATACTTAATTACAGGATATGGACTTCAGGCCTTGCAACTGGAATAACACCACATCCAACCAGTGTAACAAGCTACAGAATCAGGGATGTAAAGTAGGACATCCTGAAAAAAGTCCATTAGTAACAACTACATTAACTACAGTAAGTGGATGCTTAAACAACAACTGCATGTGGCATTCTATTTTTGTGCTTATTTCTATGCTAGGAGGAATTTCCAGATCATGGACAAGAAAGCACTGCAGATATAAGCCAGCAGAGCATAAGATCTGTTCATTTGCCAGAGGTTCTTGCCCAGAGATAGAATTTACTGGATCTGCTGATGTATCAGCATCTACAGTTCTTCCCCCATCTTCACCAGTTAGGACTAGACAATATTCTGTGAGTCTTGTCTCAGTGATAGCATCAAGAAGCTCAAAAAGCCTGACAAATTATTGTTAACAATGTTAAGTCCCAGTGATTGACTTAGCAGCTCAATATGAGAACAAATATTAGTGCTATATTAGCAGGAAAAGTTTGGAAATTGCAAGAATTTAACATCAAAGTCTTATCAACCTTGTCAGTCACCTGCTTTGTCCTCCCAAGAGAAATTAGAGTAAGGTGGCATGAGTCCAAGAACAAACTACTTTTGAAACTTTGTCTGTCCTAGACAAGGACAAGTTGCCAGATTGTTCAGCTGGAGGTGTCTGCTGTACTGCACAGACATTTGACATGTCCTCAAGTGTGGTAAAAGTAAAAATGATACATAATATTTTATCTAATGCACTAACTTTTTTGGCTTTTAGTTTTCTTTTTCCTACTTCACCTAGCTTTTCTGTATCCAAGCTATCTACACCTTTATTTCTTTGCCACCTTCCTTTCATGGGATACTTCTGCTGCTTAAATGGGCTAATAAAAAGCCCAACAAAAGTTGCCAGTTTTGGTGGATAGACCATCAGGGAATTTCTTCCTCCAGTCCCATGTGGAGTTTATTAATAGCTTGAGTGACTCCCTCAACAGTATCCTCCCCATCAGCCACCCGTGGAATATGAAGTGGATTCTCCCCCTTGTCTTGTCCTTCATGCACCAGCAAAACCTTGGCTTAGTTCTTTAAACCTAGCCCTTTTCCCCAGCACTGTGTTTTTCCTTATGTACCCAAAATGTCCCCAGGAAAACCCCACACAACCTCAAAACCTAAGACAACTCCCTATCTGAGAGTTTTACTTAAGCTCCAGTGTTCATTATATCAGTGTTATTTAATACTTAACCATAAAAATTTGCAAGAAGAACTTCGATGAGCCTTGGAGCAGCCACTATTTGTCATTAGGAGAAGGATTATCTTGAAAAAAGACACCAAGACTGCTTCCAATTAATTCAGAGAAGTTCAGAGGGAGTGGCCTTAACAGACTGGAAATAACCATAAAACCCAGGGGAACATTCTGACACAGAGGTGCAAGTTAGGCATAGGTAAATGATCAACAAAGATTTAGGCCAGCTATATGTGATCAAGGCCTAAAACCAAGAGAAGGGGACCCATTTGGGGCAGCTGACAGGAACCTCCTTTTCTGAATGCACTGTGCTCCTCTTCTAAAGTTTTAAAAGGTGCCTGAGCTGCTCACTAGCTGAGTCACGGTAATTGATCCTGCATATTCCTGCCCTGTGGCAAATGCGAGTTAATGTGCGATCTCTCAGCCTTCACATATTGAGGCAAAGCTCAACTTATCTTTCATTAGCTGCAGGCTAACCATGCACACAGACCATGGCAAGGGATCATCTGATGCTATTACCTTGTTCATGAGACTGAAAGCTTCCACTCAGGCACTTAAAAATAAAGGCAAGCTGACAACTGTCAACAGTCATTAATAACTACTTTTTCAGGGATAATGACAAGGTGAAGAAGTCAAGTGTCACAGTAGTAAGTCTCAACTGATCCACAGGTTTGGATAAATCATCAAAAATGGATTAAAAATACCTATTTGAAAGTGAGCTGTTTACAGATACCTGAATCCATGAAACCCATTGTAAGTACCCAGATTTGAAAGTACTTTGGACTTTTTGAAAAAGGTTGTTGATTTTTCCGTGTAGCTCCAAACCTCTCAATAGATAACACAATCTCCTCCTGTACCCTTGGCACTCATGCCAAGAAAAGGCAGAGGTTTTGAAAACCTAGGTGAATGCTTACTGAACTGTGTGAGCTCCTAGAGAGTTCAGGACAGGATGAGGCACGGGCTCCACAGCTCTCTTACAGGCTAATGAAACTGCATCATTAAACAGTGATAGACTGAGCCCTGAAGATCACTTTAAACTGGGCCTGGTGAGACCATGAGCAAACACCAGCTGAGTCCTTAAGCTGTACCATTACTTTCTCCTTCCAGGGAGCAGACATGGATGATGCTCTGCCAAGTAGGGTCAAATCCTGTCTGATTGGTGTCTTGAGAATCTTGGAAATTTCCTAAGCAAGGCTGAAGGATATTTTGCATAAGGCCACCATTGCAGAATAACCCCTTCAAGCACTTACTCACACTGTTTCACTTGCTATGCTAGTTCTGCTCCAGGGAAGGTGGATATTTTGGTGGGACAGAGCTGGGATAACAGATACAAAGCTGCTCCTCATTTGATACAAGCAGTTGTGGAATATAGCTTCCCTGTGCATTGCTGATCACTGGCTATTGCAATAGCCTTCTGATTGCTGCAGTATGATAGAGCAGCCCTTTTAATTTACACTTACAAGGAGCTGGCTGTCTCCACACACTGTCTGATGTTTAGAGAAGAGCCCTTTCTTACCTTTTCCTCCTTTCTTTCTAATATGCTCCATGCCTCTCAGCTGTAGTCATGCAGATGGGGACCCATCAGTTTGCAGGGGCCGACTGTAAGCACATAATCAGAAGGAAAACATTACATAGTATGGAGTATCATTTCTACTAGAAGCAAACCAATGTGTGTGTACATGTCTGTGTGTGTATGTGTCAAGAAGAGCACATTGGATTGGACAACCTCTTCTGCTCCATAAGTCTGTGGAGGGGAAGCCATAAACTTTCCTTTCCATAGCAACTCCATCTTTTTGATGGCAGCAATGAATCAATAAGGAAATGGATCCCTTAAGCATTGTCCCTTTACACAATTTAATAGCTATCCTCCAGTCCTTTTGCTGTTTGCTTCAGCCAGGAAGCCCAACCAGGGCTCAGATGCTGCTTCAAATATATTCAGGAATTTTTCACCAAGGACAAGGACTCTGCCAGGTGATTAATTTTTCTTCATGATCTGTTTTCACCAAAGTCTCATTAGAAATGCAGCCTCCACATCTATAAGACAATGGTTCAAGCCTGCTCAGCTGACTTAAATGACAGTAGGGCTTATGGAGCTGACCATTACAGAGGGACACTGGAGCTAAACACCTCTTCAGATTGCAATGCTGTTGCTCTTCTGCACTGTTATCCCCTGCTGCACTTGGGGCAAGAAGGGTCACGTGCAAGAGAACAATACAAAGCCATGTTTCCCAAAAGCATAAAGTAAAACACAGTGGTCTTCCCACAGATCCTCCTTGCTCAGACCTAAAAGCTGCCACAAGCTGCCAGAGTTTAAAGCTGCCAGAGCTTTAAACTAGGCTTGAAGGGGGAGGGGGATAATAACAGGCTTGCCCATGACAAGCTGTGGGATGATACACCAAGGTTAGAGGGATGGGGTGTTAGCAAGCGCCCTCAGCCTGCTGCTCTGAGACATGCTGGGTACGCTGCAGCACACTTGAAGTCTTACAGAGATGAGCCAGAGGCTCCTGAGGTAATAGGAGCCAACAGGGAAACACCAGTGAAATATCTCAAAGGAACTAAGTAGGGTTCCTCTAAGAAGGTGACACAGCCAACAGCCCAGCTGAAGTGCCTCTACACCAATGCATGCAGCATGGGCAAAAAAGAGGAGGAGTTGGAAGCCACTGTGCTGCTAGAAAGCTATGACCTAGTTGCCATTGCTGAAACTTGATGGGACAAATCCCATGACTGGAGTGTGGCTATCAATGGCTACAGGCTGTTCAGAACAGACAGACAAGGAAGGAGGGGTGGAGGCATTGCCCTCTATATCAAGATATGGATAGAGTGTGAAGACCTGTCTCTAAAAAATAGCCACGAGCAGGTTGAAAGATTATGGGTAAGAATTAGGGACTGAGGCAACAAAGGGAACCTTGTGGTTGGTGTCTACCACAGGCCGCCTGATCAAGGCGAGCCTGTTGATGAAGCCTTCTTACTCCAGCTACAGGAGGCATCACGCTCACAGGCTCTTGTCCTGCTGGGGAACTTCAACCACCCTGACATCTGCTGGAAAATTAGCACGGTGAGCTGTAGGCAATCCAGGAGACTCCTGGAGTGCATTGAGGATCACTTCTTAAGCCAGGTAATAGACAGCCCCTGGTGTCAATACAGACTGGGAAATGAAAGGATTGAGAGCAGCCCTGAGGAGAAGGACTGGGGGGTACTGGTGGATGGAAAGCTGGACATGAGCCAACAGTGTGTGCTCTCAGCCCAGAAAGCCAACTGTATCCTGGGCTGCATCAAAAGAAGTGTGGCCAGCAGGTTGAAGGGAGGTGATTCTGCCCCTCTGCTCTGCTCTGCTCTGGTGAGACCCCACCTGGAGTACTGCGTCCATCTCGGGAGCCCTCAGCACAGGAAGGACATGGACCTGTTGGAGTGGGTCCAGCGGAGGGCCACAAAAACGATCAGAGGGATGGAACACCTCTCCTATGAGGAAAGGCTGAGAGAGTTGGCATTGTTTAGCCTGGAGAAGAGAAGGCTGCGGGGAGACCTTATTGCATCCTTTCAATACTTAAAGGGGGCTTATAAGAAAGATGGGGACAGACTTTTTAGCAGGACATGTTGTGATAGGACAAGGGGTAATGGTTTTGAACTAAAAGAGGGTAGATTTAGACTAGATATAAGGAAGAAATTTTTTACAGTGAGGGTGGTGAAACACTGGAACAGGTTGCTCAGAGAGGTGATAGATGGCCCATCCGTGGAAACATTCAAAGTCAGGTTGGACAGGGCTCTGAGCAACCTGATCTAGTTGCAGATGTCCCTGTTCATTGCAGGGGGGTTGGACTAGATGGCCTTTAAAGGTCTGTTCCATCCCAAACCATTCTATGATTCTATGATTCTAAGGTAAGTAAGTACAGTTCTTCAGCTGGGACTTCCTCAGCTGTATCAGAAAGCATGAACTGGATAGTTGTCACGAGGGTCCCGCAGGTGAGGAACCTGTGTGCATGGGAACTTGGAATTCAGTAGGGACTCCAAGGACTGCTGCTGGCAGCAGCTGCCATCTATCTCTCTCTCTTTTGGAAATGGAAATGAGTTGATATAGCTTTAAAGGAACACACCATCCAGGAACAGATGCTCAAAGAGCTTTAAGATTGCCTCTCTAATTTCAGGTGACTGAGATGATGTTCAAATTTAGTCCACTTCAAAGCCATTTTAACTTCTTTCAAACTTCTTTCACACTCTTCCTTGCCCAATTTACTTGGGAGAAAGCAGTCAAAAACAGTTTATTTTTGTGTGGCTTTTTTTTTTTTTTTTTTTTTAATGCAAATCTATTTCTTTCTCTGGTCTTTGGAGGATCCTAACTCTTTGTGACAATTACTCTGAAAAACTGAAAATTTTCACTTTTATTTTATTATAAGAGAATCATATGCTGTTACGGCAAAATGATTTTGAAGAAACATGGACTTACTACTGTAGTCCACCAGCCCTGGTATAATGTTATCTCACTCATGTAAATCCTTTCCCCAAAACATCAGATAAACAAGGGTTCATCAGCTTCAAGTATTTCTTTTAGATCTGCAACAACAAGTCATTCCTGCATGCTTACTTACGACACCGCTAATCTAAAGCAATTAATTTCTGTGAATTTCAGCTTTTCTCCAGACTTTATCACCAAAGATTGAGATTGACTGCATGAAGGCATTTAAAGGATGCAATCAGTCCCTCTTCCTCAAGGACACCATACAGCAATGGCCTAAATAGCAATGGTTACACTGCGTACAACTGCAAAGCAAAACCCATACAAAGCTGCATACCTGATAAGCGGAGCATGGCACAAGCAGGTAGAAATTTTTTTTCTAACTACTAAAGAGTAGCCTTATGTATCAGCACAAGGCCAGTGAAGTCAGTGAGTGGCTGAGAAACCAGTCTTAATGCAAACTTGACAAATGTATGAAACTTTTTAGCACTAATACTCTTTATGTATTAGGTAATTCACCTCCTTGATGCCAGTAAGCCCTAAACAGTGTAACTATGGAGTCTTTTATTCCACAGAAACATTTTTATGCCTGTGTTGTGGGGCAAAGCTAATCTAAACGCAGACTATGAGTCTTCTTTGGATGGGGAATCCTTTAAACACACGAAAAAAGTTATGGGATTTACATCATCCATGCCAGGCACATGGCCAGGGAATCAGCTGAGGCATCATTGTACCAGAGGATCCCTCAGCCGCTGGGAAGGACAGCCACAAGAGTTTTGCTGAGTGGGATGAAGACTGAGGAGAGCTCCAAAGCTGATCCAAGCCACAGGAGTGCTTTCCATTTCCATTCCCTGATGACAGAGAAAGAGGGTTTCACAAATATTTTAAAACAGAGGAGTCTGGCAGCTGCTTCAGTGTGTCAGCAAGTCTCCCACCTGGAGGGACAAGCCACACCAAGCAAAGGCATCTGCCACAGAGCAGTTAGGCAGAGTTTTGTCTCCCTGAGCCACCTCTGTGCTTCAGAAGAAGGCACTGTGTTAAAAAAAGGCAGCAGCATGAGTTCTGCATCAATGCAAGACTCTCCAAAAGAGGATAAATATCTGTTAAAGGAAATTCAGGAATTTCCTGGAACAGGCAAGAAGATCTGAGCCAAAGAGTAAATTTACAAATAAAACACCAGAATAAAGTTAGTTTTTGGCAAGGAAAATGCATCCCCCACCTTAGCTGTGTATTAATTAACCAGGCCTTTTACTTTAGGGAATAAAATATTGCCCTTTGCTGTTTGCAGCACTTTCTGCTAACCTAGTCTCTTTGTATATCCTGAACCTGTTGAGCAACCAAAGCTTTAAATTGACTGCTAATTTTGTGTTGGGTCAAATTAATTTTGAAACCAGATTAATTAAAGCAGATGAAGCTTTGTTTATCCATTATTCATGAAGCTCATTGGAACAGCAGAGAGTGCATTAGCTTTATTTAGGATATTACTTTGCTTTAATGAACTCTTTTTTTACCTCTTAATGCTCCTTTTGAGCAGGAGTTCAGCTTTGTGTTGTTGGCTTTTTTTTTTTTCTTTGGTGGCCTAGTGCAAACAATGTAATTAACAGATTTTCTTGCTCCAAAAAAGCTGCAGCTGACAATCTCCAGCAGTGACTGCCTCCCACCATAATTCTGCAGAGGGAGAGAAGAGCACGTGTGCATGCTGAGCAAAGATCTCCCTCTCATCCTCTCCTGCTGCAGTTGGAGGCTGCAGAGAGGGATGGATATGCTCACTCAGCATTAGAGCCAGAAAATCCACAGACAATCAGAAGAGGCTGCTGGATAAATAAACTAGAACCACCTAACTGTGAGTGTTTGAGCATCACTGTGGATGATCCTGTGAAGAATTCTTTTCCCCACAGAGCAGTGTTTTATAAAAGCCAAGCTAGACATGAGGGGGTGTGAAGTATGGGCTAGAAAATATAGCTGGAACTATTACAGTGCTCTTTGCACAAATAGTGCATCCCCTCTGGATATGGTTTAGTTCTAGGAACACTGTCTAAAACAGTGTATTGAGACCTGAGATACTACTTGTCTCAGAAACTAATGGCATTTATGAGCAAGTGGAAGGCTGGAACTCCTCAGAGTAAAGAGAATAAAAATAGAGCTTTGCTCAAAACTTGCAGTAACATTGTATTTGTAAATAAAATTAGCTAAGCAAACACAAGTTTAAACAAAGGAAAGGTTGTCTTCACAAAGTGAATTGGACTAAATTAAACAAAATACCAAGATGCCAATTAAACAAGATACAAAGATAGGTCTATGTACGAAAATAAAAAGATAATTTGCAAATTTGGAAGGCAAAACATTTAACACTGCTAAAAAACAAGTCTTTTTCCTGCAAAACAGCAAACCGATTGACAGTTCTCATTGCTACAGGATATTAATGGGAATTGATGAAATCAAACTGAGTGAGCAATTGGCTGATGGGTCAGGCTCAAAGGGTTATAGTAAATGGGGTTACATCAGGCTGGCAACCAGTCACTAGTGGGGTTCTGCAGGGATCCATCTTGGGGCCAGTGCTCTTTAATGTCTTTGTAAATTACTTGGATGCAGGACTTGAAGAACTACTATCTAAGTCTGCCAGTGACACAAAATTGGGAGGAACTGTTGACACTCTCGAGGGCAGAGGGGCCCTGTGAGAGATCTAGAGAAATTTGAGACCTGGGAAATCACCAATTGTATGAAGTTTAACAAGGGCAAGTGCCAGATTTTGCAGCTGGGACATGGCAACCCTGGATGTACATACAGACTGGGGAATGAGAGGCTGGAGAGCAGCCTCACGGAGAGGGATCTGGGGGTTCTGGTCGACGGCCAGTTGACCGTGAGCCAACAGTGTGCCCTGGCAGCCAGGAGGGCCAACCGTGTCCTGGGGTGCATCAAGCACTGTATTGCTAGCCGGTCGAGGGAGGTGATTGTCCCACTCTAGTCTGCACTGGTGCAGCCCCATCTTGAGTACTGTGTGCAGTTTTGGGTGCCACAGTATAAAAAGGATAGGAAGCCACTAGAGAGTGTCCAGAGGAGAGCCACAAAGATGGTGAAGGGTTTAGAGGGGAAACCGTATGAGGAGCGACTGAAGTCACTTGGTCTGTTCAGCCTGGAGAAGAGGAGACTGAGGGGAGACCTCATTGCAGTCTACAGCTTCCTCACAAGGGAAGGAGGAGGGGCAGGCACTGATCTCTTCTCCCTGACGACCAATGATAGGACCCGAGGGAACGGCAGGAAGATATGCCAGAGGAGGTTTAGGTTGGACATTAGGAAAAGGTTTTACTCAGAGGGTAGTGGAGCACTGGAACAGGCTCCCCAGGGAGGCAGTCATGGCGCCAAGCCTGACAATATTCAGGAAGCATTTGGACAACGCCCTCTAGACATATGGTGTGAATTTTGGGGTTGTCCTATGCAGGGTCACGAGTTGGACTCGATGATCCTTGTGGGTCCCTTCCGACTCAGGACATTCTATGATTCCATGAATCTATGAAAGACAGAAGTGGTTACCCATATGACTTAGGAAAACATCCAGGTACCATAGCGAGAACACTATAAGGGATCCAAACTCATATTTCAGGTTGTGAAACAATAACAAAAAATTAGGATGAAGCTTTCATAGAAAAAAAAAATCTATTTTCCTCATACATAGTTTGCCTGAAGAACATGATATTAGCCACTGCAAAAAAAAAAAAAAAAAACCAAAAAAACAGGATAATAAATCACATAGCAATCCCTTGATCCTCTTAACTGTGATATCTGAATATCTCATGGTCTCCATGTATTTATCCTCACAATCCACTTTTGGATGTGGGAAAATTATTTGTGTCTTAAAAATGAGGAGCTGAGTGGAAAGAAACTAAAGCTGTGATCCTCAGAAGTGTTTAGGCACCTAGTGACTGTGGTTTCACACAAAGCTGCAAGAATAAGGAAATTATCTTTGTACCCAGGGTCTATTCCCCTAGTTACTGCTTTATGTTCTTTGTAAGATTAGGTGGTCCAAATTGACTATTATAGCAATTATTTTTTACGTCTATCAACAAGAAAAGTATTTTTCATTTGTTTCTGAAGAGAAGGATGGTTGCTAAGCAAAAGAGTACACAGCAAGGAGAATGTGAAGTGGTTAGAGAGATTAAGGCAAGAAACCAGAATGATGATGTGAGAGCTTATGTTCCTTTATTCATGGCACTTTTATTAGTGCTGTATTTTTAGATAGCTAAAGTGCTGTTGCAACATCACCACAGAAAGTACCAGGACCTGGAGAAGAGGCAGAAAAGGACAAAAGGCTGTAAAGGACTGAAGAAGGGGGATAAAACTTACACTAAAGCTGCTAGATAGACTCGTGGATGTTGAAGACTAAACCTTGTTTAATGGGGCTGTATATCTGTTTTAGTTATCATTATGGTCAATGTTATCCAATAAACTTCTATTAAGTAGATCAGTACTGGAGGGTGTACTTCCTCTTTATGAGCTGGTAATTACCACATCTTGAGCTAAATAAACTTGGAACCTGAAGGCTGAAATTCTTATAGGAAATAAATTCCTTCAGCTTTGGCTTTTGTTAGCTCAGGATATGGGGAAACCAAGCTAAGCCAGGAACACCACAGTACATATACAAAGATATACTCACCTGGCTGCTCCAGCAGAGCTCTGGTCGCTCTCACACCATTTCCAGATACTGGCACAAAAAAAAAGCTAGAGTCAAGCTAGTTTTATTTAGGAAGTGTTTTGGCCTTCCCTCTGCGCAAGTTACAACAATATTTTTCATCTGATAGAACAGGATTTACGGAGTGCAGCCCTCAGCTCAGCAGGCTGTCCATCTGCCCTGCTTGGAGACAAGAAGGGGCGATGAGGCTGATGGCTGTTTCACTGCCCAAAGAGGGACTATTTTGAACAAGCTTTAAGGCTAGTTGAAGGGAATTAACTTTGAAATGAGTCAGAGCCACTATATGGGTTCAATAAAAGTGGGTCAAAGCCACTGCCTAACAAGTCTACATTTCATCTATCTCATGGCCTATTTTGGTCAAACCATTGTCTAAGAGTGGGGTGAAGTGTTGGCTCTTCTGAAGTCAAGAGAAGTTTCACTGCTGATTTTAATGGACATGAGGGCTAACTCTGTGTGTCTGGCTGGGAGAATTATGAGCAAGCAGTGGTCTGGCTGGCATGGGCAGCATTCAGGACCAGAATAAACAGATTTTTCACAACAGTGAAAAGTAACTGCACTATCTCCATGTAAATCCCAGCATTTTGATTGGCTGATGGCTGTAAATAGCCAATTAGGCTGCACATGTTTGCAGATTAATAAATGGCCATTCCACTGTGGCTAAGCTGCATAGCAATACTCAGAGTGGCTCACTGAGAACATTCCACTGCTGCTGACTTTAATTGTTATTAGTTTGCATTATATGTTAAATAGGGGAATATTTTAATGTAATAGCTGTAAGTGCTAAAGCTGAGTGAATAATTCATAGCAAATTATTTATTCAATAAATTTAGCCTCTTTTACTCTTCAATTTTTCAGGAACAACTTTATTATTTTCTCAAAAGAGTGGTTATTATTCAGAATTACTTTCTAATCAGTTTATCAGAATGTTTCTTGCTCCACAAATCCCCTGGGTAGGCTGTTTTTTACTAAATCAGTAAGCCACACAGCACCATTGCCTTCCCTGTTTTGATGTGTGTTACCTTTTAGCAGAAGTTTCCAGTGAGGACTTAGGTTTAACCAAAGGCAACACAGCTCCTTTTGCTCCCAGTGTCCCTGATGGAAGGTGTGATGCATATCCTGCCACAACACTTACTTTCCACAAAGGCTGGCTTAGGAAATAGGTCAATGCTCTGGACGTTGAGGCAAGTTTAGGACTGAGAATTTCTACATTACTGTGATGAAGAATATATATAATTGTCCCATGCCCCCTGCTTTAAGACAGTGGGTGCAGAGCATAAGAGACGCATCACGGATCACTTCAGGATCCAGTACTAGTATGAAAAAGCCATTACAAACTGTCCACCAATAATGGCATCTATCTCACTAAGTGTCAGAGGACCCCAAACATACTCTGTTGTTATTTTTTAATTTATTATTATTATTATTATCTTTTTTTTTTAATAGTTCACAGCTAAAGGAAAGCAGATAAGGAGACCCAACAAACAGGAGGGAACAACCCCCACCCCCACACATAACTGCATTGAGCCACACTCTATGTGCTGCTCCTGGCTCTGCACTTTAGAGGTGAGCAGGTGATAGCTCTGCTTTTTACCCTCAGCTGGGTTCCCTTGAGCCTATTTGCAGCAATGCTTAGATAATTTTATTGCAGTAATTTGTGCCTCAGATTTGCACCTTGTGCCAGGTGTCTGCCTCAGGTATTTACATGTGTACATGAGATCTAAGAAAAGCAGAGTTAATCAGTGATCCTTGATACTTAATAAGCCTTGCAGTCTCACAGCATTTCACATTGCTCCCTTGTCTTCCCCCAAGTTTCCCAGGGATCGCTCCTACTCCTCCTGGTGAGGTGTGCTCCACCTCAAGGGCTCTGGCTCAGCGTAACCTCTCTGTTACTCACAAACCTGCGAGGCAGCACTGCATCCCTCCTTTTTCCAATTACCGGGCGGTCATCAGCGTAATGCTGTTCGTCATTGGCACAGTGGGGGTCTACTGTTTACTGAAGACCATGCGGGAAAGCAAATAGTTTGGGTAAGCTCTGCTACAGTAGAGTACAGCTTTATTTAGTAGAATTTGTTTCATACAAATGGCATCCCAAGGTATTTATCAAAGTTAAATAATACATAATAGTAGAGGGAGAGAGAAATTAAGAGGCACAGGCATGGGAGCAGAGATGTTTTCAGATGATATTTGAAAATAGATGGAGAAGCGGTGAGGCAGAAAGAAACAACAGAAAAAAAGACTGTTCCAGACGGTGGGAGATACAATGGGAAAAAGCTTTTGCAACAGCCATGGTTTGAGCATAATTAGACACAGAGAGATGACCAGTGCCATTTGTAGAGAAAAATAGGAACAGAGGAGAAGGAAGAGGAGTTCCAGGAGACAGACTGGGAAAAGGTCACAGAAGGCAAATAAAGAAATGAATGGGGAGCTGTGGGAACTTCCTCTGTAAATGTCATGATGGTGATTTGGAAAGCCAATGCACCTGCAAAAAGACTGGTGTGTTCAGGGTGGCTGGAGGATGTTGACATGGAGAATTCAAGCAGAAAGGAAAGTCAGGCGCTACCATATCCAGAGGAGAATTTCCTCCAAACAGTTGCATCTGTCTAACCTTCTGCAATGGTTTCAGACCCAAAAGGTCAAATTCAAGGTGGTGCTATATAATCTATTGCCTTCCCCACTCCTTCCTGCCAAATACTATGTTTTTTCTCCTTCCTGGGTTGCAAACAGCAATTCCATTGCACAGTTGCTGCATGGTTTTTGGACAAAACTGATTTCTTTTTATCCAATAACCTATGAGAAGGGGCCAAGGTGTTGCTACAGATATAGTGGATTATGGTAGTCAAACGAATGAGGTGTTTTCTGTCCCCTGTGACCTGAAGTTGTCTCCATTTTGCTGGGTGGAAGAAATACCAAGTCAAGGTACACAGCTCTAATACTAATACGGAAAAAGAAAGGAATGCTGCAGGAGGACACTCTGGTGACCAGGCTGCTTCTGCCTAACAGTGCATGAGACAAGGCTGTACTATGATTAGATTGGGTTTTGAAGCAAGAAATTAAATGCAGATCTCCCACTGTGGCAGCTCTTGGGCTTCCGACCCATGAACTTTCCTGTACCAGAAAGGACGCAATAAGGCCTCCCCGCAGCCTTCTCTTCTCCAGGCTAAACAATGCCAACTCTCTCAGCCTTTCCTCATAGGAGAGGTGTTCCATCCCTCTGATCATTTTTGTGGCCCTCCGCTGGACCCACTCCAACAGGTCCATGTCCTTCCTGTGCTGAGGGCTCCAGAGCTGGACGCAGTACTCCAGGTGGGGTCTCACCAGAGCAGAGCAGAGCAGAGGGGCAGAATCACCTCCCTCAACCTGCTGGCCACACTTCTTTTGATGCAGCCCAGGATACGGTTGGCTTTCTGGGCTGAGAGCACACATTGTTGGCTCATGTCCAGCTTTTCATTCACCAGTACCCCCCAGACCTTCTCCTCAGGGCTGCTCTCAATCCTTTCATTTCCCAACCTGTATTGGTACTGGGAGTTGCCCCGACCTAGGTGCAGAACCTTGCACTTGGCCTTGTTGAACCTCATGAGGTTCACATGGGCCCACTTCTCGAGCTTATCCAGAACCTTCTGAATGGCATCCTGTCCCTCAGGCATGTCAACCACACCACCCAGCTTGGCGTCATCTGCAAATTTGCTGAGGGTGCACTCAATCCCACTGTCTATGTCATTGATGAAGATATTAAACAGTACTGGTCCCAATACGGACTCCTGAGGGACACCACTCATCACTGATATCCATCTGGACATCGAGATGTTGACCACTACCCTCTGGATGCGACCATCCAACCAATTCCTTATCCACCCAACAGTCCATCCATCACATCCATATCTCTCCAATTTAGAGAGAAGGATGTTGTGGGGGACTATGTCAAAGGCCTTACAGAAGTCCAGATAGACAACATCCGTAGCTCTTCCCTTGTCCACTGATGTAGTCACTCCATCATAGAAGGCCACTAGATTGGTCAGGCAGGACTAGCCTTGGTGAAGCCATGCTGGCTGTCTCGAGTCACCTCCCTGTCTTCCACCTGCCTTAGCATAGCTTCTAGGAGGATCTGTTCCATGATCTTCCTAGGTACAGATGAGACTGATATGTTGGTAGTTCCCAGGGTCCCCTTTTCTACCCTTTTTAAAAATAGGTGCAATGTTTCCCTTTTTCCAGTCACCAGGGACTTACTTAACCTGACTGCCATAACTTTTCAAATGTTAGGCACAGGTATAATATTCTTACTCCCCACTACTTTATTCTGTCTTCTCCTGGACCGTGCTTTTGCAGCAAGACACAGAATCTGTCCCTAGGGTTTCTCCAGTGCTCTGCTGGTCTAAATCCGTGTTCAGGAAACACTTTGACCTGCGTGTTGGATTCATACTGTGGGGAGGTGAAAGAAGCCAAAGCCTGCCTTGTGGAAGAAAAGAATGGCACAGAATATTTCAGAAGATTTTACTCAAGCAAGTAGCTCTTCTGCAAGTGCTAGTTAAGTAACCGAGCAGAGCCAGAAAGAGGCTGTAATATAAAGCCCACTGAGCTTTTTTGTGCCATGAGATAAGACAAAGCTGGCTTGAATCTGTTCATAGTTTGATTTTTTGTTTGTTTAATTCGCATCTTCCGCAGTCAGGCAGAACTGGGATCTGTAGAGAAAGGTCAGAATCTAGCTCTTTCCAAACGCTGTTTGAAGGCCAGAATGAAGAGCAGGATAGATAAAGTCGGCCTGTAACCGGTAGTTCCTCAACAAGTCAGAAGGAGAAAAGCAAAAGAAGACAGAAGTGCACCTGAATGTAAAAAGCAAGGCAAATCAGTCCATCCCAGGCACAGGGGCATCCACTGATGGCAGCAGAAGACCTTTCAAGGAAAGCTAGTGGTAGGAGGAAAGTAAGGAATTACCTAGTTAGGCCAAGAATTCAGAATGCGGATGTTGGTCTGGCAGGAGAGGTCACAAATCCATCAGGAGAAAGTACATGCTGGGAAGAGACCTAAAACTGAAGCCACTTCATGTGTAGGTCTAGCCTCTGTAGGGGATCCTGGCAGTCTTCCCACATTTCCGTTAGACCTATCAAAGCCCAGAACACAGAAGGAAGCCACAGCCCTGGCAATGAGGGTATTGCTCCAGCAGCCCCTCCAAGAGCCTGTAGAGAGAGAAGCTACTGTGAAGCTCGAGGCTCTGGTCCTACATACAGGGCATAACAGTGTCTTTTTTTAAATTGTTTCAAGCTTTTGCTATTTATAGCCTCTGTGCCTGAAAATCAGAGGTCAACCAAAACACCATAGAAATTAAAGAGTGAAGGAAGAGGAGATATTGGTTTTGCCAGGACAGAAATGAGATAGCCTCCCCCTTAGGACATGTCTGATATCAAAGCATAAAGGGAAGCAGCTATGTAGACCTCCATATTTATTTATTTTTCAGTGCAGAGTTCTCCGTAAGAAATAATCTTGTATTCAAAGATTATCAGAAGGACTTTGACATATTTTTTTCACAGGCATAGGGACTTCTGGCAATATTATCATATAGGACAAGTAATTTTCATAATAGTTTAGCTACTCCAAATCTACCTCATTATTTCTTACAGTACCAAACTAGTCTACAGTGTTGCCATGTAATATGCAAGAACAATTTTTTTTTTTGTTCTACTCTTGTAGAAAAATGTTGTGGTATGCCAGGAACAAGGCAGAATGGTGGGGAAACCTTGTACAGTGATGGGCCACAAACATTGCTGCTAAAGAGGATGGAGAAGCTGGTGTTGATCTTGATGAGGTTGACCATTCCACACACGTCTGACTGCCACCTTTAACTTAAGCTGCCTTAGAACAGCTTTAGCTGATATTGGGCAACCTGTTCTCAACCCACTACACCCACCACTTTGTCAGCGAGAGCCACAAACCATGGAGCATGGAGAAGGATCCACTTCTCTGTGGGGCTAAAGCCTCTCCCTTCTTAGAGGTTTTTGAGGTGATGATCAGACTTCCAACTTCCCTGCTGAGGGCAAGTGTATGAATGACACGTAATAAAGGGAAACATGAGAAATCCTCTTGTCTCCAGCTCCTTGAAAAGGGGAACATGGCACTCTGTTTTTGAATGGCCTGTGTTTCTTGGATTTGAAAAAATAAACGACATACTGTTGGTGCAAAAATTTATGTGCCAATAAGCTAATTTCTATAGTTATCAGGGCAGCCCACTTTGCTAGGAGGTATTCATATTTTATTTAAAAATCTTTACTAAAGAGTTTACATTGTGTTTACCTCATTAAATGGCATCAATGAAAAGCTTGATTCCTCATTCAACAGTGCTGATAAATAAGAGAAGAAAAGGTTGTGCAGTTTTATACCATCAGACATTAAATAATTATTGCTTTACTTTTTACCAAGCCATAGCAGACATCATTTCCCCATGCACTTTCTTAAATGAAGAGTCTTTTACTTGCTTACATCCTTCCCTGCTGCTAAGAGAGGAACTGAGATAGTGCTCCTAAATGCCAGCAACTCTGACATCTACAGAGCATTAAGTGAAACCTCTCCATGATTTCCACTCCTGTGTACAAGACAGACATGCCAGTAACTGGTCAACCTTCCCCAGGCTCACCAGTGACCACTTGGATCCTTGTAGACCCATGCCTTCCTCAGCACTCTCACACTATTGCTGAGACTCCCCAACACTGGCAGCCCACAGCAAAAAGTGGCACCACGTATCTAGCAAACAGCCCCCTGCTCCTCCGTGGGAGCAGAAGCTACCCACAAAAATAATGGGTTACATTTAATACAGGAAAGTCTTAAGCTGTGTGAATATTTGCAAGAAGCATACTCGTGTTGACCATTTTCATGCTGTCAATAATACAGGGCCATTTCCTTGGTCATGGTCTTGTCAGCTTCAATCACACTGGGAGGTGATGCAAGTTTAAGCTGCAATTTGATTATCTGCTTACAATACCGTATCATGAATATCTCTATGGCATTTTGTCACAGCTTGCCGTAGCTCAGGACACTTCTGGTTTAGAGTCAGTGTTATAAAGTTGTTTGCCATGGCCTCAGGGTCACACTTCACTCTTTGTACTAGTGAAGAATTGAAGAGAGCAGGAAGGGGCAGAGCATCAGTCCTGGGTGAAAGGCAGATGAACCAGCAGTTACAGATGAGCCACAGGGTGAAGAAAACATTGGATAAAGCACAGCTAGCACATTCCCAGTGTACTCCAAAGCCTTTATAGCATGGACACATGGCACAAGGGGACACAGCACAGAAATTGACATGTTTTGTAAGAGTAGTTTAAACAGAGCATTACTGAGCCGTGTGTCACTTTTAGGGATGGATACTTGTTCCTGGAGACTGCTAACCTGGTCAGTAAGGACAAGTGTGGTATCCCGATGACACTACTTGGTCGAACCTCAGAGCAGAAGAAAGGGACAGGCAGACCCCACAGATAACTAAAACTGAGAAAAAATGGGACATAGGTCTTCCCCCAACAGGTAATTAGTACCTGGTCTGCTGACTTTATTATTTTTTTAACCTTCCTGTCTCCAGTTGATCCCAGCTTCTCCTGCCCCATTAAGTCTTTACCCAGCAGGACTGAGCTGTGACTGGGTGTCTGTCTTTGAGCTTTTCCTTGTCCTTCCAGTGTGAAGAAGAGAATCAAGAGCTTTCTCATTTACCTCTGTTTGTTTGTATGTTTTGCGAATGCTTTATTTTGCTTCAGTCAAAATCCTCCTTAAAAATACAAGCGCTGCTTCCTTTCCATTTAGGGGCAGGAGGCAGCAGCTGCCTGGCCCTGAGCACAATTACACTCCAATGTAATAGCTAAGGATGGGAGTCAGTAGCAGCCTTATTCTCCCCCCAGCTTTCATGAGGAAAATTTCATTTAGCAGCTCAGCATGGAGGGCTCTGAACAGCCTCCCCCTTCCCTGTGAAGAAAGAAGCATTTGAAATGGCAGCAAGAAGAATATGCACATGCATTTCAGCTGTTTCTTCTTTCAGTTACTGTTGTCTGAGTTTCCCCATGCCCTCTGCAAACACATTTCCCGCCATCTGTGTGTACTCCCACTGCACTCAGGTGGCTAGCACAGAACAGACACCCATTTTGTTCTGTTTGTTAGGTAGTTGTTTTTTGGTTTTTTGGTGGTTTTTTTTTTCTTTAGTTTTCTAGGAGGGATTGGTTAATTAGGGGACCCGTACTGTGTGACTAAGCTAATTATAGAATTGTAGAATCATAGAGTGGTTTGTGTCAGAAGGGACCTTTAAAGACCATCTAGTCTAACCCCACTGCTATGGGCAGGGACATCTTTCACTAGATCGGATTGCTCAAAGCCCAGTCCAACCTGACCTTGAACACTTCCAGGGATGGGGCATCCACAGCTTCTCTGGGCAACCAATCAGCTTCATAGTTGCCAGAGAACACATTATTCAGTGATCACCCAAAGCCAAAGAAACCAACCAAAGTCTGATGCATTCAGCATCAAACTGCTTGAAATACAAGACCCAAGTAGCTTGTTCCATCATCGGGTGAAAAGGTACGGCTCTCTGAATGATCCTCTTCCAACCAAACCTATCTATCAATCAAACAGGAAAGTAATATAGTAGAACTTATTACAAATTAATTAACCACACTAACCACAGAAGCTCAGGTGTCTTTGTGGTGCCATTTGTGGTCACCAGAGCCTGGGAGTCTCCCCTGAGACATTTGCATAACAGCTGCCACTCGTGTTGGCTGTATTAGTTACTACGCTTGCTGTAGCTGCCTGGTGTCTAGGTCCCTTTTGCCCCAAACTAAACACTTCATACCTTCCCCCTTTCCAGGAAGAGAAGGATCACGTTATTTCACATGCGTGCACCTGTCTGGGATGGAGTGACAACCTTCTGTGACTACAGAGGTACCTCCCACCCTCATGACCATTCAGGAAAGACGTTTCCACACGTATGGGATGTGCACAATACATTTAAGAAATATTTATGCCAAGGATCCCATATTATGTTAAGCTTCTTGTACTATTTAACCTGTCTCTCATTAAAAGTATCTGCAGTACCTAATGACTCTGAGCTGTTTGATAGTTGTCTACAAATTGTAATGCCTGGATTTTTAGAAACCAGATATTACCACACGACAACCCACAGTACCAAGTGCACTTTTGTAGTCTGAAATTTAAATGCAGATCAACTGATTTTCAGCCTTTTCAACAGGCTACTGTTTTGACACATTTTTCCACCACCTTATCATATTGGAAAAAAACAGGAGTCACAGTCACATGAAAAGACTGTGTTTCAGTGCAAACTATTTAAACTCATGCTGCTGAACAGTGGTTTGGAATCAAATTGCTGGAGCAGATACACCATGTTAGATAAAATAACTCAAGCCCCCCTTCTGTCTCTTGCAGATCCAAAAGGTGGCTCAAATAGTGCTGCATGCAGTGTACCCAGAAGATGGTGCTTACTGTATCTAGGACACACTACAAACCACCCTTCCAGCCTAAACTGATGCAGGATGACTGTCTCAAGAATGGAGGAGGCTTGTGCTAGTACTGAGTGGGTGCTTGAATAGGTGCACTTGTTTCTACAAAGGTGAAGAACTTTATTTAGATGGAGGGGTTCAGGCAGCACCCTCTGCAAAGAGAAAAGAATGAGGGATGGGAAAAGAAACTGGGCTTAGCGTATCATGGTCCTGGCATGAAGATATCTGAGACTGGGAGCATTGCCTGCTGGGCTTGAGCCTGCTGTGTGGATTGGGGGTAGAGAACTGGAGATGTGCGTGTTCAGAGCAAGTGATTTGCCAGTACAGTTTTATCTAGGCCTTGGCAGTCCCAGAGATTATCAGTAAAAATTAAATCTATAGCTGGACCAGCAGCTACGTGCCACAGACAGACTCTAGGAGCCTGGTGCAAATGACACAGGTGAGGTTTTTGTTGCAGGGATCATGGTGACAATGGGCCAAGTTCTGTGAGGGAAAATAGTCTTTCCATGTGTTTGTATACTGTTGAGCTCTGATGCTGGCTGGGACTTCTAGGAGTGCTGATAACCACAATGACAAGCTCCTTCCAAATTTACTCACACTGCACAGTTGCCTCAATCTGTTCTGTAGAGAAAGACTTATGGATCTCTGCCAGCACGGAGGGGACTGAAAGGCAGTCTGGGTCCCTTAAGCTAAAGCTAAAGCTTAAGGGAAGCAGAAAAGTTTAAAAATATGTCTACTTTGTCTTTTTCTTCTTTTTTTTTAGTGCAATTTAGTTGGATTGTTATGCTAAAAACTCATCTGGGGGGAAGGGAAGGGGACAGAACATAACATATCCTATTTTCTGACTGAAATTGTTAATCTGATGGGAACTTCTGAAAGATAACAATGTAGTGGACAAAACAAATGTACTGAATCTTTTTAGGCCATGGACATCAATCATGTAGTCTCTCTGAATATTTGTACTGACAAGTAAGATATCCACTGTCAATCATGCAAGGGTGTGCAGTGGACTAGCATTGTAATGGAGTGGTGCTTGGTCCACGCTCAGGTTTGTGCTGAGGGCTGGGAATCAGGTGGGGAAGCAGTGCCCTTGTCAGGTTTGGTATAAAGAACCCTCCTCTCTTCCTGGAGGCTGCCATAAAATGGTTTTTCCTCCTGCTATCAGGGAACAGATAATACACAAAATGCTGCAGTGTTTCTCTTTGTTATTTAAGGAAATATATAAGTACTTTAAGTGCTTTAATGGTACTCTATTCAATGCATGGTGACAATGACAGAGACTGGAGAACACAATTCAGTGGAGCAGAGACAGTGAGTGCAAGCCCAGTCGTTTTGTACAGACTACTTCCACTTGCATCACAGTCTGCGAAGCCATAAGCACTTCCCAGCTCTAGGGAACATCAGGTAAACCTAGAAGCCACACGTACTTCAGGGCAGTCTGTCTTGCAGACTTCCATATTGAGGCAGTTGGACTAGATGATCATTGTAAGTCTGTTCCAACTGGAACTATTCTATTCTATATGTTAAACATCTGACGTAGGCATCTATGTTTACTTTCAGTATTTTTCAGCTCTGGACAAGTATCTTACTCCTTTGTTTACAGGGCAGAAAGCATGGTGGATGGCTGTACCTCAGATGAAACAATTCAGCTCACTCATAGCTTCCTCAGGGAGACATGCACAGCACAGGCTGACCAAGCACAGGCTCTTAGGTTTCTCCCTTGGCTCTTCCTCACAGGTGCACTAGTCCCCTCTGAGTGGCCATCAAAGCAACAACAGCCTTCCTCCTCCCATACAAAAGGCCTCCTCTGTGTAAACAGAAAGGAGTGGTTCCTACAAGGCAGGTCTGAAAGTAGAGGTGCATATGCAAGAAAGGATACCAAGTGCCTGGTATTACCCTTTCTTCATGCCTCTGCAGGAGACACAAGAAATCAGTCAATGACCTGCATGATGTAGCTTTACATGGCCAGTCTCCTGTTGGTCAGGCCAAGGGAGAGGACTTCCTTCCATGGATGATGAGCTGGGGTACCAAAGAAAGGCTGTGAAGGGACTCTGAGGCAAGATGAACACAGCCCTGCTCACCCCCTTCCCAGCAATTCTATCTCCAGTTCATCTCCCATCTCACTGTTTCTGGCAAGGTCTGTCTGGACTAGTCATGGTCCTGGCCTGACTAGCAGTGCATATATAGATGGGAAAACCACAGCCTGAGATATCTAGCTGTTGTACGTGTTTTGTCCATGGTGTATAAAGAACCTGGAATGCAAATACCTTTGTAAGCACAGATGTTTGCATGGAGCACCTTACGTAAAAGACATCCTACATATTCCAATGTTGTGGGGATGTGGATATTTGTGTAGAGGACAGTCTGATTTAAAAACATCTATTAAAAAAAGTTTTTCATGCCCTAGAATGTCTAAAACAGCATTAAATGCCTACATTTACAGGGACAAATCACACCTTATCATACAGTTTACAAGAAGACTTATTGGGATCTCTATAGTCTCCACTGAGTATGCTACAAAAGCAGCACACATATAGCAAAGAATATATAGAAAGGTATCTAAGGGAGCCACATTTTACAGTGAAATTTCTAGTTCTTTCATGGCTGAATTTAATAGAATAAAGCTGAGCTCTTTGAGTATGAACATTGTTGTGCAGAATCACAATCTACCTGGAATGGCAAAGACTAGATCTCACTTAACAAATGCTTGCAAAACAGCTATGATAAATTTAGCGCTTTTTTTTTTTTTCAAAGAAATTCTAAAACTTCTTATGGCTGAAGTAGTTTTAGTACAAGCAAATCTACAAAATTCATTTTATCCTGCTGAAATGAGCAGAATAGCTGTATCAAAAGGGCTGGACATGAAGTCCACTCTTCGTGGACAAATCTGTTTGAGTCTTTCATATATGTAGGCTATTAGTATGAGAACAGAAGTATCTTCTGAGATAAAAGACCTGTCTTTCAGCCTCTTATCATAAATATTCATACATGTGATGTAACTATATACACAGCCAATCCAGGCCTCCACTCCCCATACATGTTGGGTCTATGTTTAATAATGATGGAAGTTCTCCCTGATTATACTATTCAAACTATCTCCTACTTCTGTTCACCTTAAAGTTATTTTTTGTTTGCAAATATCCATTACCAGTGTGGCCAACTGCCTTTAGCTATTTGTTGCCTGCCATTTTATCTAGGCACAAGGATGCATTGCTTGAGAAAATCCTTCTTCCCATTCTTTTCTAGAGAACTGAGAAAAGGAGTCTTTTATTCAAAGGCCCCTTTCAGTTGAGAAGATAGGCAATTCAAGCTCAGTATTCTGGTCTTTCATGAAGACAGACTGATGCTAAAGCAAATGACTTCTCCTATGCCTCTTAAAAGGAAAGAGGCAATATCTTCCCCGTTCAACCTTATGTCTAGGCATGTTTGATTTGCCTTCTGACTGCACTAAAACCATCTTTAAACAGTGTATAATGAGCACAGTGTGGCTCTGCTGTCTTGTAATGCACGATTAGTTTGCTAACAACTTGTTTGAGTAGGCATGTGTGTTGCTTCATGTCTTTAAGATTATGCCTGAGCAGGAATAAAAAAAAATCACAATTCTCCTCCTGTTACTCCTACTCTAGCCTTCCTCTGGAGCATTCTCTCTCTCTTATGTCTGTCTTAATTAGATCATGCCAGTCCTAATTTGAGAATGCAGATTTTAAGCAGGGAGAGAGGAAGGAAACACACAGACAGTATACTAATTTTAGACATAGACAAATGTGTCTTCTTCCATTAGGGAGAAGGAAGGAAAGAAAGCAAAGCAAAGAAAAAAACAACAGAAGAAAACCTGCAGGTGAAAATTGTACATTGTATCTGAAGTGGTGATTCTCTCAAGGAGCAGTAGGAAATTCAGCTGGAGAGAAGTCTACAGCTGAGACAGCACTCTGTTACCAGCCCTAATGGCCCTCTAGCCCTTCTCACTCAAGATATACTACAGAATAGCATTGCACATTTCCATTCAAGTACACCCCAAACATTTTTACAGCACTCAGAAACTACAGGAGAAAACAGCATGCATTTAGACTCTATACCTTCTCCCCTGCCCACCCATACTAAAGCTCGATGTTACCTGTGGCTATTGTCTTCTAAAGGATTTTTCCAGTGTAAATAGTTGTATGTGTGTGTTTAGGATAAACACAAAGTTCATGGTTCCAGACTGTGGAGATTCTTTTGTGTAAGCATGGATTTAGAGGATGATGCCTAACACACACTGGATGTAAACAGCAGCTCCCCACCAAGCAGACTTTTGTTACGGCCTGGGGGAGGGGGGAAAGCCCTCAGAGTGATAAATAAGAATTTGTGCCAGGCCTTGAATTGGTTTTGAATAAATCCATTCTGTGTCTGTGTGCATGAGGAAGGATATTTAAGATGAGCAGTGACTGTCATTTATTACTGTAAATTATTTATTTCTTCCTTTCTCTGGCTGCCTCCTTGTATTGATGTAAATTATGCACATGTGGAATTTGGATCTGAGAAATACACAAAGGGGATTATAGTTTAGCCCCCTAAAATGATTCCTCCTTCAGATTCACCTTGCATTTTTCCACCTCATCTCTCACCACAGAATTATCAGCTCTGAGCCAGGATATTCCATGCTGACAAACCTGGGTGAATGTCTGGAGATGAAGTTGCAGTCCGGCTTATTAATAAGAGACATGACGTTCAGGAACATTTGTAAAAGTCTATTTTTTCCAGGTTACCTGTGCAGAATAAACTGGACTGGTAGGGGTGGGAATGAGGCTGTATGTCATCCAGTTTCAGTGATCTGGTCTGACATCCTCTGCTTCTGATGATAGCAGTCTTGTCCTTGTCTGCAGACAAATTATCCAGCCACCAAGTATGATGCATTGAGCAGGTGATGTCTCCTTTTGCCCAGGTCAAAGAAGATGCCACGCAGGAGAGCCTGCCTGGTCCAAAGAGCGAATACAGCATTGTCAGAAGCACCAAAATTAGGCGCAGTATGGGTGGGTAGTGCCTTGTCACAGGAGTGACAAAGTGTGCAGTGTGGGTCTTTTATGAAATGCTGTGGTACAGTCACATGCCAGCACAGGCAGATGAGAGGTACACGGACTAGCGACAGGTGCTATGCAGTGTGACTGCAGCCAGTGCACTGCAGCTGGAGCTAGTCCTCAGTGGCATGAACATAGGCCACATCGCGCTGCTTGGTTTTATTCCAGGAATCCTTCTTTGCAGTGGATGCAAATGGGAGGCTGGATGTAATTTAAGAAAAGAGATAGGTAAGGTGGGAATAGTGCCTTCTGTAGACGAATAAGGCCTAGATTTCTCTGTACGGTTCTCTTCTATTTAAGAGGCTGGCTTTCCTGTTCACCCCAAACTGAGCTCACACAGTGAAGAGGCAATGGAATAAAAGTGAGTATCATCAACTTACATGCTAATTTGCAAAAGCTCAGCCCATGGTTAAAGCACCCTGCCAGGGACTCAGTGGTAGATCCTCTGGAGGCCATTGCACAGCCAGGAGTAGCTGGGTCACAGCAGACCCTGCCGTGCTGGCAATTTTCTTCTTTAGGGAAGTAGTTCAATTAAGCTTCTTTTCAGCTGCTGGAGTTTTGTGAAGGGGCTACAGCAGAAAACTGCTCAAGGGTTTTCACCTGGCTTTTCTTATACTTCGATTCATAGTTTAGCAGACTCGTCAGATTCCCAGGTAGCAGCAGTTTCTTGTGCCATCGGTAAGGAACAAGTGACCTTTCGTCCCCTCTGCAGACCTCACTGCAGTCGCTTTTACCCTTCTCACACCCTGAGAATAGACCAGCATAACACCCTCTGCACGGGACTTCACCTCTGAGGTCACTCCCAAACATGAGTTGTCTGCTCATTAAATAAAGGTACTCACAAATGACATATTACAACAACAGAGGTCAGAACTTCAAACTTAAAGGCAAACCCCAATACCCCCTCAGTTTCCTGTGGGTTTTGCAGTCTTTTCTGTCGGAATGTCGTTATATGTCAAGCAAGGTACAAGAACAACTTTAACGTTCTCAGCAAAGTTCATAATAAAAGCTGTTTATACACCACATAATCCAAAAGGGAGAAAGGGAGAAGGGGAGGGAGGAGAGGAAGGGAAGGAGGGCATAAAGGGAAGGACAATATCCATGTTTTCCTCCTCCTTTCTCCTTTTTGTAAGTTTTCAACAACTTATTCGCAAACTCCTGCAATTTTTCTTATACCCAGACAACAGTTTTCTTCATACTCAAATGGCAATGCTTTTGAAAGGGAAGGCTTTCCCTCACTCTGACAGAACAGTGGTCAGGAACTGCCTCCTTAAAATACTATAGAGGGCTTGAACTAAACAGATCAGTTTTGTGTAAAGTCTCTCAGGTATGCAGGGTCAGAAAAGGAGAACTCAAAATCAAAATGGTAGAAGACATTAGAAAACAGTAGGGCAGAATGGGGTCCAGGTTGTGGTGTTATAGAGCCTGACAAAAAAGAACATTACAGAGAACAGACATGGTCTGTGTTGACCTGGTGTCCCAATCTGTATCTTCTGTCCAGGACCAGCTAGAAGTCACTGCTTCTCTGTGCGGACTGTACTGCACCGGTTCCTGACTATGCTCATAGTAACAATTCTAAGCTGGCTTCTAAAAATAAACCTAAATGATCTGGCATGGACCCTAGGTTCCCATTCTCTAAGCACTGAAGGACTACTCCTTTGACCATTTATTCTGACCTCTGAAATACTCAGAAACAGTTTTTCTCCCCACGAAGTGGGTTAGAAAAAAAATCCCAGACAAACAGGACATCTTTCTAAAATGTATCTAATCTGACTTGAAAGAGCCCAAGCAAAGACAATCCCATTTCTTTGCCCAGTAAGATACTTCAATATTCAGCTGACCTCATTGCTAGAAAATGGCAAGGTTACCTTCAACCTCCAAAGTTAATCTATTCCAGATGGTACTTCCTATTTAGCTCCATCATGAGAACTTTTTCCCATGCATGAACACCCTTATGCAATGATCCTAAGAGCATGTCATTGACTGACCCACCGTGACCCACTGTCACCCTTGGGTATATGAAGGAAAGAGGGGAGTAACTAATTAAACCATCATCCTTCCCCTGGTATATCACCTCAGTTTTATGCAACAAGGTATGTAACAAGGGATTTCCAGGTGGGAAGCTGCTTCTGGATCTTTGCCTTCTCTGGTAAAACACAATTGTTCAGCTCCTTAAGATTCCCATTGTGCAAGTTTGTTTTTTTCCTGCCACTAGGTCATTTCTGTGACTTTCTTCAACTGCCTTTTGACATTTGCAGCATCCTTTCATGAAGAGTGTGCACAAAGGCAATGCTATTCCAATGTGAAATAATCCTGGAAAAAAGCAGAAGGAGGCTCTATGTCAGACCACAAAAACACTGTCCCTCTATTCCTGAAGCTAAAACTACATCAGTGATGAGGCACTGGGACTCAAACCCACCTGACTAAAAATCAAGAGCAAAGCTATCAGCCTGGGGATTCTCTCAAAAAGAAAGTAAAATGTGTTAATTTTCTGGACCTGTCAGTTCCTTTGCTTGGACTATGCAAACACTATGAAAGACCTGGCAACTTCTGCCAATTTAATTTCTGACAGGGACCTTCTGTAAGAGAATTGGACTCACAGTGGGTTTTCTGACTTCTGTTTTGGGTGCTGTTACATGGGCTGTGCTTCACCATGACCTAGCTGAGTCCACATTTTACAGCTGTTAAAGCTAGTTTTCCTGCTCATGCTTTTAATTTTGCCTTGTACTTTTGGCTTAAAGCACACTATGCTAAATCAAAAGAAAAAAACCACACCTAGCAAGACTGCACTATTGCCTTTGTTTTCCTTCCAAAGCTGAAAAGTGTCCTTGCATTGTATGTGTTTTACCCTCCTCTGTCCTCTTTGTAAGGAATAAGCTGCAGATGGGGTTCAGACTTTTCTCCTCCGAGCTGTGCTGAAATCTGCCTCTCTTAACGAGCAGCCTTTTGATTCTTCTAAACACACCGCAGCTTGGCCCCTGTTTTCCTTGACACTTTGCCAAGCCTATTACACATGTCTGAGCAGCCAGGGAAATAGAAGAATTATGATTTCCATTTGGCTTCTACTACTGCTTAGTCTAATTTTCACTGGCTTTGAAATACAGCAATTGCTTTTCTTTTGTTTTATTTTTCCTTGTCATTTTGCCGTTTTCCTTTTCTTTTTCTCTCAGAAAAAACGAACAATAAAAATTTGCTAAAATGAAATCCCCTTCCCCTACACTGCTTTTTCATAAAATAATGACTTATTTGTTCCAGAACAAGATTTCATTATCTGAAGAGTTTTTTTTTCAGGAAGAAGTGTGCTAATGAAGTCATATATAATCAGAACATATGGAATTGCCTTACCATTATCTCCATTTCAACAGCTTTGGAAGGAAGGTGACAGCAGGGCATGTGTGTGTGTGAAGGGAGGCAGTAGCCATGGCTAGTAGAACATTCCTGTACCATGTGAGTAGGAAAGCACATACCTCTGAAGCAAAAGTATTTACTTTTCAGAAGGGCTTATGCAGGCTGGAGGAATAAGCCAATGGGAACCTTATGAAATTCCGTAAGAACAAATGCAAAGTTCTGCATCCAGCAAGGAATAACCTCTTGCAACAATACAAGCTAGGGACTGACTAGCTGGGGAGCAACTCAGCATGTGCTTGGAGGGGAACATTGCTGGACACAAGCATTTCAGGAAGTTTCTGGAATTGCTAGGGATAATTTATGCATGGATGTGTTGGACAAGCCCACAAAAAAATGCTCTGCTTTGTATGCTGCTCAAGGATAGAGAATAAATGATCAAGAAAATGAAAGCAGTCTTCCAATGAAAGCTGCAGTGATCATAAGGTGGTAGCATGCAAATTCTTGGGTGATGCGAAGAAGGAAAGTAACAACATTACCACCCTGCACTTTGTGAAAGCATACCTCAGCTTGTTCAGGGAACTGATAGAAGGATTGCTTGGGAGGCAGCCTACAAGGGCAAAAGGCCCTGGAAGAGCTGGCTGGTCTTCCAAGACAGCCTCTTAAAGCCCAAGAATGGTCCATTCCAATTCACAGGAAAATGAGCAAGTGCAGCAGGAGGGTGGCCTGGCTGCAGTGGGAATTTCTGATTGAGGCCAAACAAGAAAAGGAAACATACGGAAGGTGAAAATGGGGACAAACAATCCAGGAAGAATACAGAAGAGCAGCATGCAGAGAGGATGAGGAAGGCCAAAACTTGCCTGAAATTGAAACTGTCAATGTATCTGAAGAGCCCCATTTTACTGGCAAATTCTTCTCTGAGGCTTCCCAGAGAGTTGTGCCCAGGGCAGAGTCTGGGGAGGAGAGAGGGGGAGTGGCATTATCCACAGCAGAGGAAGCCTGAGGTAAGGACCACTTAAGCAAAGTAAACATACAGCCTGTGGGTCCTAATGGGGTACTTCCAAGGTTGTTGAGCAGGCTGACTGATGTTTTTGCAAGGCTACTCTCTATTGTCTTTGAAAGATCTTGGTGATCAAAGAAGTTCCTTAAGATTGCAAAAAGGCAAGCAGCACATTGTTTTTCTAAGAAAAGGGGGAAAAAAGATCCAGGGAACTGCAGGTCTGTCTCTGGAAAGATTATGGAGCAAGCTGTCCTGGAAGCCATGCCCAGGCATAGGAAGAACAAGGTCACTGGGAACAGCCAGCATAGATTTATCAAGGACAAGTTATCCCAACAAAACTGATTGTTTTCTCTGATGATTTATAACTGACTGTGGATGAAGGGAGAGCACTAGATATTGCTCACCTTGACTTTGATGATGCTTTTGACAGCTTCCAATAACATCTTTATAGAGAAATATGGTTTCAATGGATGACTTAAAAACCATGTGAAAAACTACCCAAACTGCTGAGTTCAATTTAGGTGTCAGCTGTTCAAAGACTAGTTGACAGGCAGTTACCAGCTATGATCCTTGAGGGTCAATAATGGGGCAGATGCTATGTAATATTTTCACTAATGACCTCAGCAATGGGTCAGAATGAACTCTTGCTGAGTTTGCAGGTGATGGTAAGTCATGTAGAGCACTTGAAACACTGGAAAACAGAGCTGTCATTCAGAAGGTATAAACTGGAGAAATGGTCAGACAGAAGCTTCCTGAAGTTCAGTAAGGGTAAATGCTTCATTCTGCATTTGGAACACAGCCCCATGCAACAGCACAGGCTGGGGACTGATTGGCTCAGTGCAGAACAGAACGTGGTCCTGATGGACAGCAAGGACAAGGTAAGTCAGCAACACATGGTAGTGAAGTGTAACTGCTTTATAGGTAAGATTGTAGAGAGTCTGGTTTGTTTACCTGGGAGAAGAGGAAGGGCAACTTGAAGTCTTTCATTAATGAAAACAAGATTGTAAAGAGGTCTGTGCTGGACTCTTCTCAGAGGTGCCCAGGAAAAGGACAAGGAACAAGTTGCAACAAGGGAAATTCCAGCTGGACCGAAAGAAATCAGATTTCACAGTGAGAGTGGTCAGATGTTGGAACAGGTTTCCTAGAGAGGTTGTGTGATCTCCATCCTTGGAGCTACTCAAGACTTTGACTTGACATGTCCACAAGCAACCCAATCTTAGTTTGCCTTCCAAACTAAATTGTCATATGCATCTATGATTTTCAATGCTGCTGAAAATTTTGGGTCCTTGAAGGACAGACATTTATATGGGATTACCTCAGCTGTGCTCTTCCTAGTTCTCGACCCACAAAATATTGCCTCTAGCATACTGGGTGGCACTTCCTAGAAGTGTGTAAGAGGTTTCTATAAAAGAAAGTTAAAAATCATATTAAAAGATTTGAAAAGATCCACCAGTTCTTCATATTAAAAGGGAACTCAAAGGACCATATTCTTTATGAGAATCTTTTCTACATATTTGATTTTATCTTCCTCTGCATCCACTGGATGTTCAAAAGAAGGGGATGCACATGCACTTCTCTCCTTGCTATGGATTCCTCTTGAGTGGACATGATTTCAGAATGAGAGAGGCTGAATTGCTGGATCCTAACATCATTATGCCCCTTGTCAAAATGTCACAGGAGCCTCAAGTGCTGAGAAGAGCTTGAGGTGACAGAAGTCAAGCTTGCTAGTTCTTTGCTATTCCCACCAGCAAAAACAACCCTTAGGGATTTTTGTAAGGATTGTGTCCTGATCTAAGTACTGCCAGACTCTGGCAGACTAGCAGCTGGTTACAAGTTACTCCTCTAAGAAATTATGGCTACTTCTGCTTGAGCGAAGAGTTTGGTACAATAGAACTGGATCAGCAGATTGATGCAGTTAGTGGCTTCTCATCTCCACTACATGCAGTCTGAAACTCCTCTGGTCTGAAGGCCTGAGTGTCCCTGTCATGCATATGTGTTGAAGCTGTCCAAAGAGAAGCCCTCCCACAAACCTTTGCTTCCTTGCTTATCAGCCCATCTATGAAGCACCACACTGTCCTTTTGCATTTCAGGCAGACGATGGTGATGTATTAGTGTTTCTGTCAGCTGTAATAAGGCCTCCCATATTTAAAGAAGCCTTATTCTGCCTCTGCTTGTGCATTTCCAAGTGACATCATAATGCTGCTGTCTAAACTCTCCAATTCTAGTTCATTCAATGTTCAAAAAAGATGCCACGGGGTGGAGTATGAGGGATGACAACAGTGGTCTTAACCCTACAGCAGCTACTCTGGGAGAACATTCAAGAATATTGACACTGCCTGTCTTCCCCTGGCATGGAGAAATACTGGAAGCCCTTGCCACTGTGACTGCTTTGGCTGTGGTTCTAGGTGGCAAACTCTGACTGGTGAAACTGAATTGTCCTTAAGACACAGGGCAACGAGCAGTGAAAGTCTTTCAGATGTGGTGGGGCAAGTTTGAGGTCCTCAGCCATGAACTAGCACTATGTCATCACCATTGGACTCAATTTTGTGAGTGTATAGCTGCATTAGAGAATGACTGTTGCCCTGCGGAGTCAACACTTAGCTCTTACTGATGGAGTAATCTGGTATAGGCAAGACCATCACAGGCAGAAAGGTGACAAATACTTCAGGGGTATTCTTCAAGGCACTTTATTTTCAAGTGAATGAGAAACATCAACAAGACTAGTTAGGAATTTAGTCAGATGCAGTTAGCTGAGACAAGTGCAGACGACCACACGCTATGTTTTGAACATTAAGTGACATTCATCCTCTTGGAGTGATATAACCAGTTCCGCAAAACAGGTGGAGGTAGTGGTATCTCAGATTTACTAAGGGGTTGTCCTATTACAAGGACAGATACTGCTTTTGTAGTGACTATAACTGCTCTGAGGAAGATGAACATACAGCATCAGAGAAAAAAAAGTCATGAAAGAAAAAAAAGAGAAGGATAAATAAAGGTTCTGGTCATTGGGCCATGCCATCAGGAGGGGCATAGCAGATGCCAGGCATGCAGCCTAATCCCATGCATAGGCTCAGGAGGGAACTGAGAAGTGCATGTTTGGGAAGGGTATGGGACTACTGCTCTATTGTTACTGAGCAGAAGCCATATGAGGTCACTGGTGAACAATCAGTGGCTAGGAAATTATTTGACCCACACTGGTGCACTGCAGATGGACTGTGACAGTTATCTGACTTCAGGTCATTGTCAGCCAGCCAAATGCACAAGTCCTCTAGAAGGAGATGAAAGGTTTAAATCTCTCCTGATTGCTGCTGACTGATTGCTTATAACTTTATCAAGTGTGCAAGTACTCTGCAGCAATCAGGAACATAACAGGAGGCATGCATGGACAGATCTCATGCCCCGATGTCTATATGAGACACTCACCCACCCGTCATGCAGACAAGCCCCCCTTGGGATTCCCAACTATCTGATGTTAATCAAGAGTCAAACCACATTCTGGGATGGGCTGTTTGCCTGAGTGCCCAAGCTGGTGCTGCTGTGCACCCTTAAGGAAGAGGCATTAATAGCAACCTATTGGGTGTAAGGCAGTGTTTTGCAGCTTTGGCAACTCCATTTTCATCAGCAGGGGGAGGAGTGTGATTCTCTGAACATTCATTTAGTCTCCTTACCAAGAAGAGCTAGCTTCTCTTCCAGGTCCTTAAAGACTCCTTTGCCTGTTACAGAGAAATATTGTGTCTAGCAGTGTCTTTGAGGGCCTGTAACCACCAGTACTTAAAATCAATATTGTGTGTCCATCATAACATTACATGCTAAAATAAAAAGGATTAAAAAAATCTAGGTGGGATGGCATGATAAAGAATTGACAGCAGTGGGGGAGAAGGAACAACCAGACAGGCAACCTTTACCAGAAAGTAAACTTCTAGGTCACCTATTAGTCAGTTTCACTGCTCCTGGTTTATTAGCATTATATTTGTGTGCAGATGGTGGGTGTTTTGTGTGTGAAAGTGTTGCTGTGCAACAGCAAAAACTTGCCACAAATTAAAATTCACCAAACTTACATGAAAAGAAGAGGGAAAAAGCAACCTGTTCTCAGTAAGAATTTTTTTCATCTGACTTCATCCTAGGCAATTAACTTCTCATAAGAAGAGACCTAGTTTGCTCCACAAGGGAGGGAAAAAATATCCATGCCATAAAATATGTTGAAGGCTGAAGGAAATTGAGCTGAATTCACAAAAAAGTCAAGCAAAGGGGTCAAGTGAAATTGCTCCATAAAGTGTTCATTTCTAGCCTTTCTGCAGAGCTTCAGCCAGCATAGCAAAAGCTTTGATGCCCAATTACCCTTATTTCAAATTGTCTCTTCTCAGCAGCTCAGTTCCCACAATGGTGACACGAAGCTTTTCTCAACAGTTTTTTTTTTAAAAAAAGGAAAAAACCCAACAAATAAACATACCAAATCCCCAAACTTGTCCAGTGCAATCCAGCTTATCCAAGGGCAAACAAAACCAAGTTTTTTCTGTTTTTGCCTTGCAGGGAGCACCATTTCAGGACTAAAGATTTTCTCCTGAAACAAAACAAAATAAAACAAAGAGTATATTTGATGGTCCATTTTCTATCTTTTACTTCCCCATTTTTTTAAAAAGCAAAATCAGATCAACACAGCTGCCCTTCCTAGATATCATAGACATACTCTGCCAAGAAAAGCAGCCCTTCTCGTATCTGAGCAAATAACATTTAACTACCTACAATCCAAACAGTAGAATCAAGGTTGTAGCTGCCAATAAGGACTTGAAAAGCTTTCTGCCCTATAAGAGGGGTCATTTCTTAACTGTAAGAGTGGAGTTCCTGTACCCAGTGTGTAGAGCCATTGAGGATTAGAAGATGTCAGCCTGAACCGAGTCATCAATACCTCTCTATATAGCAAGCTGGGGACTTACCTTTGCAATTTCTTCGAGCAGCGATCTAGCTGCACTAACTGACAGTCATCTGGTAACTGATTATTCAGAGAACGCCTCTAACAGTCCTATCCATTTGGATTAAAGTAAAGAAAAATACCATAGTTCATGTCCGTGTCTATGGATATTCACTTTTCTCACAAGGCCCCCTTTGCAACATAGAACAAATTTATCAGCAAGCACAAATGAGCTATTCATGCAGAAAATGCTGGGGACAACAGGCTCAGTAAAGCCTAGAAAAGCTATCTTGTCAAGGTTAGTAATTCAGGAAAAAACTATGAGGCAGGGATGAGCTGCCTGGAACAGGAGAGATTAGAGCTGGCTGGAGTAACCTTTTTAGACCTCTGAGGGTAAAAGTCTTAGGCAAAAGAAGGCTTTAGACATGTCATTAGATTTTAACCACAGCAGATTTTTTTCTTGTTTTGGATATGGCCAGAGGGCCCCATAGTATATTTATTTCTATTTATTGCAAGTTGTGTGCTATGTAGACCTGTTAGTTAACTCTATTATTTAATTGTGTTAGGGCACAAATGCATGCACTTGCACATTATTACCAGTGCTTTAATTTAGAACACATGTTGACATGCTTTTGAACTGTGCCAACCAGCACTGTGAGATAAAACCAGGTCACATTTCATGGGATGGTGCAAGCTGCAGGCTTTTCCTGGTAGGCTGTTCAAAGCAATACCTCTTCAGTTTGTTCCCTCTGGTCTGGTCTGCAACTGTAATCCCAGCAGGCCTATGCTTTTTACTGCCTATCCTTCACAAATACACCCTCAACACTGAGCAACAAAAAGTCAGCTCCCTCACTCTTCGTTACTGTCTGCGACAAGAACAGACCTATACATACAATATAGTCAAGGATTACAAGATAGGACTGTGGTTCTGGTCTCCATACACACAGTAATGGCACAGAGACAGGGGCTGTCACTAACAAAGGTTGGTGGCACGTGGTGGCATGATCATATGCGGTGTGTTAGGCCAAGGGTGTTGTGTTCTAGATGCAAGAGGCAATGAGAGAGGTACTGAGCTAAAGTTTGCTCCAGCTGAGGAGTGTGCATGCAGCTAGATCAACATGGAGTAGCTAGGTCTGCATGGAGTAGATACACAGCTGTACACACAAGCTGATTCTGAGCTAGGACATGATCCCTGCATACTGACAAAGAGGTGATGTGACCACTCCTACAAATACCCAGCCACAGGTGCTTCAATGGCAGCATGTTGGGTGGCCCAGCAAAGGAGAGCTGGACTCAACCATCAGTGTGATACTGTCACTTCCAGGAAATCCCATGTATAGAGGAGAGCTGTGGCGGGTCAGCTCAGGCAACAAGGCAATTCATCTGTCAGAGCCAGAGTCCCTCCCACCAGCAGCCCATTTAGTGTTGCCTAATTAGAGCTGCAATCAAGTACAGAAATCCAACATATACTGTTTCCCCTGCTTGGCTCTGCATTTCAGGGAGCACCTCTCTTGCTGTAAGGCACCTGTCACAGTCTGCACGGTTTCACAGAAGAAGGTTTCTCCATTGTTTAGCCAAAGTGCCCTGTGTTCCCTTTGTCTGGTCTGAAGAGTATCAGTTACCAGAGAAATGTCCTCAGACCTGCTTTGTGGATTAATGAATACATGCATCTGCTTTTCTTCCAGGCAGACCTATGCAGTGACACCATCTCTGAAGGATTCTCACACCCCCTCACATCTTGTAGCTCTTGCTATACACAGAGCAGCTACCTGAGTGCCAGGCACAGTTGGAAAGCCTTTAGATAACAGCATGAAAAAAGACAGAGCGTGACTAAGTCAGGAGAAGAGAAAATAAGGTGTGAAGCAGAGCACAGACTTAGAAGTGTTTTCTTCTTCCAAAGTGTAAGAAAAGTGTAAGTTGGTGGTTTACCAACATGCCTCTCCTTTTCATGGCAAAGGGGGAAGCCACAGCAGGCCAACCAGTGATTTCTCTCCCTGGAGTGGCAGTCAATACCATGCTTCCATATCAGGCCTATCTTCCATCCATGGGACTTCTTATGAGCAGCCTGTGGCTTACCAGTGTAAGCAGGTCTGGACCCCATTGCCAATAGCACACTCTGATTCCACATGCAGACTTGCAATCTACATAGCAGATATTGTCTAGTTTTGAAGCTGTTCAGAGTATAGCTAGAACCAGCATTTCACATCATTACAAAGCAACACCTTTCTGGTGTGAGGCTTTTTTCCAGGCAGGTTCAAAAAGTGATTTTTTTCACAAGTTTTCCATCTCAGTTGTAAATACAGAATTGTGCATGGCAATGTCCAGTGATGAAGGAAATGCGAAGAAAATGGGTGCAGAGATACTTCTTCTGGACTGGTACCACTAGCAGCCAGGGCTACGTGCTAAATCCAGACCACTGTATGTTAACACTCCACTTATGGCTCACAAACACTGAACTTTAAAAGCTAGGTTTTATTTGTGAACTCACGGAGAAGTCCGAGAGCTGATGTTCAAAAGATGGAAGATTTACTTTTAAGGTCCAGTTCTGGAAGGTGGAAGCTGGGCTGTGGCATACAGACCTGGGGTCAGAGTGTCCCTACAACGCTCAGAGGTATTAGTTAAGCTACTCTAAATGCCAAACCACTGTCTAATTAATGAATTTAATAGAATCATGAAATAACTTACATTTGAAGGGACTTCTGGAGGTCATCTGGTCCAATCCCCACTTAAAGCAGAGCCAACTTTAATCAGGTTGCTCAAGGCCCTGCCCAGACTACTTCGAGGTACCTCCAAGGGAGTGTAAGAAAGGAAAGGTAGATCCATGCTGGGGGATATGAATTAGCATTTCAGAAACTGTGCTTGGGAGAGCAGGGAAAGGAATAAAGGGTATGCACAAAAAAACCCCAACATGCTTTTGATAAAAGAATTGCTTGATACATGTGAAGAGTGGGATGGATTTTCTTTGCTCAATGGGGACGTAGCTTTTTGAAATTTGGTAAACCATCTTTGTGGCAAATAGCACATCACTAAGCATGAACAAAGCCTCAGGTTAGCATACAGCCTGCTATTTTGCCATGTCTTCCTAATACCATTGTGTAAGAGAAAGGAGAAAAAAAATATTTTGATAAAAAAATAGATTTGGAGTTCTTCCTATTTGTTGCCTGTTTGAGTGATTTCATCTGTTGGGGCTATGGGAATTTGGTAGAAGGTAGTGTTTTCAAATATTTTCTCCCAGAAAATTCTAAAATTATAGTAGAAAATAGTGTTACATCACAAATTACTTCATTATGGTCCTGCAATGTCAAGTGACTTCATTATGGTCCTGCAATGTTTTTCTCAGGACTTCAGTAGTCATCTCATAGCTGCTGGCGACACTGAAGATTCAAGTTCTTTAGTGCTGCCCCCTTGTAAGAAGCATTAGATAAAATGCTAAATGTATTAAGATTAACAGAAAATCTCCAACAACAGGTAGTATCAGAGGTACAGTGGAGGATCTCTCCATAAGTGTGCCAAAGTAGTCATTTAAGTTGTTTCATCCATCAGGCAACAACTTTTTCTACAGCCATCATTCTGAATTACTGACCTACATTTTAGCTCATTTATAGTTCAGTAGGGGGTGCAAGAAACTGCCCCAATTTTTCAGAGTTGGACAGGGGAGTTCAGCACCACGGCAACTGTAGCTACAGAACAAAGAGTATTCAAAAGAGGGTTAAATTCAGAGGAGGCTGTGCTATGGAAAGGGGGCTTTGCTTTGCAAGTGCTCTCACTCATTATCAGTAGAAACATTGGTTCTAACTGTCCAGCTTTCAATACAGGAACAGGCTTAAATCTTCACCACAATTTGTCTCACAGTAAGCAGGCCTCTCCCATCTCCTCCTGTTACTGATCACAAATCAAACTTTAGCATAATTGAAAGAATAACTCTAAAACCTTGACCTTTTTTCTTATAGGATGTAGGAGAAGTTGAAAGGATTGCAAGTTTATACTCAGCAGTAAGTTCTGCCACCTCCCATTAAGTCATTCATCTCCAGTCTATTCCTCCAGCAAGTGTTAACTACACAGATGATCCATGTATGCCACTGTGCTTATTTGCTATGTGCCTTGTAAGGCATTTGTCTCTGCCTGCTAACAACTGGTCTTCTAGCATTTCAAGGACAGACACCTGGAAAACTGAGGGCAGGGGCTAAGACTGTGACCATTCAATTCATCACTTGGGAGCTTAAAACTAAAAATCTAACCCACATATCACAAAAGTGATCCTTAACAAAAATAGACCAAAAAACAGGAGTTACAAATTCCAAATGTTTGCTTAAAAATTCAAATCTACAGCTACATTCTGCTTTCATGGTTTTCTTCCAAAGAAAATGTCAGAAGTAACTAGCAGGTGTTGAAAACTGCCTTCCACATTTTATTTCCACCCTCAGCCATTTGGGTACTGGTCTATATTTCTGCCAGTAATTACTTGTAAACCTTCCAAGATGCAAGGGCTACAAAGAAGAAACAGGTATAGAAAGAAGGCATAATGATAAAAAGCTTACTTGGCCCACCTTGGATTTAGAAATTAAATTTTTCTTAATCATAGCATGCAGTGAAGTCACTGTTTTCTTATGCCAACTGCACAACCAGAGGGACTGTATAGCTTTATCCAGACCTTATTCATACGCAATGGTTGTCGTGGATTTGTCGTTTCAATTATGCATGCTATGAGAGTAGAAAGCTGAATTCATAATGAAGTTCCAATGCCATCAAGGAGAAAATCAACTTCATGTGCTGAAGTAATGTACAGAGTATGTTTGCCTTATGCCTGCCTACAAAACTGTTTCCAAAGACAGCAGGAGGGAGATAAGTCTCCTATGTATAGAAAAACAACAGTACACTTACCGCATCTCTCATACCCACCCATTGTTGCAAATTACCTCTATAAAACACACTCCTCCACCTCACTGAATAGCCAGCTCAGCCTTCCCTTCCTTCTCACTGGGTAACCTAACCAACTCCCCCACTTCTTCACCCCTTGTCAGTTAATCACGATGATCCAGTAGCTTCAAAATGCACTCTAGAGATACACATCAATTCCAGAATATGGTGCTCAAATGTGTCTAGCAGAAAATTCATTTTAGCCTCCAGATAAGACTGAAAGATATTAAATATTGGAAAGGTGTCATCTTCTGATTACACCCCCTCCTCTTAGAGCCCCACTTTCCCTCTGGTTGGTTCCCCCTACTCCTCTTATTCACCTTCAATGGCAAGCATAATCCCAGTTACTCTATTGCAGTAGAATTGACTGAGTGACGGACAAGCATAAAAGTAACTGTATCAGGTCAAAGTTGAATTTGAGATGATTTCACTTTCCAGACAAAAATTCATTTTCATGACTGAGGTAATTGACAGCACACATGATCTGCCAAAGAAATGAATGTAGATCCCAGAATAAGCTAGATAAATCTTTGCAGCCACATCTCTTCTAATAGGCCCGTTTAAGGTGTAAACTTGAAAACAACTACTGTCACGAGTTCAAAATATGTTCCACATTTGTCCTAAAGTTTGTTTATTGGGGAGGGGGAGAGAAAAGGCACTTTCAAAATGTTTTCCATTCCTGAAGACACTTCCCATACTGTTATTCATTCAGAAAGACTTACAGTGTTTTCCTTCTTTTTACTTAGTGAAAACAAACTCATCACTTCTCATTTTTCTGTAGAAGTTTTATTGGCCAGAAATGTGACAGTTTTGTGCGGCACTTTGGACAGCCATTATGCTGCTGACAGATGAAAATAATAACAGTACCTTATAGAAGTGAAGTACCAAAATAATGTGCATTAATTAGCTAGCTTTAATTCTCACTACATACTCTTTAGTTTAATGAGTAACCCCTTATCTTCCCATCTTGCAAAAGAAAGAACAGCAGCACAAAAGAGATGAAACCTCCTGAACGAAAGTCCTAACAAATTTGAAATACAGCTTGAATTTGAACCCAGGACTCTGATGTGACCACCAAGCTTCCAAATACATGATTCCCCTAGGGAAAGGAAGAAAAATTTGAAAAGAAACCAACTCACTTGGTCACTCTGAAATCCAGCTAAAAGGCTTCCTGGCACCATAAGGAGAGAACTGAATAGCAACATGTCCATAAAGCCTTTTGTTTTCACACTGTAAGCTTTGATTCTCAGCTTGGTCAGTCTGATGGCAAGCAAAAGACCATTTCTCTTTAACAATTGCTCAGTGGCCTGCACAAAACAAATTGGTTGTTATCTTGATCTTACACGGAATGGAAATTGAACAAGATAACCATTACAGCTGTGAGAATAACTTATAGTGATTTATATACTCAGTGAATCAAAGCATTTTTCTCCTTGCAAAAAAGTCAAGGCTTGCACTAAAGAGGGATCCATTGGAATGGAACACACCCCATTCTTTCTCAAATGCAGATCTTTTGTTTAGGTGTGTGAAGATTTATGCCTATACAATGAAGTATAAACATAAACAATGCAAGTTTCATCTGTTTTTTACAATGAACTTGATAGCCACTTTAGAGGGAAGCAATGAGCTTATATTAATTTCAATAGAGCCTGGAATTAGGCATCCAACAAGCATTATTCTGATGGTGGTGTTATTCAGTAGTTCATGACTGATCAAAGATGTCAAAAAGATAAAGGGACTCTCCCTCTGAAGATCTGCGGATAAGGTTTGTTCATTCAAGAACATAATATTAAAGCATCAAGACTAAAGTGGCAGGTGTTTACTTTTTACCCAGAAGTTCTGCAATGCACCTTGAAATATTCGTGCTTCCTTCCTATAACTGGAGCTGAGATAAGCTTCCAAATCTTGAAATTGAATTTCCATCCTCTGGAGGGCTTTAGAGCACCATCCATTTTTCACACTGTAAAGAGAGGGTGCCTGTGTCAATCCATTTTTAATAGCTGTGATTAGTTGTGTTTCTTGATTCACCAAATACAATTCATTTCATTTGGAAGGAAGGAGCAAGAAAAGGTAAAGAAAATGTGTTAAGAACCTTTAAGCCTTTCATGGGCCACATGAACCTTGCCTCAGCATGGCTTTTAGTCTCCCAGTACCTTAATTTTCTATAGGTGGAATGAAAGTGCTCAATGCTTTCCCACCCTGCTTCCCAAAGGAGAAATTACATGCTTCAGCATGCAAGAAGCACAGATCTTCCCTTTCCTTTTTTGTCTGCCTGACCCTGGACTCTTAAAGAAATCCTGCCTGCTGTTATGTTAGGGCTACATCTATAATAGTATGTTCAAGTATGCCCAGAAGTGGTCAAGATCTGGAGCATGGCTGGCTACAATAATAAGTGGTCAAGCAGGCTACTCCCTGGCAAGCCTTGGCCTCTGCAACTAGTTTCCAGGCATGGTTGGTCTGACTCTAGCCAGGCCCCTTGCAATGGATGTAAAAGCTGGAAGCAGTCTCCCAGGAAGGTTGAGTGTCTCATCCCTTGGTGAAGAGGGCAGAGATGCTCCAAACTGGGCAACTCACAGTTCAGCTGTGTCTGTTCATGAACCTTGGGTGTAGAAAGAGCTAGTCAATTGCTGTTTTCAAAGATGGGAAAGTCTAAGAGTTTAAACCAGTAGATGAAAAACATTTTTTTCCAATAATAAATAAGTCAGTTGCTCTTACTCAATTTCATTTTTGCTCTTTTGAGTTGCCATTTTCTAAGTGGAATGCAATAAAGAAGTGGTAAAAGAAGTGGTAAAATTAAGGCTTGACATTTGTCTTAAAGTCGTCAGACTAGCATTTTGTGAAAAAGGTATTAACTTCTTTTGAGAGACAATTGCAGTGATATGAGACCTTCAGGTCAAGGAAATTCAAGACTGAAATCACCAGTCCTATTTCATTTATCTTAGACAGGATGAGAACAAATTCAGAATGTGCCAAAAGGTGCTAATTTTAGTAGCCTTGCCCATCCAAAGAGCAAACAGCTATCAGTTAACCAGATGTATTCTTTCTTTATCAGTCATCAGCACAATGAAAGGAAGGATGAAACAATTTGTCTTCCAAAACAGACATACTAAGGCTGCAGACACATGCAATACAACCCAGGGGCAAGTCCCAGGCTTAGCAATGTAAAGAGTTAGCAATCACAGCCTGCTACTCCCACTATTCAAGAAAGCTCTGGTGACTACCTGTTGACTAATTGGAAAGGATTCCAAGAAAAAATGCAAGTGTATTTCAATGAGACGATATGTTGCCTCCTAGTAAAAGGCTTAAATATGTTCATTGTACCTGAGTCATTAAAAGAGTTTCTAGATCATGACCTAAAACTACCTACTGGGGGAATGGGTAAAGGTTCTGACAGTAAGAGGTAAAGCCATATATCCAGATACCTGACTAAAGCTAGACAAATTAGGATTAGAAATCAAGTATGCTTTCAGAACATTGTGATCAGGGGGACAATTTACGAAAGGATGCATGGATAATCTATCAGTTGAAGTTAAGATGATGTAGCCTTAAAGATAACAGCTATGTCAGCCAGAAACAATGGTTCTGATGCACAGATTTCTAAATGTACATCTGTGCTACAACAAGCCTAAGCTTAGGATCAAAAGTAGACTTTTAAATGACCAAGTAAAGGCAAGTCTCTTCCCTCTCAACAAAAAGACACATGCTGACAGCCATTGGACTTTTATACCAAAATAGCTGTGATCAGAGACCCTTAAAGTATGATCCACCTGACAAAATGTAGACAGCTAGCAAGGTAACCAACATCATTGTGAGACTATTTTCTCTCCTCTTTGAAAAGTGGTGCCAACTGGGAAACATGCAATGACTGGAAAAAAACCCGAAACATACCCCCATCTCTAAAATAAAAGGAAAGGAAGAGGACTTAGGGAACCATAGTTCAGTCAGCCTCCTTTTAGTTTACAGTAAAGGGAGACAGTAAAGTAGACAGAGACAGACTTATCAGTCATGCCCAGAAACGGTAAAAGAGGCAATGGGCACAAATTGAAATACAGGAAATTCCACTTAAGCATAAGACAAAAACAACTTCACTGTGAGGATAGTTAAACACTGGGACAGGTTTCCCAACAGAGGTTGTGGGGCCTCCATCCTTGGGGATATTCAAAACCCAGCTGGACATGACCCTGAACAACCTGTTCTAGGTGACCCTGCTTGAGCAGGGGGAGGTGAACTAGATAATCTACAAAGGTCCCTTCCATCCTCAGCTATTCTGTGATTCCTTAATTCAGATCCAGCATGCTAGAGAAAGACAGCCAAGGCTTATCTGGCCCTTGGAGTATTATCTCTTTCTGCTCATCTACATGGGCACCTGAGACCCTGCCAAGGGAGACCCTAGCCACATAAGGAATGACTACAGAGCTCTGGAGGTGGGATTGAAGAGTATGGGAACCTAGCTGGTGTTTTCCTCAATCCTGCTGATGAAGGAGAAAGATAAATGTAGAAGCACGTATTTTGCAAGTCAATAGCTTGTAGTAGAGCCAGTGTTGCAGGTAGGGTTTCAGCTTTTGTGAGTATAGGACTCTCCTCTGAGGAACAAGGACTGCTCAGGAGACACAGGATTCACCTGATAAAGCAGTACGAGAACATTTTTGCCAAAATGCTTTCTAACCTAACAAGGAAAACTTCAAGTCAGACTCACTGGACAGATGAAGTGCAAAGAGAAGCAGGGGTGCAGGTAAGTGCCTATAAGGGAGTGCTCAAGGGACTGTATGATTGAGGGAGAAGGACCTCTTTCAGGACAAATCAGTGACTGGGGGACAATTAAAATGTCTATGCACAAATGCACACAGCATGGAACAAAGGCTTTGTTTGCATACAGAAAAAATGCCATACCATACATAACTCCTCCATACCCAAATGGCCTTATTTTTCCATGGACTTAGTGTTCTGTGTGGGTCTTTGCTGAGGGAAGAATATTTGTTTGAACATCTTTTTTTGCAGATATGAATAGCAACTATTGCAGTTATGAGATGAAAGCATGTAGAGAAGCACTGGGGGAGGGCACGCAAGAAGCATACTTGCTATTTGCATCGAGTTGTGCGTTCTGTGCAAGTTATCCTGCTGAAAGCATCTTTGAACTGAATCACTAGGTACACATGCATCCTGCCTCCATACAATACCTCCCTTGGAGAAACTGGGAAACTGAATTCCTTATAAAAGCTTCAGGCTTCTGCTTTAGGAAAACACACTGCTTATGCAGGGATATGTAACTTTGGGATAGATGACTCATGTCTGTAAAAATACATAGTTGAAATGCAGATGAAGAGAAATTTAAGCCAAACTAGAGTAGAATTACTTGCTCTGATAAGCCTTCATGTTAAGAGTGGTGATACAGCTCAATCCCTCCTAGGCTTCTGGCTTTGCCAGGGTTTAAGCAATTGTCTTGTATGAATATATGATATACTGAAAGGTAATAGGCACAAGGTTAGCTTAAAGAGAGTAGTATTATTCCCCTTCATTCCTGGCTGTCAATCTCAGTTTGGAGGCAGGAATTTCCAAACTGCAATTGTTCTGGCATCACCACTGGCAGTGATGACTACACCAACTCCTAGCTGGCCATGCACGTATATGGAAAAGCGTTAGGAAAATTATTCAGAAAACATCTGTGTCCTACTTTGAAGTAGCTTGCATACAGCTCTGCACACATCTGTTTAGAAACCTCATCTAAAGGCATTTCCATCTTTTTCTGTTTATTGGAGAAAGAAAAAGCTCTTCTCAGGTGCTTTCTTCTCACAATGTTCTTGTAGCTTCCTCTATGTTTCCCTTAATATTAATTTGTCTACAGCACCATACTGAGCCATGAATATACTATTTTTCTGAAATAAAATATAAAAGGCAATTACTAATAGTTTTTATGTACTTGAAGGAAACCTGCAGCACGTTTTATTTTCTTTCTTCAACTGACACGTTCTGAATTGTTAAAAATAATGGAGCTCTTTGAATTGCGTTTGAGGTCAAAGAAATATAGAAGTAAAAAATAAATAACAAAATCTTTGCTTGCACCACTGTGGTGATGTCAAATCAACAGGCACTAATGCCTGTACAAACAACTTTTTCTTGGAATTTGAGAATTTGTGTAGAAGAGAAAGATCATAGCAGGTTAAAGACATAAGGCAATGTTTCACTTCAGTATACACTGCTCATGTGCCCATTTTTGGAGCTTCGGAAAAAAGCAGGTGCATTCATAACAATCCCAGTTTGCTAATGTACTTCACCAGAAAACCAAAGACATCAGAAATCCAATGGGTGCTTCTACAGTCAGATGTTTCTTTAGATGCAGACAGCTATAATTTCTGCCTTGGACAGCTACTCAGCTTGCCTTGCAATCTGTCCACCTTGCAGAACAGAGCTCCAAGACCAATGACACGCACAGCTAGAACTAAAGCAGCCTAATGACTATGGGAGGAGAAATACATTCATTGCTAAATACAATATCACCTCTTCCATCAGCAGTCATCTTGAAGCGCCGACTTTGATACAAATGTCACGGTCCAGAAACATCAGTTGCTACTTAACATTTAGCTTAACTATGGCACTGACATGGCCATCTTTCAGTCTATCCAATTGCTGAAAAATTTAAGTGGAATTAAGCTACTAGTAGCAATCAGTCACAGATCGAGATAGTAGGATTACAGTTTTCTAATTTTCTTCTCAGTTAAGAACCTCCAGTCTATCTCCTGACAATTCCTGCAATGGGTTCTGTATTATGAAGAATGGAAAACCTGCAGCTATAAGGGGAAAAAATAAATAAATGCAAAATAAATTGCTTTTAACATCAAAGCAAATTCAAGGGCTACTGCACAATGTGTATTATTCGTTTTCATATTTAATTCATTAAACTTCAACTTTTTTCTTTAATTTAAATATACCTTACACTATCTGTTTTGCCTGCTGGCCCAGAGCATGGCAGGTATTCCAGATGTGTCAGAAAACTTACACACACTTTGCTGCTCCATACACAGGCCCTTGAAAAGTCACACACAATTGCATACACACAGAGGCATGAAATATGCATATTTTTATGCATTTTAGAGAAAGTGATGAAGAAGTACTATCCCCTTATTACTTTTAATATTGCTTTTCTCATTTTATTTCTCCTTCCTTTCTCAGACTTTCTTTCCCACTACAATCTGCTGTATCATCTCCTCTGTTTTTCCCCACAACCCTTCTCTCCCTTACATTGTTCTATACTTAATATAGTTTACAAATTTTCCAGGATCTAGAGAGCAATATCCCCTCCAGAAAAATAACCACTCAACCCGACACCCGCTAAGGATTCTTCCTCCTTGATTTCTTTTTTCTCTTTCATAAACCCTTCCCTGAATTTTCCCCCTTGCTTCTTCCTCATCACAATTGCCCTTGATTCTTTTTCAGCAGTAAAGCTTAAATCACTAAGCTTCTACCAGTACAGTTTAAAAAAAAAAAATAAGCTGCTATCATTATCTTAGTATATAAGGTGTCCGTGCTAAAAATAGCACTACTTGATTAAAGAAAAGATAACTGAGATGCTCATCCATAGGATTAGTGTCTCCAGAGTAGACAGGATCAACATAAGGTAGACAATAATCCATCCCTGAGTTTCGGTATTACTGTTGCAGAAAATGTGATAAAGTAAGAATAATATTATGTCCCTTGTGACAGTACAATCAAAAAGGAGAAAGATCTGTGAAGGGAATGGTCATCTTGGAAGGCAAGGTGCACATGCTATACTTTTTCTCTAGTACATGGACTGAAAGAGATATGTTGTCTCAAGTTAAAATCTACAAGGCTTTTTAGGAAGATGGACACCCATGCAGATTCAGCCATCCTGTCTCTAATGTACTGCCTACCCTGGGAGAGGCAAATCCCCACTGACACAACGGGAAGCTGGAAAGATACTGAACATATCCTTGGTGTCAGGTTCAAATTTATGATGTGGTTCAGCATTTCCTCAAGGATTCCTTACAGACTTTTTTCTGTGGTGTGTTGTCAGAAGGGCTTATCCCACACAGGAGACCATACAATCCAGGTCTTCTCACCTCATCTGCAAAATTACAGCACAGCTTTCTCCTCCCTTTCAGAAGTAGTTTAACAATGCTTATTGTAACTGCACTCCCTGGTTACACTGAAAAACAGAAGTCAGGAACCCTTCCAGTTTTAAAATGAGTGAGTGAAGTGTAAGCAGATGGCTGTCTACTGAACTGCACCCCAAGGAGCAGACTAGAAATGAACCACTGTCTACTTTGGGGAGTTATCTGACTCTTGTAGCAGTCATCACCAAAAAGAGGCAAGTCAGTCCACAAGGACGAGGATAATCTACTTTCTCCACAGAAGACCTAGTTACTGGGGGATCAGGATGAGTTTGGACCCCCAGGTATGGAACATCCCTTCATTTCTCACCACCCCCAAACTGCTCTAGCTCTGAAACTACTAGGAAAGTGATTGTTATGTGGGTAAATCAACCTTTTCAAGATAGGTCTAATAGCAAGGACTGTGAATTGACAGGTTCAGCTTCATACAGTTCCCACTACACTGCATGCTAAACAGAACATCTTTCCCCATTGCTGTTGGTGAAGATGTTCAATGAAGTCATATATATTCCTGGACCAAGGTTGTAGACCCTTTGTGCAGCAGGCACACCTCGCATCTCTGTTTTTTTTTAGATTCATTGCAGCTCCATAGAAGACTAAATTGTAGGCCCAAGGTGACTCCGGGGAGGAAGGGAGAGGAAAAAGTCATGAACACTCTGTGAAAGAACAGCTTTGGAAGCAGGGAGTGAGAAGGCAAGCATTTTCATCCTTCAATATGCCATGCAGAAGGTCATGAGGGGTTTTAAGGAAAACTGCCAGATGGAGTGCCTCCTCCCTGCTTCCTTGATGGCGTTGGTTCAGTGGAGCGGGCCCCTGCAGTGTCCAAAGTAGGGAAGCACTGGGTTGAAAAGTGTGCTCTCATACGGAAAAGGGGAAAAGCTGTTTTTCAATCACAGAAAATACCACATTGAATAAAGCTTTTCAGCTAGCTCTCAGATTCAGTCACCCTTGGAAATAGCCATAAGCACAGTTTGGGTAATACCATCCAAATAAGCGCAGTGATCGGTGACCTTGGCCAAGTGTTTTCTAAAGGTACCATTACCACAGTTTCTGATGCTAGCAATGACATCCAGATCTTGCAACAAGCCACAGACACTTTCGTTATAGCATCCATTGCAGCCCATACTAAAAAAAAAAAAAATTAAAAGTTGTCAAAGAAATCAGTGGTCACAAGCATCACAAGAAAGGGCTGGGGGCTAGAAATAAGGGGAAGCATTCCAGAAATCACAAGGAGTGAGTTAGGAGTGGCAATATGTTTTGCTACCTTTTTGTTTCCTACTGACTTTGATAAGGAGGAGTTTTTTTGCTATCATGACTTTGGAAAATTTTAGACAGGAGGTTTCAGAAGGACAGACAAGCTCTGCTTTTGTTAGAGCGGTAAGGAAGTACAAGAGCCCTCTTTCTCCTCTCTTCAGACAGGCCCCTTTTAGCAAGACCCTCTCATTAGTAAGGATAAGGGGAGAACTGTCATTCTGCAAGTACAGAATTTATCACTACCTATATTTTTTCCTTCATGTTTGTAACTCATAGGCACAAAACCATGAGCTGCAATTGGAGTTTTGCACTTGGGATGTTAAGACCTGTCTCACAGCTCTTCTAAGGCCAGGTTATGCCTGACCTCCCAGACTTCCTGCAGTCAAGGAACTTCCAGGGTCTGCTGCAGACAAGTGTATTTTGAAAAGCTGGTATGGAACTAGCTCTTTATGACCTCTGGACCTACCAAAGTTGGTGACAGCTGTCAACATGTTACCAGAATTATTGGGTAGGGACACACTTGAAGGCATATCCTAATTTGAGCTTTCAAAACTAATCCCAAGAACAAACCAGGCTTAAAAACAACCCCAAGAAGAGAACAGTCATACAGCTGTAATTCCTGCCTTTCATGTTTTTGCTTGTTCCCTCCTTCACCACATCACAAATCACTCTGAACTGAGTATGATATATTTTTTACAACACCTTCTTCAGTTTTTGATTATCTGTGGACTGGATGGAGCCCAGGAGCTGAATCCCACCGAGAGACCTGAACCAAAGCCATTTGTTTGCATCTCTAGCTTATCAGAGGAAAAGTGCTGCAAAGGTCTCTCACCTCAGCTATTTCAGGATTCTAGTTATCTACACCATAGGCATCTCATCTTTCATTTCCCGGTAAATCATTAAACTTGCTTTGTAGTGCACTAAAAATACTGGAAATCACGTTTGTTTTCTCATTTATTTCTCTGTTCACACAGGAGGAGAGGGCCATCAGTTTGAAGTTCATATTGTCTCTTCAAAGGACTACAGAAGCAGAGAAGAAGTGAGAGATATTCTAGAATTTACTTTCAGTTAAACTCTAGGCAGGTTTCCCCTGTTCTACCAAAGAATTTTCATTGCTCAGACCCTCTCTAGCTATGAAGAAAATTAATCCTTATGGCTGCCTACACTAGTCTGCTTTTCAGCTACCAGTTAACTTCCAAAAGTAGTCTTAACTTAAAAAAAACCCAAACAAATAACAACAAAAAAGAACTAAAAAAAACCCCACTAACAAATAAGAAATTCTCTGATAGCTTGCTCTGTCCACTATTCATAGCCTAGTCTACAATCCCTCATACACCACAACACCCTTCTGCCCATGAAAATATGTTTGAGGGCCAGCAGCTGCTTTTATGGTGTGTCTTGGTATTACTGATTAGGCCTTCAAACTCCACCTGGTTTGGGACTCAAACACCTATGGCTGCAGGAGACCTCAGCAGGAACTTAACTTGCCTGCTGAAGCTGCTGCTGCTCTTCTCTTTCTCTTGAAATAGCCATCCCTCACTGTGACTTTTTTTTTTTTAATTGTGGCTTTGTCTTTAGTATGCTCACAAGTGTCTCTTAATGAGGTGAAAAACTGAGCAACAAATTCTTTTTAAAAAGTATCTTTTTAAAAGCTGTATGTTTGTAGCACAGACTACATTTATCAGACTATCTGATGAATTTAGTGAAATTAATGTAACTAAAGATTAGCCCAGGCCACTGGGCTGGAAATCCAGAGCATTTTTCTCAGTTTTGGCCTGATAAATGAAGTTGTACACATTGCTGTTGCCTCTGTGCCTCAGTTTCCCCATATATAAAATAGTAATGAGCTATTAAATTCATGTATGAAATGCTTTGAGAACATTAGTGAAGAAACCTACCACGTAAAAAGCTTGGTGTTACTGAAGCAAAGGGAATCTTTGAAATTGAGAGGCCTATGTTTAAAGGCTTGTAAAGAATTAAAACATGCTGAAATTCCTTCCATTTGTGTGGATCTCATTTGCTAGAAGATGAAAGAAAGAGACAAAGGAGTAATCAGGCATATACAGTAGGTTGGGCTGTGGAAGTGGTGGGGGCCAGGTGCCTGCATTTCTTTTCCAATTGCATGAGGATTATGAGCAAACTTTGACGTTTATCAGGTTTTCTAAGCAGAGGAAAATGTAATGAATTTCTTACAGCTGACATGATCTCCCATCAACCATGTGCTCTACTGCATTCCAAACCCAAATTCCCACAGTATTTATGCACCTAAAAATACACACTGCTGCCTAATGGTGCTCTCAAAAGTGCAAATGAAGTGCTTATATCCCACTGAAATCACCCGTCTCTTTAGGTGCTGTACAAAAACCTAGTAAGTGCCTACCTTCACCTGCAGGCACCTAAAACAGCTTAGAAAATGAGGCATTAAGTGAGTCAGGAGTCTAAATCCCATCAAATCGTCAAGAGTATAGGGGTCATGTTCAGACTGCCTAAGTAACGGTCAAAGATGGATTGAGATGCCTGCTCTGGGGTCTTAGCTTGAAGCAGGAGTGGAGCAGCTCCTAGCCCCAGACCTCTTGCTATGAGGTCCTCATGTTATGGCCGTGACTGCTGCTGTCCATTCACCACATATCCAGGGATCCAGGGGTCTCACAACTCTGAATCGCTTGGGGCTGTCTCACAAATCACTGTCATGGTTAGGAGCAGCAGGCTAGGTCTGCAGAAGGCTAGGTTTGCAGCAGGTTGGGTTTCGAGCAGACAAACTGGCTTCAGTTGACATGCAATCAGGGCTCTGAATAGCTCTGAACATGGGGCGTGGGCTCTGTATACCTGTGCACATTTCTTGGGACAGAAGAGCCATCCAAATAGGAAGAAAAAGTGCTGTGGGAAAGGATCCTGCTCCAGCTCTGCATGGAAATGTTCCTGTGGAGGTTCACTGAATCTCTGTTGTCACTTAAGCACTTTTGAAGGTGTTATACAGGATGGATGCAGGATGCACTCGGACTGGGTGGCTTTTCCTCAGCTGCCTTTTCACAGACAGACTTGTCCTTTCCACCCCTCCTCCCCCCTCCCACTGCCTTTCATTTCCCTCCACAAGTCCTGCTGATCGCTTTGTGGAATTTAGAAACTTGCTAGAAAGAGAAAGCTGTTTTCTCTAAATTCCAGTGCTGTATGCAGCTGAAATCAGTGTCCATTCAGAGCATGTTTATGAAGAATTTTGGTCTGATTTGCAGCTTGTGTAAGCATGCATCAGCCTTGCAAAATAGAAAAGATTGCTTATTGTTCTACATGTGTAGAGCAAGACTGCAAGACAACTTCATCCTGTACATGTACAAAAAAATATATGGGCCCAATTAATTTTCTTTCATTCTGTATTATTAGCTAGTCTTTGTGTTATGTTGGTTTTGAAAATAAAGTAAGCAGTTTCCAGACCCCTTCCAGAAGATTTAATCTCTATTCCAGTCTGTTTGTGTTGTTTGTTTATTTTTGACAGTTTTCTCTGGTGGGACAATGAAAATACACTTGACAGTTTCAAGTTTAATTTTAAATCATTATAGAACTTTCCTATGCAATCTAACAGGAAATGGTAATTTTCCTGTATGCCTTGGGATCACCCTGTAGAAGATGCTAATGCACAGTTGCTCTGCTGTGATAGATTTAGTCTATTGGATGACTGAAGCAACTTGGATAAATAAAGGTCTATATCTTTGATGTAGCTACTGGATCAAAACAAAGGGAAATTTATGCCAATTTTGTGACTTCCTGATTCTTGGGACATTCAGTTACTGGTAAAATTCCTGTTGGAAAGTTAAAGCTGCAAATGACCAACGTAATCACAGCGGCCTCCCATCCTCTCTTTCTGTGGGGTAAAAAATTAAGATAGCAAATGACACAAGTGTATCAGCTGGTTCTTCACAAGAAGGGTAAGTAAGCAGTGGGATTCTTTGTGGCAGTTAATAATGGATGCTAAAAGTTTACACAGGCTGAGAAAGCAATGAGATCCTGGAATTTGGGAGCATATTCTGAGGAAATGCCTTTGTGTACTTAGGTTGTTGTTACAATCCCCCTTGGGACCTGTTATTGACTACTTTCAGTGACAATATAGCCTTTGGTCTGACTTGGCATGCATGTTCTTATGAAGAAGGAAAACTTCCTAGAAGAAATTCTGAAAAACTTGCAGAAGGAGCTGCAAGCATTTGTGAGTTCAATGCAGCAGAGCCCAGCAGAAGCGAATATGACATCTTGCTATAATGGGCTGAATTGTCAGGCAACTTTAAGCTCTCAATGGGCTAGTCAACTCCATTAATCAGCTCTACCCTGCATGGGTCTCCTCTAATACTGCTGTTAGTGCCACATTGTATTAATAATCAAAATGCCAATTAAATGACACTTTGCAAGTCTGTCTTTCCCATGTGCAAATGAAACCTGAAGTCACAGTGGCTGTTGTCTCTCTTTTATAGGATTTTGTGGTTATTGTTCTTTAACACCTGTTTTGGAGTGGAGTTTATTTGCTCAAAATCTCATTATAATCCACAACATGCAGCAAACACTAGCTTGCAGTTATCCTGTTGTTTTATTTTAATTCATTTTTGTAATGAATATAAAAATTAAAAGGACACCATTTTGGTGAGCATCCAGGACTTTCTCTCTGAACATCCATGGATTTAATCTCCAGGTGTTGTCAGAATCTTTTTTTAAATACAGGTCCAGCATATTTGTGCTTTTTGATTCACTTGAAACCTGAAACTCAAAATGATGCTCACTTTAAAATAGCATAGTCAGCCTGGTTTGTAAATTGTGCAATCTGCTTTCAGGAGGCAGGGAAAACAAAGAGGAAGAGAGGAGAGAAGGGCTGCTTTCAGAAAAAAAACAATAAGACGGGCTAGGTTCATTTCCAGACTGCATGCAGATTTGATTAGAAGTCATCAGCTGAAACCTGGAAAGTGTTTATGGGTCCAGAGCACAGCTTAAATTTTTTGTTTATTTGTTCTAGGGGTGAGATTTTTCTGGGAATATCTTAATCAAGGCTCTCTGCCTAACACATCCTTCAGGAGAAGTTAACTAGTAGTTGAAATCCAAGTCTTTCAAATAATCTTTGAATTCATGAGGACATCTGTTAAAAGCCTTGTACTGCCCTGTGTCACCCCAAAATCTTTCTAACAGGACCCCTTTGACTGTTCACAGAGCAGCATCCTGGCACGGAAGAAGGCAAGACGTTCATGTCAGACTATTTCTCTCAGGATCTTTCCTCTATTAGTCGTAGATTAACTGCTGTATATTAAAGTTCTATCTTAATTATGAGTTCTGGCTCAGACTACTCAGTAACTAAACTTTATGATATTGGATTTAAGAAATATAGTAATTGTCTATTACTAAGATTAAAAATTATAGTCACTGATTTTTTTTAAATCTCTTCATGCTCTTTCACTGTCTGTGATCTGTTATGTGCTTTCCTTAGTTGTGAGCTGCCTAGGACTGAGATTATATTTTGCTATTTGTGTCCAAGGAGTTCTCCACCAAGAAATTTGTGTATACCAGAGGGAAGCTGGGGTGCACATCCGTGAAATCTCTGGGGAACTTACTATGCAGATCAACTGCATTTTAGAAATGTCACTTCTTTTGTGGTAACCATTTGCTCACCTGGCCAGCGTCATGTCCTCAGTCAGCAGAGGTTTCAGAAGCCAGCCAGCTAGGCAGAGAGCACTGCACCCGGTCTTTGCCAAGTATCAACAATACCTGCCCCCTATTGTGGAAGCCACAGAATTAGCAGAAATGTATCCATCTAGGTTCAGGACTGACTGCTGCACAATGGGAAATGCTTTCACAGAGCCAGAGGAGAGTAAGGATGCAAAGAATGCAAGCAGCAGTGAATGAGAACAAATTGTTGGGTCAGTCTGACTGGTTCTGTGCTGTACCTGTGGAAGGCAAGTCATATAATTCCTGCTGATTTCACACAGAATGGGGCATTTCCTGCGTTCCTAAGGCAACAGGAAAAAGAGAGAAACCTACACTAACCACAGGGATGCTGCAATTGCATGAGATCCTTAAATTCCCTATGGTTTGCTTCATAAGGAGATGTAAAATTTGAAGCCATGCTTTATCCACCACATTAAGCTCCACGGTGACCAGATGTTTGTATTAGCCTTGCAGTTAATTCTTCTCTGTGCCCCTTGACATGCCAGCACTGTCAGTCCAGCAGAAGCCCATGGCTGTTCCCAAGTTCACCTACCACTCATATTGTCTCTTTACAAGCTTGCCCTCTGACGTGGCCTCTGGTCAAGCTACAGAGATCACAGTGGGGAGCAGATTCAGGAGTTTCTCCTCAAATCCATGGTCTCTCAGCAGTTTGGGACCATAGGACAAAATCTTCTATAATCCACTTTACCGGTAAGTTTCTGAAACCTGTTGTTCGTGTTTCTCAAGCACGGTGTGTCTTTAAGATCAAACTTCAGCCAAGTTACTACTGGCAGCAGGGCCAGAAGATAGATCAGTCATGGATTACTAGTGCAGACATGGCACCAGGTGCCAGAGGTGGAGCAAGCAAAAAGTGACAGACTGAGTGTCACTAGGACCTAGGGATTGCAGGAAGGAGGGAAGACACCCTTGAAGAACATCCCCAAAAATCCCCACAGGGAAACACCTTTACACCCTATGAGAGTCTGGTTCAACCCACAGCCTGCTAACCACAGCTAGTCTCTCTGATCATCTTTTCCCTAGAGTGGCTGGGAATAGCTTTTCAGGAAGTAAACATGGCCTGGAAATATGGATACCTCCTTCTGTCCTGGTAAATTGCCTAATAAACCAAGTCTTAATCTGATCCCTGCTCCGTCTACTTTCACGATACCAGTCTCCTCCTCACTCCTCACTTCTGCAAGTTGTTGCTGTTGCTACCACTGTGCTGGCTCTTCCATCAGGATGGTCCCACAACTGCAGTGCAGACCCCACAGTTGGTAAGGTTGGATCACCCTGCCAAAACAAGGGCGTCAGCCAAACCCATTGGTATCAATGGGAAGAAAGACTTGCTGGGTTGCATAAGCTTGGGGGAAGACCAAAATTCTGTTGCTCTTGAGCTCTTCAAATAGCTTCACTCACTGCAACGTGAACAGGAACAAGTAACATGATGGAGTCTGATCAACTGCCTAATACTGCCCTGAATTAATTTGTGTTTCAGCTAGAACACATCTTTAAGAAGGCACCAGTTTTGATTTAGAAATAGGATCCTACCAGCCCACAACATGTAGGAGTCAAAGGAGAATATTAGCTCCAAAGTGGAAGGAGAACTATGGAGTGGAATAAAAAAGTTCACATATAATGTGTCACATCTTCAACTAATGTAAAACAACTCAGAATCTCTGAAGCCAAAAAAACTACACCGATTTATGCCATTGTAGGAATCTGAGTCCAGACTTTTTGTTTGTTTGTTTTTAAGTCAAGCTTTGCACTTCATTGTAATGCTGCTGTTGTAAGAACAGGTGGGGGGTTACATTTGTGGAGCTATGATGAAGTGTGCTGTACTTTGTACCCGATAAGAATAATGTGTTTATTTATTAAGTGGGTGAAAGAGAAGATTTATGTCCTTAATGATGCATTTCCCCTGCTTTTATGTATTTGGTGTTTTGCAAATGACAACATGGTAACCAATGCAACTTTGCTTAATTACAGCCCATTTTCTTCAAAACCAGTGGGGACATGAATTTTTAAGGGGACTTCTCTTCATGGAAAACCTGAAGGGATAAAAATGAACCGCTGCATAGCTAAAAGGACAAAGAAATGGTAGTAAAAAACAAATGGGAAGAATGCTAGATGTCAAGACAGCTGCTGGTTTTGCTGTAGAGAGACCAATTCCCCTCAATGATTTTGAAGGAGTAAGGATTATTAATGCAATTAATGCAATTTTTTTGCATTTCAAAATCCAGTTAATGATTCAAAGGTATTAGACATGGTACAATTTACTAATCTGGATTAAATATGTGTTTTCTATAGGATTCGTGGTATGCTAGGTACGTTCAAAACATGAACGGACAATGTAGAAGCACTAAACAAACTAGCCGGTTGGGTACAGTTAGCAAGCCAACCACATTAACACAGGCTTCACCATAGGCAACCTAGGAATACCCAGAACTCAGAGTAATGTCTGGTGGCTGAAACACATGGTTTACTGCTCAGATATTGAAAGCAGTTATTTAAAATTGAGTCTAACTGTCTCCACAGCACTGGCTTGGAGTTTTGAATCGCAGAGAAAACATCCTCCATAAGAAGCAGACAGTCAAAGGATGCAAAGGAAAAATATGCAGGGTCACATAAGAGAAACTTGAGTTATGCTCAAGTAAACTTGATTCACTGTAAATGTTGCTGCAGACGAAGCGGGGTGCAAGAGCAGACAGGACCTGGTGGATGAGCTCTGTTCAGGCAGGATACATCATTTGAAGAAACCTATTGTGACAATTTCAAGTGGTATTCATTTCAGATCAGTTGGTGAGTTGCTGGCAAGACAGAGAGGTAATGTGGGTTTCTTACAGAGGAGGAAGTGTTTTCACGTTGCACAACCCACTTGGAGCATGAATTTCATCCATAAAGCCACAGAAAACATGTGCAAGCGTTGATTCTTTTGTTCTCTTTCCCTCTTTTGGCAGAAACAGTTAGAAGGCATTTTTCTTGACATTACTCTTTGTCAAGAATAACAAAGTCCTATGGAAAACACTCTGTATCATTTTGGACATTGAAATACAGCAACAAGGCTTGATAGACAGAAAAACAACAACTGGTACATGATTAAATTATTACAATCAATCTTTTTAAGGGATCTGAGACAGTGCTGGCTAGCTCTTATCTGATGCTTGTCAATACAGCTCTGTTTGAGCTGGTTTTTTATTAACATGAAGGTCCTCATTCTCCCTCCTGGTAGCGTCAAGTAACACAGCATTGGCAGCGTAGGGGGGGACTACACAGACTCTGGGGGTCTGTCCCTCTAGGAGAGGCGCTCTGGTGCTCCTGGTCAGTGGGGCTTGTAAATTTTCTGCCGCAGTTTCCATAAAACCCTCCTGGTTTCAACTGTGATTGTGTTCCTGAAATTCACTTGTCACGCTAAATTTTCCATGCTTTGTCTCTGACCAAAGATAAATCCCTATCTGATGTCTAAAATGTGTTACAGAATTCTCAAATCTACAGTTCATTTAATCAACATTAAAGATATATTTGGTTACTTTAATTAAAAACTGTTGTTATGTAGCACTCAGGCATTTAGCTAGAGCACTTTACTTCATCATGCTGGAGTGATTACACAGAGTTTTCATCCAGGGTGTCTAGGATAGGTATTGTATTATTCATATTATGGCTAATCACCTTCTGGCAAGTATAAAACCTCACATTTGCTAGCACTGTGATGCTAACACTCACTCCACAAGGAGTTTCTACTAGTCACTCTCCTTGTGACTACAAAATTCTCAGGGGCTGCGAGGGAAAACAAGGGAGTGAGGTTTTGTCTAGACTATTGTGCAGGCAGACACTGACATTTGCCCATACGCTGAACTAGGAAGACACAAGCCAGCTCTGATTCACAAACTACGAGTGTGTTACCAGGGCCCCAGACCTGAGGTGATATTGCAGGCCTCTTGCGAAGATGTATTAGTTGGAGGGCAGCAGCCTGCTGACCTGCTGTGGTTATCGGCAATTTAATCCTACATCACCTCTGAGTGACGAGGTCACTCTGATCCCTCAAAGAGGAATGCTGTTGTCTCTGGAGCAGGCTGGGTTCTATAGGTAAAACATGCAGCTCTTACTGCTGGGCTGTGGGCTTGCAAAGTTTCTCACTGGGCACAAGTGAAGGAAGTATGGACAATACCAGGGAGTTGATGTCACCTATCTAGGAACCCTCTCTGACCCCAAGGGAATCATTGAAATCCTGGGGAACCCGCCGTCAGATTTACATCTCTGGTTAGCAGCCAGGCACTGCTGCATAAAAATGAAAAATCCATGCGAGGCACGGAGAGGAAAAGTTAATGTAATATTAAAACTAGAAATATCCATTCTGTCAAATGAAATGCCCTGCTGTTTGATCCCATTTACTGCAGTAAGGCTTTATATCAAGGCATCTTGGGTTTTAAATTACACGTCAGATACAATTTTGCACTGTGGACATGAAATGTAGGATTGTCCTTTAAGGGAAGAGCAGCTCAGCTCAAAGTGGCTGACTAATAGTGAGCTCACTTGCATAATGGTTCCAAATCTGGCAGCCGGCCACAGCTGTGAATGAGGGTTTGGAAACTGGCCATGGACACTGACAGCAAAGTCCAGTGCTGACTTGGGTGTCTCCATCTCCCTTGGAAGGCAACCCTGTTTTGCAGCAGATTCTGACAGGAGGACCCAGAAAGCAGAGTACCTCCGCAATTCCTTTAGAATTGCATGATGGCACCTGCAGTAAGCTCATTTCAGGCAGGAGCCTCAGTATTTGTGCAGGAAAGGACTCCTGCACTTCTCATGCAGATAGAGGAATAGGAATCACGGAACCACACCTCATTGTGGGTTTTCTGAGTTACTTCAAAAGTCACTGGCCTGTGAGCATAATAGCACAAAACCACCTTTCCTTTCTTGTGGAACAACACTTCTGAATATATATTCAAACTTACTTCAAGAGGTTCTCTTCCTCTTACAAGCCATTTGTCTATCTTATTTTATCATCCAGTCTTATTGTATCCTTGCTAACAGTGTGCCTGTTGGGATGTGAAGGCAGCATTAAAGTCTGTGTTTCTATTGTACTTTCTGTTTCTCTCTGCCTGAATTTTCATGCTAGAAGAAATTTTAAGGGTGATTATCTACCTTACTGATGTGATGGGAAGATTCAATCATTCTGTTCTTCAAATTAAAAGCCTTGAACACCTAGAATACAAGGCAGTCCCCATGGGCAATTTTTAATTGTTTTCTCTCATTGGCTATCATCTGTACCACACTAATGTCTAGAGGACTCAATGCAGATCTGGGCTGCATTGTGCAAGTTGCTGTATGAATCTGGGGAAAGGGATTAATCTCAGCTGATTTTAGCCATCTGAGAGTAAAGCACCTATGCTGAGCTGGTTGAAAGGGTTCTATGCTCTACAACGTAAAAGACAAAAGCAAACCAGCCCATTCTAGGATACGTATTTCAGAAAGCTGGGATGAGTCATCTTCTGGGAATTCCTCTGTCCATTAGCTGTAGCAACCTAAACAAGAATCTTGTTTTTTGTGCCTGGGTCTCAGGATGCTCAGGTGAGAATCACCCCTGGTGTGTGGCATTTTTCACCTCAGGAGGAAACAGCCCTTAGCCCAAATGAATTCCAATTTCTGCCACAAACAATGGGGCAAGAGGGCCATTAGAAAAACAGTACCAAGTGGTGAAATGATTTGCATGTTTCAAAGTAGAGAGGGAAGCAGAATTCGGACCTCCTGTCCCTTTAGCCCAGTGTTGAGTCACCAAGGACTTTAACAAGTATGCAAGCTGGAGATTCAAACAATAGCTGCCTAGCTGCCTGAAAGCTGGTCTATCTAGGCTGAGGTGGGATCCCAAAGGCCACTATTTGCAAAGGTTTCTACACAGTCATGTCTTACTTTCCCCATGAAGGAGGCAGAACTTGAGGAAGCCTTGCAGATCTTTGCTAAGATGTTTGATTTTCTCCCTACAGGAAGCTCTTCACACCAGAATTACTTTTTGGCGTGTTGCTCTCCATGTGATTGTCCAAATGAAGCCTCTGATTTTGTCACAGTCTGATATCTGCACCAGGTACTCAATTCTCAAGAGCCTGTCCTTGATGGCTTTTTAATCAGATGAATGGTCAATTACAGAGTTGGATTGAGTGAGTTAAGCACAATGGATCATTTTTTTTCTTTTTAACTCTCTCTTTCTATTTACAGATTGTCTGGGAATAGATGAGGATTTCCTCAAATGTATTTGTTATTTGAAATGATTCATGCCTTTTGCTAGCAAATAATTCTTAGCCTGTAGATTGTTCACCAGCAATTTGTTGAGGGTATTTGGAATGCATGCAATGTTGGTTAGATACATAATTCACTTCATATTGTTACTGTGCCCTGATTGTATAATTTATATAACAAAATACAGGGCAAATTATGAATTTTACAATTGCTTGAACAATGAGAAATTTACTCTCAGTGAATATTTGCAGATTCAGTCTCAACATTCATTTTTCATGAGCATTCATTCTGGCAAAGCTGCTTTGCTAAAATATTTCTGGAAAGCAAACACCAAAAGGATCTTAAACACAGACAAGGGCGGGGGTGGAAACAAACTGGCATTCAATGGAAAGTGCTTGCTGGATTCACTCAGGACTGCTGCTGTGTTGTTTTGCCCAGTCCTTCATCTCATTGCTGGTCTGAAGATTGAAAGTGGCCATCAGTGGAAATGGAAGAAGGTGAGAAAAACTGAATGTCAGTGTGAGGCCATCACTGGCTCAGTGATTCAGGACTCCAAGTCATGCACAGGATGTCTGAAAAAGACTGTCCCCAGCTATCTTCTCTGCCCTTTTGAAAGGTATCCCCTCCATATTAACCTTGCTTTTCTATTTATTTACCCAACATATAAATTCACCTCCTTTTTTTATTTATTATTAATTTATCCCCTTTTACCCTGCAGTAGCGGCAGCTGGGCCCAGGCCACCGCAGGGACTCCATGGCTGCCTTCAGGAAAGAAAGGGAGAGGCATCTGGCTCCCCTCCGTTGCTGACTGAACCTCTAAGCACGACAGGACAACCAGCAAACCAGACTCATGCCACGCTGCCAAGTGCAGTGCAGCGCTGACAGCTTTGGAGCAATCCCTTGAGAAACTGGAGTTTGCTGGTTTGGGATTTGTTTTTTTAATTCCCTCACAGTTGAGCTCTACCGAGTCACTCAAGTGAAGTATGGCAAAGCTTGAAAGCCCTGAAGACATTATTTATTTATTTTTACAAATCCTGCAATAAGTCAGCTTAGTTGTTTTGAGGTTGTTTTATAATCTTGGAGAATTTTTGCTGTTTTTTTCCACTCCTTTTAGCTGGAGAGTCCTTTGGTTCTAAGCCTCAGAATAGGCTAAAAATCATGGCATTCTCTTGAAATGTTAAGTTCTCCCACCTGCTGCTGATCTCTTGCTGACCTGTGGAGAGGCAGAGAGTGGAAAGGCTAGGAGAGCTATTGTATTGATCCACAAGTAAACTAGAGCCAAGATTTTCGATCAAACTTTGCCATTTGTCTATGTGTGCTCATGTATGTCCATGACAAGCACTGGGCCGATGCTGAGCAACCAGGAATAAGCTGTCCATATCCTCCGTCTATAGTTAAACCTCGGTGTCACTAATTCTGAGCACAATTTAGCAAACCACTTGCTAACTTCTGGGAAACCTAGTCCTGCCCTGCTGCTTCCTCCTGCTCCAGAGGTTTTATTCCTTCTGGAGTCTTTCCTTCTGCAGAGCTGGTGGTATGAATACAATCAATTTTTATTGTGAGCAGTGGAGCCTTATTTGACCCTATCTTCCCAGCGTGCAGATATCCTGGGCTAAATTCTCCCTTAGTGTGACAGTACTGAAATTAGGGAAATTGCATCAGCATTGCAGTTGGCCATATTTGTCCATCTGGACAACTGAAATATGTATCGTGCTTTTATGGGCTTGCTACCACACAAGGCTTCATACTTACATTGCATGCACCCTTGCATCAGTGATACTCCCTCTGTGGCAGAATGCATGGCACGGCACATGCCTTCAGTGATGAGGCAGTTGGTGCAGAAACTGATTGCCACCTCCTTAATGGAGTTGTATGAACATGTCTGCTCCACACATAGAAGTGAAAGAGGACAAAATCTCTTTTGCCACCCTGCATGGAGCAGTGGCAGCTTCCCTGTGCTGTGGCTGCTTTCTCTGTACACGCCCGGCTGCAGACTTTAATTAACCTCCCTGACTGAGCAGAGCCGTTGCTAATGAAGCGGCTAATTCTGAGAGCAGGGGGCATGTTCCATCATTTAGTGCATTCGTGTGATTCCAGCATCCCATAATACCCCATTTTCCTCATCAGTTACTTCCTTTTCTATTTTTTATATTTATAACTCTAGCTGTCTCCTTTCCCACATGAGTGTCTGTGTTCTGGCTTCAATTACATTTCTGCAAAAATCTGTCTGAGCTGGATACAAAGCTCCAGTTCAAGATTTACCAATATCTAATCTCAGGAGAAAAGTGCCATGTGAAGTAGAAAATCCCAAACTGGATTTATGTGCTCACTTGGAATTAACACAAGTCTCTGAATGAAATTTCTCTCCTTCCTCAGAATGGATTCTGTCCATAACTACTCTGAGGAAAATAAAATAAACTAGTTTTTTTCTTGTTGTTCACCATTTGCTATTGTCAAGACACCACTGTTTTCGCCAGGGAGCAAAGGTGGTGCATCCGACTGGAGGTTTAATATCTGATACAGCCTCTGGCTGGGTCTCCAAATAGATGTAAACCTCACCAATGTGGCATCCTGATATTTCTTTCCATTGCTTTGTGTTTTTTTTAACTGCATCTTATCCTCAAGCCAGCTTGTCCTAGAAACTTCAGATGAAGTTTAGTTGAAAGGTCTTGGAATCAATTTTGAGAGAAGGAAAATCCCAGAGGGAATGTACTTCTTGGAAACTCAAAAACTTCAAAATGACAGACTCCAGAAGATATTGAAGGAGTGAACAAGGGCTGAAGGACGCCTATAGTTCCAGCTGAAAAGGCATGGTTAAGGTGTTGTCTTTCACTCAAAGAGGAACAAACTTTCTCCCAGGCAATCCCACCACCTCCATTTCTGCTTATTGCACTCTGTCAGCCATTGCTTCTCTCAGGAAGCTCTGAGAAGCTCCTCACTGTTACTGACAAATATCCAGTGCGATGTCCAGTTTTCGGGAGCTTGGGCAAAAAGGAGGACCTCACCACTCACTCTGCGTGGGTGTCAGAGACAAAAGAGACAGCAGGGACCAAGTTACGAGAACTGATTACATATCTCAGCACCCAGCAGAAGGCATTAGGTAGCCTCTTGGAAGCCACATGACTGTGAAACCTCTTGTGGGAACTTTATGGATCATGGTCTGGAGAAAAACTTCTGCAGATCCCTCACCCTTCCTTATCACTGCACTCCTTTTCAGTCAGGGAAGAGAAAAAGGAGAAGAAATCTGCTGCTGAGTTGAGGGAATAGAAAATGTTTGGGCCAGCAAGGGAAGGGACTGAGAAAAGCTGTAGCTGGTTGTGGGGAACAAGCTGGATCCCACAATAAGAAAAGAAGGGAAGCCTGAGTTGGAGGAGCTCCACAGGCAGCAGGAAGGGAGGCAGTAATAGAGCCAGCTATTTGTTCAATTAATTATAATTCATTTAATTTGTAATTTAGAAATGAAATGATTTTTTATGATTCATTCAGAGGAAATTTCCTGAGGTGTTGAGTGCAGTTTGCTAAAATGAAAGATGATATCCTGCGATTAGAAAGATGATTATTGCACTCTGGGCTGAGGGGGTTGGTATGGCAAGGCGCAGCTTAACGGTACATCTCCCTATTCTTAAACCCTACCTACCTAATCTTCAGTGTTATAAATGGTGCTAGAGGGGGGATGGCTGAGGTTGCTACCCTGCCATTTGGTGGGTTGTGTGAGACCAACATCTCCATGCTTTCTCAACCAATGTCCTGACTCTCTGATTTCTGAAGGTGAAGACACCGTGTGAGAGGGCAGGAAAGACAGGAAAAGTAGGAAGTGTGAAAAATGTGAGAAAAGTGAGGAGGGGGCAAACAGAAGGTGAAGCAGCCAAGGCTGTGACAGGGAAGAGCTCCTCTGTGCCGGAGGAAGAGGAGGGGGCAAGTGCCCCGTCCACCGCAACTGCCAGGCAGAGGTGAAGGCTTTTGTGTATACCAAGGAGTTGATGACTTTTTGCAAACTGGAATCATCCTTCAGATAGAGGATCAACAGAGGAATAGGACAAGGAAGTCCAAAAACATTATTTGAGTAATGTCTTTTATATGTTGTGATTTAGGGCTCAGTCCCACTATTATTGTTGTTGTTTTTGTAGTTGTTGTTATTATTAAGAAAGGAGCAAGACCTAACTCAGGAGATTTTAATGATTTTTGTCAAGAATTGAGGGAGATCTGAGAAGAAAATAACCTACACAACAGCTAAGAAAGCCAGATCTTGATACTGGCTTAGTTTAAAGCTTAGTTTAAAGCTTAGTGATGCTAAAGAAATAAAAATAAAAGTGCCAATAATGAAGTGAAAACAAACATGAAATGCAGTGTCATCTTATTAACCATTACCAAAACTGCAATTTTTTGCTTTTAACTGCGTATTGACTATATTGATTCCAGCCTTCTTTAAAGTAGTGTTTTGTTCGAAGACACTTATGTACTTTACCAATTTCTCATTAGAGGAACAACATACTGAAAGCAAATATTGCCTCTGGTATACGGAAGTTAAAACGTATACTGCAAGCTTGTGGTTTTGTCCTGCACATTTTAATGTAGAGGGAGAAGTATTGCTGCTAAGCCAGAAACAGAAGGTATTTTTAGCTGCTGAATATTAATAAATCAGTGAGTTCCCTATCTTTCATGAAAGCATGGAGAATGTAGAAATATCAGGACATAATAAAAAGGAGATATCTATTAAAAACAGCTGCAGGAATAGAAAACACTAACAGATCCTACACCATTTGAGCTTCAGCTTTGTCTTACTTGTAGACCAGGGACGTTTGTGAGCTGGATCACACAGAGTCCTCTAGTGACAGAATAATATACTGCAAGTGCATATAGGATCCTGAAAGATTTCAAAATCATTCCTGATTAGAAAATAACAAGGTCATGATTATTATGAAAGAAATAGTAACTTTCAGAAATGGACTGACATCCTTAGGCACAATTCTGAGTGCCCATTTTCTACCTGGGATGAAGAATCATTTGGTAGCAATAGTCCTGCACTCAGAGCACATTTGCACCTGGACAGAACAATTTTTTATTCCCATTTTAAGTGAATTTAGCACAGTATCAGAAACTACACAGGGAAAAGGTAGCGACAAGCTGAACCCATTATTATTTACTATTTACATCATTACACTTCAAAGCTGCAGTAAATTGAGAGATCAGGTTTTCGTCTGGCTAGGCACTGGACAAACAGACAAAAAGGCAGTATATCTTCCCCCCCCCCCCCCCCTTTAGTGCTCCTTCTGGGAAATACACAGGGTAATAACCAAAAGCCCTATCTCTAATCTCTCTGAAGTCAGGATTTTTTGATCTTACATAAGGCCAGTAGTGCTTGGAAACCTGAAGATCTGGATTTCACCAAATGAAGTGAGGTAAAAGTGCTTGTGCATCCATTACCCACAGGATGGGCAAAATAGTGTAAGGTTTGTGAGGGGATGTGTATCTACCCGTGCCAGTGATTTCTGGCTGGAAGACATGGGCACCATAGCTACTGCCACCCACTTGGAGCTACAGCTTCCAGTTTTACCAGTGCTGATGCTTGTAATTCCCAAATATTTTCTCAGTCACTCCCCGCACTAAAGGAGGACACAAATTGTTTTTCAAGGTAACTGTAGATGACACAGGTAAGAAACTTCTGAGAGCACCAACACATGCTTCACATGATATAGGAATGTCTCAGAAGAATGAAAAAATAGCTGGGCTGGATCTGAGCAATGCTTAGCCTGGCTGAGCCTCCTTTTTCTGATGTGCCCAGGAGGGGATGCACAGGACAAAAGAAACAGAGCCAGCATGCTGTGATGCCCACACATGTCAATGAATGTGTTGAGACTTCCTAAGGCAGAAGTTGCACCCAGATCATCATCTTAAATAGCCATTAGTTCACCTGCACTACACAGAGGATGCACAGACTTATCCTTGTCCAAATTCCGCCTCCTCTACTAGGCAAAGTTTCCACTCTTTGGTTGTACTTGATGCCTCTGAAAACTTTTCTTAACACCCGAGATAAATGGGAGACAATAAAGCTTAGCTTTTATAGCACTTTTAATGCAAAATGGACCCTTAAGCACTTTACCAAGTTAAGTCACACAGTTACAGAATTAAATAATGTAAATTTAATTTTTTTCAGCTTTAATGCATTACTCCTTGTTTTATTGCTACTGTCCAATTTGAATAATTCTTTCCCTTCTCTTTTAGTGCTATTATTTAATATTTATATAACAGTGCTGATCAGAGGTCTCAATAAGACTGATCTAGGTGTTGTACAGACTGAGTATTCACATGTTACGCTCCTCAAGAGTAGATGCTGCAGAGACGAATTTTGCTTTTACTGAGGTCAGTGGCAAAACTTTAATTGGTTTCACAGAAGTCCTTAGAGAGACCTCGTCCATGTATGGATTCCTGATGATCCTGTCATCCCTAGTCTGACTGCAGGTAGGAAGCTTGTGATTTTAAAGAGCCTAAGATGATTTTCTGGATGTTGTACCTGGAGCAATTCTCAGCTCATGCTCCAGGCTCAAGCTTGACAGCTACGGCTTTGGTGTGCACCATGCCAATGAACTGAGGTCTGGTGAAAACCTGTCCAAGGAGACAGAGATGAGCTCTTTGAAAGTGTGGTCAGGATGATATGTGCAAAGGACTTTTAACAATTGGGGTCTCAGTGACTGCAGAGCCCTGGCAGAAAGCTGTCAGGAGGCAAATAACGAGCAGTGAAATGCTCAGCCTCTGTGTAGCGAAGTGGCCAGAGGCACAGAGAAATATGGAGATCTGCTTGCTAGGGGATTGGGCACCAGTATGTGGTGGAGAGGGGTGACTAGCTCTGGTTCAGATATGAGACTTGCTGGGGCTACAGGGCTCACATGTACAAGCCTCAGTGCTTGAATCAAGCCCATGCTTTGATTCCATGATTATTTCTGGAGTGATAACTTCTGGCTCCCTGCGGTTTACTAGCAGAGCTGCAGACTCCTGAAAAAATCACATGTGTACTGACCTTTCTATTCTGAGCCAGCTTTCACCAGTCCCTTAGAAACAGTAGCGAGCTCTAGGGGACCACAGCCCCGAGGCTGCAAACCACTGTCCTAGATACTCCTCCGGCTGTTCTGAAGTGCCAGCTTCCCCAAGGATGCAGAAAGCCTGACCTTAGCACAACCTTTCTGAAGAGGCAGACCCAGACAGAAAAGAAACCTTTTGGATGGCTTCAGTGAAGTAATCTTTCATGGGCAGTTGTTTGCAGCCAAGAGACAATATACTGAGCACCAGACCCACTTCCTTACAGTAGAAGATCCTCTCTATTTATTTCATCTTATCACACGCTGGATAACAGCCAAGCCTCATGCCCAGTGGCCTTTCACAGACCTTATCTGCCTCTTCTTCCTCATGTCCTTCACCAAAATCTAGCCAGAAGTTTTTTGGAAGAAGATTTTTTTTTTCCTTTTGTCAGTCCAATGAAATAAAAGTGTGTCAGGAGACTATATTGATTTTCTAATCCCACAGTCTGAGGGAAAACAGGTTTCCTGACAACTTGCTTTTCTCCTGGCCACCCACCCATGAAATGCTGCAGAACCAAGCATCTGCTAGCTCAGGAAAGTGCTCAGACCAGGCAGAGCTCTCCAGAGCAGGCACCTCAAAACCCTGATGTTCAAGTGACTTGGGAAGCACTACTGACTTTACTAAGAAAAATCATAATACAGTAAAATTTCAGGAGTTGTGTCCCACAATAGTCATGGGGTTTGACCTTAATGGATTGCCCTGTCCTGTTAATCTTCCCACATGATGTTCGCACAATGTCTGATCATTCCTGTAACACAACCCTGAGGAGAAGGACTTGGGGGTACTGGTGGATGAAAAGCTGGACATGAGCCAACAGTGTGTGCTCTCAGCCCAGAAAACCAACCGTATCCTGGGCTGCATCAAAAGCAGCGTGGCCAGCAGATCGAGGGAGGTGATTCTGCCCCTCTACTCTGCTCTGCTCTGGTGAGACCCCACCTGGAGTACTGCGTCCATCTCGGGAGCCCTCAGCACAGGAAGGACATGGACCTGTTGGAGTGGGTCCAGCGGAGGGCCACAAAAACGATCAGAGGGATGGAACACCTCTCCTATGAGAACAGGCTGAGACAGCTGGGGTTGTTCAGCCTGGAGAAGAGAAGGCTGCGGGGAGACCTTATTGCATCCTTTCAATACTTAAAGGGGGCTTATAAGAAAGATGGGGACAGACTTTTTAGCAGGGCCTGTTGTGATAGGACAAGGGGTAATGGTTTTGAACTAAAAGAGGGTAGATTTAGACTAGATATAAGGAAGAAATTTTTTACAGTGAGGGTGGTGAAACACTGGAACAGGTTGCCCAGAGAGGTGATAGATGGCCCATCCGTGGAAACATTCAAAGTCAGGTTGGACAGGGCTCTGAGCAACCTGATCTAGTTGCAGATGTCCCTGTTCATTGCAGGGGGGTTGGACTAGATGACCTTTAAAGGTCTGTTCCATCCCAAAGCATTCTATGATTCTATGATTTTTTTTGTTCTTCCACAGCTTGCTCCCCTTTTCATTGATGCGAAAATCTCCTTCTTCCCCAACATTGTCCTGCCCAGGCACTGTTTCACCAAAGCCTTCTCAGATCACTATTCTGTTCTTCTCCCTGAAAACTCTTCTCCAAAAGATCTGTGCCAGAATAACACTCAAAAAGCTCATTTCCCCACATTGCTCCAGACAAACCTTTGAAACACACCAAGATGCTGTAGAAAAGCAGAGAGCAGAATGAATGTGCGTTTTCCTGTGAAAGCTCTCGCACTTGCTGCTCTCTGCAGATCCTCTGTTGCTGTCTACAGCATTTCCCTGGAGGCTGCTGTCTGAATGACAAACAATCGAAGGGACAAGACGCATTTGAAAAGAACAAAAGCTCCCAGAAAACCCTGAAGGGCCTTTCCAATGCTTCAGAGAAGTACCCTCCAGGAGCCAAAAGGAAAACTCTGAACACCCAAACAGAAGTGCCCTCTGAGGCTTTCAAACCAAGCAAGGCTTCCCTTAAATTTAAGGGTCCCTTTAACCCTGCTTGATTTGGTGTTTCAAGCCCGAGGGCTCTTTGTGCTCCAGCCATCAGAAGACAATTCAGAGGCATGTGGGCTGGAGCAGCTTCCACTTCCCTGGTGAGGGAAATACACCAGTCCTTTCCCAGGGCATCCCAAGCAGCTTTGTCCAAGGGAGCCTTTTTCAACTGATTTTGATTGCTTCAGGTTCAAACTCAATGCAGAACTCAAACAGGGTACCAGAACTTTATGTGTGCATTGGAAGTCCTACAGAAGCCAGAACAGCAGTCATTCAGTTCGGACAATCGTGGCTATGCAAGACTTCATTATAATTGGTTTTACAAAGAACCATACTTGTTGGCTTTGAGACCAAGCTGAGTTTCTGATATTGAAGTCACACTCTAAAATTAAAGTTCTGTGTATTTGGTTTTTTGGGGGTTGGTTTTGTTTTGTTCCGTTTTGTTTTGTTTTAATGTGGATCTCTAAATGAAATTTCAAACTCCAGCAAGTAAATGAAAGAAATTGCGGAAAGGGTGTGCTGAACTGGCTTGTCTCACTTGTGCAAATGGCCAGGACACTGTTCCTCCTAGTGGCTTTTTCTTAAGCAGTCAGTTTTTCACCTTTTCCCCAGGAAAATATTCTACAGCAATCTTGCAGCTTAATGCATCTTGCTGTTGGGGCACAGGTTTCCTAATAGCCCATTCTTTTTTTTTTTTTTTTTCTTTTTGTATCTTCTGTTCTCTTCCAAATTTTCTTAGTAATATTATTGCCTCTCTGAGAGCCTGTAAAAAACCTCCTCTGACTGCCTGAAGCTGACGAAGGAGAGAGACAGAAATGGGTCCTGGGCTATGGTGCAGGTGTGGGAAAGCCTCTGTAGGAGAGGCAGTCTCTCAGACTGCTCTGCTGTATGTGGAGGGTTGTCTCAGTCCCTTGACCTCTTACGAACGAGGGCTCTTGCAGCTTTTGACTCACAGTGGCCTAAGCAGTGTTGTATTGGGTCATGTGTCTGAGGACAGTCCACACCACCATGCCATCACTGCGCAGGATGCTCTTCAGCAGGAGGCCTTTGAAGCTGCTGCCCTGCAGGGTGGCACAGCCCCGCTGCAGTGCAGTGCCACAGCCTCTCTCGCACCACAGGATGCTGTGGACTGTGGCTGTACATGGGAGTTCTGGGGTGAGAAAGAGGCCAAAATAGTGTGAGAGAGAGGTCAACTGTGCAAATCCTCACATGGCACGTGTTGCTTGGCAGAGCTGCAGAGTCCAAGAAACACACAGACGGCAGCAAGCACCAGCTGGTCCTTGTTGCCCTCTTCCCTCCTGGACCACATCTTTGTTTCAAATTTCTCAGGAGACCAGGAGAGACTCAGATGCACTCTCTCTAGTATTTCAGGCTCTCCAGTTCATGGTGGTTTTGCTCTGACTGTTAAGTCAAGCAATGTCTTTATATCTAATTTCCTTTCCATTATAGCCTATAATGGAGCAATATCATGGTTCCTTCTGCCACACTCTCAGATGCATATAGTATCTAGTGTGCAAGAAATGAAGACATAACGTCATCTCTGACTTGGTTGCCTTCTCTCCTTAATACTTTAATAGATGCCTAATGTAGCTTTTATGTTTGAAAAGAGTTCATTAGTTTACAAATTAGCAGCCTGAAGTGAATTTTGCTACCACTGAGTGACTTTCAATTTCTAGCAATACGTCTGTTTGGATTTTTGTTTTTTAAGATTAGTGTTTATGAAATATAAGTGAGATTAATCACTCAGCCACATAAACTTTTGAGACATCCATGATAATTTCTTCCTCTTATAGTCTGTTCTTTTGCTCACACCTCCTGCCACTTCGAAACTTAAAACCCACCCCACCATTTTTCCTTCAGCCAGAAGAAAATGCATCTTTTCCTCTAGGAAATCAGTTGGTCTTGGGAGAACAAACCAATGGTGACACTGGACACTTTACTTTGAGAGAAGCTCAGCAGCTGCATCTAGAGTCTGTATAGTTGCCACGACCATTAAGTGACTCGCAAGGTGTAAGGCTAAAAGATCAATGTCTCCAGCCTCGCCAGGTGTGAAAAGATACCGTAAAAACTGAATGCTCAAGTAGATTCAATTAAAAAAAAATATAATGAGACAAATCTATGCATTTGCCTGGGATTACAGACACCGGTTTGATATCACTGACAACCCATCTTCAGGTTTGATTCATGTCCTAAGAGTTTAATTAGTGTTATGAACTCCATTCTTATGCACACGAGAAGCTCTCAGGTAAGGATGACAAACTACAGAAAAGCGCTCTGTGAAAAGAAATGGGAAAGTTTCACCGAATTTCAGCAATTTGGCCATAATGTCTTCTGAGTAATTTTTTTTCTGAGTAGCAAAATGGAACCATGAACCCCCAATACATCAGTACTGTACCTTCCTTCGAAACATGGAGGGTGCCAGATGCCAACCTTGTGTAAGCACTGGCATTGGAAATGCTTGAGGGAGATGCAGTGTAAAAATCTCCCAGAGGTTTTTGCCTAATTAAAATGACTGCTCTCTTACACCTGCCAAACCTTTTTTCTCTGCTGGTCTCAGTGGATCAGATTGTCTCTCAGTTTCTGTAGCACAGCTGGCCTCTTTTGCTGGCTTGAATGGCAACAAATAAAATCCTCCCTCCCCAGCTCTAGAGAAACAGCAAGCAGTAGTATCCTTGTGGTGGGGAGAAATGAGCCTTCATGGCACAGACTCTTCATCCTGGGAGTCTGATGCTGTGTATTTCCAGCTCCATGGAATGTGCTTTGGCGATCCTGGGAAACAGAAGAGACAAATGGACCATTTGGGATGCCTAAGGATTGATCTCACCTGTGTTTAACCATCTGAAAGGTATCTAGCATAGGTCTCAATCCTTCTGTAGTCAACAGAGAGTGATCATCACCTCCCACTACTTGCCAAATCCTCCCCTGTACCCTCCACAGCTGTTGCTGTTGCAGCCAGGGATGAACTGTATGAGCACTGTAATGTACTATCAGAGGGAACTGGGTGACTTCATGAAACAACAGCAGTATGGGTAGATGGAGGAACCCTGGAGAAGCAGCTTTTTAATTAATCTGAATTCTTTCTATGGTCAAAATATATACGAAGATGCTGCAGTCATTAGGGTGCCAGAAAAACCACCGTAGAAATCCACTGTGAAGTCCAGCTCTGGTTTTGGTCTTCGTAACTATGTTGACGTCACTGAAGGCAGAGTCTTGGGCAACATGCTAGTTAAAACCTTAAGAGCTTGAGTGGATACTGATTTTTCTCAATAAAACTGCTTCCTCTGAAAAAAATTCCAAAGTGATAAGAAGTCTCAAAATCATACAAAAGGATGATTCCCCTTTTAAACATTTAGACAACCTGCCCCAGCATGTGCTGGAGTGTGCACAAGCGTGACATTGTAGCTCTGCATGCCTCAGGGATGTTGCAGGCAGGAAACGAAAGATGATGTGACTTCAACTGAGTAACAATTCCCTGGAAATTCACAGTTTATTAATCCTTCTTGCTTCAAGATTAGCAAAAGGGAGGTTGTGTGTTCTCTTGTTCTTTCTGTTCAAAAGTCAAAGTGTGGATCTGGGACAAGACATCAGTCAGATATTGTCCCACTCTCTGTGGTAGGCATTTCTATGGGTAGTCCCTGAGTTTGAGAGTTAGAAGCTGGAACAATACTAGGCAAAGTACAAATATAGCTGTCCTGTTCTAAAGGTTTCCCTGATAGCCACTTCTAGGCACTGTCACAAACTGTATATACACTAAACAATCAATCCTTTGGTCTAACAGGTACAGACATGTTTAGGTGTAGATACATCCGACAATTAGTACATGCATGTTCTTGCTACATATTTCCTGCAAATAACCAAATAAAAGTAATTTCTGGCCTGGTTATACGACAATCTCTCAGGAAAGCTTCAAACTTTGGATGCAGCACCTCATTAATGTGGCTCTATGGCTCTTTAATCAGGCCTGGTTTGTGTCCAGCCAAATTAAAGGGAATACGCATGTGACTACACACATTGCTACAGGCATACCTTACAGTAATCAACATTAAGATTTCTAGGCTTCTTTTACCTAGAAATTTTGTTCAAAATAGAACATGACAAACTAAGGAAATGTGGCATATGCTAAATATTAGGAAACATTTTCTCACAGTAAAACTGGCAAGGAATGCAGTGCTAGGGAGTGGTGGAATAGAGACCAAGATATTGCCTATTGAGGCTGTATGGTGCTCACTACCGAGCATTTTGAAAGCAGACTAGATATCATCCATCAAAAATGGCTTAAATCCTAGGAACGGGTCCTGAATGGGCAAGATGGCTTTTAGGGACCCCTCCTAAACTTACTTTCTCTGGACATGTTATAAATTGTTACTTTATAAATTATATAATTGTTATAAAGTGGTTGAGTGTGTCTACTCAGTGATTGGTCAGGCTCTACTCAGAATTTTCATTAACATCTGGGATGCACTGGGATGCAACAATAAGGGATACACCTAATGGTCCTGGGGCTAGCACCAAACTGGAAGAGTTGCAAGCACCCTGAAAGACAGGGATGCAATGATAAGGATGTTGACAAACTTAAGAGCTGGTATGAAATCAGCAAGTGCATATCAGTAAAGATAGAGGAAAGGAAGGCCAATGGATGGCAAAACAAAACGGGGAGTAATTGGGTAGGCAGCAGGACAGCAAGGAACTATGAAAATTCTTTAGTGGCCCTTAAACTAACTGTAAGTCTAGAGCCTGCTACATTTGATCGTGGGATAGGCTTCCTCTGTGAAAGAAGCGCTGAAAGAAGCACTAACAAGGCCCAGAAGGCCATTTGCACTTAGGGCTGGGGGAGGGAATGAGCTGGAGTGTGCAGGGAAGCTGCTTTGAGGAGAATAACAAGAAATAGGAAATATGTAGCAAACCTTGAAAGCAAGGAAGAGCTGATGTAGCCAGAGATGGGGAGATGCATAAATCTTTCAGCATGCAGAAAGCTGTTAAAAAGGTGATATGAGAGAGGGACAGCTGAGAGAATTATCAGAGAGTGAAGGGTGAGAATTTTTTTTCCTTATACTTGCACACACATTTATTTGCTGGGTTCCTAGCACGGGATCTGTCTACTCTTTCCTTCCTAGAAGCTTTTTCATGTTCTCACAGTGCAATAAAGCTTCTCAATATGCTGCAAATGTGGTGAGAAGGGGCTTTAAACTTCCACTTAGGAACCTTAATTATCAAGCAGAACCCTGGAAATACCGAACTTATCTTTTATCTCTGCTGCTTACTCCCTGGCATCTCTGAAGGGATGTGAGGATGAGATGGTGGCAGTCAGGAGGAGTCAGCTCTGTGGTGTCCATAGCTGACCACCCACCCACTAGAAAGACGAGATAAAGAGATGGGGGGCTCAATCCCTCATCCTGCCTCGAATGAGAAGTTGTTTCCCCTTGCAGTGCTCAGTAGTGGGGTAAACAATTAGGGGCTGCCAGTACGCAGAGGTGAGGAACTCACTTGTTAAGTGGCACCTACAAAAGTGGGGTAGCTCTTTGTAAGGGGGTGTCTGAGTACTATGGACAAAAGACAAAAATGGTGAAGCTTTCCAAGAACTGCCCGTTGCTCAGGAAGCTCATGAAATGCAGGCTGTCTTGCTCTTCCTCCTTGAGGCACACGAGGCATGCCTCAAGGCTTCATTTCTTGTGAGCAGACACCTAGCTCTTGGGTGACTTAGACACAACCTCTCAGTGTGCAATTTTCCTCCCTCTCATCTATTATTCTCTGCTGATTACTTCCCCGTGCAAACCTGTTGATTCCTACAAAGCCTATTTATGCAAACCAGCGGGGGAGGAGCTTTATTGAGAAACTAGTAAACCTAAGACAGAAAGGGGCTTGCATTTCCCTATGAATCTTCACCCAGCATAACCAAGTTTACTAGTCTCTCTGACTAAATATATTTTAGAAGCATTTTTAGGTGAAGATAATGCTGTTTCGGCTGAAAGCAGAAGGACAGTGCATAATATCCACTTATGTTGTACTTAGCACCTTGTACCAAAATACTTAAGCCTGTCTTCTGCCTACAAGTGTGATTTCTGGAGGCAGAACAGATAATGTAGGAGAAATATGGAGGGAAACCTTTCTTAACCTCTCTTTACTTATCCCAGTAGCCAAACACAGCTCTGAAATCTGCACAGGTAATTCTCTTTCACCAGAGATTTAATTATTGCCTCCTTCGTATGACTTCAGCAGTGACACGTCTCTGTCAAAACATCTAATCAGTTGCTGGTATGCAGCTGCCCATGTGAAAGATGTAGCTGACACTGTCCAGCCTCCATGCAATCTCTGATCTCATGCTTGAACACTGCATATCACACACAAAGCAGAACTTACTTTTACACAGGTCCTTCAGCCATAAATTTCTTGCAGAGCTCAACAGTAATAAAACCTCCTTGTGACGTAGTGAATAAATAATATCAAAGCTTTTGAGATGGGATAGGGCTTAAAAGTGACAAAGATCAAAGCCCAAGGGGCAAATATTTCCGCTTGAAAAGTCAGGATGTTGGTCTAAGCACTGGGGAAGATTTTGCACCAACAAGAAATGCACACACAACTGTTATTTGCTGACACTTCAGGAAGACTTCAGAAACCTTATTAGATAGACAGGAAAAGAAGGAAGAAATACAGAGGGAAGCGATGTTGACAGCAGTAAACAAAAAAAAAATCAATAGCATTATTTTATTTAATCTGTGGTGTTTTCATAGAGGGACTATGTGGCTCAGGCATGAGCTAGCTAGCTGTAGCGCCTTTCCTCCAGTCCTGGCCAGCCTGGTAGCTGTCAGAAGTTGCTACAGCTGGGTGGCTGCAATGGGATCCAGGAGGTAATTCAGGTGATCCGTCTCAAAAGCTCACATTAGATTGGGGGTGTCACATGTGATGCATTAGTGAAATGGAAGCTGTGTCTGAAGTGATGGACTTACCCAGGAGCTCAGAAGACCTCCTGATACACACTGCTGGAGTCCAGGCTGGGTGTTGGACTCCTGCCCACCTTCTTGGTCTCTGTGAGAAGCAAACTCAGACACATGGGCTACAATGAGCTATAGCATGGTCTGGTCAGGTCCCCAAGGCAAACAAGTGGAATACCAGGACCATGGACCTTAAATCACTTTCCCACTCTGTTCAGGTGCAACCTCAGGCACTAGAGTTGGTCCCTACATCCCGACACTACTTCTGCTTATCATTTGCTGAAGTCTGAGGCACTTCCTGACCTGCAGATCAGTTTCCTGACCTGCTTGGTGAGGATATTGAACCAGACCTCATTTATATAGACCTTTAATCTCCAGAGATGGACCAGGTTAGATCTGAGATGGAGTGGCTCAGGCCTGAGAGAAGGCTGTGTTTCCTCCTCTTCCAGCAAAGCGCCTGTCTCCCAGGGTTGCTGAGAAAGGGAATAATTCAGGACAGCCTATGAAGTACCTGCTTTGTTTGTCTGTATAGATGCTCCAGGAGCCAGATAACTGAGCTAGAGTACTGAACCCAGGCTAACATATGCCAATCACCCTTCAGCAGAGTTTAGGAACCTGGGCCCAGGCTGGAGTTAATGCAGTTCCCATACAACAATGACCCACGTGTTTCTCCTCCACATTTTAAGCTCTGTGCTGTCATACCTGCATTGCTAGCAGCACCTGGCCTGGTTTTTAGCTAGCTCAAGCACTGAGCAATATCATAGAATCATAGAATCGTCAAGGTTGGAAAAGACCCTTAAGATCATCGAGTCCAACCATCAACCTATCACTGCCAAGTCCGTCTATACCATGTCTTCAAGCACCGTATCTATCCGTTCTTTAAATACCTCCAGGGATGGAGACTCAACCACTGCCCTGGCCAGACTGTTCCAATGCTTGACCACCCTCTCGGTGAAGAAGTTTTTCCTAATGTCTAACCTAAACCTCCCCTGGCACAGCTTGAGGTTGTTTCCTCTCGTTCTATCACTTGTTACTAGGGAGAAAAGACCAACCCCCACCTCGCTACAACCTCCTTTCAGGCCGTTGTAGAGAGCAATAAGGTCTCCCCTCAGCCTCCTCTTCTCCAGACTAAACAACCCCAGTTCCCTCAGCCGCTCCTCATAAGACTTGTGCTCTAGACCCTTCACCAACTTCATTGCCCTCCTCTGGACACACTCCAGCACCTCCATGTCCTTCTTGTAGTGAGGGGCCCAAAACTGAACACAGTATTCAAGGTGCGGCCTCACCAGTGCCGAGTACAGGGGCACTATCACCTCCCTGGTCCTGCTGGCCACACTATTCTTGATACAGGCCAGGATGCCATTGGCCCTCTTGGCCACCTGGGCACACTGCTGGCTCATGTTCAGGCAGCTGTCAGCCAACACCCCCAGGTCCTTTTCCGCCAGGCAGCTTTCCAGCCACTCCTCCCCCAGCCTGTAGCATTGCATGGGGTTGTGACCCAAGTGCAGGACCCGGCACTTAGCCTTGTTGAATCTCATGCAGTTGGCCCTGGCCCATCGGTCCAGCCTGTCCAGATCCCTCTGCAGGGCCTTCCTACCCTCCAGCAGACCGACACTTCCACCCAACTTGGTGTCATCTGCAAACTTACTGAGGGTGCACTCAATCCCCTCATCCAGATCATCAATGAAGATATTGAACAGGACTGGCCCCAGTACTGAGCCCTGAGGAACACCACTCGTGACTGGCCGCCAACTGGATTTGGCTCCATTCACCACCACTCTCTGGGCTCGGCTGTCCAGCCAGTTTATAACCCAGCACAGAGTGCACCCATCCAAGCCGTGTGCAGCCAGCTTCTCCAGAAGAATGCTGTGGGAGACAGTGTCAAAGGCCTTACTGAAGTCCAAGTAGACAACATCCACAGCCTTCCCCTCATGCACTAAGCGGGTCACCTTGGCATAGAAGGAGACCAGGTTAGTGAAACAGGATCTCCCTTTCATAAACCCAAGCTGGCTGGGCCTGATCCCTCGGTTGTCCCGCACTTGCTGCATAATGGCACTCAAGATGACCTGCTTCATGACCTTCCCTGGCACCGAGGTCAGGCTGACAGGCCTGTAGTTCCCGGGATCCTCCTTCCGACCCTTCTTGTAGAGGGGCGTCACGTTTGCTAGTTTCCAGTCATCCGGGACCTCCCCGGTTGACCAGGACTGCTGATAAATAATGGAGAGTGGCTTGGCCAGCTCCTCTGCCAGCTCCCTCATTATCCTCGGGTGGATCCCATCTGGCCTCATGGACTTGTGCACATCCAGGTGGAAGAGCAGGTCAGTGACAGCCACCTCTTCGACAACAGGGACTTCACTCTGCGTCCTATCTCCATCTCCCAGCTCAGGGGCCTGAAAAACCCGAGGATGACTAGCTTGACTGTTAAAGACTGAGGCAAGAAGGCATTAAGTACCTCTGCCTTCTCCTCATCCTTCATGGCCAGGTTACCTTCTGCATCCAACAAAGGAGGGAGATTCTCCCTGGCCCTCCTTTTGTCACTAACATATTTATAAAAACTTTTTTTGTTGTCTTTAATGGTGGTGGCCAGTTTAAGTTCCAGCTGCGCCTTCACCTTTCTGATCTTCTCCTAATAGTAGCACAGACTTTTGTGTCTCCTTCCTCTGATGCAACCAGAGTGCAGGCTAGCAATGGAGGGAAAGTGGGACTTTCTCCTTCAGCTCTCCTCAGCGAGGATAAGTGATTTAAGCAGTTTCTTCTGCACAACACTCGTGGCAGCCAGACCACTTGCTGTGTGCAGGTCTGTCCCTCCTGGGGAGGGAGAGTGAGGACCAGGACCCCAGCATGTACTCAGCTGCAGTCCTGAAGAAATCCAGCTCCAAAAGAATACCTCATTTATAATAAGGAGTATTTAAATATGCCATCTTAAGGGCATTAGAATCTTAATTCATCTTCTTTAAGTTTATTCCTTTTAAGTCTATGGTAGAAAGATGAATATTATAACTGGCAGGTTTTATGGCTTGCGGACATACTGTCAGCAGATGATCTCACAACTAAGGCTGAAGGTTCAGGCAGTTAAACTGGCTTGAATGTACATGGGTAACTCAGCATATAGCACTCAGCATCCAGCCTGAGGGTAGGAAGTACCCTGTCACTGGAACTGCTTCTTTTAGGAAGACGAAAGCATGGAGCAGCAGCCCAGAACTGAACACAGGAATACCATGTTGTTTGTGAGAGAAAAGGTATGTGTATTGGAAATTGTGGGCATCTTCCTTTCACTTCCAAGGCTTCCAAGATTTGATGCAGCCCTTAACAATCACTTCTCTTACTCTCCCACCCATTGAGTTGACCAAATAAACACTCTGCATGTGTTTGCTGCCACAGCCGAGGAATACCCTGTGCAGCAGCGGGTTATCACTGCTCAAAGCTGGGAGGTCATCCCTAAAGCCTCCTACCCCCCGGTCACCTGAAGGGGCTTGGGAGACTTCTCCCCAGACTGACCACAGTGCACTGGGCCCACATCCAGGTGTGACACTGCACCAAAGTGAGTCTTCAGCTTAGGGTCTGGAGGCACTGGGCTGCTCCTGGTGCCAGGGTTAGCTGCTTCAGGGCATGCCTAGATATCTCTGCTTAGTGTGGCATCATGCCAGGTAGGCTTACCTAAGGAAGGATGATTTAATTCCCCAGTCGGCTGTAGCTGTGTTTGTAGTCACCTGCATGTCAAAGGCTGGCATGTGGTAGCCATTAACGCTTCCTGCAAATACAGTAACACCTTCTGCTTTTTAAACAGCACCCTTCTGACACAGATCTAAATGTGCTCATGACAGGGTGAAAACTCTCAGCCCTTTGCCAGGCAGGCAGGGTTAGTTCTGCTGCACAGAGAAGCAAGAGCAAATGGAATTGAAAAGCCAGGTCTTCAGAGGCATTAGGGTGCCTAAAGAGCACTTAAGCTCCTTCTCTCATTCACTGCAGTTGGTGTGAAAATCCCAGTGCCTATTGATTACCCTTAGACATCTTGACACCCTTGAAAGTCTGGGTCTTGACTTCCAAGTGACTTTACAAATTCACACATAAGGTAAGTGGCGATTCCAGGCACAAAACTGGGGTGACAGAGTGCCTGGTTCTGTGCTTCAGGCCTCTGCAGCACTCGCTTTTTAAAGGTATGGATAGCAATTTACCCACAGCAATGGTGTTCATTAGGCCTGGTGTCCTGCCTGAGGTTCACCTTGGGGAAATTATGTTCTGGATAGTCAGAATACCCTCCTTCTTCTTTAACAAATGGATGCAGTATTGTTATGTTGTTATTACATACTGATTTATAAAGCACCTTTCACATACATCACAGTGCTGTATGATCTAATTACAAAACACCTGAGACTGAATAAGAAGTACCAGGGCAAGAAAATTGCTTGAAGCCTGACCTTTAATGCACTAAAAGAACCAGAGGTTTGGAGTGAGTAGGAGACCCAGGATGAAGAAATCCATCAATGCTGACTGCATATAGGAGCAAGAGCCTAGGTACTAGCAAAACTGTACAATTAGTAAGTGGCCAGGTGGAAGAATTATGAGTAAAATGGAGAAGCCTTCATTAATCACTGCCTCCTCCATACCTCAAAGCCCATGGAAATCAAGAGCAGTGGTGTTCTTGACTTTGCTGGGCCCTCTGATGTCCCCAGGCTGAATAGTAGGGGTTGCTGATACCAAAGTCCTGCTGTATCACATCCCAGATTTAGTGTGTGTGCAATGATTGCTATCCATGTAACTTTGCAACCAGTTTGAGTAAAAATATAAAGTATAATTAAAGTACTTCTTTTTTTATTCTGGATGTGTTTTTATTTCTGTCTTAATTCTGAAGATTACAATTCGCTTTCCTGAAGTCATCTCCTCAATCTTTATAATTAAACCTCATTTAAATATTTGGTCACTTTCATGAACTAATTATAGTGACTTATGGTTGAGAAGGTACTTTCATCTTAAACCTCTATTTGCAGGTGCTTAGAACTTTTAGAAAATACTATCCTTTGGGCTTAAAACTTATGTTTGCAGAGATCAAAGCTGTCCTGGGGATGGAAAAAAATTGTGTATGACTCCTTTCTCCCCCTTTTCTGACATGCAAGAAGGTATGAAATGGTAATTTTCTTCCTGCTTCTTTCTTCATTACCTTCACAATTATTGGGACTATATCACATTATTTCTACCAGTGTTTAGGGAAGGCTTCTCAGAAGACTGAAGAGGTGAGGAGGAACATATCCCATTGGTAATAAACATGCTGTGCTTTTTGGCTTTTTAATACAGGTATATTTTTCTCAGAGTTTGGGGCATTTAAACAATAACAAACCTATAACAAAACAAAAAAAGAATTTATACAGAATGACTGGAAGGGTTCCCATCTTCACCACCACAAAAGTTTCATCATTTTGGGCTTGAAGCAGAGACTGTTGATCCTGTGGGCTTTTTTTTTTTTTGGTTAATTTCAGCAAGCCTCAGATCCTATGTCATGAATAGACTGCTTAACCTGGATTCTGTGTCAACAGAAAGAGATGAAATCATCTGTCTTTGTAGGTCACAGTAAATGTTCAAAGGCATGTTTGTATTAGTTCTCCACTCTTTAGAGAGGTCTCCAGCAAAAGCAAGGAGCTTCAGGGTGGATACTTTTAATGATAAAGACCAAATTAAGTCCTATGTCTCCAAGGACTGGCTGGCATCCCATCTTTTCTTTGAGATCTGATGGCACAAGGACCTAGCTCACTGACTTTATATTACTGCGTCTAGAAAATGGCTCAATACATCCGGAGGATGAAATCTACCAGAAAACTAATGGGGATGCACATGGTTTCAGTTCCAAGGGGTTTCAGAAAATGCCTCTTAGGTCAGTGAAACAAAACTACAGTCTATGTTAAAGCTGTTTGAACAGCCTTTGCTTAGACCCAGAGCTGCAGCCTCAGACCAGGTTATCCTAGATGTCCCATCCATTTCCACTACTCCCCAGGAAGTGTGGCTTTCTGAACAACAGGAGATTTATCACAGTGCCTCTTTCCTGGCCCCCAAGCTTTGTAGCATCTCAACCAAACTGAGGAACTACCTTGGGTATCTGCCTTTGTTGCCTGAGCTGCCTGACCTATCCTTACGTGTACCTTTTAATTAAATAACACTCAACTTGGTTTAGTAGAGATAATAAAAGATGATGAGGATAGTACAAGGTATCTTTACCTTGCCAGGCTGATTTGGGGAAGCTGCAAATCCAATCTGTGTGTCTAAAACCCACTTCTGTTTGGGGGCTGGAGGGGAAAAGCTATCTTTGTCTTTCCTAACGTTCTCCTCTAGGGAAAATTAAAGGTGTCTAGGGTTTTCTTTCTTCTCTCTCTGCCATCCCATCTTTCACTTTCTGGCTTCTTTAACTTCCAATCTCCTTTAAATTGCATTAAAGGAATAGGAAAAACCAGTGCTTTTCTCTTTTCGCCTTGGAGATAAAAGCTTTCTCTTTTCTTCACAGTGCTTGTTAAATGCGATAGACAGAGTGAAAGCTTCATAAATCATAAACAAGCAGAGGACCTAAATAAAATTCACTGCAAACTGAGGAAAAGAGAGGCCCCATCATGCACATTAGGGCTATCATCAAGCACACAATGCTTATTTTAAACTACGCTGGCAGGAGGCAGAGGACATGCCTGTTTTGTGTCTAAGCCAGGTACCAAAAAAAAAAAGCCACTGAAAATCAGTTAAGATACAGCTCTGCAGTGTTACGGCCACAGATAGATGCAGATTTCCACTCTCCAGTTTTGCCTGTCCTTCTACAATGACCACCTCCTTTTCTCTCTCTGCTTCCTTAAGGCATAAAAGGCTGCTCCGTTTTTCAGGAAGGGGTAACTTGCTCTGGGCTCTGCTGAGCACAGCAACAGCAACCTCCAGAGCACTGCAGCCGTGAGAAATGCTGGACTATGATGCTAGCAGATCAGCCTGTGCTTGGGGTTAGGGTAAGGATGTTGGGATTCTGGCAGGGAAAAAGTTTGTTTCAGAGCATCCTTCTTTTTCTCATGCTTGCTTACAAAGCTATGAGATGTATGAGCAGGTGATAGAGCAGAAAAAAACGCAAAAGCAGTCCACGTTCGCTCAAAGGAAAACATTCATTGATGATAAGGAAGCAGACCAAGTTAATGCAGGAATCAGAAAATGAGCTCCCATCTGCCCTGCTGGTGGGGCCCGGCCTTTCCATGGTCAATCTCTGCTCCATAAGAGACAAACTGGGCTCTACTCTCCATCTCCCAGAGCAAGTTTGCACAAAGAAGGGAAGAGCCAGCCCCTGCCCACCATAGCTCGGACAGGGCTGGCACATCTTGTCAGTCAAGAATATGTGTAATGAGCAGGTTGGTGTCCTCACTTCCATCTTAGGAGTGCAGGTGCTGCTGGCCATGTTTTTCTGAAAAGACTTCTCTTTGTAAGGAACCCTGTCTTGACGTCAGTGGAGCACATTTCTTCCCTGATGCAGAAAGGTTCAGTCCAGGTTTGTGCTTGTAATGCTGCACTCCTTCTCCTCACTCTGAAGTGGGACTTTATTCTTTCATTCATGGTGCTCTTGGAGATAGGAGCTTTCCAGGCTTGGGTCTGGAGAATACCTTGTCGGGGACTGGCACTACGGCAGTCTCAGCAATAACACAAAGTACTGTCCGCTTCTTCCAAATTTTTTCCTCATAATTAACCCTTAAATCTAAGACAGGAATTTTCTCTTCATGGTGTGGTTATCAAACTTCTTGAATTACCCTCCTATGAGAGGTTTTATCCTTTTGAGGGGAATGGTTTATACCTTGTATCAGTCCACCATTAGACATGATATTGTTCATGCTTTTACAGTATTCTAGTAAGTTAAACAGGATGGATTTACATTGACAGAAGTCACATTGCTTTGTTCCTACTGTCCTCATCTAGGCATATTTATATTTTTAGCTTCAGTAATTAAGCTATTATCTACTGCACTAAGGCACAGCTGCCTAAAATTTCTTGGATCCCATTGAGTTGTTTTTAAGAAGACAAAACCAAAATTTGAGACCATATGGCTGTTGATTTTCTTGGAGTTCAGGAAGGTAGTTGTTTTAAAGAAATGGTACTCTTCATTAGCACACAAATCAACATCATTTTGTGTTCCTTTGGCAGTGTTTGAAACATATTCTACTAAGTTAATTTAGTACAATTTAAAATCTTGGGTTAACTGGTAGGAAATGTTTGTTTTTGTGTTTATGTTCCTCTTCCTGATAACTTTTTCTGCTGGTGCTTTGCTTTTACCACCTAAAAAGATGGACCACAGGGCAGCTCTCTTTTCCCATCACATCCTGGGGCAACTGTGGGAAAATAAACATTTAGTCCTTTGCAGTCATTTTCCCTTTGCCTTCCCTCTTCATCCTCTTGCAATTTTAACAAACCCACTTTCTCCCCCACAGGCTGCCTATTTCAGATACACTCTGGAAATTGTGTGTCTCAATTTTGCTCCTAGAAATCTTGACTTGACAAATGCTGCTCCTTCCTGGCATCCAATACAACCTTTAATAACTGACGAGAGGGGTTAACCTTTGGTCTGGGGCATACAAAGTTATAAATCAGTTGCTATTCCAAAGGGCTGAGTTTGCATCAGGTGTTTCACTTTTTTCCTTTAGAAAAAAAAAAAAAAACAAAAAACAAAAAAACAGAAGAGATAATCTAATACAGCTGTGGCTGGGAGGAAACAAGACATTTGTAACAGCTTTTAAAGCATTAAAAAGGAAGCATGCTAGGAACAAATACTGTGTTTGTGTTCTGAGGCTAAAACATGACAGTTCTGAAAGAAGAGGTTTACTGAATCAGGTTTGATGCCTTAAAAATAATGAGAGGGTAGCAGCTTCCAGGGGAGAAGGGGCAACAGAGTTAGGGTATGTGGCCTCCTTTAGAGAAAACATAAATGTGCACAGAGCAGAAAGGAACTGAACATTTAAGCCTTAGTTTATTTTCATGGAGGAAAAAGCTCTGTAATGTTAAACATTTATCAGGAAGGCTCTTACTGATGTGGTTGTGCTGAGCCCAGAAGCAGCTTGGCTTCAGAGGTTTTAGTCATGACAGTGGGATGCTGAATTGCTCCCTGTAGGAAAAGAGGGCACAGCCTCCAGGGGAAGGGCAGGAGGGACAGCAGCATAGGGAGGAGGAGGGGGAGGGCTGTGTGCTCAGTGCCAGCAGAGGCAGAGACTCTAGCTGGGGCTTGGACTGGGTGCAAGATCGCTGTGCTAAATCCATTTATGTGTCTCAAATCATACAATGCAGCCAGGCTAGGCAAAGGGTCTGCCCCAGCCTTTAGACTATACGACCCCTTCTATTTGAAATGCTTTGGTAAATGCCTATGGCCAAGCCAGTTGTGTCCTCAGCTTCCTGGAGATCCACACCAGCAAACTGGGGAACAAAAGCAGGCATATCATTGCATGAGGGAACCTGCTTCTGACCTGAGTTTTCCTGGAAATGAAATAAAACTTGTGATTTCATTTTATTTTTTTAGAGAGAGTTTTTGATTATTGTTTTTCCATTTCTGAACACTTCCTTTGCATTTATCTGCAGTCCCCATAAGAGAGAATGCACTGATGGCTCTACACAGAAATTAACTGATATGTGTTCACTTTTCTTGTTTAGCACTGATAATCTTAACCTATATCTCTTTTAGTGCTATCATATCAAAACAAGCATCTCTTTGCCTTTGCTGGCAGGGAATATCTGGGGAGGCGAGGGGAGGCAAAGGGTTTGCCAAGGCTGTTGTTCAGATGTCCCAGTTCAGTTGTGGCACACACAATATTTTCACATATTTCATAAGACCACAAAATACCTGTGGTTTGGTAGGAAACAGAAATTGCTGAAAGGAATGGTGGATAAGCACTGGCAGACTCTGGTTTTCCAGATACAGAGAGTCATTCAACCATGGATAATGACCACAGCACAGGCAAAAAGATAAACACAGTATATGAGATTGAAGTAGACAGACAGCATTTAAAAACATCATCCCAACAATGCTAGCTGCTACGTTCATTCATTAAATAGTGGCAAAAATGCTATTTAAGGAGGGTAAAAAGCAAATTGGAGTTAAATGGACATATACAACTGCCTCATGCATCCACACACAATCACACGTGCTGCTACATTTACACATATTATCACATATGTTATTCACTACTCTACTCTTGTTCAGATAAAAGCATACTCTGCATACACACACACATACGTTCACCCACAGAACTTAATTCAACACTGTAATAATAGAATTGTTTAGGTTGGAAAAGACCTTTAAGATCATCAAGTCCAACCATTAACCTAACATTGCCAAGTCCACCACTAAACCATGTCCCTAAGCACCACATCTACACAGCTTTTAAATACCTCCAGGGATAGGGACTCAACCACTTCCCTGGGCAGCCTGTCCCAATGCTTGACAACATTTTCAGTGAAGAATTTTTTCCTAATACACAATCTACACTGCCCCTGGTGCAACTTGAGGCCATTTCTTCTTGTCCTATCACTTGTTAGTTGGGAAAAGAGACCGACTCCCACCTCGTTACAACCCCCTTTCAGGTAGTTGCAGAGAGTGAGAAAGTCTCCCCTGAGCCTCCTCTTCTCCAGACTAAACAACCCCAGTTCCCTCAGCCGCTTCTCATAAGACTTGTGCTCTAGACCTTTCACCAACTTCGTTGCCCTTCTCTGGACATGCTCCAGCACCTCAGTGCCTTTCTTGTAGAGAGGGGCCCAAAACTGAACACAGTGTTCGAGTTGCAGCCTCACCAGTGCTGAGTACAAGGGGATGATCACTTCCCTAGTCCTGCTGGCCACACTATTTCTGATACAAGCCAGGATGCTATTGGCCTTCTTGGCCTCCTGGAAACACTGCTGGCTATCGACCAGTACCCCCAGTTCTTTTTCCACCGGGCAGCTTTCCAGCCACTCTTCCCCAAGCCTGTAGCGTTGCATGGGGTTGTTGTGACCCAAGTGAAGGACCTGGCACTTAGCCTTGTTGAAGCTCATACAGCTGGCCTTGGCCCATTGATCCAGCCTATCCAGATCCCTCTGTAGAGCCTTCCTACCCTTAAGCAGATCAACACTCCTGCCCAACTTGGTGTTGTCTGCAAACTCACTGAGAATCATAGAATCACAGAATCATAGAATCGTTAAGGTTGGAAAGGACCTCTGAGATCATTGAGTCCAACCTGTTAACCTAACTGCCTGGTCCACCTCTAAACCATGTCCCTAAGCACCACATCCACATGTTTTTTGAACACTTCCAGCCACTGTGATTGTACCACTTCCCTGGGCAGCCTGTCCAAATGCCTAACCACTCTCTCTGTGAAGAAATTTTTCCTAATATGGAGTCTAAATCTCTCCTGGCACAACTTGAGGCCATTTCCTCTCATCTTATCACTTGTTACTTGGGAAAAGAGACCGACTCCCACCTTGCTACAACCCCCTTTCAGGTAGTTGTAGAGAGTGAGACAGTCTCCCCTCAGCCTCCTCTTCTCCAAACTAAACCCCAGCTCCCTCAGCCACTCCTCATAAGACTTGTGCTCCAGACCCTTCACTAGCTTCGTTGCCCTTCTCTGGACATGCTCCAGCACCTCAGTGTCCTTATTATAGTGAGGGGCCCAAAACTGAACACAGTATTCAAGGTGCGGCGTCACCAGTGCTGAGTACAGGGGGACGATTACCTCCCTGGTCCTGCTGGCCCCACTATTCCTGATACAAGCCAGGATGCCATTGGCCCTCTTGGCCACCTGAGCGCACTGTTGGCTCATGTTCAGCTGGCTGTCAACCAACACCCCCAGGTTTTTTTCTGTTGTGTAGCTCTCCAGCCACTCTTCCCCAAGCCTGTGGCATTACATGGGGTTGTTGTGACCCAAGTGCAGGACCCGGCAGTTAGCCTTGTTGATTCTCATACAGTTGGCCTCGGCCCATCAATCTAGACTGTCCAGATCCCTCTGCAGAGCCTTCCTACCCTCCAGCAGATGAACACTTCCACTCAACTTGGTGTCGTCTGCAAACTTACTGAGGGTACACTCAGTCCCCTTGTCCAGATCATCGATAAAGATATTAAACAGAACTGGCCCCAATACTGAGCCCTGGGGAACACCACTCGTGACCGGCTGCCAACTGGATTTGACTCCATTCACCACCACTCTCTGGGCCTGCCTGTCCAGCCAGAACATTGCAGCACTTTTATGTTCAACACACATAGACTATAATCTTGACATTTCTGGGTGAAGTTGAGGCAGCAGGAACTAAACTCACAAGGGTAAACTAGATAAATACTTTGAGTAGTTTAATGCAAATTGTATTCCTAGAGCCAGGGGTGATCCAACTAAGTCAGGGAAGTCCTGTGATCAGAGATATTTCAGGCAAACTTTTTACTGTCTACTGTCAAGTCAATGTTCACGGAGTCTATGAAATATATCCTGGAGGAGTTGAGTTCCGCTCCTGTTTTGGACAGAAGTAGCCAACTTGTTGTTTCCATATAAACACTGTATATTTCTCACCCTTGGTATGTCATGCAGTTCATATTCTATCTCTGAAACAGATAATTTTCATTAATTCAGAGGGATGATGCCAAGATTGCCTATACTAAGGGTATCCCTTAGTACCCTTTACAAAAAAACACATACCAGATCTTCCATTTAGTATCCTAGGCCAAAAATATTTATAACTCTTAAGTTTCCTTTATATGCTAGATACATAAGTGACCTGATGATGACAAAAAGATGGCTTCTGTCAACTAACTATATTGAATAGCTCTGTTCTTCTGGTCTAGTTTTGGAGCAGGTTTGTCCAGAATGGGATAGCTAATTTGATTTTCCACTGTTGGTACTTGAGTGATGACAGCAGAACAGAGGATAGCTCGGATAGCTAGCCATTCATCACAGCCTGCTCCAGTGCTCAGGCAGTAGCCCTTTGAGGAGAAGAGCAGCTCCAGAACACAAACTGGAGAAGGAGGTGGGGGGAAAAAAAAACGAAACCGAAACCCCAGCAGCATTTCTCTATCTGATAGCAAGGGATGCCAGGCAATCTGAATATTGCTCGAAGTTTACTAGAGAGCTGAAAGATTCAACTTGCTTATTATCCAAAGCTGCTAAACCCTATGCAGTCAGTGGAGAGCATCTGGGATAGTACTCCTCTTTGACACCTCTGCTAGGTGCCTACAGCCCTTTGCCATTTGTATTATGGTAGTATATTACCACATCACAAAATGTTATAGCTCAGCTGGAAGCTATTTGGCTTAATAATATTTACTTCACTACAAGAAAGACAAGGTAAAATCCTATCTGTGGCCTGTGTGATGGTAGGAGATTAAACAAGATGATTCTCCATATCTGTTCATCTGGCAGCCTGCTCCTAAAAGAACACCAGCCCTTCCAAATCCAGGATACAAGGATCTTTGGATACCATCCATATCTGAACATAGAAGTCCTGGTCAGACAGTGACAGCTCTATCTGCCTAACAGGAGAATACACTAACACATAGAATATAGACACAAGATGTTTATTGGGAACCCTTCAGTCTTGGCTGTATATAGGCTTTCAAGAAGACATAAAGACATTGTGTCTGTTTCCTTGGACTAGCATTCCAAGGAAAAGAAGCCCATGAGCATCATAACCAGCCATTCCCCCTGTATTGTTGCTGTTTACAATCCACACAACCATATGGTGAGGAGGTTGTCTCTTTCACTGTTGTCTGTTTGTTCTAGCATACAAAAAGTTGCCCTTCCATAGGACCATAGGATAATTCAAGATGGAAGACACCTCAGGAGGCTTCTAGTCCAACCTCCTGCTCAAAGCATAGTCAGCTCTAAGGTCAAACCAGATCTTTCATGGCTGTACCCATTCAGGCCTTCAAAACCTCCAAGGATGGGGAACTGGATGCGCAGTCTCTCTGGATAGCCTGTTCCACTGTTTGACTGTCTTCAATGGGAGAAGTTTTTCCTTGTATCTGATCTGAACATCTCTTGTTTTGGTTTATGTCCACTGTGTCTCCTCCTTCTGTTCACCACTGTGAAGAGCCTGGTTCTGTCTTCTTGATATGTAGGAATACTGGTAAAGAAGGCTTGACTATATTTTATTTTCATGGTGGACATAAATAAGCAGAGAATGAAGCTGAGCTGTGGAAAATACAATCAAAAAAATGGTGCTTTTTGTATTGACTGCAGATGATGTTAGTAGCTGTGAACATAAGAAGGCTTTCAGCTGTTGTTTCTTAGGAAAACAATGTGTGCTTACATTGCCCATCAAAAGCATGCCATAAGCTTTGTGCAATGCAACAGGGATGATGTAGTCATGTATTCCAGGGCATAAAGACAACATATACTATATATAAAGACAATGCTACTGCATTACTGCAGGAGTATCAATCAAGAAGAAATCACAACATGCTTTACTCTGTCTTTTTTAAAGACAATGTGGGTACCTCAAAGTTTTTGCTTGCTTCGAAAGCTGTCCTGCCAAGGACAATTGTGTTCAGTGTTAATCTAATGGAAAGCAGAGCTGGGTGTCCCATCGTTTGTGTCATTAGTCTGAGTACAGAAGGTATACAAGGTATTTTGTAAGATACCCTGGAAAGAGAATGCATTGTAATCTAGCTCTGACACATACTGCAATTTAGTACTACTTCAAGAGCAAAATGGCCCTGAGTCTTCCTAGCCAAGGTCATTACTCTTGTAGCTTTTTTCATTCTTCCTGAATGAAGTACATCTTTGAGAGAAATACCTAGACCCACTCAGTGGAGAAAGGCTTATTGCCTCTGAGAAGTGGTTCCGAGGATCCAAGGAAGACACTGAGAGGAGAGCACCCTAAAGACAGTCAAACAAAGCACTAGCTGCAGGACCCAGGTGAACAGATTAGGGCATCAGCATGCAGCCTTCAATCTATATTTGTCCACTCAAATGAGTGGCTTGAGGACTCAATTATTTTCTGTGTGAACAATATTTATGTTCATAAGAGAAAAAGGAGTCCTGAGGCAAAGTGCATACCTTGATCACAGAGTGTTTTGTGCCAGCTAGAAGGCAAATAAGGGGAGGGATAAACATGGTGTCTTTTGGATCTATGCTTGACAGACAAGTTCCTTGTCCTCTAATTGCTGTTTGCAGCAGTACAGACACCTGAGGCAGCTGTGGAAAATCACAAGGATGAGAAAGGCTTTTATGTTGTACAAGGGCATTCAGAGAAGCATTCAGCTTGTGTTTTTAGGTGGAAAGTCTAAAATAAATAAGAAGTTTATTTTGAACATATCAATGTGGGCAGCATGAGTCCAAAGAAGGAGCTGTAATTTCCAGTCTGTCTGTGACTGACAGCTCTAGTGAGGGCCAGATGCACAGTCCAGGCAAGTGTCCTCCATGCAGTGATGTGACACAGAGCATATTTTCAGCATCCATGACAAAGGCAATGTATGTTTGCTCTTCTTTCTCTTTAAGCCAGCCTAAAGAACTGCTATGGCAGCTTGAGTCAAGAAAATAATTTTTTAAAATAAGATCAGCTCTAATTTTTTTTTGCACTTTCACCGGTTACCACGTTAGGGGTGAGGCAAAGGAGATTCAAATCCTTGCCCTACGTAATGCTGTGCCAAACTGCTAAACTGCTCTATGCCTCACTTTCTCAGTCTGTAAAACAGGGAATGTTATGTGAATAAAATCTATGATGGAAGAGAGCTATGATGGAGGCAAGTTTTATTATTCAATTTTATGATTACATTCTCATTTTCTTTATTTCTTCAGATGGCACTCAGGTTTGAACAGCAATAGAGCTGTTCAGTGTCTTCATTGAGCCTCACAAATGAAAGGCTACTGACTTATTCAGCCCTTGTCTGGCATATCCATAGGAAGCTCCCAGGACTGCCTAGAGAAGAAAGATAAGTGTTTTCTGTACTCATCTTTCATTCCTCAGAAGACTGGACTTGGCCTCATCCAGTGTAAAAGCAGGCTCCAAGCTGAGCCAGGTGAGTAGCTCCTTTGTATAACTGCTCAGAGCAGCAGGTTGTCTGAGATCGCAGGTCAGAGGCCTGGAGACCATGGGCTGGGATCTCCAGGAGGTTTAGGTATCTCATTCCCATTAATTTTGACAAAAGATGGAGAGAGAGAATACCTGTTACTTGAGAAGAAGAGCTGCATAAAATATAGAATAATTGATCTTGGAAAAGACATCTGAAGGTCTCTAGTCCAACTCCTTGCTCAATGTGAAGCTAACTTCCAGCTGGATCAGATTGCTCAGCATCTTGTCTGGTCAAGTTTTGCAGATTTCCCAGGATGGAGATTGCACAACCTTTCTGGGAAACCTGTTCTGATAGTTAACCACCCTAATTTTTTGTAGCAAACACTACACATCAAGTTTATCCCGCCAGATCCCGACCCGGGCTTTATACCCCCAGCAGTAGGCATGTCATGTTATAAGGGGCGGAGACAAGGGAGGGTCGACCCTTAACTCTTTCCATACAGCACGTGATCTTCCGATCGCCACCCCTTATCTTTACTACATTTCCCCCTCCCTTAGCTCCAGTAGTTCTGGATCTTGCTGGGGAAGCTGTGTGTAAAATAATCGATATATGGTAAGACTTATACAGACACGCATCCGTTACGTTCATGGATTTTGCCCAGTCCAGCCAGTAGTTCGTCACGGTTCCCTCATTACTCCCCCACATCATCAGGATGCATAGGGAAATGGTAACCTGTCAAGATAAGACTCGATAGATTGATTAATGTCTATATGGTCTAATATTTCGACTTGGTACCCATTCTAGCGTCCCTTTCCTGGTTTGCACACACGCATACCCACGTCCCAGGCAACGGAGGGAATAAGGCCCCCCCCATTCACGGGTTTGCAGGTCCCGTACTTGAACCAAAGGGTAAGGCCCTTCGTTCTCATCGAGCCAGAAATGTGCCTGGGTTGCAGTCTGGGTTTTATAGGTGTTCCCTCGAATGGTATGATTTAAGGTAATTAGTGCCGTCGTCAACAGACGCTGTGCCCGAAATAAGGGAGGGTCAAGGGGAGGGGGAACCCCTGTTCCTGGGCTTATCTTTTCCCCCTCCCTAAGTCGGTCGAGTAACTCTTTTAATGTGTGGTGCGCGCGTTCTACAATGCTTTGGCCCGTACTGTTATAGGGAATGCCATGACTCAAGTGAATATCCCAGCGCGCGCAAAAGTCCTTTGTCTTCTTGCTGACATATGCCGTTCCATTATCTGTTTTAATTTTTTGTGGGATGCCAAGTTGCGCCATACAGTCCTGCCAATGTAAAATAACTGTGAGAGCATTTTGTTTAGCATGCATAGTCGCTAAAATAACTCCACTGCAGGTATCAACTGTGACATGCAGATACTTAAGTGGATTAAAGGGTTCATAAATCGTAACATCAGACTGCCATATTTGGTTGGGCTGCAACCCTCGAGGGTTTACCCCTGCCTCCCAGAGGGGACCTTTGGAACACACAGGACAAGCAGCAATCACAGAGCGAGCATCTTGCAACGTAATGCCAGCGAGCCTAGCTAAACTGCGAGCTCCACAGTGGAGCAGCTCATGCAGGCAGAAAGCTTGCCTTAGGTTAGAAGTTTCTTCAACCGCCAGTACGCTCTTTGCTAAGCTGTCTGCTATTTCATTCCCAGCAGAAAGAAAACTCGGTATGGAACTATGACTATTAACATGGATAGGACAGACAGGAGCGGTTCTCATTTGCAGTGCGGTGAGCAACATTCTGGCAATCTCCAACGTTGCCCCAAGTGCCCATCGGCACTTCTTCAGTAACATATACATAGCAAGAGTCTGATTAGATCCAAGGCCTCTTCAGGCCATTGAGTGAGAGCCGTCCATACCACTTTGGCCTCAAGATACTGCACGGATTGCCCTTGATCTTGATAACTAATGTGGGTCCACTGACCATCCTCCTGCCATGTAACGACAGCTTTCCCAGTAATCGATGACGCGTCGGTAAAAACCGTGTGGCCTCCGGTGGGTTGTTCAACTATGGCACTAGCTGGCAAAAAATGGAGTACCTGGATTATCTCCCCACAGGGGTGTGGTCTTAGACCTTCAATACCACCTGTAAATTCAGCTATCGCCGCTTGCAGAAGCCCTACTTGTGGAAGTACCAACTCCCACTGTGCCAAAGAACAGGGCAATGCGATGACCTCCGGGTCCTTCCCTGTTAAGTGTTGAATTTGCCTCCGACAGCGGAGAATGGGCTGGGATAATAATGTTGGCCAAGAAATTAAAGCTGTCTTTGGTTTGCCTTGATACAACCAAACAAAAGGCCATCCTTTTTCACCATTATTTTGAATTAGTAAACCATGGCCAGCGGTATCGGTCATGTAAATCAAGGCAGTGACCGGTTGTTGAGGTGTAAATCGAGCGAGACCCCAATGCTGGGCCCTCTCCATAATTGTCCTAAGAATCTCCTGATGGTTTTTTGAAAGAGTCCTTGGAGCTAGGGGGGAATCTCCTCCTTTCAGGAGTTGATATAAGGTAGTCATTTCTGCCTCAGATATTGGAATAAAGTTTCTAAGCCACAATAGTTGTCCAATTAATTTTTGCGCCTCATGGAGTGTTGTCACTGTAGTCCGAATTTCAAATGATTGTGCTGTCACACTTCGTGGCCTCAGTTGAGTACCTAAATACTTTACTGCACGCCCTACCTGTGTTTTCCAAGGCTCAGTGTGTAACCCATGTCGCTCCAAACTGACTATCAGCTGCACGCATGCCTTTTCCAGTAACTCCTCTTGGTTGGACGCCAATAACACATCATCCATGTAATGGAAAATGATGACCGTAGGGAAATTTTCTCGAATAGGGCGTATCGCAGCAGCTACAGCAATTTGACACAAGACTGGTGAGTTTTTCATGCCCTGGGATAACACCTTCCATTGATATCTGGCGCACGGGTGTTGATTGTTAGGCTCAGGAACAGTAAAGGCAAAGCGTACTCTATCTTCTTCATGCAAGGGAACACTAAAAAAGCAATCTCTAATATCTGTAACCACTATTTGATAGTCAGGTGGAATCATGGCCGGAGAAGGAAGGCCCGCTTGTAGAGGGCCCATGTCTTGTATACATGCATTAACTGCGCGTAGATCATGTAGCTGTCGCCACGCTCCCGATTTTTTCTTTATCACGAAAATGGGGGTGTTCCAGGGACTTGTAGAGGGTTCAATGTGTCCTGCATCAAGTTCTCGTTGTACCAATTGTCGAACAGCCACCCTCTTTTCCTCTGTCAATGGCCACTGCTCTACCCACACTGGTTTATCTGTCAACCAGGTGAGTTTTAATGGGCGGACACAGGCAGTAGCCATTATGATAAATTTGTACGCAGCACTATATTCATCTTCTGCAAGCAACATCGTCCCAAGACAACAACGGGTAACTCAGCAATGATGGGGTTACACCATGCTACCCTAGCTTGTCCGGATTCCGGATCCTTCAACATAATTTGCATTGGGTTCCTGCTTTGATGCGAGGTCTGCATGCCTCCCACGCCTTGCAGTGAACCTCTCGGTTCGAGTGGCCAATCATCTGGCCATAGATGTGATGGGATTACTGTAACGTCCGCTCCTGTATCCAAAAGGGCTCTTAATACGAGGCGTGGTGTTCCCCCCAACTCTGGGAGCCATGGGGTAGCTATAATATCTACTTCTGGTCATGTGGTCATGTTTAGGGTGAGTGCCACATACGGCGAGGCTCTATCCCCAGCCTCCTCTATTGCGCGCTCCCATCTCCCCAAGGCAGCTGAGTTGGTTATTGCATCATTGGAACTGCAGGCGACTGTGCTGGTCCCGGGGAAGGAGTGACTCCCTGTGCCATACATTGCACTGCTGTCGTCGGGCCTGTTGAGCTGATCACTGGGGCAGGTGGGGATGGCACGGCCCTCAGCCATCCCCTCTTCTCGTTTCCCCAGCCCGGTCTCCTTTGCTGATTCCCCGCTTTGCACTGTCGAGCTCTGTGGCCTAGTCACCCGCAGCACCAGCATTGTAGGTCTCTCTCTCCTTCCCCTGCTCCAGGGGTGTTTATTTTTGAAGGGCATTGTCGCGCCATGTGTCCTTGCCCCCCACACTTATGGCACGTAAGTTGTGCGCCACGGCAGGCCGCATGGACCGCAGCCACTACCGGTTGCATACTTTGCACCTGTTCCTGTTCCAACATGTAACAAATCATCTGTGAAAGCGTGGTCCCTATGGGTAACTGTCTTAGCAACACTGCAGTTTGTGGGTTTGCTTGTGTACGTGCACAGTCAAGCAATATTGCCTCCTTAGCCTGCTCAGGAAGTCGAGCAACCTGGAGCGCCGCTTGCAGCCAGTCTAAAAACTTTGTGAAGGGCTCACTTAACGATTGCCGTATTTGGACCCAAGGAGGCTCCCTTTTATCAAGAGCCACGATGATGCGTATCGCTTCCTGGGCAGCTTTCGAAGATGCAGCAAAATCGCGCCCCCGCATTCGCTGAGCCTGTGCCTGAGGAGTTGCGAACTGCCTTTCACCCATCAGCTGCTCTAAAGTCACTCCTGCCATGGGATGGTTGGCCTGTTGCGCCTCGATAACAACTTGGGTGCACCGATTCCTCCACTCCTCCCTAAACAATACCATCATCGAGGGGGTCAATACGGCCCACATCAACTGAATGATATCAAAAGGTGCAAGCGGCGTTGCAAAAACACAGTCTAGTAGGACTTGGGTTTCTGGGGAATTTAATCCATGACTTTTCACCATTGTGACCAATTCTTTCACCAACTTTGCATCTAACAGTTGCCACTCATATCCTCCACCTGGGGCTGCTCGGATAGGAAATGCTTGAATCGGAGGGGCCTGGAATCGCACTCCTTCCAAGACACAATTTTTTGCAATCATCCGCCAATCCGTCCAGTTTGCCCTCTCTTTCAGCATTCCCCCTGGCATAAGACTTTCCTCATTTGCCACCACCCCTCTCAATCGGCTGATCAATGCCTCGAGTTCCCTTGAAACCTCGTTAGTCCGTCTCGGAAGCGGGGGCGGATGAGCAACAATCGAGGATCCCTCGTCACCCGCTTCGCCCTCACTGCTATCAGAGCTCATGGGGTAACCGTGTACAGGCTCCCTCCACTGTGAGGGAATACCAGTTTGATTTCCCATTGCCCCAGGGATAGGGGTTCCCTCTGGTGGCTCAGGTATCACTGGCAGTGCAGGGGGAGCCCTACCACACCCCCCCCCCCGATGTCCTGCGCTCCGCTCTCTGTGTGTCCAGCACTCGTCGATCACTGGGATACAACGGGGCGTCCTCAGGTGTTTTGCCTTCTTTTTCTCCTTCCCGCCATCTTCCTTCACGTAGTTCACGATACCGCTGGGATCCCACATTGGCCCCCGGGACCCAATCCAGCAACCTATCAGTCAGCTCCCTTTCCACACATTGTTGCAACTCGCCCCAGGGGTATTGAGGAAGTGGCAGATCCGCCGGTGCAGGAGGTGCCGAAGGTTCCGTGGGTGGCCGCTCTAAACTCCCCACTTGTATCGGGAACACCTTTCCCAACTCCTTTGTTCCCACTGCGCCATAGTCTCCCTGCACCTCCCCTTCCTCCGTTGGCTCAGCCCCCAGTAACAACGGTTCCGTCTGTGTCCCACAGGCCACTCCTTCCCAGCCAGCCTGTGTCCCCTCCGAAACTAAACTAGTTGGCTTTTCGTTCCCAGGAGATTCATGCCCCATCAGCATGCCACGTGCGGCAGGCCGGCGCCGCCTTGCCGCAAACCCCCTCTTGAGCACCCTTGTCGTTACTGACTTTAGTACCTTTATGAGTTCCACGAGCTCCATCGCTGTTGCCTGATCACGTTGGGGTCACCACTGTGTAGCAAACACTACACATCAAGGTTATCCCGCCAGATCTCCAGCCGACCCGGGCTTTATAGCCCCAGCAGTAGGCGTGTCATGTTATAAGGGGCGGAGACAAGGGAGGGTCGACCCATAACTCTTTCCATACAGCATGTGATCTTCCGGTCGCCAGCCCTTATCTTTACTACAATTTTTAACTTTTTTTTCTTTGTATCTATTTGCACACTTTCTTAGTTGGTGTCAAGTGGCATATTCAGAGTGATGGGACTGCCAGTTATGTTTGAACGTCAGGACTTAAGAATTGTTTTCTTCCTCCCCAGATGTTTGTGCACTTCCAGGCTGTGTCCTGTCACTGGGAAGTCACATGCATACAAGGCAGAAGAGCTTATGTTGAGCTTATGTTGAGCTACAGCTGATCAGGCACCAGGACTCCAGATTCATCATGGATTTGTCAATGAGGTGCTCTGTAGTGGACACTGTGTCTTGTATGAAAAGAGTAACAGGAAAGATTGTGATGAGTTACCTTGGCCTGTAACAAGCCCTCTCTGAATCTCGCTGCTTTCCATGAAGCTCCTCTGTCACTCTGGGTCATATTCCTGACCTGTCTGCTCTGGCACTGGCACAGAAATGGGGTTTCCCCTCTCCTTTCCCCTCTGCTCCTCTTTCCCATCTTCTTGACACAAACAATTTTTTACAAATATTTGATTTCTGTCATTTTTCTTCAATGTTTTCAAACCATCATTTGAAACACTGGAAATCCATTTAGTTTTCAATGGCCAAATGACAGAAATTTTCAAGTTTCTAGTTTGGTAATTTGCAAACAAATGTGGAGGAAGGCAAAGGAAAGGATCAGCAGAGCAGAGAACTCGTACTGTAACATCCCTGAACATCCATAGGAGAAAAGTTAGGCTGGGCTCATTCCAGTCCAGCTGTGATGGAATAAGCAGGAACTCTGATAGGAAAATTAAAAATATCTCATAGTCATTTGATTGTTTGGACACAATCTGCACTCACCCCTTCAACAGCTTGCAGTCTGCTGAAGATTTCACCTGATTCCCAAACCAACTGTGTTAGCTTTAGCTTTGCATATACCATTTTCCTACATGACCAAGGCCCTGATTTTTGAAACCAGATCTCTTCCCTTTAATAAAGTGGGAAAATGACATTGCAAAGATAAAAGGGCTTGTGTATGCAGAGCTTTTGCACTTAAGGGTTTAACTGAGGACTTAATGCTATGACAGCCAGAAACTTGGAGTCAAAGAAACAATAAAATTAGGAAAATAACATGTGTATGGTAACAGAGTATATTAAAGTACATGCCACTTGGACTTAATCAGGAAATTCGTTTAATGGGGACATCTCTTGGAGCAAACCTAATTTAAGCCTAATGACATTTAATAGTGATAGGTATGGCTTGGTGGGGATGGTAATTCCATTTAATTGGGATGCCTCCAGGTGATGCAATGGTGCTTGTGTGTGTGTGTGTGTGTGTGTGTATCACAACTGCAGGCTGGTTCTGACTGTTTATGTACCTAACAGCAGCCTTTAGTCTCTGTCTAGCTGCCAAGCACCAAGACAGCTCAAGAAAAAGGGCTTGAAAGTCCTTCACTGCAGCTTGAATTTGGCAGAAACCGTAATGTATTCACTCCATGCCAGCAATGCTAGCTGGTCTCTTGGCTTCTGTCTCTGTATCTGTCCCCCCAGGAGGGCTCTATTCTGGTCCACCTTCACAGCATCCTTCCCTAACTTCCCAGGACCCATCCCATGCATGTAAGCTTGCTGTACAGCTTCCTAAAGAGTGACATGAATATTGTCATGGCACCTGGTGTCAGATGGAAATTCAGGCTCATCAAGATGAAGGCCATCCACAGGGGTGTCCTGGAGAAGTGACTTCTAAGGCAGGTTGCCAGCAGTCTCCCTTTTACTAATAGAGTCTTTAACCTTCATAGCTTTTTTGGAGCTATTGCTGCTGAATTAACAGTCTCTGTGTTTGTCTGTGCAGTCTCTGTAGCACCAGCATCCAGCTTATTACTGAAAAGCTCTTTGGAATACCTTGAATAGGAAAGTCTCCAGGAAAGCCAAATTTCAATCTTTTAAAGCTCCTTTCTCAGTCCCAGTGGGGTGTGATTGTGAGAAAAAATTGGCTATTTCAGTTCCCTCTGTAGGACTCACTACATCCACAAAGCATAACACTTAGATCTTGTCTGCACACAAAAGTGGCATTGATTTAAATAATCAGGTTTAAAATTAATTTAACTGAACTGGTGCAACCTTTTACGTGGACTTTAAGTCAATATAAAAGAGCCTTTTATCCTTATTGCTCAAGGGTAGAGTCAAATAATCATAAGTGATTGAGTTAAAGTGTGTCAAGAAGTTATTGTCTCTTCAGATGAAGGCTACTGTCCTCTCTGTTGGAAATTTCATACCCCACACCCCCCCACCTCAGCTGGAATTGAGCCTCTCACCCCATCACACCCCTTGATTCTGCAGCTGTTCTCAGTTCACTCTATTGCAATTAAAAAGGAAAAGTGATGGCTCTTCCGCCACTGAATCCATGGCTTGATGGCCTCCACGGTGAAGCAGCACCGAAAAGAGCAGGAGGAAGCGTTTCAGTCCAGGAAGCTTGGAGGGCAGCAGTAGGAAGAGGCACCTTTAAAAAAAATGATAAAACAGATCAAATTCTCTACTGCTATAAGGAAATGTGGATGTCTTGATTACAATGAATTTTAACCAATTTGTATCAGTAGAGAATTTGGTATTGAAACCTTCAACATAACACACATGAAGTACAGGTAGGGGAGGAAGCCAAGAGAAAAACATGCACGTCTGAAAATGCATGTGCACATTCTGTGGCTGTTTTCTTTCCCCAAAACACGGGGTGCCTTTTAAGAGGGGACATAATGCTTATGCCCTTGAATTATGGCTGAAAATATCACTGCATACAGTGCAGAACTTCTGCAGAGAGGAAGGAAACACAGGCAGAAGAGTACTGTGACTAGAGACATGTGCAGTTGAGTAAGGGAAGAATTTTAACAATACCATGAAAATTGGTAAGAGTGGTTAAAAAGAATCCCACCTCAAGTGAGAAGGATGCTTATATATTTTCCTCATGTTCAGTTGGATGGGTGAACTGGTCTCTCCTGAACATTTCAAAATACTGTATTTTTAAATAATGTGTTAATTTTTCTCATCTTTAAACTATAATTTCTTTCTATTCTAAAACAGAAGGGTTATTGTGACCTCTCAAATAAAACATTTTAATTGAAAAGAAGCCAAAATATAATGTCAAAGGAAAATGCCAGAGGAGCTAGCCCTTTTCTGGAAAAAGCTTCATTTTGATGAATCAGCATCTTCTGACAACAAGTGTTTAGTCAAAATATTCCTGTTCTGCTCCAGGCCTGAATATTGGTTCTTTAATGCAGGTTCTCCAAAGCCAATACAGCAGATCATATCCAGCTTGCTGGATGTATTTGGCTGATGGCTAACTGTGTGCTCCTGTAATAAGTCATATAAAAAAGGTGGCTTGCACAACCTACCACATGGCTGGTCATGCATCTGAAATATATGGGGACATATGATTTTAGTCACAGGAAGAATACAGAAGCAGTTACATGAAGGAAAAAAACTAGAACAAAGTGGTTCTACAAACTTCCATTGCCAGCTAGGGGGCATCTCTCCTTTAAGCTTTCAGACAGCATCTTTGCAGGTTGAGAACCCATAACCCTGCAAATATGCAGATATATACACACACACACAGAGGCATATGCATATGTATGCATGCATCCATATGGATATATATGGATGGATTGGGCTATCTCTGGATTTGTAGCACAGTCTCTACAGGAATAATGGAACTACCCTGATTTTTTCTTTAATTTACCTGAACAAAAGGAACACCCATTTACCCACCGCAGGTTAGGAGACGCTAGAACTCCTAAAGGCTGTCTCTCCCAGCCTTTAAAGAAGAACCTGCTAACACTGAGGAACTTCTCAGAGGATGTGATTTCCCCTACACTCAGCAGCTCTGTCAGAGTAATATTTCATTGCTACATTATTACGTGCAGAAGTGCACATTCAAGCCATTTCTGTTTACTCAGAATAGTGTTTACTGAAATATGTTCTGCAGTTTATTGTTCCTTATGGAAGATAATATTGTATATACAAGAGAAAATTGAATATATGTAGTGCAGTAATTGCCATCATGCCCAACAAGTTGATGTGTTTGAATATTCAAGATAGATAAGGTTTCTTTAAGGATTACCCCTCAGCACATTCACCAAATTTAATTTTGTATTGTTATTTACAATTTCTTCTAGCATATTACTCATAAAAGAAAAAAAATTTGCTGTGAATACTTTCTTTGAGAAAACGTTGCACATGCTTCCCCCAGTCTCCACCCTTGGGATCTTTGGAAAGCAGCTTTATTTTTCCTCCATGCAGTAATGGGCTCCATCACTAAAGAGCAATCCAGAGCCATTATTCTAGAATGGAGTTTGGGGGAAGCTGAATGCTGACTATGCAAATCCACACCCCTCATGTACTTTAAATACCCTGATGTATTTGTTCAGTATTTGGTAACACAGATGCTAAAAAGCTGACCTAGTTATCAGATACTGTTGGGAAGGAGTTTGAAGAGCAGTCAGCATTTAAATGAAGACATGAAGGAGTACCTACAAGAAAGGAAAGGTTTAAAAAAAAAAGAGGAGACAGGATTTCTCCTTTTGTGATTCATATGGTATTCTCGTGCAGCATGGGCAGGAAGCAGAGACTGGAACAAAACATCATGAAAAAAATATAGGCAAGCTTGTCCAGGCAAGGGTCATGTTCCCACCCTGGTGTGAAAGCACTTGCTATGCATGCACATGTACAGATCCCCCCCAGCATCACTCACTGCTTCCCCATGGCCCTACACGTACTCTTCCCTCAATACTCCTCATACTTTGTTGGCACTCCAGTTCTGTTGCTTCTCCCTCCTCATGCAGCCTTCCATCTCTCTGGCTCCTCATCCTGGAGTCCAAGTTTCACCAGATGAGCTAGCATTATGAACAAGTACCTGTTATAGAATGGCATCAATTAAATCACCTTTTTTTTTTTATAAATCTGAAAGCTAGCTGATTACAGCACTGTAGATATTAGTCCATGTAAAGCACAAGATTTAGCCACCCAACAGAAATATTCCAAAATAACACAGTATACTCAGTATTCACCTTTTCCTTCTGGAGAGAATGGGAGAAGAGCAAACTGCAGATAATAGGCATTCATCATGTCATCTGATGGGCCACCAGGAAGGATCTGTGTATTACTGTTTTGAGGGATGTAAGAACTGTGTGAACTGGAAAGCAAGGAGGAAGCACCACTTGCCCAGTTTTCAGAGGTTTCAATGTCCTTAGGGTTTTGACCCCACTGATCTGCACAGTTCTTGCACCACTGCTCCATTATCAGGAGGTTCTGCTTGAGCCTGCTCCACCCAAGATATTAAGACAGCAAGTAAGCTGCTCTCTCCTGCCCTCCCTTCATTTCCTGATTCAAGCAAATCTACTTTCATGTTCCCTCTGGTTCTGGCTACTGGCTTTGAAGCCCCCTTCTCTCTCTTCTTCCCTCCCCTCTTCCTCCTCCTGAGTCTTCCTGATAAGAAGAAAAGAAGAGAAGCAAGATTTTGCAGTAAACAGCAAGAGAGTTTTGTGGCACTAATCAGCCCTTGCAAATGAAGATTAACAAAAGTGCAAACAAGCCTATGTGATAACTCCACAGCCTGACCTAATCTTAATGAAATCTACAAGATCTATTTATATAAATAATAATGAATTTTCTTGCTTTCAACATGGTGCAATTTGCGCATGTAGATTACAAGTGACACACACAATTGTTTTGCCTGCATAAGTTCCCCAACTTTAAAGAGCTTACTGACAGCTCCCTGCAAAGTGAAGACATGCAGCTGGCAGAGCTGTCTCAACTTTATTCAGTTCCAGCAGGAGGGCTCTCTTGCTTTTCTTTTAAAAATACATTCCATTTAATTCCTTACTTCCCTGAGGACATCAGGCAAGACTGAATGCTGAGAGGGGGAGAAACTGTGAATGTTGGCCTGATGGCATGAAGCAGAATAAGGACAGAGAGGGATAATTTCGTCTGAAGAGCTTTGGGATTCTCCATTGGGAAGTGTGACTTTGGCTCACAGTTTTTTGCATAACACTAACAAGGGCTGAGCACTGTACACATGGAAATGTATATTTAACTTTAAAACATTCATATGGAACAATCTAGCAAAGCATTGAAACACCAGCCACACATGAGGCAGAAGGACCACAGGGGAGAAACTCGTAGCTGAATAAGGAGACATCAGCTCTAGGGCAGGTTCAGTTGCCTTGTGGACAAAACAGTTTGCATCTGATGTTGTAGGAAACTTGCATGTTAGAGGTGTCCATCTACCCAAACCAATGTATAATAAGGTAAATGGAGAACAAGGGTTCCAAACTGAGGACAAGGAGGTCTCTGAGGACCAACACATATGTGTAACTGCGCAGTTCTTTACATCGCTCTTCCTCACAGTCCCTCCACACCCATACGAAAGCCAGACTCCTGTGGGTACTTTACCTCCATTCTACATGTTGTGTTACAACTTCAATTATAGTCTGCTTATCAGGGACTGGAGATAGGGCTTAAAAGTGTTCTTTTAGATCTACAGAGAAATAAAAAAGGCCCTTACCCTTTCCTTGGGCATATCACAATTGACAGGTACCAACAAATTAAGCAGGAAAGAGACTGAGGAGTAAATAAGTCTGTTGTAACCTTTCCCAGCAGTTGCTTTTGGCTGCTGACACCTTAATATCATATGAACTAGCAAATAGAGGCCAAGGGGAAGGAGAGGGTTGTAAGAATACCATGGAAGGCAATGATTTCACTGCAGACATTTTAGCATCTTTCCTGCTGTTCTGTCTGCTCATACGTGGCAGACTTCTGCTAATTTGGTTTGACAATAAACTTCGAAAGCTGTCAAGTGCTGAGATATCTCTGCATATCTGCATTCATGTTTGCTTATTGTAACCCGTCAGATAACTTTCCATCCCACAGGTTAAGAAGAAAAAAGTAGGGCTGGATAGTTTTCCACCAGGTATTGTCCTTGCATCATTCATGATGGGCTTTCATGGCAAATTAAATTTTGAAGAGTCACAAGTCATTTACCACTGCATTTGCCCATCTTTCATGGACAAGTACTGCTTATTGCTGTGGGCTATCCATCTGTTTCTCTAGAGATCTGCCTGCCATATATTTTTGCCATATCTGCATCTGCAATATTTATGCTTACCATTTTTGTGCATTTGTTTATCTATTTCTATTCCCTCTGCCTTTTCTTGTGTATGTGTGTTTATGTAAGGAAGGAGCAGCATGTCGCTATCTGTCTTCATGCATCAACAAAACCAACTCAGTTACTTGAGATTAGAAACACCAGCACACATGAAGCCTCAGAAATCATAGGTACACACTAGTCATACAGCATATTCAAACACTCATTACAGAGACCAACAGTGGCCCTCAAGGGGAACCAGGTGTGCAGGTGGCATTGTGTTCCCATGAAAACATGTTGCAGGGTCTTTGACTCTTGCTCTGGAGACACCAGGGGCCTTAAAGACTCTGTCAATGAAGATAAATGGGAGCACCTGCCTACACTGCTCCATGGGAAGATGGAAGCAATAGAGGCAGTTGGACAGGGCTACCCCAGCACAGCAAGGTGTGGAGTAGACACTTGGGTTCAGGTCTTTTGTGAGGGGTACTTCATATATCTTTCACCTGTGGGAATTACAAAGAAAGCAAAAAACTAATTTGGGTACTGACATGAGCTGCCCCTCAAAATCCAAGGTCAGTGCTAATACTTCAAGTCAACAGGAAGAACAAAACCAAAATAGCCGCTGGCAGGGACTGAGCTGGTCACTAGCAGCATGAAGGGGCTATCTTTTCACCAGCTCTAATGAGCATTGCTATTTCACGTTTATTTGTTTTGATGGCTTTAATCAGATGCTGGCTGTTTCCAGACATAGTGGGGTTATTGTTTCTGCCTGGAGGTGGATAGTACAAAATCGAGGGAAAGGAGAATATGAGATCTTTATTCAAACATATCCCATAGCATAAGATGACTTCCATGATGGGGATTAGAAAGGATGAGGCCATGGTCCTTTGGAAGAGATAAAAGAAGTTGTTTGGCTGTATTGGCGTCCTCGAAGGAAAGTAGAGAAAGAGCCAAACTAGTGGGTAGCAGAAGAAAAGGGAGGATGCATGAGCTTTCATCTTGGTTTTTGGTTGCATCCTGAGGCAGTTTATATGAAGCTATTTAGACCTACAGATGGTACCTTCTACTTGTCTGCTTCCTCAGACATTATGGTTTGCAAGCTATGGATTTGTGACCCCTAAATGAAAATAGTTAATGCCTCTCTACAAGGAATGTAAGACTTGCTTATTCACCTAAAAATAGGCCAGACATCACAGACTAGAGATTGAGAGCTACTGTGCAAATACATACTTACATGCAATATTCACCATCACTAGTTTGTAGAAATAAATGTATGTTAACCCCCCTCCCTGACAGCTCTGGAGAGGGAAAAAAAAGCATTTAATTCTTGCTTCCAAGTTTTCAAGAAATGGAAGGTAGATTTAGAAGACATAGTAAGCAGCTATTTCAATGCAAACCCAGAAGAAATCTGTTACAGGAAAATTGCAAGTTACTGCCTAGGGCTCAGGAATCTGACATGTCAATCTCCAGAAATAAAAACACACTCCTGAGAATTCAAGCTTTCCCTGAAACATACATAATGAGATTTTAGCTAGGATTACCAACATTTTTTTAAGCTTAATGTGTAACAGAAATAATCACTTGCCTTGTAAAGAGAATTTACACTAATTCAGTACCATAGATGCAGTTTTGTATCAGTCAACACTAAATAGAATAAAAATATGTAACGTCAATGTGAAATTAGTGATTAACTGCTCCAAATAGCACTTACTGCCAGTTTCTGCACACAGTATTGGCTGTCTTTTCACTTAACAATTGGTGTGTAATTTGAGGCTTGCAAAACATACCTGCACACCAGCAGATTTGCAGAACCATTAAGTGGGACAGAAAAGAACAATAACCTCCCTCTCTTTCACTGAAGAGTAGAAAAAAGTAACTCCAGTTTGGTTCATTTACTTGCAGTTTTCAACAACTCCAGGTTGCTGGATGGAAGCGTAAAAATGAGTAAGAGAAGGTTGATGATGTTTTGTCTTCTGTTCAAAACTCGCATCAAATGAAAGGGTTTGGAAAATTTCTTTCTGCCTCCTGTCTTTTCATCACTTAACTGAAATTCATGAGGCTTGCTTTTATTTTCAACTAGTCAAGAGTTTCTTGTAAAAATACAATGGGGAAAAAATCCTCATGTTTTTATTTAGGGGGAAAAAAAGTCAAAGGCCAAAGTAGTTTGGCACAAAACCAAACAATATGATTTGCTAATACTGTTTTTGCCAAGTCACTTGAGAGTTAGTTTAGGTCCCTGATCTCTCCAGCTTCTGTGTAGCAAGTTCACTATTTGAACGACACCTCTTAGCATCCACTTATCTAGTGTCTGCAGTTGTGGAAGCGTGGGAGCTCTACTCCTTCTGCAAACTTCTTTTATGAATAAGATGATAACAAAATTAAACCGACAACAGCATGAAATATCACAGCAGACTACCCAAGCAAAATATGAGAGAAGTCAGGTTTAAAGATATTTCATACACACACCTGGCACACTCCCAGAAGCAGAAGTAGGCATTCTTATAATTGGAGCTCCCATTTTTCTGCTGAAAAAGCATTTTGAGATACAATTTCTGACCATCAGTTTCAGCCATTGAAATGAGTCATCAATTGATAGAAGGAGAATTTGAAATGTTAATGAGCTGGGATATATGTAACAAGCTTGTATTTACTTTTGAAGGAGAGTGTAGAGGATAGAACTATGGAGAGAAAAGCATTATTGTCTGGGGAGCCCTAGCTTTATGTTTTCCTGTTCTTCCTCTGTGTTTTTGAGTGAGGAAGGAGTAAATTTTGCTTTAACACTGTCCTCAACCCCAGGTATTTTCAAAAGCTTTTTTGTATAACATTTGCTCTTCAAATTTTCAATGTACATTCACAAATGTAAGTGAATAAGGTTTCCTGTTGTAACATACTTATTTTTAATAAACATCATGTGAAATTCACATGTGCAGCCCACAGCATAAAGCTCTGTAATGACCTGACAGCTACTTTTTGGATTTCATTGTGTATTCCTTCTTGTTAAAGCTGCAATTGTTTATTATCACTGCTATGCTGTTTGCTTTGTTGCAGTGAGTTTTTTAACCCTGGATGGCACCAACAGCAACATGGTGATAGTAGAAGATACGTGATAAGGAAAACCTCCTTTTTCTCACTCCTAAATGTTTCTTGAGTGCTCCCATGATGATATGAGACTGGGAGACCAACAAGAATCAATGAGAAAATTATTGTGTCTCTCAGGGCGTGGTGGTTTATGGAGCTAACAGAGGGGTCACAGAATTAGAATCCCCATGCAAGGGTGCTGTTTGGGTGGGTTGGTGATAATGGTATTGATAGTCCCTATGTATTAAGACTTGGTGCTGGTGTGTGACTAAAAGAACAGCTGGCTGCAAGGAGACTGAAGCTCCTTTTCCAACAGCAATACAGACTGCTGCTGTCCACTCTCCTATTTTGTGACTTTAGAAGCCTATAGTATCAGTGACAAACTCAATAAGCTATTTCAGATCCCATCAGGCTGCTCTGCTGTTTCCACTTTTCCAGGGGATACCTTCCAAGTTCACCAGCCCTCTCCTCCTCTTTTTATGCAGAGTGGGAGGGATGAGGACCTTTTGAATAAATCATATTTGAAGTTTCTAGGCCAAACCATTCATGAGTTATTGCATGACAGTAGAGCAAAAATCATTTCAAATTGTTCCAGATATGATTTACACAAAATTTTTCAAACTCCATATTTTACAAGCTGCTTCTCTGCTTTTCTTACAGTGTACCCACAAATAAATTATCCCCCTTCTGAAGACTACACATGTGACAAACTTTTCAGAATATGAAGTGACTGAGAGAAATTATAAATTCTCAGATATTCCGCCAATGAGTGCTATGGAGGTGCCTTCATCATTTATCTAATTAACGGACTTTTACTTTTAAATTAAACTGCCTCAGAATAAATAAATTCTGGCTACAATCTTAATTATGCAGAGGTTACTTCTTTCCACTAATCAAAATCTTGACTGAAGCCCAAGTATTCACAATAGATCATCATGATCTGAATCAGTGAGTTGTCACAGGTGGGATGCTAAATTGTCCTTCCTTCATTACATTTAATGAAAATGTGTATGCCAAGGAAATTGCTTTGAATAGCGATGAACAATTAAGAGAACCAAATGTATATAGGGAAGCGGGGAGGGAAAAGCATTCCTACTGAATGCGTTGGATATGTTTAGGCAAGCTTCTCATTTCAAAGCAAAATTCCTTTGTTGCCTTGTTTTCTAGATTGTAACCCCAGAGCAAAAGCAACTATGCTGAGCTATGAACCTCCAGGGAGGAAAGGATAAGAAAGACATTCCCAAGAAACAAACTGGAGTAGTAACAGGGAGAAAGAGATGCATGCAATGGGCTGCAGGAAAAATGTAGGAACTGTGAAACAAAGAATTAGAGGAGAGGAGCCAGCAAAGTCTTATGAGAAAGGAAGATGGGGGAAAACAATGCTGAAAGGTCATAGAATGACTGCAGTTTCTGCTGCCTGAATTGGGAACTTCTCTATTTTATTCTTTTTCCTTATGCATATAGTCAGCCTGTCCGTGTGACTTTGAATCCCTTCTCCCCAATGACTGTTGAACCTGCTGCCTGATTTCAGTCCAATTTAATACAAAAGGAACAGACGTAGAAAGTAATTAAGCTCCTAATTTTTAATGCAAATAGCTGCCTAGAAAGAAGAGACTTTGAGAGCCATAGATGTGCGAAAAACCGCAAGAGGAGCCCACCTTTTACTAGAGACTAGAGAATCCATGCAGAATCCATCCTGGATTGATTCCCCAAACACAGGCAACACTTCAATCAGAAGTTATATTCCCCTGGAAATTGCAGTTGAGCACAATACACAAATCCATAGAAATATGGGCTTCGTTGGTTCTGGTGTTCGCTTGTTTGTTATTGTCAATGAAAGCCCAAGTAGCCTCACTGGGATTTTGAAATTATGTTAATAGAAGGGCTATGTTTTTCAGTGACGCAGGCCCTGCAATTAGTGTGTAGCCCAAGAATTCTACCTCAGACACAGAAATTACTTCCTTACCTTTTGAATGTGATAACTACTGGCAACGCACAAAGAAGTTCCACACATCTGTGTTTAGGACTGCCGAAGCAAATATCTACTGAAAAATACAAAATGTGTAGACAGTAAAGTAACCTCTGAAGTAACTGACATTTAAATGGTTAGATATAAAGGAATATATAGCTTAACACAAAACCAAAGTCAGGTCTTTCTCTTCATACCTATACATACACATACACTTCCTGTTAACTCCAACTAAGTTACATTATACATATTTGCAATAAAGCTTGTAAATTTCAGCCAACTGCTACTTGATCATAATATGACACAAACCTTGCACTAGTTTGTTTTATGTTGTTAGAAGAGATTTAAGCACTCTGGATGAGATTCTCGGGTAGTGAAAACCACTGATTCTCTGTTGATTTTCATTAACGATGCCAATTAACATTAGCAGAGAAGCTACCTCCTTTTGCTGATTCTCCATGTGCAGATGAGGGATTTCATTATCCCTCATCACAGCTCCTAGTATGGATACAGCCTATTAAATAATATTCAGTTCATACAAAACAAGAAACCCACATACCCACCAGCTGCATTTCTTTCCCTCTGCCCTCTATCCAATTTTACTTTTTGAAAAGGAAATAAACTATCAAACCCTGAACAGAGTTAGAGCTTTCTGCAAAGAAAACACTGCTACAAGCATACTGTACAATTGCTAGATAATTCATATAAACTTTCAAGGCCACAAAAGTATATTGGTCCTTTAGCTCCAAAAACCATAGTTCATCTTTCTCTCCTTCCTCAATTTACAATGCCCTTAATCCATTTTTTTCCCTCTGTAGGTTTCAAAATATGCTTGTAATTACTATTCAGGTCCCTTTCCTATTTCTAGTATATTGTGTCTAGGGTTTCAAAGACATAAGGGAGTTAGATGCATGACTTTATTAGGCTGCTTTGAAACTTCAGCTTGTAGCACTAAGAGATTATTTATTATGCAGTGTGTACATTCATCCCATATAGGCTCATAAACCACGTTGTTAAACACAAACTTCCATACATGAGCTCTCCCTAGATTATACAATCTACACATTTCATAATACAAATTGATTGATCACTCTGAGCCTAATAGCTAAAGTGTTCTTCTGCTTCACCACATAATACAGGTACAAGATCTTACTGTCCTCTGGCATAACCAAAATAATCCTGGGATTATAGTCTGTTCAGAGCCCCTTACAGCACATTTGAGAAAACTGTATTTAAACCTGCAATGTAAGTCCAATGGTGTATTTCTATCAGAACCAAAGAAAGAGCAGAAGGAAGCTTATAAAAGGCAAATAAATTAAGAAACTGTGATGGTGAATGTTGGTGGGTTATGTAGCAATGGGGAATATGTTGGCAGACTGTTAACCATTCATCTTCAGCCATTCCAACTTCTTTGAACAGTAGAACTTTTGTAAAGCAAGTAGAATAATGGTTTTCTGATCATTAGCTGGACCGTAGCAAAACGCATTTCAGCCATAACTCTCTTCTAACAAAGCTTTTTGTTTGGGAATAATGCAAATTATCCTCATTACAATCAGATGGGATGGTTGTTAATATCTTTGCATAATTAGAAGCTATTTTCCTTAAATACAGTTTATGCATGAACTTTCCAAGGAGATCTATCTACTGGGGTAAGACTGAGTCATTTTCATCTGGAGGGACACACTGAAGGTTAGACAAGTCAACATTTAAAATTAGTTTTAAAGACGAACCAACTCACACCCCGCATATGGTAAAAATTCTGGTTCCAATGCAGGTATATACTAAGGGCGCTTTGCTAAATTCAAGTTCATGAATGTGCCAAGGACAAACATGTCTAAATGAATTTCAAGGACATTAATGTTCAGCACCTAGCAGGACTTATGCCCCTTCACTGAAATATCAAAGTGCTTCCTATGCAAATGAGTTTGCATAACAAAGTGTCAGATTAAGGCATTTTCTTATTTTGCAGATAAACCCCCTTTGCCTTCAGAATAAATAACTGTTAGGACTAATTATGAAGAATAAAACTTATAGATGAGACAGTATTTAAGAGCTTTGATCTGATCTTGGCTAAAATATTCCTATGCCATGTGTCATGTCCACTCTAGTCCCAGCAAAGCCAGTGACACTAAAATATTTTCAAGGACTTGTCAATAACTTATTGCCCCTATTCTGCATTCAAACAAGACCTAGGACCAGAATTTGCACACATCGATTCTCTGCCTCTCTTGACTATGACCAGTCACTATGATTTTTGAGCAGAAGAGCAGTTCTGCCTGGAACCCAGAAATGCCAAGACCTAGGGAGAAGGTCTGCACCCAGGCAGGTATATCAACTTCAGTGATGCTTCTAAACATAAGATGCAAGGGAAGCAAAGCTTTTGGATTGAAATGGGGGATGCGGGTTTAGTATAAAACAACAAATCCCTTAGCACAGGCTAGATGGAAAGAAAAACTTTTAAGGAGAGTGAATGCTCTGAGTGGAAAGCCAAGCAGTGACAACAGACAAGGTTGGGGAGAAATTCCTATTGTCCCTACTACCAGTCTTAAATTCTGAAATCAACGTTTCTCAGCCATACTAATGAGTCCCTTCACAGTCAGGACTAACAAGATGAGTGTGTTTTTCATTGGTTTTGCATTTGGTTTGTGGTGGTTCAATCATAGAATCATAGAATACCAGGTTGGAAGGGACCTCGAGGATCATCTGGTCCAACCTTTCTAGCACAATCTAGATGAGATGGCCCAGCACCATGTCCAAATGAGTCTTAAACATGTTCAGCATAGCGGAGTCAACCACTTTCCTGGGGAGATTGTTTCCATGATTGACTGTTCTCATTGTGAAAAATTTACCTCTTGTGTCCAATCGGAATCTCCCTGGGAGTAACTTGTACCCATTACCCCTTGTCCTCACCATGTGACTCCTTGTAAAAAGGGAGTCTCCATCTTCTTTGTAGCTCCCCTTTAAGTACTTGTACATGGTGATGAGATCACCTCTAAGCCTCCTTTTCTCAAGGCTGAACAAACCCAGCTCTCTCAGCCTACGCTTATATGGCAGGCTTCCCAGACCCTTGATCATCTTGGTGGCCCTTCTCTGGACCCCTCCATCCTGTCCACATCTTTTTTGTATAACAGGGACCAGAACTGTACACAGTATTCCAGGTGTGGCCTGACAAGTACTGAGTAGAGAGGGATAATGACTTCTTCATCTCTCCTGGTGATGCCCTTTTTGATGCAACCCCGCATCCTATTGGCCTTCTTGGCCGCAGCAGCACACTGTTCACTCATGTTGAGCTTCCTGTCCACCAGGACCCCCAGGTCCCTTTCCACAGAGCTGCTCTCTAGCCAGGTGGATCCCAGTCTGAGCTGCACTCCTGGATTATGTTTTCCCAGGTGCAAGACCTTACACTTGTCTTTGTTAAACTTCATAAGGTTCTTGTTAGCCCACTCTTCCAGCCTATCCAGATCTTCCTGCAGGGTGGCTCTCCCTTCCAGAGTGTGTATTTCCCCACTCAATTTGGTGTCATCTGCGAAATTCATCAAGCTACACTTGATCCCGTTATCCAGATCGCTTATGAACATATTGAATAGCGTTGGGCCTAATATCGATCCCTGGGGGACCCCACTTGTGACGGGTTTTTTTTTTTCCTTTCTCATACAAATGGCTTCAGCTTTCCATCAGACTGTGATTATTGTTATTTTTTAGATCCGCGCACAGCTTGTGCCTAGGTACTTTTAAGGACAAAAGAATGTCTACCATAAGGCAGGAAGATAAAACAAAATGGTGTTCACTGGTCTATAAAATAACAGAAAAAGCTTGAAACACGGCTTGAGATCTCATGTGAAAGCAGTGACCTAAACTGTGAACCCTGCAATGAAGTGTGCTCTTGATAAGGGTGGCTAACACAATGTAAGGAGGGCCTAAAGGAGGGCCAGTCTGCCTGCTTCCCACAGAGTGCCTCGAGTGGGTGAACAAGCTACTGGAGACAAGTACCAAATGTTATTTGAAATGTGACAATTGACCATTTCTGGGAAATAAAATGTCCCAACTTGAGCACCAGAGGAAGAGGTTTCTCATTGTAGTGGACCAAGAGCAGGCAGAGAAACTTAGCTGAGGCACACTAATTCTTTGCACTTTACAATGAGCCGTGCCAAGAGAAAAATATTGCTCTTCCTTTTCCTTTTTTTACTATTTTTACTTTCTCAAGAGTTGAAAAAGATAAGAACAATAGGGAAATGATAGAAGTTAAGAAGGTCATACTACTTCAGGAATATAGAGGGAGAGGAATATCAATTCAGGCAAAACTAGCTGAAGGGGTGTCGCTGACTCCCATGAGATCCTGAATGTAGTACCTACCTCAGGAATAGATTGGCTGCAGACCTAGGGGCAGCTTTTAAGACATTGTTTTCCCAGTCATTTTCTTGAGCTCACTGATGCCCCTACATTTGGCAGCATAGTGTCCAATAGAATATATGCTGCTTTCATTTCAGGGATCGAGAAATTTTGCCACTGACTGCCTGCTGCTCAGGGGAGGTGGACTTTATCACTGGCAATTTCCCCACAAGGGTCTTAGTAGGAGGACTGTGATGTGGGGATTTCTGCCACAGGGAGGATGCCATGTCCCATCCCTTCCTCTGCATGGATGCTGGTAGGGATGAGACATTTCTTGGGAGCAAGAGCCTCTAATGATATAACAGGGCCACTGAAAGTACTAGGAGCTCCTGCCTTTTCTTTAAGCTCTTGAAGGCACGAAGAAAGCATCCAGAGGTGGGAGAGGAAAGGATCCATCTCAGAGAGTTTACATAGTGCAGTTTTCCCAGTGGCCCGAAAGGGAAGTTTGAACCTCTGTGATGGAGCATTAATTGCCAGAGCTGAAGCTGAGGAAGATAAAGAAGTGGCACCGTATATTAAAGCCTGTCTTTTCACATCTCTCTGGACATAATGTAACTTGACATCACATCATCATCCAATAGAGCATCCCGAGATGGCAACAGAAATAGTTTGCACAAGCATGTGGAGACACTGAAACCCCTAAGTACATCAGGGGCTCAGCAAACGAAGGGACAACTCAAGCTCCCAGCACAAACATTGCTCACAGCTGAAGTGAGATGAAGAGGCTGCCTTATGGGGATGTTGCCCAGGGTCATGAGGTATCACTCAGACAGAAATCAAGAAGCCTTGAAAAACCTTCCTACTGTGACCAAAAGCATTGTATGGAGCTCTGACCCTTTAAGAGTCAGCTGTGCCCTTTTGGGACCCAAGTCATTTGGAGTTGCCAGCAGCTGCCAAGGTGCCTGTGGTACAGCAGGAGCTGGGGCTGGGGCTGGGGCCAGACAACACGGGCGTGCATGGTCAGGGTTCCTGTCACTGCTTTGAGACCTGCCACCATATCTCCAGTCTGCCTGATTCTGGTGGGACATCAGGCAGCCTTGCTCACTTACCTCCTCATCTCACTGTTACTACCACAGAGGGTACCACAGGTGCCACAAAGTCCCCTCAAAAGAGGGAAAAAAGAATTTATTTTCTCCCAGCCTTGGGGATGGGGGAGGAAACAAGGGGATTATATTTTTGTGGGTTTATCTCTCACTTGTACATGTGTAATTGGTCTGCCCTGTGAGGTGTAGCACATGGCTGTAGCTTCCATGTGTCTGCAAAAATGGGCAATTGTGTAACGGGTATCGAAGGGAAAAACTGCTCAGTTCATGTTGTTTAAACTACATCAGTACTGACACAGTCTATTGTTTTACTTAATGACATGTAATTAACTGCTAATCAGTCAACTATACATTCAGGATCAATATCAACAATACAATGGAAAAACCACAAGACCAGACACTTAAAAAATACTATCATACACAAACAGATTTTGCAACACTCTTTTACAACTAGTCCAAATTTTTGAGTTCCGCATTCACAAGTAGGATCTCGCATCACACAAGGGATGTGCAAGTTCCCCTTCTCCTGTGGGAGCTGCGAGTGCTTGGGGTTTAGGTATACCCTTACCCCTCCCTACAACCCGCTAGTGCCCGTGCCCATGAGAAAGCCCCCCCACGAGGCCACACACCTATGCACCCCGTACCAGGCTGCTCGGGGGATGCTGTGAGGATGCAGCTCTCTCTGACACGGGCTGAGGTCACGATGCCACCGGGACAACTGCTTGCAGAGTCCGTCCGAGTTGCTTTCCTATCAACTACACTTTATATTAGCTATTTTGGTATGGTGAATATGTAAAGTGATTTAATGTGTTGTATTTGCTGACTCGTTTCTTTCAACTAGTCAACAAGTGTTTGGACTTAGTTGTTTTGCAGGGTCAACAGAAAATTTAATAGCAAAAAGCTCACTCGGCTAACTCTTGTTTGTGGTCTCTCCTGGTCTCTGGCTAAGAGTGCAGTGTGCGTGTGAGGAGAAGAATTCATGTGGGAGAGAAAGAGCATGATTCTTTTACGGTAGAGAGAGGATTCTCTAAATCATATTTTCAGTGCCTGGAAGAAATGAGATGCTTCTTTCTGTTACAAATATTCTTTCATATGAATGTAAATACTTAATTCCTCAAAAGCTCAGTACCTGTTTCTTAAATGCTACTTTAATAAAAAGATATTTTCCTCCAAGTGGGTTGTTTAATCTTTAGTGGGAAATCCAATGGATGGGATACAGAAAATAGTAGTGTAATGATTTTAAAATAGCCCCATCAAACCAGTCATTGCCCTGAGGTGTTATAAATAAATGAAAATGGTCTGACTCTGTAATGATTATGTTTACTCTCATCTTACTGTAACTGCTAAAGGTTCTCTGACTCGAAATTACACTTGTATTTACCTGTGTCCTTCTTACAACACTCTTCGGCCCCTGATTCAGGAAAGCGTATAAATGCACACTTACAGCAAAGCAGGCACTTAAAAAGCCCAAAGCAGGGAAGTTTTACGAACAGGAAAAAAAAGGGAAGGGGCTCTATTGACAGCAGAGATAAAGCACTGGGGGCATATGACAGACGTCAGGTGCAACAAGTTGTTCCCCATATTTCCAGGATGATGCTCCACAATGAAGTCCCACAGCAAAGTCTGGTTTCACACACACGTAGTGCTGGACAAAGGGGGAAGGAGCACTGTTTGAAGTACCGTGTTTCCTGAGTCGTTAAGTCAAAGCTGCCTTTTAGCTATCCAAGGGGATAGCTACAGATGCAGTGTGTGGAGTGGTGTTCTGCTGCTTATGTTCTGGGCCCAGGGGCTGGGGGGATGTTTTGAATAACACTTGCAATAGGCATCTCTAAAAGCCAAGATGTAATCACTTTGTTAAATTAAAGCTAATTTCCTCCACTGTTAAAGACAATGTACACGATCACTGCCACCAAGTGATTATATTTAAAGTGAAAGGATGCAGAGGGAATGCCAATTCTTTTGGTCTATATTCAGTCACAGCTGTGAGGGATTAAGGGTTGTTTAAAAATCTCTTAAATGCCTGCCAAAAGTTGCCAATCATTAGAACCAATAGGTGCTTATCATTCCAGGCATTGTTTGAGATACTGGAAATTACACAGCCACAGGTGACCACGTTCCTCACACAAAAGGAGCGTGTGGGAAGTTCTGGAGAAAGGGTTTGGGCTTCTTCCATCCATTTGCAGTATATTCATTGCTGGAAGCCTTTTCTTTTGTATCTTCAAGCATCTCCACAGAAGTAAATTTCAACCCAAATCACTTAGCTGCTAGACCCAGCAATCCTGCCAAGCCTTAGAGTTTAACCTGGAGAAATCTACACAGAAAGTGAAGAGCAGACATTAGCATTCCTTTCCCTTCACTCCTATGTATATGCATGTGCATGTGCATATGCATGTGCGTGTGCATATGCATATGCATATGCATATGTATATGTATATGTATATGTATATGTATATGTATATGTATATGTATATGTATACGTGTGTGTGCCTGCGCATCAGGCTGCAATGCTGTCATATTTTCTTCAGAACTCTTTTTCCAAAATGTGCAGTTTTCAAGCAGACCATCACTTTTCTTTGCACCGGTAGAAATTAAGTTTTTTCTCTTCAGCAAGATGAAGTGAAAACTAGTAGTTTTGCAAAGTAGATTAGTGAAATAAAGATACACAACACTGGAGTAGCTGGCACCGCTGGGTAGGAATTATAGGGTCCATGTGAAGTCAAACACCAGACTTCAGGATTCAAAAGAGTTTCCATTTCACCCCTCTCTTTTTACTTGGTTAGCGTTTTCCACGACAAGCTGGATTTTCAGGTGAAGATGCTTTTCCACTTCATTGTTAGCTGACCGGTGTGTTTTTGTGAGAACATTTGGGGAAAATCTGTTCCATTTTCTGTGCTCCGGGAGCAGAGCCCTATTTACTCATCTCACTGGGTTTTGTGTCACTTCCTGCAGCAGCCTGAAGAGAACTCCCTCAGCACGAAAAGAAAATCATCACAGTTTCTTTCCCTCCCTACACACAGATAATTAAAAAGCTCCTAAATCTGCAACTCGGTGTATCTGTTGTGAGGTTGCATAAGGCGCACATCCATGTTCAACCTGCAGAGAATAGGTTAGATAATGAAGTTTGAAAGACTTAAATGTCGCTCACAGTCAATCAGCATCAACCAGGAATTTTGGCAGACCTAATCGACCTTTTGTGACACCACAATGAATATACACTCTGCCCAAAATAGCTGCCTCTGGGACAATTTGCATTCGTATCAATCTGAGCAGCTTCAGACAGAGAAGCTTAAAAGCTCAAGTGGTGAAACTTTTAATAACTCATCTCAGCTCCCCCCCAACTTTTCAATTAATATTCCCACATTCTCTCCCCTTTAAATAGGAACATTAAGTGCAGATAAATAAAACATTAGGTTGATAAAATTACTTATATTGTGGTAGCAGCTGGGGGCCCTGATAAATACCTCATGATTCTAGGTCCTGTATGAACGGGCAGCACAGAGACAGTGCTGGCTCCAGAGACAGAAAGCCGAAGTTTCTGACAAGATGCAAGCAGACAATAGGAGTGAAGTGGAGAAAGATATAACAGAACAGGCAGTTGTATTTGCTTCAATTAGTAAACATCAAACACTTCAGGAGTTTTCACTTTATGTTCTTTATTTGTGTAAGTAGACACAAGCTATTATTTATTGCACTATATATTGTAACTGAAGGTTCTTTGAGCGTGTTTGGTGTTAGGAAAAATGACTTTTCAGAATTACAGTGGGGGCGCCAGAAGCTTGTTACTGCTTTGGGCTCCTGTTTGTTGTTTGTCAACAGTGGAAGCTTATAAGTGTGGTTGTTCAGAAAAGCTATTAACATAACCCTTGGACTGTGCTTTTAATTATCCAAGCAGAATTTGCATGAACAAGCTGGAGAGCCAGTGAAAGAATTGTCACAGTAACTTGGGTCACAGCATTGCAGCAAGAGGCACAGTTGCAATTGTTCCAGAATGCTGGGATCACACAGATAGTGCTGGTCACAAAGTCTGACAAATTGTATGTGTAACCCCGTGTTCTGTTGGAAAACACAGGGAAAAAAGAACATTTGTTTTTTATGCAACTTAATGCTCCTGGCTGGACCATCCCAGTCTTCGTGATCTCTCTTAACCGCACAAGTTGTATGAGGAGCCTTCATATAACCACTGAAAAAAATGTATACAGGCTGGTGATTGGAGTAGAGGAGAAAGTATCTGTCCTTTTGTGTAAGAAAGAGAGCCATTTCTACAGACAAACTAAATGGAGTAATGTATTGCAATTCCTGATACTTGACAATGCTCTTCCTATTTGTCCAATATTAACTTGCAAATAAACTTGTATTAATCTTTGGCCTTTTTTCTTAAATAAATCTCTCTGATCACTCTGTCAGTGCACCCATTTCCAAAAATTTCAGAGCCATTTTCTCTAAATGCATCCAACTTTGAAAGAAAAGAGGGGTCTCAGTTATGTTTTGTTCCTGCAAGTTTCACAAAAATACATGCCCAGAAAGGTCTTTTCAGCGTCCCCTATGAACAAATCTGCCATGTGAGTCCCACTCACGGAAGCACACCCTTATCCTTGCCTTCCAGGGCAATGAAGGCTTCAGCTGGAGCTTTCATCTTGTTAAATTCCTGGAAATCCAGTCATGAGACACAAATCAGTAGAAACCCAGGCTTTGTTAGCCCTACTGCTCATGGAGGCAACTTGATTTTTAATATGAGGATCAAAAAAAGCTATTAAAAGCCTAACTTTATACTCTGAAATTGGTTCTTTTCTGTGCTGTGTGAAAATTTGCATGTGGTTATGCTAATCTGGGCTTCCCAGTATGGGAGCTGAATATCCTGCTTAATGGTAACCATACTTAAGAACGAGATGATGAATGGGATCTCCTCAATGCTGAACTCTTTTGAAAAAATGCAGACATTTATTTTGAGAACCTAATAAAGACTTAGAAGCCCGACTACAGGCACTTCTTTGTGCAGATCTTTGTCTGTCATATGTCAGTTATAGCTGTACTTTGGGGCTCTGTGCCTGTGCTGTCAGGGTCTTGTAGTTAGGCACTGCGTGTGGCTTTTCATGCACAGTCTCCTTGATGTAATTCATCCAGAAGGAATTTCAGGGCTTGGCTGGAAGAAAATACAGGTGCTTTAGAGCAACTTGTCTGCCCCAGGGCAGTCTGCTGCACTTTTGCTCCTTGGAGCTTAAAGAGCGGTGTCTGCAGGGACCCTGCCTCCCCGTGACTCCTCAGCCTGGGAAACAGGGCACGGCATGAACTCGCTCAACCCTTTTGGTTGGATTTCACTTTTGCCCACAGGCACTTCTGGACTGATCTCTCTGCATTAGCATACTCCAAGCAGAGAGTGGCAGCTGAGCTACTGAACTGCCACAAAGGGCCTCTTAGGGAAACCGGCCCCTCTTTCCCTGTGCTTTTTTCTGACCAGACTGACACTCATTAGTTCAAATGATACTGTGAAGTTTGTCACTTTAATGTATCGCCTCCTCTTTAAGTTGCAGTAAGATAAAATGATGCTATTATTATAAACCTATCCATTAAAAGAGCAGTAGAGGGGTCACTTTGGAAAACTAAAAGAAAAGATTTTTTTTTTTCCTTTTCAGATGAAATAAATTGTGATTCTGAAATAAATATCAGTAGAAAGCTGCAGCACAGACAAAGCATTAGAGCAGGTCCATTCCCTCAGTTCATTGCTGATGTTGGAAACAATTCTTCAGGGCATAAAGCCTTTTGTAGGCTGGATCCCCTTTCTGTCTGCAAAACTAATCCTCTCTCTAACTCTGTGCATGTTACAACAGCATTTTTTGTTCGTGGGGTGGCAGAACAGCTGGGACCAGCAAGCTGATTTCTAAAAATCCTGTTGAAACCTTGTGACATTGCTTACAGCAGACATCACAAATGAAGTGGTTTTGGCCTCACCTGATTTGCAAGCTCTCCTATTTAAGTAGTGCAGTGACAACGGGTAAGAAATTGCAGCGTCTCCAGCTCTCATAGCATGTTTGTGAAAGGTCACCTCACAAAGTAAGGAGCAACCTGAATGCTCTGTGAGTGAATTTTGCAAGCATGTAACAATGGTGTAGAGCAGCGTAAAGATTTGTGCAGCAGATACTGGGAAATGTCATTTTAGAGGCATTGCACCCAGAAGTGCCAAGGATTGCTACCATGAAGAAGGAAAGCTCTGATTTTAAACCAGTACTGAGAATCTTGCTCAGCCTTGAAAGTCAGCTGTGTCAGAAGACAGCAATAAGCTCAGAGAGGGGACAGAAAACATTGAGATATCTGCTACTTGGAATTCTCTTATAAATAATGGGGAACAGGGAGAGTGAAGTCCTGCCCTGGCAATAAATTGTGAATTGTGGATGGATGAAAAAAATGGAAAGTAATAAAAAGCAATATTTGCAAGAACCGTATACTAAAGAGAAAAAAACCTTAGTGGTAGAGGAAAGGAGGAAAAAAGTCATTTTATGAAATCAAGATTAACTTCCAAGATTTGACCTGGTGGATCTCCAAGTTCCTAATATGCCAAGACTTGGTCTTTCTTGAACACCAGTTTAGAAAGCACCTCCTTCATTAAATATGGCATGAAAGTGGACTGCAACAAGTGGAGAAGCCACTGCCTTTTATATATCTTGTTCAGGTATCCAGGCCACGTGATAGCCATGCTCCTTAGAAGGTTGTCCAACATGTCTATCTTTCACTAATATACTGCTAACAATCTAACATGAAGTCAGATTCAGTAACTAGTTTCTTCTTCCCTTAAGGTTCTCCGGAACCTAAATTAACGGGAAAGTAATGCATAGAAAGTCAATGTAGATCAGAAATCAGGAGCAGAGGGGCCTGGAACCAGTAAGACTAGGGAGGGTAGGAAACCTAAATGTTACAAGATGTGTCTTGAGAGATTCATGAAAGGGGTTATTTAATATGGTGCCTGTGATACAAGGCAATGGAGCTCTCAATGACCCAGTCCTAAGGTCCAAATATCCTGGCAGTGATCTCTCTCTCTCTTATTTCTCTCCCTCTCAGCATTTAGGAAAACAGGAGGCACATCAGCTCACAAGAACATTTCCAAGAGATATTTTCCCTAAAACAGAGCTTCCACCTGAAAGGACTCAGTGCCTTAGCTGGAAGATGGCTCTCACCAGAGAGCACTTTGTATTGAAAAAGATACTGCATTTCTAATACATGTTGCTGTTGGAGGGAAGCTGTAACTCAGCTGACACACAACAGATTACAGTATGCTGTTCCAGACTGTTCCAGCACAAAATTAGCTCTATCTTTCACAGTAATTAATTGCTTTCCTACAGGTGAAACAACTTTGTCACTTGGTTTCGAGTAAGTTTCATCAGATGTACTCTTCCCCATCACTGCCTCCATGGCAAAGACTGAGCTGTTCTGCAGTTACTCTGCTCAGTAGGACACTTCGTGAAGTCCTTTCTCCATCACGATCTCAGTGAAACTGTCAACTGAAAGCAGCTGAAGCTGAAGCAACAACTGCAAGCAGACAAAGCTAAGTTACCACACTTTTTCTTCCCTGCTCATTATTCATGTGAATGACTGTTTCTAGAAGTCAGAGAGGAAAAATAAATGATGCAAAGGCTGAGAGAATGAATCAGAGGAGTAAAGGGAACGAGATTTAAATTTTGGAAGGAAGATAGTTGTTATTCAAAGGAGCTGACTAGTCGAAAACTCCCCTCTGCCACATTTCACACTCATCTGCTGCTTTAAAGAAAGATATAAAGTGCATTTAAGCTATTTTATTAGCACAAAGCTGACAGCACTGGAGGCCAAGGCCTTCTCTTTAACCCCTCAGTGCAGAACAGGCTGTGGCTCTGCAGCCTGTCCCTTGTTCTGTCAAATTGTCTTTCCAGGTCCATCTCTCCTGTGCCCCAGGTACCACCCATAATGTTTAGTGATGGCTTGAAAATGTAAGGTTTGGCATCTGTGGAATTTGTGTCTAGTCAGCAGCTTCTCTTTTCCCTGGCCATTTCTGTTGCAACAGTGGCTGTTATGACCATTTGTGGTGTTAGTAAATATAAAGCTTCAAAAGAATGAGATGTAGGGCTTTTCTGGACAGTTTTTCAATGAAAAATTGGGTTTCCAAAATTCACCATACCATCTTGTTTGTTGTGTCTTCTGAATGGGAGAAGGGAAAGTATCAGTATTCCAAAGATTTTAAATGAAAACAGACCTTTTCAACTCCAAAACATCCATGTGGAGAGTTGAGGTAGATGTAGTTCAGGAGCCCATGTTCTACTTTAGTCCTCTAGGCTGGGCTCAGATGGACCTATTTCCCATTTTCCACTAGGATGATGCAACTGACGTGGGGCATCATGAGCTCCTACCAAATCAGAGATCATGATGCATTGTATGAGATGTCATTCCCGTAGGAAACTCAGTCTAAAGTGAGAATAGGGAAGCAGGAAGCACCTGAACTACAACTTCAGTAACATTTCATAATGAAAATGGTTGAATTTTCAAAAGAAATACTTCATGTGTTGACTTATTGGGGTGCGAAGCACTAAATCTCTGCAAAACAAAGCAGACTTGGTTGTATTCATGTCACAATTTTCTGTGCTGTGTTTTCCACTCAGGCCTGGCAAAAGGCAGGCCATGAGCTTTTTTCATGTAAGCTAGTAAAATCACAAAAACTCTGAAGAAGTAGCTAGCAGGTCAAACTGGCCAAAGCAGACAGCTGATTTTTCCTGTCCTTAAGAAAGTTGCCATTGAAATTGGTATGAAATAATTACCACGCTCAATAAAAGGACACTTTTTTCCAAAAGATTACCTGCCATGGAACAGATGCAAGAGACTTCATCTAGGAATATCTATTTGGGCAATTTGCAGAGAGCTTTTTGAGCAGAAAATGGTAATTCAAAACACTTCACTTTTGGCTTCTCCTTATCCTTCACACTTTAATCCTCGCCCACATGCTCACGCTCATACACATACTTATAAACTTTCCTCAGATGTGGACGTGCTTTAATCTTGGGCCTGATTCACTTCCCAGCATGAAACTGATTTAAAAAACCCAGGGATGTGGAGACCGTGAGTGGAATGAGTGAGTCAGGCTTTTCTCATTGTTAAAGTGCCTTGGCTTCACTCTGTGACAAGTCTTTGCTTTTAAGGAGCAGTGCCCAGGCCAGGACCTCTGAAGCAGGGTTTCATTTTATGCTCTTCCGTGATCATGGAGTACAAGTGGTAAACTCAATCTGCCATAGACCTGAGGAAGGAGTAGGGTCTTCCTCTAAAGATCAAAAAAATGGGCAGAGCTCCCAGCTACACCTCCACCGTTCTCTCTCATGGGCACAGTGACATTATTCACATGGCATGGGGCAAGAAAGTACTTGGGACTCATTTTCAGAATGAGCTAGTTGTCCACATGTTCAGTGACTGTGCAAGCTTCCCTACTTGACCCGAGTGTGAAATCAGTGGGGGATCACACAAGGATGCAACAATTTGCAGGATCAGGATCTATGATAAAAGGTCAGATCTGAAAAGTCCATACCCCAGGGCAGTTTGGAAAATTGATAAGAAAAAGACATGGGATGCCTGCCTCTGGAGCAGAGACTGGTGCATGGGATATCCTCTGTCCTAAGTATGCCCAAATCATTGGATCAGCATGCTTGTTTTTCCTTCCTTACTTCCTTATGGTGCAGTGAGTCTCTGAGCTGCACATTGACTTGGCATCAATGGAAGAAGTGGTGAATCTATTACTTCCCCATCCATCTCAATCCAGAATAGCCTGCACACTGGCGGTTAAACATCTCTCAAGAAATTCCATCTCTCTTCAAGTTCCTTACTCTAAGGAATCCAGTGAGGTTGAAAAGATTATGAAAAGGTCACCTGCAGTGGAACAGATGCAAAGAGAGGGGCAAATTTCAGGATCCACTAAGCAATCTGGGTTTCGCTGGCACCATGACCAGCAAACCAGTTCTTCCAGTTTGAATTGCCTCTTCCTCTGCATGTGCTGTTTTGGATCTGAGGGTCAGATGTGGTTTAACCTCAGCCAGCAACTAAGCACCACACAGCCGCTTGCTCACTCCTTGCCCCAGTGGGATGGGGGAAAGAACTGGAAGAGTAAAAGTGAGAAAACTCATGGGTTAAAATAAGAACAGTTTAATAATTGAAGTAAAATAAAATAGAATAGTAGTAATAGTAGTAGTAGTAATAATAATAATATAATAATATAATAATAATACAATAATAATATACAAAGCAAGTGATACACTATACAATTGCTCACCACCTGCTGACTGATACCCAGCTAGTCCCTGAGCAGTGATCGCTGCCACCCCAGCCAAATCCCCCAGTTTATATACTGAACATGATGTCATATGATATGGAATAGCCCTTTGGCCAGTCTGGGTCAGCTGCCCTGGCTGTGGTCCCTCCCAGCTTCTTGTGCACCTGGCAGAGCATGGGAAGCTAAGAAGTCCTCGACTAGTGTAAGCACTACTTAACAACAACTAGAACATCAGTGTGTTATTGACATTATTCTCATCCTAAATCCAAAACACAGCACCATACCAGCTACTAGGAAGAAAATTAACTCTATCCCAGCTGAAACCAGGACAGATGCCTAAAGGTTTGTCTTTTCAAGACTCTGGGTCCAGATTTGTGTCCCTGAATCCTTCCATACAAAGCATGGGTAATAACGTTCCTTTTTTCCTTTTTTTTTTTACCCAGTACACAAGAAAACCTTGTTTCAACATTCATTTGGTGCACCATGAATAAAGCAGAACATTAAAAATCATGAACTTCCAAATTCAGATAGAGGCTCTTTCAGCTTCAGAACTGCACAGGTGGGCAGTGAGTAGGCAATGGGCAAATGGACACCTACATATCGTGCCTTTGTTAGTTTGTTCCCATGAACCAGTAACGAGGACCCTCGAATAAATTGTACCAGAATTATGAGTCACCAGCGTAGCATGACAACGCAGGCATCGTCTGTAAGAAATTTGCTTGCTCTCTGGCAACCTGAATTAAACAAGATGAAGCACTGGGGAGGCATTCTTGTTTTGTGGCTTTTGTTTAAAGAGACGTTATGCTGAGGAAAGTAGTGATAAAAATGGCACTTCATGCTCTAGGTCTCCCTGCTTTAATGGCAGCCCTTACTTTTACTGACACAAATAAAATCTTACTAGTGTCAGCACTGTAGTCAGGCAAAAGTGAGCTCTGCTCCATGTTGCCACATCCATCATGAAAACACACCCCCCTCCTCCTTTTTGACCCCAGAATCATTGTTGTTAGTCATGATGTATGAAACAGAAAGAACATAACTTGATTGTGAGAAATTGCTTTGAACTTGCATTTGCTGGCAGGTGAAAGCCTTATTTTTGAGTTTTAAATGAAGCATGTTTGGTATGGAAGTCACTGAGAGGGAATAAATAGAGAATGCTAACAATTCATTTTACAGACTCACTTTTCAGACTGTAACCATACTTTATAACGGAAAATGGGCTGAATTTAAATGCTGATGAAAGGCCCTGGACTGACAGTCCTGTGGAATAATATTCTCGAGACACTGTACTCATCGTTTCTGCTACGGTGGGAGTTTCTTGCTAATTACCAGTCAGTCTGAGTGCTACATTTCCCCTCCCTTCAGGCGCCTAGCTCATGTCAGAATGCCATCCTCAGCACCATGAAGGCCAGAAGTGGTGGTAGGAAAGACCAAATGACTGTAAATGGGTGTGTTAACCTATCTGTCATGAGCACTTGTGGTGCAGTGACTTCAGGTAGCAATAACAGCAACCTGAGCCTCTCCAAAATGGCTATTTGAGCTGAAAGGTGTGCTCAGTGTTAATGCAACCACATGCCTTGCTTTGATCAGCAACCTATTGCTGGTCAGATTGTTGGTCCAGCAACTATATGCTGGGAGAAGGAGGGCAATCCTGCATTTTCATCCTGTCTTATCTCTTTGTCCTGATTGCTTTCTTCAGAGCGCAAGACAGAAGCAACTGAAATGGTGGCATTTCTGAAAACATCTGTCCACAAAGAAACTAACCTGGGACAATCAACTTGATCAGGACTAAGACTAGAATGATTTACAATCACCTTGCCCCCGGCTTGTTAGGTCTGCTGGGGGAAAAGGGAACAAATGCAAAGCTCCACAGAGTTTACAGTGAGCAGCCTCTCCAAGAAAGGTATTGCTGCCAACCCTCGTGGGTGAGTTGAAGGACAGCTGAGTTTGCTGACTACTTGGAGATGATTTCTGTCTGCATGAGTCATACAAGTGACATCTTTTGCATTAACAGAAAAGACAACATGCAGCTGAGAATCATCGAGATGTTACTAGCAGAACAAGCACAAGTCTACAGACTAAAATGTGCACCTGTGTGAGAAAGGGAAGCAGGGAACCTAATTTTCAGTAGAATTTGCTTTCATTGGATGATTTTTTTTTTAAATGGAATTTCTATTATCTCCATGTAAACTTGAAATATTTATTTTCTCCTTAAATCTCTTGTCCCACTGAAGTGTTGGTGATGATGTCACCACCACGTGATCCCAAACTGAACTGTAGAGAACAAAAGTTGTAACGAAAAATTTTTGTTTGGATTCCACTCCCTCTTCTCCCTATTTATTTTTCTGAAACTTGGAGGTGCTCATTTTGAAACCTCTATCCCTCTCTCGAATGCAGTCAAGTCCACTGATGAGTCCAAAGTTTCAGGGGAGAAGCAGCAGCACAGAGGCACATATCCATAGACCAAATGATCACATTAACCTTATTTCCATTGCAAATCAGACTAAAATGTGTTTCTAATACAGGGCATTCCCTCTACGCTGTGAACATCTACAAGTCACTGCCAGATGCTGTGGTGAGAGAGTGACATGAAGACAGAGACATGCCCAAAATTCCATGAGGTCCCTTTGCAGCTTCACTGTTCTGACTGCTGTTAGATGAAATGGTGGGGGAACAGTGCTCTCACATGCATGCACATGCTCTTGTCAAAGCCTAAAAGGGGACAGGTTCCTGAGGGAGCTATCAAAGGTGTGGGGTATGTGGTTCTTCCAAGACAAGCAGCCAGCCAGCCCATCGGGGATTTAATCCAATGTAATGATATGTTGCTGCATAGTATTACCCCTTTTACCTTCTTTCTGTTTTCCCCAAGATTTAACAAATACTCTTTGTGACTTTTGGATCAGAGGTGTTTCACTTCTCTGCTAGTCTAAGGAAGTATAATTTTCATGCATTTTCACATTTTGGATACTGGTGGGGAAAAAAAAATTACCTCTTCCTCTTTTTTCCCCATGATTTATATGGCTTGTCTTCTCTGGGTTCTAGCTGTGCATTTTCCACATCTAGTTTATGACCACTGAGTCTGTTTGGCAAGTGTACGACTCACATTTGTATATTATAGCACACAGAGGTCTGCTAGTGTTATGAATCTGCATGGGGATCTGTGGCATCTTACAGTCTTTTACAGTGTTTAATGGGCTCTTCCAAAAGATTTGCATTTTTGTCTGCTGCCTGGGCATCATGAGTGTTTTTCAGATTTGTTGATATTCTGACCCACTGTACAATGCTGTTAGAGAAGTGGATAGATAGTGTCTCATTTGGATGTAACCCTTGTTACTGTAGTCCAATGATCCCCCAAGATCAATTGCTGTGAGACTTTGCATGTGGCTTTGGAAGGTGAAAAGTTGAGGCTAATAGGGAAGAACAAAGTACAGTGTTGCCTAGGGTATGCTCAGAGTCAATGTAGTACCACCAGGCAGAGGGTCCTGCCTTAGAGCTTTGACATAAAGAAAACATCTGCTATTCTCCTTGACGTGGCAGCCCGAACATTTTTTTCCTTCAATATATTCAGTATCTCAGGAGACCGAATCAGTTCAAAAGTGCAAGTGTTCCAGCAGTTAAACACTAGGCTAAAACTTCCTGGTGTTTTCACTGGGGACTTAAGAATGTACAGGTTGTTTTCCTCATAAAACCACACAGGCAAAAGCTTGGTCCCATTTGTAAACTATGACTGAATTATCCTCGTTTTCAATAGGGAGACAGGATGAACTCTCAGAAGGGTGATTGTACTTAAGAGCAAATGGCAGAGGTTTTGGTTTTAGGGCAAGAGCTGTTCCAGGTTAGCTAGCAAGTTGTTCCTAGCTAGATCAAAGAAATTTGAGTTGAAATTACATGTCAATCTTAATTTTTTAATAAGATTTTAGTTTTCCATTTTTATCTTATTTGTTTTGTCTACTATTGCATTCAAACACCATCCCACCTCTGCCCACTAGTTTGACTTTCTAGCAGGAAGAAGGACCAGATGGAACCTATTTAAGAAAGTCTGTGAAGGGGAAAATAACTTCTTAATTTTGTGGTAAGCAGGGGGAGGTTAAAACTTCTGTTAATGGTATCTGTAAGGTGAAGATGTTCCCCATGGTTCACTTTTCAGGAAGGAAACTAACTTGGCTTTTATTAATTGTGTTGTTAGTGGCCACAGACGGTTTCATTCTTTTTTGGAGTAATAGTCTAGGGGAACAGGTTTTTGAAGGAAAAGGACAGGATAGTCTGCTCATGTTGCTATTAATACAAGTATCTGTGCAATTACTTTGCTTGAGAGTATCTCTGCTTGCATATATTGGGCAAATTAGTCTGCTACACTGTATTTCTGAAACATGTTAGGGCTGAAGGTTTAGAATAAATAAATCTTGTGTTTATTTAGACTCACGTTTTGAAAGCTCATTTGAGATGTTGCCGACATCACATAATTTTCAGAGTTTTAATTTGCAGAAGTTGCCCTTTTGTTCCTGTAATACATCAGTGGTGTCAAAGACGACATGACAGTCATTACTGGTCTTTCAAGTTTGCTCTTTTTCTTATGAAGCTGGGTGTTTTTCTTTTGTGTTGGAATTCTTGTTTCACAGAGGTCCTTCAGGTATTCTCTCTAGATTTGACCATTTTGCATCTTTCTCCATTTAAACTCTCCACAGCTCATGCCAATTTGTGCTGGTGCAGCATGTTCAGTGTTGCTAGTTTGATAATATAGTGTTGTACCTAATTACACTTTTAGAAGAACATATTCAGGCAGAATATAATTGCTCAAATTGGATTTGGGGCAACATGTTAAGCTATTTCTTTTCACTCACAAACCAGGTATTCTCATTAACAATATATTTTTCATTGGAAATACAAGAGTCACCAGACACTACTAAGATACACAATAAAAACAGCTGCAAGCCCTGATTTTTACACTTCCATGTAGTGATTTTAAAAGTTTCTGACTTGAACAGGATTAAAAGGGTGAGAAAGGTTTTCAAAAATCACAGAAGGCTTTTCAGATGGGCTTGCAATACTTTTGGTTGCTGCTTAAATGGGCAGATTGTTTTTAGTTCTGAATATATTTTTACCTCTTACTCAGCTTAAGGAAGAAGAGGTCATAATATATGTATGTCCTCTGCTTTGTGGCATCTCCCAGACTGGTTCCCCTCTTTTGCCAGGAAGTTTCTCATGTCTCATGTATTTCCTAGTTTTCCTGTTTATAAAATTGTGCTGTGAGAAAACAACAAATGTCAGGAAAACACATTAAGGAATGACAGATGTGCAAACAAGTGGTAAAGAAACACATCGTAAGCTGCTCTGACAACTATCTTCAAAAGGTATTTGGGAAAGAGATTTACAGCTTAGATTAATGTTGCTCAAATGGTGACCCAAAGTTCAAATCTGGCGCTAAATAATTCTGTCAGGGTCATCATCTTTCTTTTCCTCCATCTTGCACTGCTGTGCCCAAGCAAAGGCGGGGGGGAGTTTGCCTTCATGTGATTTCAGAAATAGCTCCTGAATTGGCAACAGGCTCAAAAAATTGTAAAGGACAGATCATGGGCAATTCCAATGCACAAATCAAGCCTGTGTTCTTGCAGGAATCTGAAGGAGGTTCATACTGAGAGTAGGAATATTTGTAAGTTTTTGCTGTCTTGAATGCTACTTTGGATAAAAATAAATGTAAAGATTTATTGCTCTATCCATCTGTTCTTACAGGCATGGACCCATTTCTAGATTTGCCAAGAAAATCCAGTAAAGCAGAACACAAAGGCCCCAGGAAATGCACATTAAAACACTGCCCAGCTTGTTTGCACGTCTGTGTGTTCAGAACTGCCAGAATAACTAGTTATTGCTTCTCATAACCATGATGATGCAAACCCAGATTCTGAGTAAAATCTGAGAGGCCCCCACTGTGACGAGATCATGCATTTGCTGAGGCTGCAGTTCACTTGTAGGCTGAAAAGAGCCTGGCCACACCAGGAAAATAAAGCTCAATTGACATTTTCCTGCTGGGACCATTTGCTACCCCTTAGGGCTGCTGAACTCCGGAGCTATTTCTCTCTGATCCTGTAATAGCCATCTGTTAATAGTGTGTTTAGCACATTGCACTGGGAACAAGAGGGTGACAGGGTGGTAGTTGAACTGTATATATGAGGAACACAGCAGAAACATGTGCTTCCTGCTCTCCAGAGCCTGATAACAAAACAAAACAAAAATGCCATTGAGAGCTGTTGTTGCAGTGGAACAAAGCATAATAAAAGCTCTTCAAAGAGCCATCTGGACTGTGCTAAGGATGCTGCTCCATGCTAAATACCCATCCTTTGGCAAGCCTGAGTTATGATCAATGTCTAGGGTTCTTCGATCTATTCCAGCAGTCTCAGACTGGAGAGCTGCATGAGTTGACGATAATTCTGACGTCCTTGGAGGCTTGATTGCAGACTGTGCTGACAGGCTCAGGCCTGGTGTGAGAGGGAAGAGAATGTTCTTAACGCCTTTTTACATATTTATTTTTGCATTTATTTGAGGAAAAGCTGTAAAGTCTTCTTTTTTTTTATCCACACAACTGGGTTTGGAAGTGAGGTATGTTCTTGAGGAGAGTTTTGCTAACTCCATTGGACGACAGACTGCCTCTGTCCAGTGTGGCAGTGAAGGCCACACTGATTGCATTGAAGAAAAGATTTTACCTCTATTTGTAAAGGTCAGCAGAAGGACCAATAGCAATAGAGAATAAATCATCCTATGGTTTTGTTTTTGAAATCCAGTTACTCTATATTCCATGTCTGCTGAAAAGTGACGTTTAAAACATCATTGTTCTTTCTCTGTCTTGAAATTAATTGTCTTAAGCATTTGTTGACAGTTCCTATTCCCAACAGCAAAAATAAAATATTAAATGATGTTCAAAGTCATTACCGTTTTACCTTGGGCTAACCCATCTTCCCCTGTGTTTGCTGGCAAGCATTCAATGTTGTGTATCCAGTCCTCAGTGCTGTAGAGTTAACTCTCTCATTCCTGCAGCATGCCTCCTCACCATGGAGAACACAGACAAAGCCAAAGGAACTGGAGTGGCTGTGATATCCCTACATCACAGCAGTTCTTGTCCTACACACACATTTGTTGGAGCTACTGGCAGCTGATGTAGGCTGTAAGGTTGTCCTAGGCTTTCTAAGGGAAGCTGAAGCCTGGGCAAAGAAATCTCAGGATAAAGAAGATTTGAGAAAATGTTTGTGCCTTTGAACAACTTATTTACTTATTCCTCAGATGGTTCTTCATGTCTGTCAGATGAAATTTGGTGTTAGTCCAAGTACAGGTGTGTTGCCTGTGAGGCAAGAGAAGACATTGGTGGGAACGGTTTACGTTAAGTCTCCTGGATGCTTCACTCCTAGCATGTACAGTCTCAGTTGCCAAGTGTGAGAAAAAGATGATGCAGGTTGCCTCTAAGATCTCTTTCTTGAGTTTGTGACATTGAAAAAAAAAAATTTCTCTTTTGTTCTCTTTTTAACTAAGTGAAGCTGATCTACAAATCATGCAATTACTGGCTTTTTTTTTTCAGAGACTCCCTTAAAGGGGAGACATTATACTTGCAGCTTTGAAAGCCAAATACTAGTTATGAAAAGAATACAACAAATTAAAAACATTATTAGCATGAGAATTAATGAACCTAGAGCCTTTGTTAGGTCTGTCTGACATCCAGAAACCCAAAGGGTATTTGCACTGATAGGAGTCAGTGACCTGAAAAGATTAAGCATTACCAGCTAATTATGATGTCCTTATAGCAGGGATTCTTTGTGTTAATAAGAAGATTTATTTTTTTTTTAAATATAGAGCTTTTGTGGACCACCAGCACTACAGTCCGCAAGTATGTAGCTAGTGCCTTTTCTATTCACTGAGATATATTACATCCCTGTGCCAACGATAGTAATTGCCTGTATGGGAAAGTACCATTACAAGAGCACTTAAATGTATTTGTAACTATTTCTAACTCATCTGTAGCTGCTGGAAATGAAGGGAAGGAGCCAGAACCATGTGAGCAGGCAGCTGCTGTTGGCATCCAGTCCCACGTGCTCGGTGAGACACAGTCTGAGAACCTCTGTGTTGGAGCAGGAGGCTAGGTCGCAGCTGCAGCCTGTGTTCAAAAAAATTGCCAGCAGAGCTTTGCCCACTGAGGTGATGCCAGAGGAAAGTAATGAAAAGCTTTATAACTGATTTTTTTTTTTTTATTACTCAGCTGTGCACCTTCAGGTATCTCAAAGCTTTAGTCTAGGCCTTTCTTTTCATCACAATTAAGTGATATTTTCTAAGTCCCCTGTAATGAATCCTCTCTGGGACAGTTGGTGAATCTGATAATTAAGAGAACTGCTGTGTTGGAACAGACCAAGCTAAGATTTTTATGGCACAGGATCCTATCATCTCCAGTATTGCCCTGTGATGGACGGAAAGAATATGAGAAACAGGACACTCAGAAGGTGATCCCTCCTCCTGACATACTCCTCACCCTTCCAGAGACAGAAAGTTTGGGAGCTTGAACAGTCAGCTGTTGAAATCCACCACAAATACACCTTTGGTTTGGTTTTGACTCCATTGCTGGCAGCAGCAATTGCCTCCGTTGTCATTCAATTATACTGGAAAATGTCAATTCTGATTAAATCTCTTGTTGCATTCTGCAAAGCTTTGCCCTAATCCCAGTACATTTATATAAGCTTCTGTGATGCTGCTGCTCCAGCCTGAATGTCACAGTGTTGCCTCCCTATGTTAGTCCGATGTGCACACTGGCTGGCACTTCCCCTTCCTGCAGGACTTGCCGGGCTAGTCACACATCCTTGTCACTAGCAGTGGGCAATCCTACCAATACTTCTTTTACCACTGGTCGTCAAAACTACCTAATAGGAGGACTTCGAACCAAATAGTCTGTCCATTGCTTTTTAGTAGGAATTTCTCTGGAACAAGGCAGATGTAACAGGAATGTATGCATCACAGATCCTGCAGCTCACCCTCAGAAGCCTGTTGGAATGCTGAATGAGAGAGGCAAACAGTAAACTCAGTAATAAAAACTAATTCCGAGCTCCAGAGGCAGAAAGAATTCAGTGAAGATGACACAGACACAGTTAGGAAGAAGATGATCTTCTTATGTATGTCTGGGGGACCATCCAACCAGTGCAAAACTAAAATGAAACTAATTATACTCAGCTTTCTTCAAACTAATGCTTTTACTTTGGCATGAGCAAAACCCTGCCCTGTAGCTCTCTGAAGATACCACACTCACACAGGACTTTACATTCCTCTGATTTTTCTGGTTCATCCATACTCAGTCATCCTGAAGCCACGTCACTGTTCCAGAGAAGTGTCATCACTGCATAGAAAGGATATTTCATGGGTGCAGTAACTCTGCAGTGGGATCCACACCCCTAAGGTTTCTTCAGAGAGCAATGCAAAAGGTCAGAAGAATCAAGAAATCTTTAAAGAACCTTTAAAGAAGACCTTTAAAGTAGAACCTTTAAAGAAGAAATGGCTCATATCAAGAGCAGATTAGAACTGGACGTGGCCCAGCTGATGAATGCACAACAGCAGCTGGGCCAAGTTACAGCAATGTGAAGACTGTTCTAAATAGTGGTGGAAAGACAGACTGGGTTTTCCAAGATCCCTTGGATGCCCCTCCTAATCCCGGACTTCAGCTGAGGATGTATGTAGCCTGTGATCTGGGCCCCTTTTGGAAATGCTGGGCTTGATCCTGGAAGGCATTAGCAGTCAGTGCAAGGAGTGCTAGGCTAAACTCTATCTTGAAAATGACCAGAGTAGGGGTGCAATGAGAACAAGAATTGTCTTTCCATGAAATTTCCTAGAAGTTCTACAAGGCAGAGTCGGGAGGGGATGGGAACACTAACCAAGTAGAACAAAATTATAGATCAGTTGTCAGACTGGCAAAGAAATCTTTCCTTCTTTGGACAGATTGCTTGCTGAGGATCATTAACCATTTAGGACATTTTTTTTTTCTTTTTCTTCCCTTAATTTTTTTTGTTGCAATTCCTTTCAGACCTAGTGATATAAATACAAAACACCATTATGACAAAATAATATCCCATTTGTTTTCTGAAGCCAGTCTTTCAGTTCTGATTAGAGAGAAGAGGTGTCTTGTCAGAATTTAATATATTCAGTGGCTCTGAGAGTAGACTACTCTGCAGAGGCATTTCAAGATCTCAGTAAACAAACAGAAACATACACAGTGCTCCTACCACTTAAACTTTAAGCTAGCCTTACATTTCCAGGCAAGAGTGTGCTCAGGCTTAGCAAAGGAATGTAAAGGAAAGAGGGATCCCTCTCTTCTCCAGTGAAATCTCTCCAGATCTTGGAGCTAGGCTCAGTGTGGTGAGTGCATTTATGTGCCCATTTTCTACTTGACACAGGTGGACGCCAAATGGTCAAAATAGAGCCATCATTTCCACGACCCATGTACTGATGGGTGCTGTGTTCAGTGTCAGTAATAATTTAGTTATTTGTGGTTGTGAATGTCATTTTTCTTATGCAATTGTTACAGTAATACAGTCCCCAGAATTAACAAGCCCATAATGGAGCTCTGAAATGGGGTAGGATTATACCCATCTGTACAAAGGATGGATATCCTGAAATAGATATATCTGTATCACCATAAGGGAAGTGATTACCATTGTGCTGATTTTGAGAAGGGATTAAGTTGCCTAAACATGAGCATCTGATACTCTCAGGTGTCTAAAATGGTATCTAGTATCCTTGCAAGGGGCTGGCAAATATGCCAGCAGTTCCCCAAGAGACCCACAACCTTCTGGAGTCATGGCTGGAGAGCAGGTGGGCTTTGGCAGCTTTGAAACTTGAAGAAAAAAAAAAATGTCACAAAGCAAAGTCCTCCCACTGAATGAGGGCATTGAAGGAGGTGTTGGGCAACACAGGAAAAATGAGAGGATGAACAGGAGAAGGGAAAAACTGGGAAAATGGAAAATCACAGTTGTTTTGAATGTGAAGAGAAGCCTGTATGAAAGTCAATGAATCACAGCCATCAAGATGCAGGAGCAAGAACAAGAGCTGATTGGAAAATTGTTTTTTTACCCATATATTTTCTGGTAGAAAATGAACAAACCCAGACTGAGGATCATTGTTTGAGGCTTTAACTAAAAAAAAATGAACCACCTACCACATCTAAACAAATGCTGACTGTTATTATTGACAAAAAAAGAAAACTGAACATGCATCTGCTTCCAGATTTGAGGAGAAATGGACATTTCCATAGAAATTTCCATAGAAATGACCATGGTAATAAAAAAAAAAAAAAACAAGGCAGGGGAACAGATCACCATGAATTAAAAATTTCAGCCACTTTTGGGTTTTTCTTTTTGCAATGCTTTCTGAGGCTGGACCAGCTACTCCCTAGTCCTTGCTGAGGTCAGCATCCAGGGCAGTCTAGGCATCAGCAAACAGCCCTAGTGACATTTTTTCGTGCCACTGCGCTGGATGTGCACAACACGCATGCTCCACAGGTATTGTGCAGGTCCTCAGGGTCTTTGCGGACCCTCTGAAATGCACAGCACAGCCAAAAGTGCCTGAAAGCTGAGCTGTACCTGAGCCTAACAAAGCTGTTATCCCAGCATTTCCCAGTGACGATTTTGGTACCCTAGGGTCACATCTTCCCATTGTAAACCTTTCTCTTCCTCAAGCTGAGTGCTTTCTAGAGAGGCCCAGGCAGGCTATACTCCCTATTTAAAATTTACGGGTTAGGTCGTACCCAGGTAACATCCAGAAACAGCGTGTCTTTCCCAGTTCTCTCCATTTTCTCACCAGTAAAGTGAGATGAGAGATGGCTTTCCATCTGTGAACAAGTTTCTAACATGAGCAGGAAGAAAGCCCTATTGAGAAGCCTCGACACAATTTGCACTACACATGTTTGCACAGCAAAACCCTGGTGAGGTTAATCCCATCCTTAGCGTTGACTAGGTCCTTGTATTGTCAGTTTGTAACCCCCAGGAGCCCAGAGCACCCATCCCTATTTCTGCAGCTCCACTACATGCCTTCATGATAGACCGGCCCTTTGGCCATCCCTGTAGATTAGTTGTCATCCCACTCCCCCTGTGGTGAAGGACCTAGTTCACCCATGTAGGTTGGATTTGCAAATGCCCGTGTTCCTCTGCTGACTTCCTGAATCAGAATTAACCTCTATTTTTTGTAAAGAAGGAAGATTAAGTGCTGCACTTGCTACATACAACTGGTGCATGCCATATTCCTGCTGCGCCTCTGCTTCTGAGTGACCCACCGACCTGGAAGAGCTAGGTCTAAAATGCATCCTCACCAGCTGCCATCTCCCTCAGGAGGATGAAAATCCTGCCCCATCGCCAACAGCAAGAAGAAAGGCTGCAGCTTTCAAGTAAGCATTTTTTTTTTTTTTTGCATAAAAAGCAAGCATCTATCTGCATAGGAAGAATGACCAGTTTCCTGCTGTGTCAATAGGAGGCAGAAATTGATGTTGTCCAGCTAAAAGCAAAAAAAAAAAAAAAAGCGTACTGCTTAGCTGTGACTGGGTCATCCATCCTGCAAGCGCCGCTGGTGCACTGGGTAGAGCAAATGGGAAGGAACAACCCCCCATGCTCCCCACTCTCCCAATAGATCTGTGCCCAGCAGGCATGTGAAGCAAGAGAAGGCACTGGGCCCCAATTTCCCTCTCACAGCAGCTTTACAGGATGATGAAGTTATTCTTGGTTGCAGTAAGCAAAAAATATATTGGTCCTGTGGCTTGTGACTGAGGAGCACTCCGCAACGATGCTTTTTTTTTTTTTTATCGCTTCATTGTTAATGGGGTGTTTTCAGAGTATTCTTGACTACAGTGGCTGAAGTCTCATTATATATTTAAGTGCAATTACTCGCTTGGTTCCATCCTCACAAAATATCTCTCCTCAGCACTGCATTTCCCCCATTCTGTTTTCTTACATTTGCTGAGCGAAATCAGCAAAGAGGCCAGATTTGTTAATAGATGTACGATAGCCCTTTAGAGCTCAAGATTCCTGTAAATTTAGCTTCACCCCTGCCAGGCGCAAAATCGTTTGTTGTCTCAGGTTGAGTACAGCTCCAGGAGAATGGAGGGTAAAAAGAAACAACCAGAAGAGATGGAAGAAAATAATGAGGAAAAAGGTGACACAAACTGATTGGCAGCTAGGAGTAGTTAAAACAAGATTGAGGAAGATAGATAGATATATTTATGTATTTCTTCCTGGGGGAATCTCATGATTTTAAGACAAATCTTGTGGACCCTGCGTGTGAGTGTGTTTCTAAAAGAGAGATACAGAAAGAAAAACAGTTTTCAAAGTATTACAAATGTTAAAGAGCAGTAACCCTGTAAATTCACAAGACTGAGATAAACCCATCATTTTTGCTTTATGTTTACTGATTGTCTTATGTAAAATGTACCCTATAATTCCAAGAGAGTTAAAGTTTGAGCAATATACACTATGTAGTATAACACGATTTTCCCTGAGACATGATTGGAAAGGAGAGACCCCAACCACACCGGGGAGCGGGCTCCCAGCAACGCTTACCATATGTGTAATTCCAACCTCTTTGGAATTAAAACGTTGCTATAACGACATGATGCATTTATTCTTATATAGTTTTCCTTTGCTTATTTTTATAATCACTTTTTAGAATATCAGTTGCCATAACAACAGAACATAGTATCTTAAATGCTACCTTTCATGTACATTTATGCAATATAATTAAAGGTATGGGATATGGGATTGGGGCAAGCTTTGGCTTGGATTAATTCACACCTCTCCCATGAAACATTCCAATGCTACCACTAGAAGAAAGAATGAATTCAGATAGGACCAGCTTTCCAGTGACACTGACTCTTGCAGCTGTAAATATACTTAACTTTGCAATGCTTCCGTTGTTAATTAAGTGTTGATGAGTCTTCTAAGTTATAAGCTATCAGCATGGCTCACTCTTTGGATCTTTTTCTAAGCTGTGATTTCTATTAATTACAGTTGTGTTTCTGTTCTTATTAGTTAAGCTGATCACTCTCAGAGGAATATGAGACTTTCCTGAGTGGAGCAGAGTGAGACATCCAGCCTGCTATCTTGCCTTTCAAAGGAGACTGGCAGGCAGGTTCTTGGCTCTGCATCCGGCTTTTTCCATCAGTCGTGTGACCTAAAATCAGCTTGGAGAGGTAATGATGTCTCCCCATGCAGATGGAGATACGTCCCTGAATCTTCCTTCCACACAGGAGGAATATGTAGAGGAAGAGGTGCGGACGAGCTAGGGTAGAGCACCCAGCTTCCCACATGCTGCTGTGCTGGCTGCAGATGATGTGAGAGCAGCACCGGGGCATTTGCACTCAGGAAGTGTGTTTGTTGCTGGGGTGAGCACCACCCTCCGTGAGGACACATAGCCCAGATCCAGTCTGCACCCTTTGGAGCGTGAAGTCACCAAATTCATAAGTGCTAATGTTTGCAATAGCACAATACAGCACTGATGTTCCCATAAGTCCCTGTGCTCATACTAATGCTCCTATACACTTGTTTGCCATTTCTCCTGTTTCTTTGAAGTTTCTTTCCAGTTTTGAGCTGGGTGCTAACTCTTTGTGGTCTGTGGTGCCTGCTCTGGGCAGAGGCTGTATCCCAGCTCTGAAAAACAAGAGAAGACGTATGGGCACACAGCTAGCTAGCAACAGGAGGGCAGTAAGATCACTGGTATTCTCTGGAGAAAATGTTCTTGGTAAGACAGTTTATCAGGGGATGAAAAACATGAGCTCTACCGTTCCACCTCGGAGAGGTTAGCAGTGCTATATACACATCCACCAGATCAAACACACGAACCCTCTACAAGGAATAGTTAAGGGGAAAAAACCCCACAAAACTGTTTGTTTGCTCTCCACAAGCTCAGAGGAACTCGGGTTGTCCGAAGACCAGAAGCAGCAGACTCCCACAACTCCTTTATGTGCCCGATGTGACTGCCATGCCAGGGCAGCAGGGTCATACTGAGGAAGCATCCCAAGAGTGGGCCCAGTCCTGAAGATCACCAGTTAGCCTGCTTGACAAATGAATTCTCCAGGGACCCACTGCAGAGCAGATCTAGAAAAGGACTCAGAGAGGGATAGCACAGGGGGGAAGCAAGGAAGACACTGTGATAATTGTATCTTTGATTATTACTGTGTGGACGGTTACTATGGGAGGAAAGCAGGGATTTCTAGTTTATGACCAATAGCAATATTTTTTATGGAGAATATGGTGTGAACTGGGGTGTCTTGAGTTCTGATACAGGGTAAAAGCTATATGAAAAATGAGGTATGGAAATGATCTCTCTGACCTCCATGCTGTCTATATAAGCATGAAAATAACCATTGAGGAGAGGAATAGTAAAAGATAGAAGTACTGATACTTTCAATTTCAGTCTTTTAACATTGACACAGAGTCATAAGTATAAATTACTGCAACCACTCTTCTGAGTGACTAGGTCAGGTTGATGCCACACTACTCACACATACTTCTTTAGAGAGAACTGTGCTCTGGATACTACAGATTATAGGCACCACAGGCTATCAGCTCTCTGCAAGCTTATCAGAGAGATTCAGAGTCCCTGCAAAAACCCAGCTGGAGTATTCTGTGATTATCAAGTTGCAAAGGATTGGTCTCCATTATTCCTATTCTGCTTTTACTCAATAAGCCGGTAGGGCTTTGGCAGAGGTAAGCCAGGTATCCACTTCTGTCAGCCCGTCAGTCCCTGCTTCAGCAATTTTCAGTGTTCCCCTTGACAACCGCAGGTTTCCCAGGAAGCTGCAGTTCTAGCTGTTTAGCAAAGAGGGCAGATGTGGCACGGCTGCCCTCAGGAACACCGTTGCTCTCTTCACCCAGCCCTGGCATGCTGCTCTGCCACAGGGCTGTAGAATGGGACATCTTGGGGATGCCTGGATGAAATCCATCACTGACCCCAAATGCCACCCGTACGGTGCCTCTGTAGATTAAATGCAGCCAAAATCCAACCTAGTTTTAACATAGGCAGCACTTAGAGGGGTGACATTATCGTCTGGAGGCCTGTGATTATGCAGGGTTTTTTCAGACACTTACTTAGGACCTATTTAGCCTCCTACCAGACTATATTCTAAAATGTAGGCACACCTGTGTCCATGTTAATTACCTATTAATCATACAATACCTGGGCTGTCATGCTTTAGCGGGTAGGTTAGCTCTTCAGATTACAGTATGGGTTTGGTGCCCTGCTTGCAGTCACGCCCAGGTTGCATTTTAGAAGATAACTTCAAAAACTACACAGTATTCACACCTCGCTGTACTGATCTGTTGTTATCTCATCACGTTGGCAAGAGTTCTCAGTAGCAGATTCCCTAAACAAGAGAGATGGATGTGTCCATTAATATAATGGTTACGGGTCTGTGGCTTCTTATTAACGATCTAAATAAACTGGGTAATATCCTATCCTTCTTCCCCACACTCAGGTCGCCAAGACCAAATGCTTTTCCATCACTCTGGTTAGTACTTTGGCATCGGTCAGCCTGAACTTGATCCTGGAGGTCATTAAGAAAGGGAAGCAGCTGATTACAGGTTATGCATTAATGATCTATGGCCATATGTGACTAAGATATGGTTGTAGGCATGCACTGGAAAAGTAAGGAGTTAAAACATTCCCAGGGGGAGAAAGAGTGTAGTGTCTGATAGTCTTGAGTCCCTGACTGGGTACAGCAGGACTATGCGGTTGCAGAGCTGCAGTACTATGTCCTGTTCACTGACAACTGCTTGCCCAAATGTGCTCCATTCTGACCACCAAAGTTTTGAATATTTGTCATTTCTGCACTTTCAGTGTAGTCCATGTCAGGCAGGAGCAGGCTGCTCTTGAAGAGAAGGGTGGCTAGGAGTGGGGGGGAGCATGCCAGGAGGGACAGTGGCCTCACTGACAAGATCACAGTCCTCCAGTACCGAAGCAAGGCAAGTAGACCAAGTCTAGCGAGGGTAACCAGGATCAGCCACCAGTTCAGCAATCACCAGAAAAGACCATAGTGACAAGGCAAGTCCAAGGCCAAACCAAGAAGTCAAATCTGCAAGGCAAGGTCAGGATCAGCAAGATACAAAGATCTGTGTGAGCATACTTACAGCATAGCCAAGGCAAGGACCAAGTGCAACAAATTGAAGTTAAATATGGGTTTGGGAATAAAGTAAAGTGGCAGAGCCTTTGCTTGTCATCCCAGCTATTCAAGATTAGGATGCTCTACCTGCTTTGGAAATACTGGTCTTCATCAGTGGTACAGTTTTTGTCCTGCTGCAAAAAAACTTTCAACAAACATGAAGAGCCACTCAGCAGATAGAGCTGAGTGTTGGCCCTCAAGCATAAAGGGAAAGAAGTGAAACCTACCAAGAGAGAAGAGTTTCAGTGATATGAGTGGCAGGCTGAAATAATTTTTGCTTCTGACACCATGAGGGAGAAACAAGTTCTCCTAAAATGCACTGTAAAGCAGTTTAGGAAACTTTGCACATTTTTATGGTAGACATCGGGGTATGTTTCAGAATAGCTAGTATCAGCCCCAACTACCTTGAGAAGACAAGCCACTGTGTTTGCACACTGGATATAACTGCAGGTGATCCTCAGGAGCATGAGCTGGAGTTTAAACACACTTATCGTGGTAAGTCAGTCTTTCCTTAGTGTAGAGGAGTCCATTTTAACAGCACAGCTGAGCATCTAGCCACTTTTTTTGAAAGACTGTAGCCTTGTGGAGGAAGACTAGAAGAAATGAACTTGTAACAAACTGGGGAAATTTTGCGATCCTATAAAACAAATGAAATAAATGAAGAAAGATGTTTCTTCCTGATTCTGAGAGGTGATCAGTCATGCCTGGAAATGTGACCACTGTTTCTTAGGATATGACCTCTGACAAGAAGGTTGAGGCATAGAGAAATTGTTTGTTCATAAGCCTGTGTGGTCTATCTTTATAGCCAAAGAACTTCAGATATATATGTATCCATATGCATAAGTGCTCATATATCCAAAGACGTCATAGTATTATTCAATTTGAAGGGACTTCAGAAGGTCATCTAGTCCGGCCTAAAAGTAGGGTTAACACTGAACTGAGACCAGGTTGTAATATACCCTCTGTTTTCCAGACCGTCTCTCAGAAGGTGGGTAAAGATATTTCACCTGCCAGCTCTTTAAACTTTGCATTTCCAGCAACTGTTTGTTCAGTGCAACTCCTTGGTCACCTGTAGAGTCCAAAACAAACAACAGAGTAGTTACTCTTCAGAAAAGCAAAGTTAAACTCTCCTCAGCAGCAGAAGAGCCGTCCCTGGATTCTACTGTGTGTTGTAGAAATGTTACCTGTCATTCAACTTGTCCTCTCCTCAGTTTGTGCAAGGAAGGGGGAGCGAGGTGGGGGAGGAAGGTGCCAGGCTGTGCGTTATAGCTGATGAGATCAAAATGACCTTGTTGTCATCTAGATTCTGCTTTCAGCAACGCTGTGTATCCCTTGGAGGTGGATTAGGTTTCCACTGACAGGCTCTGGGAGATAGAATTTCCATTAGAATTAGGGGAAGAATATCTATTAGATAGATATGGCTCCTTATCTGCGCCTTGTCTCCTTCTCAGACTGTCTGTGTGCTATCTCTCCTTCTCCTTGCCTGCTCTCACAGTTCCTCTGCTCATCAGATTTGTCTTGCTCTCTTCACCTCTCTCTGGGCTCTTCCTGAACAGTTAAAAAAGTTGCTTTTCCCAGACATGAAGTGCCATTGCTTGTCCTTCACTTTCTAACTTCAACTTCCAAACAAGGGGCTTCTCCTGCTGCAAAATGACTGAACCAAGCAGCATGCAGGCTGTGCAAACCCACAATGCGCCTCTGTTTCCAGCAGGCACAGCGAACTGCTAGTGAGACTTCTTGTCCTAAGATCGTCCCTGCTCTCTACCCACCACCATTAAGACTTCCTCAAATGGGGCCAACAGGTAAATACAATGAATTTGTACTCTGATATCACACAAAGGTCACGGCCTTGTTATACAAGGTCATCTACTAACACATAAGCAGAAGAGGCCCTGAATCCTGAAGCTTTTTGCACTCTAGTTGAGAGCTATACTGGAATAACAAGAGTGCCCACAAGTGCATATGTGGCCATCACACAAATCTATGTTCTTATTCCTGCAGTGTGTTTTTATTTTACCTGTGAGATGAGTGGTCAGTGTGCTGCACAAGTAGCTCTGAAACCACTTCTTTGAGAACTACCGTCCTTCCAAGAACCACTCCTCAAGAATAACTATGTGGCAAAATGATACCTTTTTTGGCAATCCATCTCAACAGCCAATGCCTGAGGACTGGTGCCCAGCATGATGGATGTGCCATGACTATTTCAAAGAGATTAACTGTTTTAGACTGTTATATCCTATCCTTATTAAAAAAAAGGATTCTGTTTTCATAGATGTGCTTTTACTAATTCAGGGGAAGAGATAATGATACATCTTCCCCTACCCATGATGTATCTTATTTCTCTCATACATATTATATGACAAAAAAAAAAAGCATTCACAGAATAATGGCGCATTTGGTATTACAGTCTATGGTTATGCGTGCTCTAGAGCAGAATACAAAGTTGGAGCGAGTCTAGGAAGGGAAGGAAAGGATATAGCAGATTTAGTGGGAGGCAGAGCTCTGCTGACCATCCATTTTGCTTGATCTTTGATAGGGTTGGGAATAGAAGGCAAAGTCTGCAGAAGATCCCACAACACATAATGGAAGGCTGAATCAGATCCACTCTTCCTGCTCAAGGAGACTTTTACCAGAGAGAAGAACAGAGACTCTACTCAGCCCCAAATGGTGTTTTAATTCCTGGAAAAGAAATAAAAATTGTCACATCAACCTGCATCTCATTTGCAATGGCTTGTCAGTAGATATCTCTGCAAATCATTGCCTGATTTAATTAGTTACATATAATATTCATGGAGAGGAATGCTGAAAGACCCTGGATCTACACAAGACTGATATACTAGATTTTAGATTAGGACATCAGTGTTGGGCCTGCATACTCGTACGACATTTTTTTCCCTGTTGGACTCTTCACTAGAAACGTTCCTTGTGCATTGAATAATTTTTCCAAGTCAGAGCATTCTGTTGGCACCAAACCCAGGAAAAACTGTGATTTTAAAACAATACCAACACTGAACCTGGATGACTTCACCTTCAAAATTTCATGCAAAACAAAAGGTAATGTTTTTACTTCACAGCAAGCAAAGTACTAGTGAAAAGAAAATCATTGCACTCAAGTTCTGACTTTTGTAATAAGGCACTAAAATGCAAAAGAAAAAATAGTATCAAATGAAAAATTTTAATATTTGCTCAGGAAAGGGCCAGGGGAACACTTCATATGTGTTTAAAAAATAAATTCTGCTCTACATTGACCCACTTCCTGAAACTTTTAGCTTTTGATCAGTCAGCATTTCCAAGAGAAAAAAAATCTGGCAGAATGTTTGCCATGAGTCCTTCTTGAAATTGGTTTTGTGAGCAGGGTGACATCTGCACTTATGTCCCCGTGAAAGTCAGAGTGCATTCTCTGGCACCACTGAGTGATGGTGTAAATTCCAAGACCTGTTTAACAGACAGCACCATACACCAGTTCGCACTTTCACATCCTACATGCACAGGACCCTCCAAAAGATCTGCTATCTATGCTCAGTAGAGCAATGGGTTACAGAATAGCAAATAGCATCAGTATTACTTCAAAACACAAAATTTTCTGAAGCTTTCCTACAGGGATCAGGAACTCCAAGCATAGAAATATTTTTATAATGAATATCTACTCATGGATATTCATGCATGGTGATTCTGACAAGCTGGACAGTTGTTTTGCATTTGTATTCTCCAGCCACCTGGAAAAAAATGTCTACCCTCTCTCACATCCATATGTTTTCATGACTAAGATTCACTACTGCTCAGCTATCACAGTCCCTCATCTCTCATTCCACACTGATCTCTCAGAGTTGTTGTCCTGCCAGGGAATTCTTTTGAGAACTGTGGGTTCTTTGAGAAAAAAAGTATTTTGAAGGAGTATCAATGGCGCAAAAAGATGGAAACTTGAAAGCAAAATACTTCCATGCCAGAGAGAACATTCAGGTAGTTCTGCGATAAAAGGGGATGCTGCATTAAATACATGGCATTGAAGCCTCCTTTCCTAATACAAGCTGTATCGCATTACTTTCTCCTTTGCACAGACACATTCAAAATTCATCGAAGTTTTCAGCTGGGAAAGCTTGCTAGCTTCTTTCTCCTTTACATGTTTTTTTCCCCCTTCTCTCTTTCTCTAAAACAAGCATGGCTATACAGGGATTGGTAACTGACCCTTATCTCCTGGGAGCCTTTTCTGTCAATAAGATACAATTAGGAACGCCTGTTGGTCCTGCCTGGCAAACGGAAACCAGCAACACCTGTGAGAGCATTACATGCCATGATCATAACAAGGCCTTGCAACATCAGCTGCATGGACTGAAGCAAATGCTGCAGAAAAAAATATCCACCGGGTCATTCATGCTGTAGACATTGTCAATGTAGACATAAGTTGCAAGTATGGGTATTTTATGATGCTTGCTTTAACTGTAATGTTATTCCCCCTGCCCCCTTTCCCCAGAGTCCTATTGGTAACACAAGTTGATGGCTTATTTGAGAGGAAGAGAATGATAATACTGTTTTTTAAGCACATGTAAATCCCTTCTCAGAAATGTATCAGATAAAGAATTGAGCCACTATACAAATACCAGAAAGTGTGTCTCAAAACTCACAGGAAGACCTCACAAATGAAGCAGAAGACTTACTTGTGACATGCTGAGAAGACACACCTGTCTCAGTATGCATTTATTGATTTGCTGCTGTGTTTAGAGGAGCAGGAGACTCCATTGTGCCTCTTGGCCATTTTCATTGCCTTGAAATCAAAGGGAGGGAGTGTATGCTTAAAGCTGAGCACCTGGAGAAGGAATGCAAGAACATACAGTGTTTGCAGGGTTTTAGTCGGCAGTGCTAACAGCAAGGACATCTCTGGAGTACTTTGTACTTTGCAGCATTCCAGATCTCAAAGGCTGATGGGTCTCCCTGACAAGAGATTCCTTACGCATGGAAAAGCCACCCACTAGATATCAGCCTTTATCATATTCTTCTGCTGCCTCTGAAGCCATGTGATGGAAGCAATACATGTTGCATTCTGGATATTTTTAACTTGTTGAACTTTTCTATCATTTGCAATAGACTAGAAAAGCTCCCCAAAGCTGTTAAAGCATAGGATGGTGTAATCTTTGTTCCAGGGGTAAGGGGAGAAAGGTGCAACCAGTCCTTTTGACTGCCTTAGGATATGCCAGACACAGCAAAGTCTAGCTCAGTTAGCTGATTGAAGTGCCAGTCTCTCAAATGTATTCTTATCCTGCAGATTTCCCCCAGAATTCAAAGTATGTCATAGTAGGCAAAAGCCCAGCAGTCCTGCAAGAGAGGGTCTGTCACTTGTGAGAGATGGAAGTGCTCGGCTAAAAAGCAATACCAAGAATTATGGCCTAACATTATGACCTCATCTACAGTTTAAAATAGAATCTAAAGCAACACCGGGAACATGTCCTTTCTCAAAGAAAGAGGTAAACAGAAGGACAAGATAAGTGCATTCTATATCAGAGCAAAAGGGGTTTGACAGGTATAACCTGGCCCTATGGACAATCTCTAGCATTGCTGATTTGTTGGAAAAGATTCAGTTACTCACCCAGGAAAAATATCATTGAGAGCTGCTGTTGTTTTGGGATCTTGGTTAGAAGTGTTTTAACATTCAGGATACCTCTGAAAATGCAGAGCTGCTTCCCTTAGAATATATCATGAGGAAGAGGAAGGGCTAAATGTTCTGCCCTCACCCACCAACTCCAGGTTTTAGCCATTAAGTAGTGAAATAAAACAGAGTATCAGGGCACCGTATTCTTGTCAGATCTTTTACGTACACAAGATCCCCAGTCCATGGAGGGGTAACCGCTGGACCTGAACCTCTTTATGTCTATATGTGTCCCTTAGGAACATGCTTATGAGAGCTTACCTATTCCATCATCATTAAAGGTTGGTAATGTTATGACACTCTTCTCTCAGTATTTGTAAATTATGGTTCAGATTAACTGTGTCTTTCTGACAGTGAAAAACAACTATAAATTTGGTTTAACCAGCCAGTCAACTTCAGCTTAGGGCTTGTTGCCTTACAGGAACAGCTCAAAGCAGCCAGAGGACACTAAAGAATCTGGCCTTATATATCAACTGAAAGGGATGATTTAAGGGCTGAGGCTAGCATGAACACCAGTGCTATTAGATCCATCTCTGGTACCCTAAGGTTAAAGATATTACTATTACAGATTCTGTCCGTGCAGGTCTCCTTGAGATCAAGGCCTCCCTTGCTGATGGGAGCGTTCAACAGCTCTTGTCCAAGTGCTAATATCAGATGGAGATTCAATACAGAAAGCACTGAGGCCTCTGAATTCCCATTTATGGTTTGTGAAAATGCACAGTGCAGTCTGTGCAGAGAATTAGCTCAGCAAAGTCCACACTATGTTCTCAAAGTATAGATTAATATCTTTTTCCTTTAAAAGGCAAATCACAGTGCATGAAAGCAAGAATTGTTTTCAAAATACAGTTTAGCTCAGTTTAATTCAATTCAATCAACCTGGTCTAAACCAGAGTACTTTGTGTGGGAGCCTAATGTGATGATTTATTTTATCTGTTACAGTACTACAGACTGGAGTTTACATTTTGGGATGTACTTACTACCATCTTTGCACACCCTGATGCAGGATGCATATCAGGTTAGAATCATAGAATCATTAAGGTTGGAAACGACCCTTAAGATCATCGAGTCCAACCGTTAACCTATCACTGCCAAGTCCAGCATTAAACTATGTCTTCAAGCACCACGTCTACCCTTCTTTTAAACACCTCCAGGGATGGACACTCAACCACTTCCCTGGCCAGACTGTTCCAATGCCTGACTACCCTTTCGGTGAAGAAGTTTTTCCTAATATCCAACCTAAACTTCCCCTGGCGGAGCTTGAGGCTGTCTCCTCTCATCCTATCGCTTGTTACTAGGGAGAAGAGACCGACCCCCACCTTGCTACAGCCTCCTTTCAGGTAGTTGTAGAGAGCAATAAGCATCACAGTAGTATAAATCAGCCTCAGGCTAAGTTAAAATCCATCTCATTATACTAACCTAGGATGGCTTCAGATAGGAAGTTGCATTCACCCTGTCTTCTTTCTTCATCACTGTTTATGCTCCCAAATGCCCCCTAAGCTAAGGAAGGTGCTGTGGGAAGAGGAGCCTGGCCAGCTGTACAGCAGCTGGTGGTTGCAAGTGATGTCCTCGGTGCCCAGGCTAGCACTGATGTACATTCTGTGCTACAGAGTCTGCAGTACCCCAAAAAATGATACCAGGGTTTCAAGACCTAATGGGAGACAGAAGACTGAGGTAAAAGTGACTCACTATCCCTCCTCGAAGAGCTCACATCTCTGACTGTAGCCAGCCCTGGTCTACTGCTTGCAGTTTTATCTAATTTTCATAGGCAGCTAATTTTCTAGAAGAAACAACAAAACCCAAAATAAGTAACCCCAGTCTCCACAATTCAAATTATTTCCAGTGTCAAAATTTGAAGCCTTAAGATGAAAGTTTTCATTGAGATCATGTGGTATATGTGCAAGAAAGTAAAAGTAAATCCTGTCTAATCCACCAATAATTCCAGTGACTTTATTTTGTTTCAAGAAGCTGTGTTGGTAAATTTCACTGATAACAAATGCTGGGCAAGAATAAAATTGTCCATGCCACAAGATATTTCACAAGATTTTGTGGTGTTTGTTTGTTTACTTAAAGTTAAGGAAAGCAAACAACATTTAAAGTGCTACATAAAACAAATTCAGGGCTTTTATTTTTGTTTGGTCAAAACTTTTCTTGATATCATCATCAGGTTTCATTTTTGATGCTGAATATTTTTAAACTTGAGTATAGCAAGCTTATGATTAATTTTTAAAACATAATAATTTAATGGTGTTGAGCTATTTTATAATTATTGCAGTTTAAATTGCTAACCAAAATAATAAGCAAATTAAAAGTTGTTTCAAAATGAAACATTAGAATGTTACTGCACAAGTCTTTTTAAATAGAAATTTTTGGCCTTATGGAAATGTCTTTTTTTTCCTTTGTCTTTCTCTCTGTCCTATTAGACTATGTTCAAATATGCATTTTCTAATGAGAAAACATTAGACCACAAAATTCCTGCTCAGCTCTGTTGATTAGACTTTCATGCACATAGTTCAGTTTTGCCATTTGAAAGCTAAGATGTTTACCCACCTCTGCTATTCAGTTTTATCTTGCTGGGGAGATTAAAGGAGGGTAAGGAGTCAGACAGGCAAGAGAAAGAGGAGTGGATATAATTAAATATAACCCTAGAAATTTAACTCTATTTGCAGTGGGTTTTAAAATTCCGGTTCAGTACAGAATAGCATGTATTTTAAGATCACATGTCCCAGTAAAAGTAGGAATTGATTTATCTACCCAGTTTGTGCTTTTCCTTTCTCTTTATTTTCATTCTGATCAAAGTAAAAACATAACTGTAGCACAAATAAGGAATAAAAGCTGACAGATTAAAGCATGTTCAAACAAAATGCACTGGACAAAGTATTAGTAGTGAGCTTACATGTGGCACTATTTCCGTATTACACCTCACAGCCTTTTGGAAATTAAGCCATCTTTTTGATATATGTCCTTAAGCAGCAGAGCAGGAAAATTCTATATGAACCAGCATTTGCAGAAGTGTGAAAGATTGTTGGGACAGCTGGGGGAATCAAGCAATGGATAGTACCGAATTTTGCTGAATAAAGTTGTAGAAAGGTGGCTACACTGCACAAAGCCTCCTGTGTAATCACTTCTGGCATCAGTTAACTTTTCCATTATCATCACTTCCAAACATCCTTTCAGAGTCTTTCTTCTAGACACAGAACTTCCTTTTGTTTCCAATCCACTGCAATTTTATGACGTGCTGCTGCGAACAAATGTGAAATCAATTCTGTGTTTTTCAGCTTGTACGCTGCTTTTTGTTGGGTGTCAGCAAAACTAATGTTGATGCCAGCGTGGGTCACCCTTATTTAAAACATGCACCACTTAGAAATTGTACTAAGCTCTGCAGAAGGGGTGGAGCATGTTAGACTGGAGGTGGTAAACACATTGGAGCATCACGTGAGTGCAGTTAAGTAGGACTATCAATACTTCAGAAGTCACTCCAGACCAGACCAGACCAGGAGAATTACTGCAGTGAGCACCAGACAGGTTCCAAACTCCCTCAGATTGTGTTGTAGGACCTAAAACATATCAAAATATGGTGTGAAGAATAGATATTTATGGTAGTTATTTATGGTAGTTATTTATTAGGAAGGAGAAAGAGGAGATGCCAGCATGAAAAGGTTGTGTGAGATATAACCAGCCATAGACGTTACACGCAAGAATGTCAGACTATCCAAGTACACCCAGCTTACTGGAAAGAAGATGCCTAGCATCTTCCAAAATAGAAGGAAGCAGTCTTGTGTTTGTTTTTTTTTTTCCTTTTATCCCTGTTTGGCAGGGGGGTTAGGCAGTTTCTGTGAGGTCCACTAGTAAGTTTTATCCATCCTGCCATCAGGTCTTGATTTTCCTTTTTACTTTCTAGATTCATCATTTCACTTTTGTTGACATGCAAAGCTCTGAGTGCTTGTTACCCTCTCCAGATAGTCCCTTTATCTCTCTAACAAACACACACACATATATCTTTTTAATATACTTTGCTTCTACACTGACACTCCCATCACATAGCATGCAATACTGAGTTCCTCTGCTCATCTTTGATTTCTATTACTTTTCTTTCTTCCTCCTTCTCTCTAACTCCAAACACCCTTTTCTGAGAAGACCACAGACTAAGGACCTCCAACCCTCTTTTTTGCTTTCTGTGTAGGAAGAAATCTTCTTGATGTGCCAGTCAACACTTTCCTAACTGTTCTCTAGCTGGGGAAGATACTGAATTCAGCTCCACTCTGAGAAGGCAGGTTTATACAGTTTTCATCTCCCCATTAATATTATTGTACTTTATGCTAAACACATGCTATTGGCAGACTTCATATCTGTCATGTTTACTATAGAATAGTAGAAAAGAGAAAACACTCTTCTCTGATTTACAGGATATTGAATATACCTGAAATTTAATCAAGAACACATTTGTAATGAGGCTGAAAATGGCCTGTCAAATACGGGCTGATGATTTCTTAATTAAAAACAACAATAAATCTTCTATATGAGAGGTAAGAATATTTTATTAAGGTATCAGTGTGGGATTACATAGAATACATTAGGGAAAAAAAAGGAAGAAAGCTGGGGAAAAAAAACCAACCCAAACAACAGAAAAATCTTCCTCATCATTCTATTTTTTAAAACGTGTATGAATACCAATCTAAAAGTGATAAACCAGCCACAACCAGTACATTGGAATGACTACTCAATAAAGTGCTGAACAAAATATTACCATTCCTGAGCTGATGTTTATTGCTAGATCTCAGCTTTTCTTTTTCTTGCCTTGCTCCAGCAATATGCAAGCTCAGTGGCAGCCCTCCTTTTACAGCTATTGACTTAGTCCTTTTAAAAGGAAAGTGTTCCTAAAATTCTCCCAAAGACTGAAAATCTCAGTAAAGTCCAAACTACTTAATTCAGGTAAGAAAAAAGACTAAGTAGCTTGCACCAGTCTTTAACATGCTGTCCATGGAACTGATCACAAATATTAATGTTGTGGTTTAGCCCCAGTAGGCAGCTAAGCCCCACACAGCCACTCACTCCCCACATTGGGATGGGGAAGAGAATTGGAAGGGTAAGAGTGTGAAAACTCATGGGTTGACATAAAGACAGTGTAATAGGTAAAGCAAAAGCTGCACATGCAAGCAAAGCAAAATAAGGGATTCTTTCACTACTTCCCATTGGCAGGCAGATGTTTAGCTATCTCCAGGAAAGCAGGGGTTCATTGTGCATAACGGTTACTTGGGAAGACAAACATCATCACTCCAAATGTCACCCTTTCTTCTTCTTCCCCCAGCTTTTTATTGCTGAGCATGACGTCATATGGTATCAAATCTCCCTGTGGTCAGCTGGGGTCAGCTGTCCCAACTGTGTCCCCTCCCAACTTCTTGTGCACCCCCAGCCTACTCGTTGGCAGGGCAATCTGAGAAGCAGAAAAGGTCTTGACACTATGTAAGCATTGTTCAGCAACAGCTAAAACGTTGGTGTGCTGCCAATACTGTTTTCATCACAAATCCAGAACATAGCACTACACAGGCTACTAGGAGATTAACTCTATCCCAGCCCAAACCAGTACAATTAATTAGTTCTTATCCTTGCACCCAATGGATCACAATGTTACTTATTTGTCTTTCCCACAGATGTCTGCCCAAAGCACGCACATTTTCCCAAAGGAAAAATGCCTAGTTTTGACTATGCTTCCCATAAAAATCTAATCTAGGCCCCACTGGGGCTGTTCTGTTGCACAAGCAAAACCACAATGTACAGATAAGATTTCTCATACACAGCCGATTCAAATTTACAGCTACCATATAACTCCCACAAGCATGGGCTGTGCATTTCAAAACAAGACTCCCCAGCCCTCTGTCTCCTCAGCCATACCCCTATACTCTTTATACAGGCTAGGGATTTCCAGCTTCCATTTTGAGCAGTCTTCTAGACTATCACATAACTTGCAGGACCCAGGAGTATCTAGCTCCAGATGCCTCCAAACACCATATAGGAGCAAGATTGGGGGATACACACCTCCTTACCTCTGTGTCCTGGTTTCTGTAGGAATGAAATGCACCCACATTTTCCAAATGAAAGCTGTGGTACACATCAGCCAGCTCTTCAAGCTGGGTGATGGGGAGGCTCGGATTTCAGGACATATCACAGTTCCCGTCTCCTGCAGAGCCTTCTCATTGCCTCTTCTTCTTTGAAGGTAGAGACTACCTCGGGCATAGTCAGGAGGTTGAGGAAAGCATTCACTCCCCTTTTACTTGGCAGTCCTGAATCTGCATCTAGAGCACTGTGTCCAGTTCTGGATCCCCTGTTTCAAGAGAGGGAGTGAAAACTAGAGCAAGTTCAGCACAGTGTTATGAAGATGGCTAGATGCTGTATAAGGAGAGATGGATGCAGCTGCATTTTTTTCAACCTGGAGAAGAGATGGTGGAAAGGGATTTAATTTCTGTCTGCTACAATGGAAAGTGGATTTTTGGGGAATACAGATCCCATCTCTGACGTGCACAGCAAAAATAAAAGAATCAGTGATCAAAAGTCTCAGCAAAAGTAAATCTGACTGGATATAAGGAAAAAAATCTTCACTGCGAGAGTGGTTAAGCACTGGAACAGGGGTCCAGAGAGACTGTGGACTCTTCGTAACCAAACCAGAGAACTATGGACTGGATAAATTGTTGGTGAGAGGGTGGAAAATTGGATGCGCTCAGACAGTGGCAATCAGCAGTAATAAGTCCAGCTGGCAGACCCTTACTAGTGGCATGCTTTAGGGACTAATACTGGGCCAATATCATTTATCATGATTGTTAGCAACCAGGGTGATGAGACAGAGCTCGCTCCTGGCAAGGTTGTAAATGATACCAAAACAGAGGGATCAGCTGCCATGCTGGAGGGTACGACTGCTATGCAGAGGGACCTAGACAGGCTGCAAAAATGGGCTGACAAGACCATTAAGTTCTAGAGAGGCAAATGCCAAGTCCCCTACCAGGGATGGAATAACCCTATGCCACAGTGCAGGCCAAGGACTGACTGGCTAGAAAGCAGCTTTGCACAAAAAGACCGAGAGGTCCTGGTCAACAGGAACTGAACATGATGCAGCAGTATGTCCTTGCAGCAAAGAAGGCCAACCAGGTACTGGGTTGTATTAGTAAGAGGGTAGGCAGCAGGTCAAGGGAAATTATTATTCTCCTCTGCTTGGCACTTCTGAGACTGCATGTGGATTGTTGTGTTGAGTTTTGAGTTCCTCAGTACAAGAAAGATTGACATACAGAAAAAATTCAAAACTCCACTGGGCAAGGCCTTGAGCAGCCTGTCCTAAATGGTGTTGTCTGAGTGGGAGGTTGGACTAGGTCATCTCCAAAGGTCCCTTCCAATCTGGATGGCTCCCTGTTTCTATCTTTTGAGATACACAAACCTCTGATGAACAATCTGTAATCTGATCTAATTTTGAAGTTGGCCCTGCTCTGAAACAGTGGTTGGACTAAATCCAGAGATCCTGCTCAACCTATGTTAGACTTTGACCTACGATTCTAGTGAACAACATCTTTGTTCCTTCACCTGCACAAATCCAGTGCTATTCAAAATAAGCCTGTTAACAGGACATAAAAACGAATTGATGAATTGATGCATAAGCAAGTCTGTTTGCTCCTGACTTCCAGTGGCTGCTCCTATTTATACTGAAGGAAGGCTAAAATATATACATACAACATTATTGTCATTTTGACTACTGTAAGGTACTCTGCAAGACTTCCAGTTGTCCTTCCAGAGGGACACAGTTCTGCTGGACGTCCTCACCATACCTGCCAGCTCTGAGCAGACCTCTTGTGCAGCTGAAGGCACAATAATAGCACTGGAAGTCCATGTTTAGGGCTTGAATTGAACTCCAAGCATCCTCAGTTTGAGAACATGTTGAGCATCTCCCTCTTGACCGTTACTAGGTGTTGAAAACCAGGACAGTTACTCAGGCTGAGAGCCCACTGCTTCAGGAAGAACAAACTTCAGCAACAAGAAATTTCCTCTGGGTTTTCTCAGCTTCTGCTGGCCAAACCTTTTGGAAGTACCACAGGCACTCAGGATTGTCAGCTTCACTGGTTTTCAATTGGATGTACCCCCTTAAGATGCTTAGGGGGTTCTGAAGCTGTTGCATTTTGGGAGGCAGTTAAATAGCTCTGCAAGACAAAGCAAAACAGGTTGCAGAGCTGGCAAAGAAAACGTAACTGACATTATGTTGAATCAAGTCCTTGCCCACATGCTTTTTCTAACAGTGCTGAAAAAGGTTCTGAACCATCTTCAGCTAAACTGCTTGTGAACTTAGCTCATCAGAGTAAGGACATCCTTTTGCTGACCACGAATAATTATCCTCTTTTCATGGCCCTGCACTGGTAATTGGAGAGAGGGAGACAAGGGGGAAAAAAAGAAACATTTAATTCATCATAGAAGAAAACCTGAAGGTGAGACAGGGAGGGGAGATGGGACACTGGGCTGAAAAGATCTGTAAAATTGTTTCAGATGGTTCCTGACATAGTAGGCACTTTATGAGACCCTAAAGGCTGCACTAAATGGCAAACTGAGAGGGTTCTTTCCCTTTCCTATATCGCTTTCTCTTACATGCAGTAACTATTTACCCACATTTGACATGCAGACCTGAAAAGCAAGTCTCAGATATAATTTTTAAAGCTATGTGCTGCCTCCAAATCATTTATACAAAAAGACTTTATATCCAGAGATGTCACTCCTCTGCTATACACCAAGAACATATTTGTTCAAAGCACCTAATGTAATTAGGGTGCTCAGGAGAGGCAAAGAAACATAAATGCAATAAACCCGAAAGGCTGTCAACGCTTAACAAACTATATAATGAAATAATAATAAATTAGATAGGGAGGAGGGAGTCCAAAACAACAACGGTAAAAAAACAAAGCTGTAAATAAGCATTTAATTGTATCACACATAAAAAAGAGTCTGCCACACGGCTCACTGGTGCTTTGTAATCCTCCTTTTTGGAAGTCCTGTATGAGTTTGTGCTTTTTCTCCCATGAGCAACTCAATTACACAACAGGGAATGAAAGCCTCCATGCAATCTTTTCTAACATCAGTTTACAGTGTTGTTATCCCCTCTGTAGGGGAAAGTATCCCTCCTCAGAAGGCCAGTGCAAAGCTGTCATGTCTCTTCAGTACCTCTTAGCCCTCCAAGAGAGGTATTGCTGCTCTCTGATCGGAGTCCTGCTTAGGAGTAGTTGATAGTCAGGATTGTTGCTCTGCAGCAGGGAGTCAGGGAGATTGTGGCATTTGGGATGGAAAAGCTGGATTTTCAGATTTTCTAGGGGAAGCAAATCCCCACATCTTCATGTTTCTTTCTCATCTCTCTGCTCTCCAGTAAAAAACAAAACAAAAAAATCATGTTTGTGAATGCAAAGACCACCCATAGCAGGGAGTAGAGATGTAACATTTGAATATCTTGGAGATGTACACTGGAGCTTAGCCAAAACAGAGGCTCAAATCACTGCTTTCCATTTTATTGCAAGTATGTCCCACAGCTGACTCTCAAGAACAGGTTGTTTGGCTTCTGAATTTCTATGAGGGGGCCAGGCAAGGGGGCATGGTGGCAGGTCAAAGAGCTAAACAAGAGGTACAGTAAGAGGTACACACAAGAAGTGAGAGGCTACACAGAGATGCCCAGCTGCATAATCCAATATGCAAAGGTCCCAGATGGAAAACCTTGCTCAGTGACTGTAGCCAAGGGCAACTGGGAAAGAACCTTTATTTGCCTTAAGTGTTTTAGCACCCAACCCTTCAAGTGACTCGATGGCAGCCACCATAACTGCACAAGAATTCCAGTTTGATAAGGTAGTAGGACTGGACAGAAGGATGAAAGAAGGGCAGAGGGAGTGAGAAGGGGCAAAGACTTATTTTATGTCAAAGATTCTTTTCACAGGTGCTGTAGACCACTGATTCCTTTAAATAGACACGTTTCAAAAAGTTGGCTGAAAGATAGCTCGAAGAAAGAGGTGTCCACAGCCCAGCCTGTCCTCTGAGCTGCAACAGGCAAAGGCTAAGTGAACTTCAGTGAGCATCAACTACCTACCATGAATAAAGGCAATGTAATTTCAGAGGGGAAGATGGGGGAGCCTGAGGACAGAGCCAGGCACCACTTCTTCCAGGGACTAGAGACAACCCTAGCTGAATATCTGCTGTGTGAACTGGTAGCAACACAGAAGATGATAGGCTGTTTTCCTACATGGTCAGGATGCTGCTGCATTTTTGTTACTGCTGTATCTTCCTCTGACTTCTTTCTTTGTGGTACATGTGGACTCCATGCCAGCAAACAGGGAAACTCAGCTCATAAAGGGAGCAAAGAAGAGATTTGGCTTGTCCCAGCTTTTGGACAGGGTTTGTTAGCCCAGGGAGGCCGAGGTGCATTCCCCGGTGCTGCTGATAGCTCCAGCAGGATGGTGACTTCAGGAGAGGATCCACAGAGGAGTGAAGCTCAGAACTACTTGGCCTCTACCAGCATCCTGCAGATGGGCTCTGTGTGATTGAGGGGACGGGAAGACCATCCAGCCACGGGATGACTGCCGCACCATGTGAGGAAGGGCACATACCCCACTGAGCCATTCTGTGAGGAAAGGATGCGGTCCTCCAGTTCTCCCAGGAAGTCTGCTTCCACACTTACACTGCCGTTACAAAAAAGAGGGACAAAGTCCTGACATCATTAACATCAGTAGGAAAACCAGACCCCACAGAAGGAAAAGGAAGAAATCTGCACTCTTTCATCCTTCTCTCCCCCTGCTCCCACACAGATCTCAACACTTGCTTTTTATTTTACCTTGGCCCCACTGTCACTGCCCCTTTTCTTGGGGTAAGCACTGCAGCTGATGAACACAGTAGAGCTGCAGAGACGTCCTACGCATCTGACTCTCCCTGCTCCCCACCACCTTTTCCTAGATTATCACAACTTGACATTATTGTAATAGTGTTTTGGAAACAGAGGATAGGATGCATTTAATTATACATTATAGTTGTAGACTGTGAGGCTGACAGCTTGTTTTTAATAACCAAACACTTGGTGATAATCAAACAAACCTTTCAAGTTGAACTGACAAAGTGCCAGCTGGGAGGAGCACGGCAATGCAAAAGATGCAGGGACTTCTCCAAGCAGGGCAAAAATACCCAGCCACCAGCCTGGCTCCAGGGCAAGGACCCCAGTGCTGCACTGCCCAGCTAGCTGAACAGCCAAATTGTGTCTTTAAGCTGAGCTCTCCAACTGTTGCCTACCAAAGAACTGTAAGGAAGCTGTAGTTTTTGGAAACTTTTTCTTGACAGCTGAGAGACAACAGCTCCATTTCTTTTTCTTCTCACAACCTCCCACAAGAGCTCTTCATATTCCCCTACCCCACATTCAACATCCAAATATTCTTACTGGTGTTTTTCGCCTAATAAAGACTGAGCAAGGACTATCATGTGAACCATCCACAATGATCAAAGGATTCTTAAAGATTATGACAGAGAAACAACAGCTCTCTCCATGGTGATATTTCACCTTTATATGATTGCCAATCTCAGATAAATCCCACACTAAGGTTTCTTTCCCAGTCAGCTCTGAATTTACCCACCCCTCTGCACTGCAGTGCTTATAAAAGCAGCCTTTCCTTTCACATAAACCCTGCATTCTTTCCAGAACACAAACTGAAACTTTTCTATACCTGCTAAGATCTTTCAGCACATTCCCAGTGCTTTTTGCAGCCCTCATCACCCGTCTCCTTTCCAGTGGCCAAACACTGACTGCAAAACTCCAGGCTTTTCCACAGCTGCCTTTATCTCCACTGAAGCTCCAGATACAAACATTTCCAGGCTCTTGAGAAACACAACCAAGCCTTGCAGCACTGTAAAGTCTTTGGAAGTAGCTTTAAGTCTGTGTACACACCTTCATAGGACATGTCTAGAGACCTCTCTTGTACGGCCTGGAGCTGAGATGTTCTTCTGCGATACATCCCACACTGCCATTACCAGTGGTACACCAGAAATTATGCTTCCTGTGACTGCAGAGGCTGTGATGACTGCTGGACCATTGCTAGATAAGGAAATTACTGACACAGTGAAGACACATTTGTAAGGATTATAATCAGTTTCTCCCTGTTGCTCTTACCACGTACATGAGAAACTGGTTATTTCATTCCTAAGAAGGAAAAAAAAAGGAAGGGTGTGCTCTGTGATAGCCGAACAAGAATAATATTCAGAACAATGAAAGATGGAGAATGGTTTGTCAAGAGGGCGAGATTTGTCAATATTGCAAAATTATTTGCTTTGCTTTATGTTAAAAACGATAAGATAAGATAAAAGATAAGACAAGACAAGATCAGATCCTCTATAAGAATGAAGACTCCTTTAAAATCCTCTCCGGATGTCTCCATCTCTCTAGAGGATCATTTCCTTGTTCCAGATGGACTAGCTTTCCTATGCCACTGAATTTAATTCTTTCCTTCTCTTAGAGGAGAACACTCCTTGATGACTTTTCCCTGTCTAAACTCCTGATGAACAGCCAGGTGACAGGTCACTAACAGTCTTGTTAGGAAGCCAGAGGATGGGAAGTCCAGCTCCATCTTTTCTCTTTCTTTTTCCCCGTTTTATTCACAAGGGCACAAATTGCCCCTCAGCCAGTTACTCCTAAATCCTGTTGGAGTACAAGGGTGTTTAAAACTCTGGGGGGGTTTCCATACCCACCCCTTCTGGCACCAGGTGGTGATGCTGGCATGGACAGGCTGGATAGATTTGAAAGCTACAGGCACCGTCTGTGAGAAGATCCCCTAGCTGAAGTCTCTGCATGCACGTGCTGTACCGTGCGCCAGCTGCCTCTGCTGGCTGGCCACAGCAGCTTCACTCTGTCGCCTTTCTTCTAGTCACAGGATGCTCAATGCTCAACGCTTTTGCACAAAATTTGGATCAAGGCCTCCAACTGATGACTCATTCTGGAGTTACCTCTTTTTCCAGTTTTCCCACTGTCCAGGCTTGCAGTTGTGATAAAGATGTAACTATAGCATGAAAAAAGGACAAATTTAGCAACAATCCAAAAAAGTGTTCCAATGACAGCCCCACTTTCAGGGGACAGGAAATAAGTTAAGACTTAGGTATGTGTTTCACACTTACCTTGTAATTTGCCAGCATAGGCCTATTTGTAGTACAGCTGTGGCAATATTTAAATATAGTAATTTTGAATCTGAATTATAGATGATGTTTTGTAACAGATCTCAGTGGCTAAATATTTATCTTTTCCTCTTTCAGGTGTCTCCTTTAGTTGGCAAATTTCCAGTTCCCTCTGCATTACTTCTCTCCTTTGGAAATACTGCATTGAATAATGATCTCTCTTCTTCAGAACTTGGCTCCTCTTTCACCTGGCTCCTGTGGTGAAAGTAATTAAGAGCAATTGGTTGCTATAGAAATATTAATATTTATTATTGGTACTGCAGTAATATCCTGAAGCTTCAGCAGCTGTGATATAAATATGTGTGAGAGTAATAACTGTGATAGTGCCAGCTGAGGATTATTACTTCAACCACAAGGTCAAGAACCCTGCCATCATGTAGACGTACTCTGAAAACAGTGAAGTAGGGTACCTTCCAGAAAAAACTGTAAAACACAGTTGCAATCATGTGCATGCAATACAAATGTAATCATTTTAAGCCCCGTTTCTCTTGAGAGGATCTCTGGGAACTGATATCTATGAATCGGTCTTTTGAGAGGTTGAAGAATATGGGTTGAAAGAAAAAATATCCTCCATTTAAACTTCTCTACCATGGGTCAGCTTACCTTCTGCAACTGTGCTACGCGCTTCATTCTGCTGAAAGTTAACTGCAGTCATCAGGAAAGGCTATTGTGTCATAAGCACAGTAAAGGAGCTTTTTTATCTTGGTGTGCCTGGCCTACTAAACCACCATGCTAGAGTGTTAACTGCTAATATTTCTTGTTAAGTGTACCAGTCCCCGAAAAAGCTAATATCTTCCTTTTGAGACAGAATGTAAATGTAAGATTTGTGAAAGTGGACAGCATCCATCCCACTTTACTACCACTGCTGACTGCAGTATCACTGATTTTGGCAAAGAGTGAAGCAATTTTAAATGTTCCCACTCCAACCTGTTATTTTGTCCAGAAAGAAAGCCAGCATGAAAATCATATCATTGCAGTAGGTCCCAGCTGATACACTTTCAAGAGATCACAACAGAAACGCTACAAATAAAATTCACACCTCTAAAAAAAGAGAACATTTCAGGTGTGTCTGTTTTTTCAAATCACATTATAACATTTTGAAGAACATGAGACGTTTCATGGAAATTTCTCTGCCTTTAAAAGACTGTTTGTCATGCAAAAAGCACTTTGAAGAAAATTTTCACCCACTTTAGTGCATTAGTGTATTCCTACTTATGTACACACAGATTAAGAGGATATACACACCGTGTATGTGTCTGAGTGAGTTTCTAACAGCCTTATATATTTACCAATGAGTCAAGATGATTACGGTGAGATCATGGGAAGGAAAGATAATGCACTTTAGATGTATAAAGGGATTTTATGAAAATGACAAGGGCCAATCATTCTAATTAGCCAACAAAGAGAGAACAAGATGTAATAGGATTAAAGGGTCACTGTCAAATTACATTTTAGAAACCATCTAATTGCAAAAATTCCATATTCTGACAGCTTACACTTTCAATAGCATGTCCTGGTTTTGAGATTATTTAAAATTCTCTTGAGAAGGAAATTTCCACTTTCTGTTCATTTTTGGAAGAAATTAAGAAATGTGAAAACTGGTTTCTGTACACAGAGGTCACGTAAGCAATTATATGTTGAACAGTTTATTGGGTTTTACATAAATAAACTAGAGAAAAATAACAACTTATAATCTGCCAGCTATAGCCAAATTTTCATTTTACTTCTGTTCAAACATATGAGATTTTTTTGAACAGATGTGATATTTTTCAAATAGGCAAAGAGAAAATACTAAGATACTGTTTATGTTGCATAGTACCTGCTATGCTACTGCCTGTCTCCCAGTGATACAATTTAGGACATGTTTTCAAAAGAAATGTTGATTCTGGGTATCTCCTTTTACAATCTCCAATCTGAGACAACTAAAAAAGTCTACTTTTCAAACTTGCACTACTGAGTTCTTTCTGAAAATGAGGTTCCAGCTCACTGTCTCAGAAAATGGAGGCCCCTAAAACAAATGGTCATTTTGAAAAACTTTGTTATTTTTTAAATTGCATAAGCTCTTCCAGAAGTAACATATCAGGGAGTTAAGAAGAAATATTCTCTCTCTTTTGGTATTTTCCTTCAAATATGTCATTTGGTCACAGTAATTCTTCTGAGGAATGATGGACTAACGGTGATATGCTAAGACAATTGTAAACATCCTCTTTCCTCTTTTTTTCCTGTACAGATACAAATCTAGTTTTAAAATTCTGTTATATAAGCGTATTAGCTTGTCTGCCCTAAAAACATAGCTGACAGTCTGAAATGTCCCAGTTCAAAATATTTTTCAGTGACATTAAACTTTTTTGTGGATTATTTCTTGTTTCTCCTGGTTTTTTTTTCTTGTTTTTTTTTTTTTTTAATGCCACAGAAATATTCCGTATTTTTAGTTTAGAACAAACTTAAATTATGAACCAATTTTATTTTTTTTATAGGAAAAATACCTACTGTTTCCTAACGAGCTGAAATGTTTTCCTGGAGTAGACCTGCCATAGGATGCTGTTAGGTACCAACGAGAACTGTTTTCCATTCCAGGCACTGCTATTAAAAAAGAAACTTATTGGCAAATATGCGGAAGTGCAAATAAAAGCAATAGAAACCATTTATGCTTAGATAATATGAGAGCTAGGGATGAAAGCAATGAGCGCAATGAGAGCTAAGCATCATGTTAGGTAACTGGATGACTAGATGAACTGGCTTACGGAGAAAGATGAAGGAAGCTAGGCACCACTAGATTGCCTAACAAAAGTGAATTGCCAATGGCATAATAGACTATATGTATTCATAATAAGGAACAAATAACAAAGAGAGAAGGGTACTGTTTATGGTGACATAACTGGTCATGACTTGACTATTGCCATAGCCTGAAGATCTTGACAACGCAAGAGGCCTAGCAAGGGAAACTTCCTGACAATGAGATCTTCAGGTTGTTCAAAATTACAAAGCAGGTGAAGGAAGTCCCATTGCCTGAGGCTAAACTGGGCAATAGTCCAACCTGCTGAGTACATATTTTACTGTTTCTTGAAATTTATATCAGGAAGTTCTAGGAAATGTTTCAGATGGCAAAGCCAAGGTACAAACAGAGAGATGTGCTTCAGAGTTAAAATTACTGTCCCTGTTCCACTAAAGCTCTGCAGAGAAGTTTCAAGACAGGACCTTTCTGTGACTCTCAGCTCCTGTCACATGTACAAAGAGAGAGTGCAGGTATCAAGCCTTTGGAGGTAAGATGAACTAGATGATGCAATAGATCTTTTCCACCTCTAATTTTCATGAGTGCACAAACACATATTCATGCCTGGGAACATTAATCACTATTGGGTAAAGGTCTAAATCAAAGGAGGGAAATAATGTTTTGTGCATGCTCAGCACACAATGTTCTAATGTTTATAACTATGTAATTTCCAAACCAAATTTCTTCAAACAAGGCAATGCATCATTCAGGAGTACATTCATTTTCAAGGGTGATGTTTCAAAATAAAGTTGGTTTGAGTTACTGGAGATGAAAAGCATATGAAAAATACCTTAAGTGGTGAAAATCACTTTTTTCCTCCTCCTGATTGGATAATTTTGAAAAAGAATACAAACAGCTGGACTGATTTTTATGAAAGTTTCTAAAACCTATTCAGTCTTAGACTGAGACCGAACATGAAAAATTTGAGCCCCAAAGGTAATATGTTTTTGAGAAAGTTATAAATGACTGTGATTTAGAATTGAAATGCCATTTTCAAGATTGGCAATATCATCACAACCACAATGCTACATAAACTTGTGTTGTGCAAAACTGTAGTGATAATGGAAAACCAAATTCTCCTGATTTCAACTGACATGCAGCAAGTTACTCTGTCAGGGAATCTGTCACACAAACAGAAAACAGGGAGTAAGAAAAAGAAGAGGGTGAGTAGGACTAGAGAAGAGAAGGAGAAAAGGAATAAGAGGGAATGATAAGGGGGGGAATGAAAAACAAAGCAAAAAATAAAATAAAAGATAGACCAATACGGTATCTTTCTCCAAGTCCTCTATTTCCCCAAGGGAGGATAAGATGTGTATGGTCAATGTTGTTCTTTTGAACACAATGGTGGGCAACACAAGACATGGAGGTGGTAAAGAAGAGACCAAAAAGAAGGTGAAAAATTTATTGGAGATAGAACAATTGGATAAAATAGGGAGATTAAAAATGAAATTATCAAAGAAAGTAATTTTGGAGCTATTGCCAGAATTTCAAGAAGAGTCCTGGAACGACTCTCTCAATTACAATTCAGTAAGAGCTCCTCTTAAAACCATTTTTAGAAACCTGCAAAAGCAGGGCTAAACTAGAAGTAGGCTGTGTTTGTATAGGAGGCAAATGAATTGTATAAAAATAAAATGGGTGGAGGAAGAGATGCTTGGAACTGTCCAAGGTTGCAGAGCATCTCTTTTCTTCTTACCATGTAGAAGGAGCTCCAGTTGGTGTCCGCCAGGAAGGATGCCCCTCCAAAGCCAAGACTCTGGCAGTACTAGCTCCTGCAGAGGCTCCTGAAGCTCTGGGCTTGCCAAGTGTGCCTCAGTGTGAGGGGCCTCACATTAGACAGGTCCTGAGGGATGAAATTATCCAAATTTACCATCTTTCCTTGAATTTGTTAACAAACTGAAGACTCCTGCCAGGGATTCTGCATAAATATACTCCTTAAAGATCCTTTCTGAAGTTTCTATAGCTTCTCAAAACTACAGCCATTGTCCTGGTTGCTAACCCTGCTCTGCAAGAGCTAGCTCAAAAGCATTTCAGGCAGCAGCCTTTGACTGAAGCTTGCTCTTGCCTTTGCAGCATAGATCTGGAGCCTTATCAGTTTTCCTATGCCACCATTTTCACTCCTCTCACATGCAAAACACATGCCCTGAATTCTGCATTTTCTGCTTGTCTCCAGGTAGGATTCAATGAAGGACAACTCCATGAGTTTCAGCCACAGGCCCCTCTCTTACCTCCTTCCAAACCACCCCCAGGGGCTGAGCATCATTCCCAGTTTTTTGTATGTAAACCAGTTGTCACATTACAAACATCCATTCAGCTTCTGATTTGGCTAGTTAAGAATGAACTGTTTGCTTCTTTGTGTCCATAACCTGACATGGGCAGACAACAGCAGGAAAAATCAGCCTCTCCTCTCCTCACTACAGATATTTTCTCTCCTTTCCATACTCTTATTTTAAACTAGCCGTCCTTGCTCCCCACCCAACAGCAAAAAAAGTTCAGTGACTCATCTCACCTGTTCTGGTCTTGCTGACATTTAGAAACAAATGCCAAGTTGATAGCTTATCTGGGAGACAAGAGAGAGATTGTCCTCTGCTATTCAAAGAACCTTGGTACAACGTTCTTAACATTTTTGCAATATTCTACATATTACATATCTTAAAAAGGATAAACAATATCAGACTTCACCTTTATATTTAGCAGATCCTGAGCAGGTAGTAAAAGTATGTATGGCAGGCACATTAAGGATATGGATAATAAAGCTGATAAGAGAGTGCTTTGATCCATAGTTTCCTACCTCTCCGGGAACATATTTGTATGTTAGTTTTAGGGCCATCTTACATCACATATAAGAAGCTTCACTTAACTCTAAAGTTGCCACATGCAATGAGCGTCAGAGAATGGAGCCCATGAGCAAACCTTTGGTACAGTATGAAGGTGGTTAAAGGCAGGTATTTGGCAGTACTGATTCAAAGTTCAGCTATTTGAAAAATTTCCATTGGGACTGTTTTCCAGAGATAAATATCTTTGACAAATGTGTGCACATAAATTTTTGATCTGGAAAAATGCTGATTCTGTAGAAAAACAAAGCTCCTTAAGGAGAAACATATCTATAAATCTCTATCTCTATCCATGTCTAAGTAGACGTCATTTTTGGTGCTGCCATACATCAATAGTCATAAAAATGCATTGTGGGAAAGAGAGTTTGGTTGCTTGAAGTTCATATTCTGCATATTAGCTGAAGTTCCCTGGAGAAAATATATCATTTCAACTGGTATAAGAGACTGTAATGCATTCTACAGGCAAATAGCTATATTATACCTTATACTGTGGCAACTGTGGTATGGCTCTGTTTAATGCATCTCCGAGCTGAATGCTTTTTGCACCAAAATATATGGTTTTTAATTCTTCACGAATACTTAGCAACTTACTTCAGGGAGCAAAAATCATTTTCAGCTTGATTCTTTAGAAAACAATAATGAGTCAGGTAATTGCATGCTAATACACAGGAGTTTTCAGCAATAAGGATGCTTAGTATGAAAGCTGGGCTGGGGAATACCCTGTACCACGAAATGGAATGGATAACAGAGCAGAAAACTTCACAGAACTGTGGTACTTATTGCCTTCCTGGCATGAAAACAGAGTGAGAACCCTCTCTGTAGTGTGACTTGTTTTGTTATTTTAAGGACAGCAAAAAATATTTGGCATGCTTTATAGTGAGAGATATCTAAGGCTAGGTTGGAATTTCATCTTGAGGGAAGCTTTTAGGGATAATTAAATGAGCTCTGACATAATTTACGTGAGTGGCCTAGGCAGGCAATTAGAAATGTATCCCAAGCTCAACAGCTCTATGGCAAAACATCCAAAGACAAAGTAGACTTAATTGCCTGCTTTTTCCACATTAAAAATTCTGCCAGAGATGAAGACTAAGAACATTAAATTATTTGTCCAAGATGTCCACAAAGTTGATGGAAACACAGGCACAATATCTGGCGTGAATTCTATAAGAAAAATACTGTATGCAAAATAGGTATGTCTTCTGGGTAGTGATCACAATGGCTCAAGTCTGCCTTGATCAAAGCCAGGATCTGATTGCAGAATCAGACCTGACAGCCTCATATTTAAAAGATTTGAAGACTGAGCAGTTAAAAGTTACGATGGTTATCTACATCAACGGGATCTACATATCTTGGAATGAAAACAGGGTCTGTAATGACATCTAGTCACTTCTGGTTTTAGTGAAAGCCAAAATAGCTAATCCTAGCCTTTCTCTTCAAATGGGTGCGTACACATTTGATCACAATTAAAACAAAGAGGAAAAAAGAATGTAAAATACATATTTTTTTAAACTGACATGCAATTTAAACTTCAACTTAGGTTTATTTTGGCTGAACTATGTGCCAAGTTATGACCTGTTTACTAGTGGACGGCATTATATGTTGTCAACTCACTCTGATAAGGTTTACTAAGTCAAATCTTTTTTTCTAGAGAGGTACAAAGGATCCAGGTGATTCCAGTAATTACTTTTGGGTCAGCTAGTAAAAGAAAATGTTCTGGAAATACTCAGAGTAATGTTCCATGTGGCAGTCTTCAGCACAAGAGATTGCTTAAGATCTTTCTGCCCTCGATGTGCTTCCCTTCCTCCCTTGGCCCCAAGACTCTCCTGGTGCTTACCAGCCCCTTATCAGTGCTCTACTCTAAATTGCATCTGTGGGTATAATCTTGCCAAAAGAAAGCAAAGTCTTATGGGGAGTTTTGGGGTAAAAACACAGAGGTTTTTCTGTGTGTGTGTATGTGTTAAATAGATTATTTTCCACATCTTTAGACCAAGCCCACACAAATAGTAGAATAGATGGAAGTGAAGGAGTAACTTTTGACAGGACGTAAATCACTTAAACTAGCTCTGCCACCAAAGGATTCATAACGTGAAAAAGCATATTTGTAACACTGCTCACAAATAGATTAGCATTTTCCAGTCTTGCACAAAACATGTGTCTTTCCACACAGACTGATAGATTTTTATTGAGTTTTCTGATTGTTCTATTTTATCACTACAGGCAAGCAACAAAGCCATGAGCACTTTGTTTCAACTGTCTATCAGGTACTCTTGCAGTCTTTTGGGTCCCTTTGTGCTACACCATTTTTAATTAATAGGTTATGGACCTGCTCACACCCATGAGACTCCATTAAATGCGGCTGGATGGTATGTAACGCTTATTGAATTCCAGCACAAAATTTGTTTGTCTGTAAATTTACTATCTTGAGACAGGCTCCACGTCCAGCTAAAATTCAATGAAAAATTTAATGAAGCTTGTCAGCTTGTCTAATAAAGAATATTACCACTCTGTACAGAGTTGAAAAACACAGAAAATTTTGTCACAGTCTTTTTGTCAGACATGATGAGCACCGAAGCCCAAGCCGAAGTATAGACTAGAAACAATTGCTTTTCATTTGATCTAGTTATGTTGCTCTGTCGTGGTTTAACCCCAGCCAGCAACTAAGCACCTCACAGCCGCTCTCTCACTACCCGCCCCGGTGGGATGGGGGAGAGAATCAGAAGAGTAAAAGTGAGAAAACTCATGGGTTGAGATAAAGACAGTTTAATAGGTAAAGCAAAAGCCGCGCACACAAGCAAAGCAAAGCAAGGAATTCATTCACTACTCCCCGTTGTCAGGCAGGTGTTCAGCCATCCCCCAGAGAGCAGGGCTCCATCACGTGTAATGGTTACTTGGGAAGATAAACGCCATCATGCCGAACGTCCCCTCCCTTCCTTCTTCTTCCCCTGGCTTATATACTGAGCATGATGTCATATGGTATGGCATAGCCCCTTGGCCAGTCTCGGTCAGCTGTCCTGGCTGTGGTCCCTCACAGCTTTTTGTGCACCTGGCAGAGCACGGGAAGCTGAAAAGTCCTTGACTGGTGTAAGCACTACTTAGCAACAACTAAAACATCATTGTGTTATCAACATTATTCTCATCCTAAATCCAAAATACAGCACTATACCAGCTACTAAGAAGAAAATTAACTCTATCCCAGCTGAAACCAGGACATGCTCTCTTAAATAAATTGAGAAAACAGTGGGTAACTTATGAGGAAAAGGGAAAGCTGCGAGTCTGGTAGGAAAGTGGGGTAGAGAGGGAAGTTGGTAGTTTGCATTTTGGAATAGGCAGTTCAGTAAGAGGTAAATTGAAGAGAGGCTGCTGGTGGACACCTGGTGACTCCATGAGTTGTGAGCGTTAGCACACAAATACTTTTTGGTGATCAGAGTTGGAATGGCTGCTTTGTTAGAAACATCCTCCCATTCATAACTGGGTCCTTCTGCTCTGTGGGAATCCATTGTATTGTGGGGTGCTCATTTAACTTCACTTGTTTGGTTTTCATTTGTACTTTGAGAAAGGTAGGGATTCGTGTATTTCAGTGTGTCTATTATAGGATCCCTTACAATCCTACAAATCTATGAAAATGGTTATTTTTCTCATTTGTTTCTCTAGCACAATCTGGTGCTATTTAAAGCTATTTGTCACACTCACCTGGTTTTCTTTACAGTTGCTTGGTTTGTGGAGGAGTATGTGGTTGTGTTGAGGGGTTTTGAATATGATTGTTGTAAAATGCATTTATTTTGTAATGTTGACCATGGTAACTAGAAAGTTGAGGTTGGTGAAATCCATGGACACTTTAATGGACAAGTGGTTGTTAATAAATTAGTGATGAAAATTGCTATAGGATTCTAAGATTTTAGGTCAGATGAAGAAGTCATCCTCATACAAGACAGATGTCCTGCTATATGCAACTCCTTATAAACCTCCTAAACCAAGACTTTTCTCTGATTATTATTCGTTCAAGAATAACTGCTGATATCCGTGCATAGGAATTGGTGAAGCTACCAGGGAATGAGAAACAAATGAACTATTTTGCAGCATGCCCAGATTTAAAACCTGACTGCTGCCATGTTCTTCTAGGTGAGACTGTGATGGTATAGGATTCTGGTATAATGGATGAAGATACTCAGAGTGAAGAAAGAGGGTTTATGCTGAGAAGTTTTTGAGGCATAGTTTGTCTCAGAGAAAAAAATGTTCTCTGAGTGGAAAGACAGTTTCTGTGTATCCTACTTCTATTAGAACCATGGTTGTGTCTGATGTGTCTACCTGGGTTCCTGTACTCTTCATTATTGCGAAATGTGTAGAAAGCTCTAGGGAACAGGGGTGGAAATAAGAGAGCTGGTAGTGCAGCTTTTTCTTGTTGTTCTCTGAGAAGGCATTCAATAGTGTCTTTGACATTAAAGGCAAAGAAGCATATGTCTTTTTTCCCTGAGTTCCTTTTTGTTCTGACTATCAGAAAATCACCTGCTTGTCTTGCTGATGCAGTCTTTCATGAAGTACAACTTCTGTAGCTCTTCCTGAACTTAAAGATTCTCATTGTTTTCAATGAGAGGTAAAATACAACTTGCATGGAGATTATTGGTTACTCTCATCCATCTACATGAAAATAAGGTCAGATTTGGGGCTTTCAAATGTGTGATTTCCAAAGCAATCTAATTTAGAGCTTGACAAGATGAAGAGTGCTTAAAAGCAGAAAATATTATTTCAGGGGAAGGAGTTATTGATATGTAGATGGGAGAGCAGACTAAAATCTGTTTTACAATATAAGTCCCACCAGTGGGGTTGGCAGTCACACACCATGAGGGCTATCAGGTCATCTGGCCTCATTTGTTCTCTTCCTTTCCTACCAGTAGCTGACATGAGACAGGGACCATAGACTTGGTGGAAAATCCCCATCTACCCAGTCTGTGTAAACAACAGATAATGTGTCGGAGATGGAAGGACAGGAAGGAGAGAGGTGGGATGGCCAGTTCCTCATCAGTTCCCCTCAGTCCACCATTCTTCAGCCTTTACAGGAAAAGGAAAAGTCACTAGAAATGAGACACGAAAGTGGGACATCATTGTTCAAGAGTAAACAGAGAAGAAATAGAGGTTATGCAGAGGAAAAAATGGAACAGAAGGAGAACAAACCAGCAAGAGAAATACTGACATTTGTTACACTGTGGCATGGCCTGGAGGTCCCACTTCATGTTTGTGTACCCTTTTGCTAGCCATTATTTCAAATGTTACAGAAATACAGCCATTACCCTGGGACCATAAAAATAAACAAATCCTGCAAGAAACAGGAGAATCAGATTTGCTGTCAGAGCTCTGAAAATGCTGGTAGCAACAATACATGTTTTAAGGGATGGGTATCATAAAAGAGGACTGCACAGCTTCTTAGTGAAACCTATTTAGATTTCAACAACATTCAAGTCCTGCAAGACATCTTTCAGCCCCATCAAAAGCCAGGGAGAAAAGTTATCCTGACTGAAAATAGCCTTCAGCATGCTTGATGGCACAAAAAATCTTCTAGTGGCTGGGACCCAACATGCCAAAATCTGATTGCAGAGCTAAAATACTTGCAGGCATCAGCAACTACCTAAAAGAGAAGAAATAGGGTTAGCCTAGGGTAGGTATTTGACCACTGTGGGATATACCAGCATAACAAAGTCAAAACCATGCAGCCTGCTTTGAATGAGCAGAATGAAAAAGATTCTGAAACAAATGTTCCTCCTTGAGGTTTTGGTCCTCCACCCCTTTGGGATCTTGGCTCCTTTTATGACATACCCTGGGAATATGCATGCAGCTGCTGGGGCAGAGACTTCATTCAGTTGGATGCCGGCTTTGGGGTAAAGGCAGGAGGAAGGACCGAGCGTCTGCCGGCAGCTGTGCAAGGATCACGTCACAGGCAGCACTTTGGTCTTTCCAAGCAGCCGGTCAGAGTTCAGCTCCACTCTGCTGACTCTTTGAAAAATGAGCATTGTGCTTGCTCACTGGAATTTTTAAGTGTCTTTCCAGGAACATTTAGCCCTTATATGCAAACACGTTTATCTGAAAAGCTGCAGGAAACCTCTTCTTTGCTCAGAAAACTCTGGATGCAGCAGGCAAGATTTTTTAATGCATCTGTTAGAATCTGCAGGAAAGACAGTGAGGGGGAGACTGCAAAAAGAAATAACAGCTGATTCTAAGGTTTAACAAGTAATGGGAAAACCAGTACACAGTGCAGGTACTAAAGCCCTTGTAGTAACAGTAATATAATTATATAACAGCCAGAAAAAGTAGTAATGCTCATTGCTAAATGTTAAGTACCAGTTTCTATCCTAAGTCTGCATTTTCTTTATTTTATAATTTTACCAGAATCTATCCATGTGAAGCAATATACTCAATGACAATTACATATTTTCTCTAATTGCAGCAAAACACGTTTCAACCCTTTTAAAAGGAAGCTGTTAAGGTGAAATAGTCTATTCTTTTGTTTTTCATTAAATAATTTGTTCCATTTTTAATTTTTTTTTTTTTTTAGCAAGTCTTCTAATGCCTGCATACTTTGCAACAGAGACATGACATTTTTTTGCTAGGGGGAGTTGGGGAAGAAAGAAAAGCTCTTTGTTATGACTGGCAAAATCTAGTACATTTTGTAAATCAGAATTTTTACGTTCTCACTAGAAAATCTTTGTAGCTACCAAATGCTCTTTACATGTTCTCTATGTGTTGTGCATGTTTCTAGGCTCCCCTAAACCATCTCTTCTGTGTTTTTTGACTGTGTCATAACACTAAACCTTACCCCCTGTCAGAAATATGGAACAGCATCCAGAGGTCTGAACTTCCCCAATGTAGAGACCCTGACCCTTCCAGCAAATAGTTTTAGGCTACAGCAGTGAAATCATAGAATCACTAAGGTTGTAAAAGACCCTTAAGATCATTGAGTCCAACCGTTAACCTAAATGTGTGTTATCTTCTCCTCCTGTACTTAGTTCACATAGACAACGAGAGTCTACTGACGATACCAGTTACTCCATTAGCTGAAACAACAGAGGCTCATGTTGGCACCCCGCCTCCCAGGGCAGGAAAGGGACTTTTTCCACGTGAGACTTTTGGTGTGGGAGTCAGGGTGCAAGTCCAAGGAAAATATGTGCCAGAATGCCAATATTAAAAGTTTGCAAAGTCAAATTGTGAAGCTGAGGAAATGTCAAAATTGTACTTGACAAGCATACATTGCTTTCCCCCCCAGGATTCTTGTCTTGCTCAGTACACAGGATGGGCAATGAATGAGAAAGAAGCTGGCAAGAACAGAAGGGACGTTCTCTGCTTTAAAAGCTGGCCTGGGACCTAGGATGGCTGAGTTTTATTCCAAATTCAGCTGCCACCTTTCTACAGGACGTTGGACAAAAGTGTAACAATAATTAATATATAGAGGAAAGGTGGATTATGCTGTGCAATTCACCTTACATCTGCTATCTCTTTAAATACATTTTTTCCAAAACCATTTTGATACATGTTGAAATGGGTCCATTTCTCATACCCAAGAATGCCTGTTAGCAGGCTGTTCAATGCTAATCTAGCACACAAGGAGCTCAATTATTCATTCTGCTCCAGCCCTGTCTCCAGGAGCCCTGCCATTCCAGTGTCTCAGCCTTACACTCACACATATTGCAATGCGTCTTGATAAGCATGTGGAGCTGTTCATGGGCACAGAGTAATCAAGCAGGTTTTAAGCCACTGTAGCCTATGCTAAGATTTGAATCTGCTTCTCGCTGGCTCTTCACCAGAAGAATTATGAAAATATTATAATATCATCTTCATTGTCCCTCTGAGACCTTGGATAAACAGTTTGATCAGGAAGAAGTGCAACCAGGATATGTGCATGCATTGTTTAGAGATGTATATGTGTGCGTGTATACGTGATGTATCACAGGCTCATGTCATAACTTTTTGCAAGAACTCTGCATAAGAACTTGCTGCTTTTTTACCTTGCAGTTGACTGGGTCTTACTATTTTGCAGTATTAGCAAAGAGGAAAACACATTTTTCTTGAATTTTTTTTCCCCTCTTATTTGTGAGAACACTGGGATCCTCACTGATCTGTGCCTCATGGGAACCGCTAGCCAAAATGCTACAGCTGAAGTGAATGACCTTTGCCAATACTGAGTTTGTCTTGCAGAAACCAATGGCCAGGGAAAGCGCAAGAGAGCGAGAGACAGCTCCGACAGTAATGGGCTGTAATTGAGTTCTCAGCCTTGCTTTAACTGCCTTGGTGCGATTGCCTGTGAAAATTGCTCTGTTTTATGCTCTTTGTTAGGTTCTGTCAAGCCCCATTTAAAATAATGAGGCCCCTTCACTCGCTTCCTCTCCGTAGAGTTCGGAGCAGACAAGAGAACTTTCAAAGGAAGAACAAAAACTCATCTGCGGAGAAAAGGGGGATGTTGTAAATTACTGATACCCAGGATTCTTGCAGAGGCAGTTAGCCAGGTGTGACCTTGACAAAGGACAAATCAAACACACATTATCCAGCTCTTTCAGCCAATGCCTTCTGTTCCCCGGAGGTGCAAACTCACACTGGATGCCCGATAAAGCTGCTGCTCTCTAGCAGCTGATCCATCTCTTTCATCAAGTGTGTGAATCCACAACACACATCACAGGAGCAGGATGGATATAAAGACTAATGGGTCTTAGAAGGCCCTTTATGGAAGTTGTGTTTGAATTGGGAGCAAAGGCCATGTGTAGAGAAGTGCCAAGCACTCACAACTGTGCATTTCTCCAGTGGGAGCTGAAATGCCCACAGTTCCCTTTGCGTGTGGGACAGCGCTACCATGAAGTGATTGATCTCGTCACCAGGTGTGTGCCATAACTATCCACAGCTGTTTAGGGTGCAGTAACCTGCATGTCATACAGTATCAATTAGCAGATTCTGCATCTACAGAGTTATAATGAAGGGATATTTTGTCCTCATAGAACTCCTTTTAATCGCCCTTGAAAAAAAATCTAAAATATGAACTTTTTGGTTTACAGGAAACCAGTCTTTAACCATTTTTAATGAGGCAAAAGGCTTTATGGCCATTCAATAACATCCGAGTGGTTTAGAGAAAGCTTTCAATGAATAAATTGCAAAAAAGTGGAAAATATTTTCCTCACTGAAAATACCAATACTTATCCTCTTAATAAAAAGATTAATTTCAAAAAGTTATTTTATTTAATGTGATTTTTCATATTAAAACCATCCCACTAGCTCTACTGCTGGACTGGGCCCTGAGACAATCACTGTTAGGGCAAAACTATCTCTTGAACATGAGGGTTCCCATTGTGTTGCTGGAGGCAAAATGCTTCCAAAAAGATGGTTCAATCTGAAAATGTGGGAAATAGCTCCAAAACTGTGTGGAGAAAACTGATTTTCTTATAAGTCTACCTGATTTGAGATTTGAATTTTCCCCAACACAGCCCACTTGTCAGTAGAGAAGGGAAGCTGGAGAAATCAAGTGAGATGACTACATGCCTTTCCAGGATGCTACTCAGTTGAAACATCTCCTTGGCTCCCAGTTTCAAAACAGTCTTACATTGCCATAAGACGATCCACAAAACACACTGATATTTGTGGGAACATCCCCTTAGGAACAAGGCTGGTGGGGAGAGGCTGAGACACTGTTCAGTGAGTGAATCCACAGAAGTTGACTCTAGTCTTTTTTACCATGGGGAGGACAGAAGGGGAAGAAAGTTATTTTTTATATAAATACAAATGAGAAAAACAAGTCTGGACACAGGAGCCCACCAATGCCTGAGTTCCTTTGCTGGCTTTGATAGACACTCCTTGTGCAACGCAAAGTCCTATACACGTACTGTACTTCTCACTGGTGTGAGAAGACACATACTGTTGGGAATACATTTGTTTTTCCCAGCAGGAGTTTCTATATGGCTCAGAACATTGTTCTGAGACAAAGGTGGGCATATGTTTAATTACTGCTTCTTTTCCTTGTACTAAGAGGACTGAAAACAGACACAAGTCCAGCTGACATCAGTATCCTTACCAATGAAAGTAGGAGCTCAGGGCTTGAGGGTGGAGTGGTCTAATATTTGTGGGCTGAGGCATGAAGAGCCAGTTGATTTGTCTCTATCACAGCAGCAACAAACCTCAGTGTCTCTCACTTTGTAACCCTGTTTTGAGAAAGGGGTAGATATGTAAAACTCTGAGATACAAATTTCTTTTCTTCTCAGGAATGAGAAAAGAAATAAGAAGAAATAAGAAATAAGCTGATAGACTGAAAACCCAGTAGAAAGATGTAAGTACCTAGCAGAGGCCTGGAAGAATTCATCACATGACACCAATTCTAGCACTGAGCTTGCTTGCAATGTATTAACAAACCATTAGATGTCCCTTTGTGCCTTGCAAAGCTCTAGACAGGGCAAAGTCCCCGGAAAAAAAAGGAAAAACAAAGCTGGAGCTCAATCTGTGCAGAAACCTTTCTGCTGTTTTGCTTGCCCGTGTTGTGGTGGTATTTAGTAAACTCCACCTGTTTAGGAAGGAACGTGCTTCTGCAGTTCATGACATCAACAAAGCACTGGTGTTGCGCTCTCTGTGTTTGCAGTGTCCTTCTGGGTATGTCGGCCAGTGTTAAACTTCAAGGCTTTTGGAACAGTATGTGGTGTGGCAGGTTGACAAACAGTGTGCTCTTGCAAAGTTTAAAAAAGAGGACCAGTTCTGGGATGACTTTTAGCTTGCCCACCTGCAGCAGGAAAACTTATCCTAAAATACTGATCCAGCAGCAACATGTGAGGCTGCCAGAAAATATGACAGGCAGTATGTGGCTGGGAGGGTTTCTCAGAGCTGTTGTAGTCTAGAGGAGGGGACCCTCTGTAAGGTAGTAAGCAACATGCTTTCCTCCCAGGGAGCAAGAAGCTGAGTTGTCTCTGTTCTGGATGCTTGCCTCTTAAGCCATCTTCTCCTGTGTTATCAGCAGTTTACTACAGTCAACATTTCCCTTAGGTAGAAAGAAAGGAAGTGCAGTTTATTATTTAGTCATAAGTGTAGTTTTATGATCTCTTAATTGGTGAAGAGACAAGAATTGTTTGCTATTCCAGCTCTGACCACATGCAGAGCTGCAGAAAGAGACACAAGGCTGAGTCTGCAAGAACCTTGTGATAACTCATTGCTAACAAACCCCAGAGCTGCTGCTTCTCTTCCACAATATTGCTTTTCAGGATTCATTATGCTTTCTTCCTTCTTCCCCTTTGCACACTTCCCTTTTGCCTTTTCACAAAGATCCCATTACCAGTTCTCTCACCTTGCTTCTCACTATCTCAGAATCTGGCCATATATTTTTATGTTTTTTTCTCCCCTTCTTCTGTCCATAACTTTGTTCTTCTGTATATGAAAGGGCATAGACAAAGCATTGTGAATTCCAGCCTTTTAGTATGGTGTTTATTTGCCTTCTGGATGGTTTTATCCTTACAGCTATTTATTATTGGCTGTTTTCATTCCTCGGCGTTTCTCAGTTGGCACTCAGCTTCCTTTATTATACATACCAGTCAGTGAAATTTATATTCACTGCCCTCTCATAATAATAATAAAAAGGAGGGAAGATGTCTTATTATGCCGTGTGTCTTGTGCATTTATTAGCAGCTTGGAAGGTCTCTTTGGCAGTGGTGTTGCTGATAGAGTTCTGGAGCCATCAGATTTGTGACAGAAAATGGCATTTGTCCTGCAATGACAAAGACTTTACATTCCTCGTTTTGCTGACTAGCTTATTGTCACTTGCTTGGTTGCTTTTTATTAAGACAATGTTTTGTGCTATTATTTTTTATTTCACTTATATTGCTCATGTACATTTAAAACTGCTGTTCATCTTGCTGCTTGGGGCTTTCTGCAGCACAAGACATACATGAACTATGACTTAAAGATGTCTATGGAAGAACTGGAGAGCTGGGAACTATGTGTTCACATAGCATCATAGCATCATCCATTAAATTTTAGGGACTTGGGTTGAATGGTACTGAGAACTAGATGAAAATAATGTGCTAGTGGTACGTGCTGTGCACATATTTGCCCATGTCACAGAACAACACAACACGGGCTGCCAGCCAAGCAGAGACTTCAAGCTAAATGAAGAAAACCCATACAGAACAGTCAGAGGAAATTCTTGCAACACAATCAGTGCTACACAAGTAATTTAAGAGTTATGTTTACAAAAAGCTGACCAGGGACTGGGATGAGGCTGCCAATTCCATTTTACCTGAACCACACCCTGACCTGAGACTCATCTGAAAAGCTGGCAAAGTATTGTGCTCTGACACAAGTCTCTGACATATTCTTCAGTGTGAGTGTTCACTGCAGTAGCCAGGCAGGAACTTGGAGGCTTAACATATCTGTTTGCTGCATCATCTCCTAGGGGAGAGATCCAATACCATATTATTACTGTACTCAATTTAAGAAGCACTTTCGTCTCTCTACAGTCAATTATTTCTCAGAGGTGGCTTGACTTTGGCCATGTAAGAACCAATCCATACAAGACTCATTAGCATTGTAACTGCAGACAGATTGCACCTTTGTCATTCTTCGCTTAAAGATTTGTTCTGGGAAGAAGGAGGTTTGCATTTAAAAAAAAGCAACCCACTTTCATTTGGGATCATCATCTCTCCTTTTTTCTAGCCAAGTCAGTAGCCAGAAAACAAAAGTTAGGTGGCCAGGCCATGCTAGTAATAGAATGGCATTTGCAGAAATATGAAATCCATGCCGAGCTCCACATCTAAGCCACTAAAACAAGGGAAGCCTCTGCTGATAGTCTGTGGTCTCAGTTAGGTATTAGGGCTCAGGACTGGAGCCTCCAGATGTGTAACCTGTTGCTCAAGTGGATTTTCTGGCTTGTGAGGCAGTGCAGTGTCCAGATAGGTCCTGGGTTACAAGCCTGCTGTGCCAGCAACAGAGCTGGGGAAACGCCACAGTGCTGTGTTGTGCCACTACGTGAGAAGTGCGGAGGGGGTAACGGGGAAATCCAGTTTCTTGCAAAACTGATCGGTCTGAAGTTGCAAGGAAATTACCTTCCTATGATAACTTGTCCAGGACCATAGGAAGTCAGAGTCTCACCTTAGGATTTGGGGGGGAAGGGATTGTCAGCATATAAAGAGCTGCCCGCTGTAAGAAAGGGGACTTGTGCAGATAGCTGAAGAATTTGGCAAGCTCCCCTTGAGCTGGTTTGGATTCAGTGAGTTTGGCAGAGCTCTGGGAAGCAAGAAGAATATGGGGAAGAAATATTTATAAGGAATCCACTTAGTCTTTAACTGCAATCTGGATTTGATTTTGTTCTACTTGGATATTTGGGGGAGAAAGAACATTTGAGTTCCAACAGCAAAACCTAGGAAGCAGAAAACATCTAGGGGAAAGGTTTTCTTTACTTTGCTATGAATCACTTGGCACAATCTTCTTTACATGCCAGCCTGAACGAGCCTGTCTCTCATGCCTCTGATCCCAGTTTTAATTAAACTCCACTCAAAACTCAGTCTCAGTGGTCCTCACAGGAGGCAAGGCAGCAGCCTGCAAAAGTGACTCAGGGAAGAGGTGAGGAGGGGGAGAGTGGTGGAAGTCTCGCTTCTATCTGGGTTATTTTTGTACTGCTCTCATCAGCACAGTACCAGTATGCCTTCCGCTAGCACAACAAGCTGCACAATTAGCATCTTGTAACTGCGCCTCTTTCTCCTCCCTCCCACCCCTCTACGCACAGGGGGATTTTGTTTTTAGCTAAATACTTTATATGCAGAACTATAAGTTTATAGATCTTCAGTACCTGCTACTGAAGATGGTGGGTTGCTAGTGGCTAAGCCAGAAGCATTCTGGCAACATGAAACATCTTCACACATAACAGTTATTTCTTCTTTGAAAAAAAAATAATATATATATATACTGAAAGCTACCAGCATAGTCAGCGCTGGCAGGGAATATACAGGAGCCATTTCCTAATAATGCTGCAGGAAGAGCAGGCAAAAATGTTGGTATGATAGGTGAGAGGTAAAGGCCAGGTAGGTGTGTTTGATGAGTGGCGGTGGCGAGTCTGCTCCCAGGGACCCCATGTTCCCCATGGCAGCAAGGCAGACAGGGAAGTAAGGCTGAAATATAGCAAAATGAGAAGTGAGACTACAGTGTACAACCAAGCAGAGCTTTTTTCCTGGGCCATGAATAGGGGGAATATTGTAGGCCTTGCATGCCTGCCTCCTTCGGTGCCATTTGATCTCTAATTGCTGCAGCAGCTTTGATGGGCTGTGATCCCCACCGTGGCTTTGAGACAAAGTAAAATATGGGCAAAGTAGGAACTCAGCGATTCTGGTACATAATTCATACAACTTCTGTGTAAAAGATCCAGTTCATGAATTCCAACTTGATGAAATATTCAAACGAAGATAAATATATTTGCAGGTATTAGACTCCCTGGCACTTAAAATCTCTCAGGACATTGTGCCAGGAGTTCCCAGCCACGTTAATCATGCTGTGCTGTGAGTAACCTGCTGCAGAGTGCGCACTCTGCCAGCTGAGGAGAGCTAGAAGAGCAGGCAGCCAGAGAGCCATGGGCGGCACTGAAACCACCACACAGCAGCTACATGGCCAGAGGCTGGGAACAGGACGCAAAGCCTCTGAGGTAGACATGTTTGTCCTCTGAAGGTCTAGCCTCTAGAGTCACCAGGGTCTGAGGGCAGCTCATTGCATCCTATGAATGGCTTTGTGAGAGGATATATGACAGAGTGAGAAATCTGGGAAAGCCCCCAGAACATATTTCCTCCGAGTGGAGCTGCTAGCATGCAATGCTTAACAATGCTGGCCTGTCCCAGGGGCCTGCTGGATTGTGTGAGCCATTGGAGACCTGGCGGCCCAGGCACTAGCAAGGTCCTGAATGGGCAAAGGAGGGCACCAGCCATCAAGTAGGCATTTGCTGTCAGTGATCTCTCTGGTATATTCTCACAGCCATCACCAAAGGCCCTGTGGGGAAGCTCTCTGGAAATGTGGTGGTGGCATCTCCCCTCTCCATGCACCAGGGACCTGGGTTGACTGCGGTCACCACTGCTCTCTCAGCACTCACATTTCCCAGCCCAGGAGAGGTGCACCTATGTCCTACTACCCACAGCTCCCAAGGACATCACCTCTGACATCCCAGAGTCCCTCATGGCATCAGCACCCCACACCCTCCCACAAAGCATCATCATTGAAGACACAGATGCGTACAGTTTCTCTTCTCAGGAAAACATAGTCTTTAAGGCCTTGCCATGATAATCAAGTCCATTGCACCTCACTCACCAGAAGGTTGTTATCAGTGTTTAGAAAGTGTCTACCTGCTGAAATATGAGGGAAGTTTGAGCTGACAGATCTTGTGACCACATCTCTTTTGTGTTGGGCGAGGCAGTCTCATTCTGCGAGCTGGGGGAGGAGTGCCGTGCCCCCTTTCCAAAACTCTGGTGGGAGACCTGGCCAAACATTGTTTCTGGCAGGTTCTGAGAGCTCTTTTGCATGCTAGACAGGAAAGTCAGCCAGATGCAAGGTAAGAGGGAAGAGCAGAGGCCATTGAGCTACAGCCTTTGAGGAGCTAGAAAGGAATATGTCAGAAAAGTGTCTATGTCCAACGACCGAAGGACTTCTCAGTGTCGTTTGGCTTATGAACTACCCTATGCTCAAAGATGTACTGGAAGGAAAAACTTATATCTTTCTATACCTGAAATAAAGCTTCCTTCCCTTGTCCAATTTTTGTATTTATTTTAGCCTTATAGCTCAGATTCTCAAGATTGTTCTTATAGCTGTTTTCTGATTGCTCTTTTGGGATGGGAATTAAAACTTAGGAACATACAATGTCAAAATGCAAGGACAAGTCCCTGCAGTGATGATGACCTCAATGCAGTAATATCCTAATGATTATAATAAGCATAAACTTCTTACTCAGGAGCTAAGTGGGTGACTGAGAAAACAGAAGTCACAAAGCAGAAACTATAGGAATTCAGCAATACTGCAGGAGAAAAACAGTTGAAGATACGCTGAGAAAGGTTTTGCAGGAATCATCACTGATAGGTCGTTTGTCCCAACAACATTTAAGGAATTGCTTCTTTGTAGGTTTCCTAACCAGCGCTGGAAATGGCTTTCCCCTGGAATTCTGGGCAGAAATCCACAGAAGTCTTGGAGAGGTGTCCATATGCTGCTAAGCAGTCATAGGCATATATATGTAATTATAAGGCTAAAACAAACACATTTGATGAGCCAAGGAAGACGTGCTCTGCCTCTAACAGCCACCCAATGCCTAGAGTAATGGGAATCAGATCACCCTTTCTTCTCCAGATCAGCAAAGACTGAACCAGCTGATATTTGGTATGGAAATGGGATGAATTTCCAATAACTTCACTGCTGATTGGGAAGATTATAAAATTTCTACAAACTCTGTTTTCCAAATATATTTTTTCGAGTGTGGTTTTTTAAAGTTAAAATTCTCATTAAACTTACTTTAAATGTCAACCTTCTCTAATCTTCAGATGCCAGCCCTCAGGAGAGGAAAAGCTTTTATAAGGTCAAGAATCAGCTGTAACAGAATTGCAATCAATGTCTTCAGGAAGACAAAGATTGTCTTAGTTGCTATTTTCTCCTCTTTCATTATTAATGCAGCTGATGGGCTTAGGGTAAAGACAAATAGGAGCAGAAAATATTGTTGCCAAACATCTTAAAAGGTTTTCATCTGGAGTACTGAGAGTTATTACATTTCCCGAGAGCACAGAATAATTTGTTTGTCTCTTCAGTAGTTATACTCTTTCATTCAATGCAGTTGCGATTTGTTTGATATTATTATACTAGTGCCAACAGATCCATAGAGAGACTATTTACTTTCAAAATGTAGTAACCTATGTGTGTACATTAAGATATTAGCATGCAGACTGCAGGGTACTCCTAAAGGCTAATTTAGGTAAAAATAAAGGAAATCAGTCTGCTCAGACTTTTTCCGTAGTCAATGAAGGGAGAGAACTCTTCTAAGCAGGCCACCTCATGGCATTTAACATTAAGTATAACCATTCTCTCTCCACAGGCTGTAAAGTGAGGCTGGCCTGCCCCATATTAGCATTATTCTTGTAAATACAACCATGACTAGAGCATTTGTTGACACAGTGACATTGAAGAAAGTTAAATCCAGCTTTAAAAACCAAGTGCCTTTATAATGGATTAGTTAAACTGCATTAAATCCTTGCACAGCCTCTGGAAAATGGAAGTGAGTAAGCTGAACTGAATAAAGGCTACATTTGTTCTGGAGAAGCATCCCTTACCAGGTCTGAATGCAGTGAAACGGACTTTAAAAACAAACACAGATTTTTTTTTTTTCTGAATATCACTGTATGGACAATATTTCTATAAGCGTTAGCACAAGGTAGATTGCCGGCTGTAAGTTTAAACCCTGCTTTGCAGTGCACTAATTTTTCCATGGACAGATCTTGAAAGTCTAAAGCCTCTGCCCTGGAATTTCTGATCTGATATCTACAAAGCCCTAGATATTGCAATGAAAATTGCAGAGGGATCTCAGTTGCCAGGCCTTGCTGACTAGCCTAGTAAAAGCTGGAGAGGTTAATCAATTATCAAGTGGAAGAGGTCAATTTTTTTACCTCTCTTTTTACTATATTCAGAAGGAAACACAGTATCTTACTGTTTGGCAGACTGTGCCAGGTGCTGCTTGTCTGCATTTGCCTCAAGAAATGGATTCTACTTAAGCAAAACTATTCCTTTGTTGGTCTTCCTATCTGGGCTGGAAACATTTGGTAGGTGGAGACAACAGTTATCTCAGTATTTCACTTGTGACTTTACAAGAATTATGGCTTTGACTAAAAATACAAATAAACTAAAGACTGTCAAAGACCACTGCAGGTGGTTCATGGAGGAAGCTGTTTTTGAAACAGACCTAAGCTGGTATAATTGCAGAGGCTTTCCCAGGTCAAAAATGCAGTGCATCATCAGAGCCATGAGGCATTGCTGCAGACATGGAAAAGGAAGTGAAGTGCTGGTCACTGCCAGCTTATGGTCACGTTTGCTTGCTCACAGTTTGCTTGATAGTATTCATCCCTTGTCTTTCCTTCCTTTGGCAATCTGGCTATGGAGGAGCATACAGATGTTCACTGTAATACTTGCAGAAGCATTTTTGCTCATCTTAATCTTCTTTGAAAGCTCTCTAAATTGCTGTGGAGAGGAAAAACGCTATTTGAAAGGAAACTGATTTAGGATGCCATAAGGTAGACTTTCTTCCTAGTACATTCCACATCCCTTTATTCATGAGAAAAATGTGGCTAAAACACAGAAAATACTCCTGCTCACAGAGTGGGAGTTGATAGAACAGATTTATCTGCACAAGATTGCAGGTGGAGAGGATCTCCTCAGAGTTGAGAAGCAGCACCCAGGAAACTCCTATAAAATTAATTTAGTGCTGTTGTCTGTCTGACACTTGAATTGGACTTACTATTAGTGGCCAGCATCTCACCCTTAGACGTGCAAAATTCAGCTCACAGCTATTGCAGATCTGGACTTCTCCTGAACAGAGAGGGTCTCTCTGTTTTCCTTCAAGTGCTTTAATTCTGTGATGGGCACAAACAAGGTTTAGGACAGAACTGTCAGTCTGACACAATGGGAGACAAAGGAGGATTGAAGTCAAGTATCTTGGGATGAACAGCTACAGCATCAAGGGCCCACACTGTATCAAGGGCCCACTCTTGAAGGAGATTTTATTTGAGGTTAGCTACATTTTACAAAACAGAGCACTGATCAGTTTCATGCAAATAAATAAAGCAGCAAATATCCTTTAAAAAAAAAAAGAGATTGGTAACACAATTAAAAATTCAACAAGGTAAACAGGACGAGTTTTAAAGTGAAGAGAAAAAGGCAAATTATTTCATGAATGGCACTGCACCAGCTCAGCTCTTTCACTTCCACACCAGAGATGACTAGTTTATTAGGAAAAGGCAGAAGATTGTATCTACACAGACTAGAGGAAAGGGTATTTAATAGAAAATCAGGTGAGAAGAAAAAGTGTGACCTGGTTAACTGTGTGGTTAGATAGAAAAATAATATTTCTGAGGACCACTAACATCAGTAGACCTAGTAGTTTAATAACTTGCCCCCCACTATTATGGCCCAGGTCTCCATATCCTCTGACATTTTGTGGCACATCCACAAGCGTGGTTGTCCAGAAATAGCTAGATTCACAGACAAAGCAGAAATTACACAAAAAGATCAAATAAGGCCTTAGTTTTTGTGCCAGCCCTGATGATGTGTTTTTGTTTTCATAGTGGCTTTTTTATAACCTTGGGCAATGTCATGCTACTTCTAATTCCACACAGGATCGAGATGAGCTGTCAGTTTCTACCACAAGACATCGTGAATAGCTTTAGAGGGAAAAAGTTCCCATTGCAAATTTGGAAGACCAGCCAAGCACAAAATCTGCTGGTTTATACCTAAATACTGGTGAAGGAGGCATTCTGGAGGGATTCATCTTACCTAACTTCCATTTGACTAAAGAGCAGTGTCTATGACGCAGTTGGATATATCTGACTTAATGACCTTGGCTTCCCTTCATAGCTAATTGAGACCTGGTCAATACAGCTCGTGGAGACTAGATAGCAATTCTTCCTCTTCCCACTTTTTCACAGCATATTTTCCAGTAGTCCCAGAAGCCTCTGCCTTGAGGGGTATTGCCCATTCTGAATAGACATGTTAAGAATCATTCCTTGTCCCTGAGAATTTCTAGTTCAGTTAGTCAAGACAGAAAAAAAGTGAGAGAAAGGCATTATTATCATGTACTACAACTGTGTTATTCCTTTCCCCTTGTTCCTAAGTGACATGAACTGCATACAAATTAAATTCAAACCAGGAAGCATCAGGAGGATGTGAAATAGCATTATTTGGAAGAGTTCTGAAGGAAAGTGTGCGATGCATTACTAACTGTAGAGAGATACAGTCAGACCTTCGGCTCACCTTTCTTCCAGGGGCAAACACACATCCAGCTTCTTCATGGAAAAATGCAGTGCGTTTCTTTCCAGCAAAACACATTGATGGTTCATGCAAATGGTCACATTTCCACAGTGTAAAAATGTTGTGGCATGGCAGAGGCCATAAAGGTCCACACTTGTGCACTTGAGCTTATGGCTAATGCAATAAAAGTAGACTGAGCTCCATCATGATGTTGCATTTTACATAAGGTAAGGACACACACAGGAAGAGTTCCAGATGACTGACAACTCAGTAGACCAGCAGAAGTTGATCATGTGCCTGAAAACTGAGATTTATGATTAATCTCATTTTTCCACTCTAATTTGCATCTATTGCTGTTACTTTGCGCAGAGTAGGTCTTACACCATGAGTGATCCCATCAGGCTTAGGTGCAAATTTTGTCCCCATGAGAGCAAAATATGCAAAATAAAAGCAGAACAATGAAAAAAAGAAAACTTGTTGCTGGGCCTCTGTTGAGCAAGTAAAATTGCTTACACAGAAGGTAAGACAAGATGTCCTGATGACTCCTAATGGACTTACTTATAAACCATGAGACCTGAACATCTGAGAGGGATAAGAAAGATAAAAATCAAAAAGGAATGTAGGACTTTGCTCATTAGTCTTACAAGTTTAATTTGCTTTTATATTTGGATGACAATAACTTCCCGTGTGGCCATCAGATAAATCCCACTAACATAGAACTTGTTGCTACAGTGAAGGTTGGATGTAGCTTAGAGTATCTTGTCTGACCTTTGGCAGTAAAAGTGTCAAACTGACATTTTTTTCAGCACTTTTGACACATCTTTCATAAAAGCCAGCAAACAGCAGTGGGAATAGGAGTAAAGATGGCAATCCCACCTTCCTTTGGCCACAGCTGAAATTAATCTTTCATGAGTTTCTTGCTGATGGAAGTGAACTTAAAGAAAATAATTTTTACTATTTACATTTATAGTAATAAGCTCAAGTGCCAGAGATCTAGCATGAAAAATGTTGACAACTGAAATGGCTTATGGGTGTATATTTTTAAGTATATATATGTGTGTATGTGTCTATATATATTATTGGAATTAGGGGTATGGCTGCTTTATGGAAGAGTGTGGCATTAGACTCAAACACCATATCCTTAGGTGGTGTTTTTGAGAAGACTAACTCTGTGGTTATTTCTAGGATAAGTCTTTGTTACATTCAGATGAGCTATAATTATATAGAAGAAGATATTAAAAGGTAGAGACAAGAGGTGCATGTCTTCACTCCTTGAATTTGTGCCTTGGGAATCAACTAAAACAAATCTTTTAAAAATGTTCCAGCATGTCAGCACAAACTTTATAACCTGGGTATCTTTACCAAGAGAATTCAGGAACCTCTGTTCCATTGACTCTCAATAAAGCTTAATCTCTTAAGTACCTGTTATTTTGAAAATTGGACTTAACTCCAGATCCTCAAAGATATTTAGTCCTGTAATTTCTATTCATTTGAATGGAAATACCTTTGAGGACATGAACTCTGAATCTAAGCAAGCACATGTGAAAATGTTACTCTAAGTATTTAGCATTAGGGACATATCTCCATCTGAAAGTTAATTCAGATTAAAGTAGCATGTACATTTGAAGTGTAGGAAATATTCTGGAATAAATCTATGAATGCAAGCATATGATCCACCACCAGCAACCTGTGGTAGTTTAACAAGTCACTGACTTTTGGTCAAGCTACACTAAACCTCCAGTGGGGCAGTTTGTGCTCTTGCTGCTTGTCAGGTAACGAGGCTTAATATTGAGCATCAGCTGATGATATGAAAATTAGTGGTTTTCTGCCCATAACCTGTATGTGGACATGCTTACTCAGTGTCCACATATAGTGCTTTACATCCATTCAACTAAATCCACTATCCAAGCAGATTACATTAAAGTGAAGTGAGGCACTGTTACTCTTGAGTAGGTCTCTACCTAAATCAGTTTTTCAGGCAAAACTAGGCAGTTCAGCTAGGCATCTAGCCTAAGTTAGGTTTCTTCAATAGCCTGTAAAAGTGGTGGAGAGATATAGCCATGCCTAAAGGCAATTCATCCTATTCTAAGACAGCATCTAAGGGAGTCACTATTGGCTAGAGAGCAAATCTAGGCAACCAGGCTGCAGAAATCACTTACTGTTTAGAAGGCAAAGGTAAGAAAGATTAATCCTGTCTCAAATGTCCAAATACAGAGCTGTTCAGAAATTGTGGAATAGGTTTTCCTGAGTAATTCCATGCACAGGGTAGCTTTAAATCTTCATAAACTAACCACAGTGATATGTGGAACACCAGATATGACATCCAGTGCATTTTTTTCTAAAATCATGAAAAGAAAAAAAAAGGGGAACTATTGTGGTGCTCTTGCCTGCCGTGTAATATTTCAGGAATGAAAATAACTGAAATTATTTAAAATTTGACAATTTGGATTCTAGAGCTTATTTCCAGGAAAGTTCAATGTTCATATTATAAAAATGCAAAGATTAGGATGGAGGAGGTGAGACATGTTAGATTTATCTCTCCACAGTTTTCTTGCATGCCAAAACACTACATTTTGGGGTGGAGTTTCTGAAAAGGTGGCTGTAAATATCATCATACAAAATCACTTACTTATGATATTTTGTCATTTACATAGTGTTGTATCTCATGCTTCAGGCTATGAGCCTACAAATGGATTCATATGAGTAGATTTAGTTTACCAAAATGTCTAGTCTGTGCCACGTTTTTTTCCTGGGATGATTCACACATATTAGTTACCTAACTGAAAAGTATGTCTTTCATTAACAGTTAATGAAGGTTAAAAGCTCTAGAGTTAAGGTCTTTGTTTGAAGGGTTAAACAAATACTTAAACTCTAACCGCACTTCATTACAGCTGCTGTCTTTTTGCCACCATATGAAAAACAGAAGTCAGTTGTTTTAAATTCTGCTCATCTACATGCAATGCAAGAAGGAATTTATCTTATTTTTATCACTAAAAAATCAGCACTGTGTAACATTATGGGACCACACTGATGTCACATGGTCTTGGAGCAGTCAGGAAGCAATATCTAATGCATTTGACCAGTTGCAATGTGCTATGTATGAAAGGCCAGAACCTTTCCTGACCCTGTGCCGATGAGATTCAACCTCCCTTTTATTGGGTTAATAAAACTATAAATATTGTCAGTGGCCCTAAAAGCATTCATTCCTTTTTAAAGTACACTCACTGCATTTGGTTCGATGACCTTGTCTGGCAATAAACTAACTCTACAGGTTATTAATTAGTATCGGGAAACCTTTGTGTACGATTTCAAAGGTGTGAATAATGCCTCACAGACAGGAAAAACACAAAGAGATAGATTCTGGCCCCATGATTTCTATTCTTTTTTCTCTCCTGCCATGCTGCAGGGAATACTTGGCACAGAGGGAGACAATACCCATTTACTCTTCACAGTGTTAGGTCCCATAACTCTAGCTTTGGGAAAGCACCTGCCTCTGTGGGCATGTGTGGGCTGCACATGATCACTGCTTCAGTGAGGCCTGTACACTGACTCCACTTGCAACGGCAATTTAAGGCTCTTTAGCTGATACCAAGGGACAAGTGGCGGCTCGTCACAGCACCAGGGGCGGGTGAGTAGATATGGGATGTAACTAGCTGTGCCAGCTGTTGGGGATCTATACTGGACCAGGCTAAGTGAGAAGAGCCCCAGGAGCAACGAGCCCGTGGTCTCACCCAGCCAACTTCACAGCAGCATGGAGATTGTAAGCTGCCTCTGCTGGAGACTGTGTCGAAAATTCAGCCACTTTTATAAGGGGAGGTGGGGCACATTGAAGGCCTGGGAATGTTTAAACCTACACGCTCCCTCCCTGCATTGAGTGGGCTCCCTGTCTATCCATACTGCAAGCTCTTCAGCAGCTCCTGGGATCATGGAGTTTTCCCACTAACCAGACATGCACCAAGGGATCCTCTGGGCTAGTGGTGGTCATATGGCCTTTTCGTGGCTTTTCTCCATTATCCACTCCCAAGCCAAGCTGAGGAAGCCCATGGTGAAGGGCCTGACTAAGCCTCTGGTGTGCAAGGCTTTCCACTGGGGTACTGGGTACTCAGGCTGGGCAAGGAACTGGCCTATACGGCTCACATCATCTCTTGGAGCAGACCACACTGATGCTATGCAGTTACCTTGAAGTCACCCTCAGCTCAAAGCAGGTCTTGAAGGTAAAAGCAAGTAAAAAAATATTTATTTACAAAATTCGAAATAGACGCTACCGTTACAAAGATTTATAAATACTTGTGTGACAAAATGGAAAGGAAACTACATTTAATCTACTTATCCTGAGATTAAATCTAAAGGTTGGTCTCTTCCTTTGCATCTAGCTGACAAGCTGTTAGACACTTATTTAACCCACGTGGTTAGGGAATCAGTCCTTGGGGACAATCTACATCTTAACTTACATTTAGAGGAGATATCTTTGAGCTACAAAAGTATGTTAGATTTTATATCTAATTATTCCCTCCAGGTTTCCTTGGAGCTACATGTAGATTCTTAACTTCCTTTCTCTCTTCATTTCCTCCCCTCAAGGATTATTGATCCTTAATTTATTTTATTTCATATAAATATGTAATATGACATCCTCATTTTACACAAACAGACTTTTCCTGTTCCTTATTGAGCCTAGACATAAGATTATCCAATTACAGAGAGGTGATGGCAAGTCTGGATGATTGATCTTCACCTCTGTTTTTATGGGATAAGGAATAGACCCACTTTTCTTCTTCGTGTATCTTCTATGCTGGTGGTTGGGCTAGAATAGCAGCACCTTTTCTTTTGGTTCAGTTCATGGGAAAAATGAGAGTTTGTGTCTACTGTATCCCTGTTAACATGACCTACAAGTTTGTGGCCAACTCACTGCATACAGAATGAGTGCTCACCACTGCTGCTCAACCCATGGTTCCCTTCTGCTGCCCCTTTACCCTGGCTCTAGGCTGCACTAGTCCTCTACAACAAAGGTGAGCTTAACACTGGAAGTTACAGCCTTGTTTACAGGATGGCCATATGGAATGGAAAGAGTGGTGCTTGCAGGATCATCCCTGGTTTAGATATTGCCTATTATGATATGGCCTGGAGAAGAAGTTATGAATTTTCTTCCTTTCAGTGAGCCACAGTATATCGTTCCTTTGGTTTGGAGGTAGGTAGAGGCATATTAGTTGCCATATGTAGAAAAGAGACTAGGAAAGTAAACTAGTGTATGCCAATTCATTGTACAGAGGGCCTCCAAACCAGCTTAAGGAGAAAAGGCTCCAGGGCTCTGTTCATTTCTCTCACTGCAGACATCTAAAGCCATCTGGGATGCCCTACAGTATTCTGCCTGGCTTCCAGCTGCTGCTTCAGGGTATCCCACAGGTCCTGCGCCATGTCTGCCGGCTCTCTGTGAATGTTTCAGATACTCCCGGGGCATTTCAAATGTTCCTGAATGCTTATGCTCAGGGGGAGTGAATTAAGTGTTCAATATCTATCATCATATGCACTCACTCAGAACAATGGCTTTTATTATCTGTATGCTCCTCTCATCCCTGTTGTTCTGCTGTTAGCCAAGGACCTTCACCAAGATCACAGCTTGTGTGTGCCAGGAGCTCTGCACAAAGCTAATGAGAAACATTCCCTACCCCAAAAGGATGGAGAAAAAGAAAAGGTGACATGTCTTGCCCAAGCTTACACAAGGGATCTTGTGTAAAAACCAACAAATTCACATCTTCTGAATCCAGACAACAGCTACCCAGTCCAGACTGTCCTTTTGTAAGGTCCTTTTGCAATATCTGCATTATCTTGTCTGCAAGAAATCTGACACCTTGTGACCCGGTAGGGCTGGTGAAGGAGGGATGAGTCTGAGTCTGTAAAATATAAGCTGAATTAAGACAAAATCAGTCCTGAAATGCAATTATCCCTTTTCTGTTCCTTGAAATATCTCCACTCTCCCTGCCTTTCCCTACCTTCATTTCATGCCACTTGGAGTAAGATTTATTTTCAAGCAGAAGTAGTGAATTATGCTGCAGCCTCTCAGACCTTATATATCACAGAAAGCTCTTTACCAGCGATGTATTGCTAAGAGTACTTTTGCAAAAACTTCAGCTACTCCATGGGGATTTCTTTACACCACCACAATGCAAGAAGCAGTTCAATGTTATGGTGCTTGTGTAGGTGTGTATCCCTTCCCCTTGTTTCTGCTCGCTCTGTTCAGACTGGAGGATGTATTTCGGGGACCTAATGGGTGTCAAACAAGAGTGGATTTCTTGGCCGTGACTCATAATCCCTGCCAAGCAGGAATTTTGAATAGAAAGATTTTTTTCTACTCTGAGAACCATTGAGGAAACAGCCCAACCCTAAATCTCACGTAACTTTGGAGAACTCCTCTTGGATGCCCCTGATGTATCTTTGTGCCTTGCTTAAGGCAGAGCTCCTATTGATTCACTTTCTAATTTCACAAGGGAAAAAAGACCATGTATGCATATGTATGTTGGGCAGTTGTGACATTCAGGTCTAATGCTGTGACTGTCAGGGTTGTTTGCCTGCTGGCAACCACTTTGCCCTGCATCATCTGGCTTTTGGGGCACAGAAGATGAAGCTCAAGGAAGAGTGGCTCTCTGCAAGGGTCTTGGCTTGCCTCACTTCAGGTCAGGTACTTGGATGACCTGGCAGCAGTAGTTGAGCACTGCAGGCTAAGGGCCTTGCCCAGCAGAAACATTCCTGACACCCAAACCCATCACACCCATCACCATGTAGCGTACTCTACAGATGAACCATGGGACGTAGATATTTCGTCTTGGTCTGTTGTTGACTTTTCCCGACTGCTGGATGTAAGCCTCCTGCGGGATTTCATTGACAGCAATGCTGGTCAGACCGCTGCCTGCTGTGTCTGGGTGGCACAACCTTAGTACAGGAGCAAGCCTGAGCTCTGCCCTTGTCAATGCTGGGGCTCCACATGCCACTGTTTCCATTTCCCTCTCAAGCTATGGGCTTAGAGACATTGCCTTTGTCTTCCATTCACTCATGACTGGGAGATGTTCATTCATCGGTCTAGCCACCCAGCACGTCCAGCCAGCCGCTGCTTCCATAGTGAGAAGGGAAAAGGTTGAAAAAGAGAAGGCAACAGAGTTAGTTTATTGGGGAAATGTAGAGAAAATGATTCAGAAAATTGTGGAGGCAGGTAATGAAGGCCCACGAAATAGGATTTTAAATTGTGGGACATTTCTGCCTTGTACTGTTCAAACCAAGACTTTTCTTACATTTTGCAGGCTTCAGCAGAGTGGTAAATCATATCCTGAGTTTCTAGCTACTACCAGCTAACCAAGCACCTTGCTTCACCTCAGTTTAACTAGCAGTACTTGATTAAATGTTCTGAAAGATTATTTTTCCCCATATTGAGAAGAAACAGAGACAGGGAATAGCTTGGGGGGTAGCAATATAATGCCAAACCTTTTACCTTAACTTTGTTTTGTTTTATCACCACTTTTAAGTAGTTCAGTACTGCAAAGATTAGGAGTCAATGCCAGTTGCACACTGGCTTGCCCTGGTCAAACTTGTAGCAGAAAGGCATCCTTGCTACAAAAGACCATGATGCAGATTGCATTTCTGATGAGTTCTCGGCAGAAAGAAGAAGCTGTTTTTGTAGCCTACTCATTCTGAGAGATAGTCCGATCAATGAGATATTGCTGGGGAGTGCTGACAAAGGGATTCTTGCGCTGCATAATGGAAAGTACTCCATAGACACAGCAATTAGCCTGACATCTTCACCAGCATACGACTGCCTATAAGCACATTTCCAAAGGAGTTTGGCTGTCTGTGCAGAGTAGTGTTGTGAAGTTCTGGCTATTTGTTGTAGTACGTCAGTGCAAAGATAATCTACTTTGGAAAAAATCTGGTCCTATAGATTTATCCCTTTGAACATTTGATTCTGGTTCTTGTAAACATCTGTGAGTAAAGAAAAAAAAAAAAAGGGAAGGAAAAATGTTGTCTGATGATGCTGCATATCTGGAGAATGCCCAGCAGGGAGTCACAGAAAGATGCAAATCAGATTCTTTTTAAAAAAGCCCAACACTCAAAAGAAAGATATTAATAATTGCAAACAAACCTCAAAAAGCAGAATTGAAAAATCAACCAACTGCAAATCAATTACATACAAATGGATAACACAGAGACAGAAAGATATTGGTTGGCTGGTTGATTTGTTTTGCTTTACTGTCTCCAGTCACAGTGGATATGACATGCACATTAGCCCCAGATGAATTCATAATGATCAAGAAAGTTATTACATGACATGACAAATGAATTATTAATGACAGAGCACAGAGCAGAAACTATTCCCTGAGCCAAGTGGTGGGTGAGGGGTTCAGCATGCTGCGTTGCCAGGAGGGAACAAGAGTTCAGTTACAGGTCCCAGCCTCTTGCTCCCCCGAGATCAGGAGGGAGGATGACCCAGCATTGCTTGGTTAGTGTCTGCAAGGAAAGCAGCTCTTGCCACCATTTAGAACAGCCTTTCTTCCTAACTGAAGAATGGCATTTTGTGGCTTCAACTAGTGTTTGCACCTTCATGATTCAGAAAATGCATTTGAGTTGTAGTGTCACATGGAGGAAAATGATGGGACAGGAGCTCTGAGCTCATTAGCAGCCACTCAGGCACACCAGGAAAGACAACCCAAGCAAAGATATCTGGTATGTCAACCACAGTGTTAAAGAAAAGCAGGCGTTATGAAATGAGCAATTGGGTATCTGCTGCGGTGACCCAGGTCCGTCACCAGATGCAAGAGCTAAGACAGCTCCCACCTGCTCTTCCAAGCCAAGTCTACCACATCTCCTAAGCAACCTGTTGCCAGTTGGATTCATGGAGCTTGGAGCTCTGCTTTCACTGATCCCTACCACCACCTGTGGGATGCAAACACTTTTGTACTGTGGGGCTTTTAGTGGTTCTAGAGTTAGCTCAGGAAACGTTTCCAAGAACTACCAGGCAACAAAGACAGCTCCATTTTCAAAACAAGCAAGGACTTGTAGAAGGCCAGCAGAAGTCTGGGAGTTTTATTCTGTCCCAGGCACCAGAGTGTCTTCCTCTTTGGATGAGACCTTCCTTCTTCCCCTTCCCAAGGGAAGACCTTAGGGGTGTTTGGAGAACAGTGAGGGGAGTTGACTACTTTTTAGTTGTTTCTTTGTTGAAGAAGTTTCTGCTGGGACATCCCTTCTGCTTTCAGCAGTGATTGTATAAGGCAAGGAAAATAAATAGAGATGTTGTCATCCCACAGCTCACCTCCCTTGTGCGCATTGGACTTCCTAGAGCTGTGTCAGGAAAGAGTTTGGGGTAATTTGTTTAATTTATATCTCATCTCCTGGTTCTCTAAGGATTCCTGAGGTTTAGGTTTCCCGAGTTCTCAGTAAGCAAATGAGTGTTTTGGCTTTTTCTCTTTTCCCATTAGAATTAAGAAAAAAAGAAAGATAAAGCTCATTGTGTCTGTAATGCATGGTTTTCAATAGGTAGCAAAGGCAGTCACTTGAATATGCTTTATTAGCCACAAAAAAAAAGGACAATGGGTGATGCTGTGCAAGGGCACTGGGATTGATCTGGGAAAATGCAAGAGACAGGAGAAGTCCAGAGGGATTGGGAAGGGAAAGGGGGGAACGATGCCCACATGGCAGGGAAAAGGAAAAGGGAATGGCAAGGCCTGTGGGTGGGGATGCAGACTAGGAACCGTGGGGGAGCAGGGCTGCGTCTGTGGCTCAAAGTCCTAAATGAAGGGACTCACATGTTTCACTTAAATTGGAGAGAACAGCAGTTCTGTTGCCAGTTAACTCGACACAGACATACTGTCAAAGGAATATTTGTGTTCGTGGAAAAGCCCCGGTGATGGCTGCAGCTGCGTTTTTAAACAGGGCTCTGTTTCATCGGCAGGAAGGCTGGACTAGGCATGGAGGGATGGCATAGGCAGGGAGGATTCAGTTCAAAGACAGAGGTGTCTCCCACTCCCTCTTTGTGCCTGGCTTAACCTGCATGCAATGCTGTGGCCTGGGGTCAGACGCAGCTGGTCTGTTCCTCCCCCATACAGGAGTCCTGCACCCCAGAGAGTTAGAGCTCAGCAAAGAGCAGCTTTGCTTTGTGTAATTTGCACACCACTAGCATTAACAAGTGTATAATTTGCATAGAGAGTTTTCCTCGCTGGCCTCCAAACCGTCTCTGGGGCAGAGGCACATGATGTGCATGGGGAATCATGAGTCTCCCGGTGTCGGGAGGGCGGCAAAGTCAGCCCAAGCGGCAGGCAGGTGAAATCCAAACAGGGGGGGAAAGGGCAGCACTGTTCTAGTGGAGACTTCTCTGATGTGGCTACCACTGGTGTCAGCTCAGGACAGAGAGAGGAGAGCAGGGGCTGTGCAGCTACTCCCTCGTCTCCACACCCCATGAGACCAGGCAACACAAATGGGGGAGAGAGCTCCTCAGATACCTTCACGCCCTCCCACAAATCCAGCCTGATGTATGGTTTCTTTCCACCTCCATGCAGCGACAGGAAAGGCAGGGCTGGAGCAGGACTCACCAGGCAGATTTGAGGCCCAAATGCTGAGAACTTTCCTGGGAGCCATGTGAGCATTTACCCCCGTGATGGGGTCTCATAGATCACATCTCACATATGATGTATTTTTCCAGGAAGGAAGACTCCATACACAAGCACTTATGAGATGTACGAGGTGGCTCAGGACACTTCAGAAGATGTGAAATATGGCTTTTCCATTCTGTCCTTAATTCTGCCACTGCTATTTCTTGGTGCCACCTTGCAAGGGCCAGCTGTTTCTGCCTCATTTGTCCTGGAAAGGGTTTGAAGGAATACACCAGGAAGGTGACAAGGACAAAATAGATGAGACCCCCTCCGTCTTTGTGTGGCAGCTCCAGCCCCTTCAAGTCATGGAGGATGAGATAGAAGCTAGGTTGGGCCCGCAATGCTCCTGGGAAAGTTCAAGGGACAACCCTGTGTCATCTTGCTTTGTCTTCAAAGCTTCTGAGAACCTTGCTGCTGCTGCAGCCATGTCTCCTGGTCAGACCTGGAGGAGCTAAAAGGATCCAGCAGGGCAGAGAGAGGAGTCCCACCTTACCATGAGCAGCCAATCCTGCACGCCAGGGTAGCAGGAGAAACTTGGAGTTGCTGCCAGTCAGTTCAAGAGGGAGCAGCAGGCAGTCATTTTACTGCCTTTCATCTGGAGCTGTTTCAGTATTTGTATTTATTTCTTCGCTTGCTTTATGTCTTTCTCCCTGGGAAGAAAAAAAAAAAAAAAAAAAAAAAAGAAAAGAGAAGGAAAAAAAAAGGAAAAGGGATAAAAGGGAACAGCTCTTGTCGTCTATTAAATTTGAAGGTAAGGGAATCAGGATGCAAATTAGCAATAACACATCAAAACAGAAATGATGATAACATCTAGTTAAGGCTGTTAAATTGCTCCTTCAGCTCTGGGGGTAAGAGAGGAGTGTGGCAGTTCAGCAGTCTGAAAAGGAACTAAGATTTGTATTTAACTTACAGCTAAACAGCAGCAGAAATAAATACTCAGGAGACAATTAACTGCACCAGTGGAGACATATGCTAAGGGCTTGAGCTCAGGAAGCAACAGGAGGGGCTAAGGGATGCCCCAGAGGGGACTTTCTCTGGGTGGTCCCTCTTCTCCCACAGGTAGAGACAGAGGAGGGAACACAATTTTTTACTGTTCAAACTTTTAACAGTAATGGGAAAAACTCATAAATCTAGCCAGAGTATTTCACCCTGCCGTGAGCTCCAATTAAGGTTCCTGTCCCTCCATCACTCTGTTGTTCACCCTGTGCAGCATGCATTGATCTGGGCTTCAGGTGCCAACAAATGATCACTCTGCCTTCCCCAGCTTCTGGCTGCTGCCAGTGTCGGAGCTGTCTCATTATTGAACTCTCTTTCTAGGTGCTCAGAGATGGCTGCGTTGCCTACTGCACCATTATGAAAGCCATAGATCAAGAAAAATTATTGTGCTGAGCTATTTTCCCCTCCTTTAAGACCTATTTTCTCTCTTTGTTTCTATCTGTCATTTACTTCAGCTACTACTGAGTTGCCTCTTCCCTGTCAGAGATAATCTGCATTCTTATGGAACTGCCTGTTTCTTTCCATTTCTCATTTATCACTGTTACAGCTGCATGACCAGCGAGAGAAATGTTTCCATGCCCGATATCTAGAGCAGCAGTTTTCAACTATTTGGCTTATGGATCCCTAGCACTTCTCCAGTAGATGTACAAACTGCTTTAGAAATTAAATTAACGTGAATTTCCTCCAAACCTTTATTTTAATGCCTGTGCAACAGTCTACAGACAACAGAGATTTTGCAAAACATAGTTGAAAATCATCTCTCTAGAAAAAAACAAGTCCCCTTCCAGCGTCTATGTTTCACATGTTCCTTTTTTCTTCTCATTTCCCTCCCTTTTCTCTTCCTCCTCCTTCCTCCACCCGATTCTGTTTCTTTTACCTCTCTTATACCTACTATTTTCCATACCTACTGATATATATCTTTTCCTTTTAGCTTCATGATCCAAATGGTGGAAAAACTCCTCAAAAATGCTATTACTTTGCTGGTAAGTGTCTTCACCCATTGCCATGCCAGGAGCGCTCCTGCTGCTCTGAATACGTTTTTTCCATGCTGCAGGGAGAGACTAGTAACACGTGCCAAAGTTTGTGCCTAAAGCAGCCCAGATCACACTAAGCACCACTTATCTTGGAAGGGCAATAATTGCACCATTCAATCCCCCATGCAGAAATGGGCCAAGCAAAAGGGTTTATCTTTGGGAGGGATTTTTAATAGGGATGTTGTTTTTCCTGATGATAATGCCAACCATCTGTGGGATTTCATTCAGCTTAAAAGTGAGACAAAGGTGTAAAAAGAAATATTTAAAAGGACAATCTGATTACTGCTGAACTTTCCCCTGAAAGACTCATGTACATTAATATTGCACAGTGTTTAGTTTGTCTACTTGGGTAAATACAGATCTGGATTGAGATCCTCAGGGCTTCCAAGCTAGGAACTTCACAGCAGGAAAAACTAATCTAGATGCAATGTAGCCAGCCCAAAACATTTAGAAAAATCACATCAGTCCCCCAAAACCATGAGGTGAACCTTAAAAAAAATCGTCACATCTGAAAACATAATAATTTGCAGGTTTATCTTCCTTCGAATCACAAGCAGAAAGTGGGAAGAAAGCCCAGATGTCTGTCCAATAGGACCCGGTGTGAATGGGAGATGCTCAGCAAATCTGTAAGTGAATTGCCTCCAATAGAGGCATGACTGGAAAGGGGATTTGGCACCCAAATCTCTACCACTGTAGTCGGCTGCTCCCCCCATGTCTCAGCTAACATTGTGTGCAGGCGAGGTCTGCAGAGGTAGATGTATGCGTTTATTCAGCATTATATCAGGTCAAGCCCAGAGCCTTGTTAATACAGCCATGTAGTTTCCAAACTGGAACTAGCCTGCACCTACACCTTTGGGCACAGCCAGCTCAACCTCTCCGCATCTGTGTGCATAGATGTGCCATGATATCTACACTCCTTCAGCCATCCCATGTGGAATATTGGCAACCCTTCCTTTCCTGCCAGCTGTGGGAGATGTTCCCATGTGCTTCACTCCTGCTTTCTCTCTCCTTTGTATATTTTCTGTTCATGTCTGCCTTTTTGTCATTAGGTAGAGCCTGGCATCAGAAGTTATTTTGTTCATTTCAGGGGATCTCCCCACAGATCCAGAGATCCACAGCAAAGGGAATTTCACAAGGCTGCAGCACTTGGCTCATGACTTGTCAAAGACTTAGCTGTATGTATTTAACTTTAGGTACTCAGAAGGCACAATTTAGGCAGCACTGAAGTCAGCTGAACTGCTCACGGAGCACAAAGTGCAGTGCGTGCTTAATACATTGCATGATTGTAGCCTGCGGCTATAGACACTCTGGGGCAGGACTTTTCTCCTTGCAGTTATTTCTATCAGAATGATATCCCACTCAAACTATGTGTTTCCCCAGTTCCCAAAGCACTACAGCAAAACACAGTCTTTCAGGACATGAAATGTTGTTTTATTCCATGAGTGATCCAGCTTGAGAAGCAAGCCAGTGGCCTGGGATGCTGGGCCTTAGCTTTGCCAATATTACACATCATGTCACCACAAAATGGCCCCTGTCGCTGCCAAAGCTTAGGAATGCCTGTGGTAATTTAAAAAAAAAAAAAAAGAAAGAAAATTGTTACATTAGATTTCACAGTCTGTCCAGGAGACAACTGTTTCTTAACCTATTTTGTGTTTGGTTTTTTGGTGGTGGTGTTTTTTGTTTTTTTTTTTTAACTGAACAGCCCTACAGCTGCACTGAGCAAAAGGTGGTTGAATCTTCATCTATATTTTTAGAACTGGTCTACAAATTGATAACCCTTTTTCTCTCTATCCCTCCCAAAAATGAATAAAATAAATAAAATAAAATAAAATAAAATAAAATAAAATAAAATAAAATAAAATAAAATAATAAAATAAAATAAAATAAAATAAAATAAAATAAAATAAAATAAAATAAAATAAAATAAAATAAAATAAATGCAAGAGGCAGAGGTCATCCCTAGAGATATAGGAGTAGAGCCTGCCTTTTCCTGGTATTATCTGAACAGACAAATCAGAATTATTATGCACTTTATAAAAAGGTACATCTAGTCTATGAATAAATTTAGCATAAAATTCACTGTTCTCTTGAGACTTCAGGAATTAGTAAAAATTCACTTGCTGACTCCAAACAAATAGTTATTATCGGTTTCTACAGTGGAGACTACATTCTCTTGGTGAAATACCTGGTAAAAAAAAAACAACTCCTCTGTCCTGCTGCTTGGAGTCATAATACTCCTACCATACTGAAAATCTTTTTAGGAAGGAATTTGGGTGAGAGTGAGAATCCAGGTATGATTTCATATGCCTTCAAGAAAACTATTTGCTGCATTGTCATGAAGTTGGTATTGCCACATTCAAGTAACCTAAAGTCTCAGAAAGCCCCAAAATCACGGATTGGATTAAAAATGCACTGAGATTTTTAAAGGGAAAAATAATTTCATATTTGCATTTCTTTATTTTATTGTCTAGTTCTTGAGCTCTTCAGGTTTCTTTTTCAGGTTTTATCTCAGCATATGTGGCAGGTTTTTTGTATGATGGTTGGGATTCACACATAACACGACAGCCCAAGGATCTAGAGTTTCATGAAAAATAGCAGGCTTTCCCAAAAGCTGTCACTGCTCTGTCATTTGACAAGCTTTGCTAGCGGGTTGAAGTGATCCTTCCCCTCTACTCAGCACTGGTGAGGCCACAACTAGAGTGATGGATCTAGTTCTGTCTGAGCTGCCCAGTACAAGAGAGAGATGGACATACTGGATAAAGTCTAATGAAGGGCCATGAAGATGATTAAGGGAAATAAGTATCTCCCAGGTTGCCCAGGGAGGTTGTGGAGTTTCCATTTTTGGAGATTCTCAAAAGCCACATGGACATGGTTCTGGGAAGCCTGCTCGAGGTGGCCCTGCTGGAGCAGAGGGGTTGGACCAGATGACCTCCAGAGGTCCTTTCCAACCTCAACCAGTTTCTGATTCTGTGATTCCCCTCTATTTTTCAAGATGTGTTCAGTGGTATATGTGCGACACACAGGGCCTCCTTCCTCAGGCATCCTTTGTTCAGACAAGGCTTGTGCTTATAGAGGCTAAAACTGTATAATTGTCCTTTGGTGTGTCCTAGAGAATGCACTGATACATTTAAAAATACTAACTCTTGTGGGTACACTTGTGCCAGGGCAGAATCTTTGTACAGGGCAGTCCTCAAGCTGCAACAAGAACAATATTTTTTCTCATTGTTTTTAAAATTCACTTCTCTGCCTCTTTTGTATAAAGTTAAAAGGATATGATACACACTCGTTCTTCTAAGTCATTCTCAACTCTGCCAGCACTGACAGCCCCAATTTGTTAATCAAGGCAGTAAGTTCCAACCAGCTTTGAAACAACTAGAATTACCTAGGGGGGGGGGGGGAATAAATAACTCCAAAGTTGAAATACTGCAGCATTAAAAAAAAAATCATCATAGAATTACTAATAGTGAAAAACCAACATACACCACCTAAACAGTCATGCAGTACAGGGTCCATTAGCTACAGCCTCAAACTCAATCAAACAGCTCTCAAAGAGGGACTGACTTAACAAACAAAACCTTTCCCAGCTCTGGGTTGATGTCATTGGTGACATATTTAGTCTCATGGTCACACATCAAAAGAAAAGAACAAAATAATAAGGGGTCTGGTTTGCTCTCAGTCTAAGAGAATAACTCAGGTTTACTCAAGATTTATGCTAGTGGTGGGAAGTTGAATCTTGCTGTCTGAGCTGAGGTAGACTAAATTATCTGTGTCCTGGAAAATGAGACTAACAAGAAAAATTCTATAATCCATGTGTTTCCTGTGTCAATGGTCTTGCAGAAAGCCCATTGCTTTACTCTGGACGTACCTCGCATTGCTGTCAGCAGACTGCAATAGGATATCACTTCTGTCTGCCATTTGTCTACCTTGTATAACGGAGTAATTCTACAAGAGTCAACAAAGGTACCCAAGAGAATCCACAGATAGGACTGAGGTATGTGAAAACAGGACCTGCCTCTAACCTCTGCATTACAGACCTGTCTGTAATCTCTATCCTACAGACTTTTCCAAGAATTATGAGGGCAAGTGTAACAATTACAGTACGTTGAGAAGAACTGGCAAGGGAAGATTAATTTTAAAGAGACAACCTGAAGATACATTTAGAAATTCATGCTGAAGCACAGACTGTTTGCGCACAGACAGTGGACTCCATGTATGCATCACTGGCCACAGGGGATATGGCTCAGAGGGCTTATTGGCCCTGGGAAAGGAAACTAGAAAACAGGTTCTGCTCTCCCCTTTCCTGCTTTTCCCTTTCTCCCTACTCCAGCTACCAACTCTAACTGAAACTATCCTAATGATGGCAGAAAACTCATTGAGAAAAAAATAAAGTAACTAGTCTTCTGTCCATTCAGTGAGCTGATTCAGCTTGCTGATGGCTTGGCGGAGATCTGGAGAGGGCACAAGGGAAGAGAATGGTCAGGGATGAATGGGACCATCCCTTTGGCAGAAGCCATGGGATCAGCACAGCCATTTTTGCCTACCACGTCTTCATTACAAATCACGTACCTGCAACCCTGGCTTCACTGATACCAAAGCACCATCAGTGCATATTTCTAAGGCACCATCAGTAACTTGTGGATGGGATTACCTATTACCTACCGATAGACAGACTCATCCTCTCACCTTCACCACTGTGCTTACTGGAAAATACTTACTTCAAGTGCCACACTCAGTGAGCAACAGGCCTATTATTGTAGCTAATTGGAAATTTCCTGCTTAGTTTACTTTCTCCTTCCTGCAGAAGAACTGCCTATTCATCAAAAATAAAATTCTTCATTGAACCAGTTTAATTGCATTAAAGCTGCTGTGAAGCCACTGATAGGCTTCAAAACCTGCCTGAAAACTTCACTTGGCTTCCTACCAGTGCACCTTTCCAGCTGGAGATCAAGAAGCCCCACATTTCGGACTCCCATCTGCTTGACAGTTTGCTTGCCTGGCAGACTGATGAGGGATGAAGAGCCTAGACCCTGTCAGATACTGAGCTCCCAGGCTTCAAATTCTGCAGGTCCCTGGCTCCTGGCTGTCACAAGGCATTTAGGCTTTCATTGCTCCTGGGCTTTAGGCATGCTGGGTTGCAGCTCAGCAGTGGAGCAGACAAGGAACTGGGAACCTGGAAGTCCTAAACTGGCAGTTTCCAGACTCTGAGTCTCCTTATTCAGCAGATGCTATGAATGATTTTTTTGTTGCTTCTCCCCAGCAGAAGTCAGATTCCAGTGGAAGTGGGATCATTGTGGTTCCTGATCCACTCACCTCATGAATTTGAAAACCTTTGACTTTCTATGTTTAAAATAAAAACAGCATCCAAACCAGCATCCAAATGCTGACATATCATTTCTGTGTAGATCTCTACCTACTAGCATCCTACGTAACTAAACAATACAAAAATACAAACTCCCAGAGGCCTTCTTGGGTAGAAGTCTCCAACATGTCTGTGATTGTTTTTAGGAGTATTACTGTCCCACAACAATAATAACAATAATCATAATCATCTGATTAAAGAAGACACAGAATTCCTTTCAGAACCCACAGCTATTTTCCCAATAACTGACTCATTGTGTGTCCTCCAATGATATTATTTTGCATTCACTTTTGTCACAGCACAATACTATTTATTGCAATTGTACAACTTGGGAAAAAAGCCACAGGCTTTCCAGTTACTTAGGGGCTTATTTTATTTTATCTTAATTTCTTTTTCTTTGATGTCACTGTGTTGTTAACACAAATATAGTGTTAGTACAGCTGAAGAAGGACTCCTCTCCACAAGTTCAGTTAACAATAGCAGACAGCTCAGATGTGTCTAGAGAGTATTTTACCCTAATTGCTGAAAAGCTATCCTTATATGAAAATCAAGAGGATCAGAGCTAAACATGTGCAGCCTGAGCACTCCCCAGAGGGTTGCCTTGCTTGAAAGATGTCATGGTATCATCTGTATTATGCAGAAACATATCTGTATTATGCAGAAACATGTTTGTTCTGTAATGGAAGCTCCATTTTCAATTCTTTAATGTATCCAGAGAAAAGCGTAATCAGATCAACATACAGTCCCAATACAGACCTAGTAAAACAGCTGAAACAAGAAAGGCTTTGTCTGTTCCATTCCATGCCATTAGCCTCTAGACACCTGGATCCACGGACAACTTCAGAATTCCAGCCCACCCAATATCACTGCTTGCATGAGGTTGATTGCTCCAGATGTCTTCAGAGAGGGCTGCCATGAATACCAATCATGTAGTGACAACCCAAGTTATGTCTCTGACAGCAAATGCTTCAATGTAGCAAATACTGAGACATAATGAAGCATTTGAAAAGACTGAGTTTGAACATAGGGCTGACAGTAAAAGTTTATAATGGAAGTAAATGCAAATCAGATTCAACACATCAGAAATGTTGGTATGGTAAGAACAGAGAAGCCTCAAAAAGTCCTTCTTCTGGGTCTGAGAACGATTTCACCTTTCCTGTCACTTTCTCTTGTAAAAAAATTTCCCCTCCCTTCAGACTTTGCACTGTGGGCCAGAGTAACAGATTTTTCATTCTGATGCCTTAATTCTTCTTTTTCTCATCTCTGTCTAAACTTTGGTTTTCACTGCCACATCAACTTTATCATTTAAGAAGAAGTAGGCCACATACCACCATGTAGGCACTTATGGCCCTCTGCTAAGACAGAGATTTCTGCACTGTGCTCCATTGTCTGATATATGTTAAGCATCCTGGGTCTGTTAGACTGAAGGTAATACCAGAAGACAGTTGATTCAATTGACTCTGGGAATTCACTGGAAAGGCTGGAGACCAATCTGAGGGGCTAACAGTAGCCTCTGTAGCTAAGAGCTTGACGTATGAGACGGCTGAGATCCAGCTGCAATGTAATGGAAGTATGAATGACTGAGGCTAGCTCATTGACCATGAGGACCAGATAGATTCTGCTACCCAGGCAGAGATTATTGAAAACAAATCACAAATGTCAGTATAAGGCAGTTTAGGTACCACAAGAAGCATCTAAAAATATGCCTAAATCGTCAGTTGAACTGGTCAATCATGGGTGTGCACATTCAACTCCAGCGACATCTGCTACTGTAATTTGCTACAAACTCAGCAAAATTATCTCTTTTCTTGACTAGTGTCTGTCTTATCTGAGCCAACATGCAGAGAGTTGTTCGAAAATACCGTTAACACTTGACCTGGGCAGTGGGCAGTAGTGTAGTCATAAGTGTAATAGTTGAAGAAATACCTGCATCCTAGTGGCACCTGAGTCTGCCCCGCATGACCACTAAATAGCTGCATGTGGATTTGAGAAGCAACAAAAACAGTTGACACCTGTGGTATCCCTGACCACTGAGTGTGGATCTAGCAATGGAGAGAAGCACCATCTTGGCAAAATCCTGTGATACTGCGTCCATCAAAAAGGCCAGTAACCACTGAATAAAGGTGAGGAATGAGGACCGCTGGTGGCAAAGAAATGACGCTGGATCATTTTCTGCAGCAAGTTCTGTACTTAGAGCTGTCACAAACTGTTTTGCAGAAAAACAAGTATTTGCAGAAAAACAAGGATTTGCAGAAAAATATTTATTTGCTGAAACAGAAGTTTTCCTTTGTAAAAAACATCACTGTTCCTATGAAACTTTTATCAGGAAAGTTTCCTAAACCCAGGGTAGGATTTTAGGTCACAGCCAGAGATGGAGATGGAGCCAAAAGCCAGTAGTTGAGTCCTGATGCAGATGAGGAAACAGAACGTGCATCTTTGATATTTTATGATTTTTTATGACCAAGTTTCCAACTCACTTTTCCTAATGAATTTTTAATATCTATACAAAGTGGAACACAGAAAAGAACAGGAACTGACTTCATACTGCCATTAGCTGGGTATTTTCTTAGGTTAGTCCAGTTTCACATCCTTATTCTGAACTGGGTGGAAGTAGAGGACTTGACTGTTGGTGTTCTGGTTCTTGGAGTTTTGGGGAAATTCTAGTTCTCAGAATATTTTCTGAGGAGCTGCCAAAGCAGTCATGGACTGCTTTGAGCATCACTACTTTCTCCTGGATAAAACTGGAACTGCACAAATAGCATTTACAAACATAGTATTACAAATTGCAAATTAACTTTCTCCTGAGCACTTTGATCTGTGTACATCCCAAATGTGAGCTATGAAGGCTCTGAGAAGCATGGTGTAACGACAGTTTTTAATTCCTTAGTAGAAAACTTGCTTCATAACCCTGTAAATGTTAGCTAAGGACTATGTGAAACATCTATAATTCTATTCTTAGATTAAGAGAGGACATGATACTTCTTTGTTCTCTCCTATCACAGAAGCTTTACTGCTGTGGGAGAGGGACTCAAGTTACCACTTACATCCAAATGTTGGAGCAGATACAGTTTAAGAACAGTGGTCAGGTCCTTAAGCTAAATCTGCTTAGCTTGACCTAAATCCTCAGTCATGAATCATTTGCTCAGATACAGAAGTCTTCAGACTACAAACAGAAGGTATTTATACTGCTTTGGCTTGTAAAATGAAGAATGAGAGAGAATAACTACATCTCTGTCTCCAGGCAGGCAAAAATCAGGTCTTTGTTGTCACTAAGGACTGGAGACACTTGGTTCACATCGTGGTACCTTAGGGTGTCCATTCCAGCTCCTCAGTGTGGTCATCTGAGGACCGTCTAATCTGTTACACAAACATTGCCACTTCCCTCTGTGGAGACTTGCTCACAGACAAATGATTTACATTCTTACCTTCTGTTCAGCATCTAGAGTTCATCATCCCTGCCATTTCATCCTCATTAGTATTACCTTTCGTTAACCTTGGAGATATAAATTTGATAAGGCTTCAGGAAGATGTTATGTCACAGATATGATAAAAACTTGGACAAAGCTTATCAGCTATTAAAAATATTAAGTCTTCTTCATGCTGCTTGCTATGCTCTGTGCATAAAATTCACCCAGAGCTTGGCCCTCAAACTGGGAGTGAAGATATTCTCTACTGACACCAGAGGCAACCTGTTTCATCTCATGGCTGTGGCAGCTGCCAAGAATCCTTTATTCAGACGGGTATATTTCTGTCCCCTTTGATACCTCTGGGCTCTGCCATCTTCATAAACTATAGAAGTAAAATGTGTCTCAATCCCTGGAAAAGGTTTAAAGGAGAGATTCACGAAGTGTTGCTCGTCACTTATCTTCATTTATCACACAAAGAAAAGTTGACTCCATGGCAAGTTACTGCAGCGTGGACCATAGCTGAGCAGAGATATGTGAGCTGTGCATGGCTCTTCTTGTGAGCATCCCTTCACTCTCCAGGTGCAGGAAGGACCAGGATGTTGCTGGAGCTGCCTCTTTTTCTCTTCTAAAAACCAAGGATGCCAGGTGACCACGTGGCTCCCTTCTCTCTGATTCTTCTGACAGGAGGAGCTGTCATGGGTCTCTTGGTCTCTCCACTTCTGTTCATGGGACTCTTGGCTTTTCAGCACTGAATATGGTTGCCTTGAAGCTTAAGCCTTCGCTTTTGTGGCAAAGCAAGTATTTCCAATGAAGATTACACTTAGTGCCTTGTTAGAATAATGAATGGGGTAAACAGTGGGATATAAGTTATGCAAAGGGGTGGTTGTGTCAGTCTGAGGAAACCAAGGAAAACCTCAAGTGTGTTGCCTTTCAGACTAGTATATCTTCAAGTCTTTTCTGTTATTATATTTAAATGCATATTATGAATTAATTTTTACCTTTCTTAGAGAGGCTGTCCTTTGAAAGTCTGCACCTCTATATATACTCCAGGAAACAGGTAACTTATAATTCATAAGATCTTTGTATCCCAGAAATACTAATTCTGTGTGATATAATGAGGTCCTGACGGGGTATTTACATAAAGCCCAGTTCTGCCTTTTGGCACCTCTACATAGTAGTTTACATTAACAGTAATGTAAGCCCTTCACATCCATTGAAGACCTTAATATAGCCCTAGGTAGTATCACATCATTTCATGGTAAATTATTTCTGTCTTTTAAGGCACAGAGCAAATTGCAGGTAAATTATTAATAATAATACTTAGATCTTATCTTCAAAGCACTTTACTAACATTAATTAATTCCTGCGCTCCTCTGAGGTAAGTAGCTGCATTATTACTTACATTCTTTACAAAAGAGGAAATGAAGACAAAGGCAGGATGAGATCTGCCTGAAGCTGCTGTTGGCTATGGGATGCTGACTACCAGGTGGAGGCAGACGAGAGTCCAGGACCAGCTTAAATGCTCCCTGCCTCCAGCTGTTTGCTATCTTCTCCTGCTGCAGGTCACTGCTTCTTTGACAGACTGAATGACAAGGTGCAATGTGAGACCCTACCCCAGACCCTTCTTTCTGAAGTCTGGCACCTTTAGTTACACCTATCAGTGAAGTGTGCTGGAGGAAAGGAAGCAGGGGGTTAAGCTAAGTTTGTTGAATCTTGCTCTGAGGACGGTTATCTCCACCAGTGGAAAGGAGAAGGCAGCGGGGGCACCACAGTTTTAAACCAATACAGTCAGATTTATTGGAGGTTTCTTACCTGAAGCTTCAATTTCAAATCTGGAAGTAGAATTCAGGCCAAAAGAGGAAAAAATTGGACGTTCAAAGAGAACTGCTTTGGGAATTTTTCCAGTATTTCTTATCTGGCTTTCTAAAATCATTCTGAATTTTATGTAGGTTTAAAAAATTTTCCTATATTATTAACACCACACATTGGTTCCTACTGCTACTGGTATATCAAAGTATGACAGCGACTGGTCATTGAAATAACTCAGTATTTGTCTGTTATTTTTTTCAATTATTAAGGGCAATTACTATACTGAGCTAATTAGAGTATCTTACCTCTTTTTGTGAATCAGATTGACTCCTGGTTTCACTGATATCCAACAGATTGCTTTATTGTACTAAAATTAAAATGAGAACATTTCAACAGTGATGTCGTGAAAGAATGTGTACACAAAACAGAAATATGAAAAATGCGTAGAAAAGTAGCACAGATATAATTTTCAAGTTTCAAACTGAAATTTTGAAATGGGGTCCTAAATTCCTTTTTGCTTTAAGAATGTTTTCTCCTGCAGGAATTCCACAGAACTTGATATGATCTTGCAAATACTAAAAATGAGCTTAATACAGAAAAAAAGACTTTTTTTCTAATGAAAACTGTCTGAGAAATGTTATCTAATCAGCCTGACTACAGATAACTGCCAAGATTCTGCTCACACCTCTACAACAAGCTTTGTTCTCCTTAGAAATTGCATGGTTCTGTATCACCTCCTCCTGTAATGAAGCCTCTATTAAACAGTCTCAGGAAAGGAAATCTACACATCAGTGCCCTCAGAGAATTATAATATGCCCACAACTCAGATCTAATCTACTGGTGGGGCTGGATTTATCCCCCCAAAATTCATCTATTGGCAGGCACAGAATCGGAGCTGCTGTGTTCTGCAGTGAGGAATGCTGCTGCACTCGTTGCCTTCTATGGTCCGGTCTGCTTACTTTCAAGCCATGGGCTGGAGATGCCTAGCTCTGTCCTTTGGCAATGAAAGAAGCCTTGGACTAGTTTGGTCGCCCAGTAAAGTGCCTAAAGTTGGGGCAGCTTCGCCGTAGTAGCTGTGCAACTGAAGCCATTCAACTCTTGGTTGTGGCCATGGAGGGAATCTAGAAAGTCTTCCCTGAACTGGCAATGGATGTGACCCACCTGTGTAAAGGGCTCAGAAAAGTGTTCCAGAGAGTCTAATTGCTGATAGATATCTGCTAATTAGTTATGTTCCTGAGGGTCAGCAAACTCAGCCAAAATAAATGGAGAGGTTCCCACTGGAACACCAATAATTAAGGATCAAGGGAGTAGCTTTTTTCATGTATTATTGCTTTGAGGAGTGTGATCTGCTAGTTGTTCCAGCTATAACTAGGGAAAGCACCAAGCACATGCCTAAATCCATCCCTCTCCAGGTCAGGCTTCTTTCCATGCCCAAAAAGTGAAGGGTTGTATGTTTGGAAGGAGGCACAACAAGCAAAGCCAGCCTGGTAACAGGGAGCAGGGAGACATCCCTCACCTCCAGTGTCCCTGGTCCAGACAGCATCCCAGGACTGGAGACTGATCACTTTCAGCAGAGGAAATCCAGGGATATGGGATCAGGTCAAGCCAGCTCATCCCATCTACCTGCACCCCAAAAATGACCTAGTAGAAAACCAGACAGAGCTGTGCCTGATCCCTCAGCAGTTGTTCCAGTCCCTGTTTCACTGGAGTCCAAGCTGCAAGCAATGAAGAGAATATAGCCCTGCTGTTATTCTAAGTATTTTATTTTCTGGGCTTTTTACTGTTTTTTTTCTTTTTCTTTTTTTTTTTTTTTTTTTTACTTTTTCAGTTTTTATGCACCGGGAGACCTTCCCATACTTTTTATTCCCTCATTTTAAGGGGAGAGCATGTGACTCTGTGCCTGCATATACACTCAGTGACTATAACTACCACTGGGAAAGAGCCAGGAAGAAAAAAAAAAAAAACAAAACCCACAAAGTTTTAGTTTCCTCACACTCTCAAGCACACTTCAAAGAGTATTTTTATATGACAGGATTTAGGACTGTTTAAAGCAATCAGCTACAGACTGTCAAACATGGGCAGTGAAATTTGAGTTTCCCCGTGTGCCCTGCTCAGGCCTCTGTTGCAGCAGTGGGAAGGCAGCTGCCTACACAAGGCATTTTATGTCCATGTCTAGATAGGTGATTCAGACACCAAATGAACATAGTTTTGGTGTCACCATCTTTCGCCAGCTCTGAAGTTTAGTTTCATTACACACTTTTTGCTGGTGTCTACAGCCAATCACACCATCATCACCCCCTCCTCTTTCCGACAGTTTTTAAGATAGGGAATATGTTATGTTTGCTTGATGATTGCACAAAAGGGATGATTAAATGCTGCTTCTAATATTGAAGCTGGATTGCTTAGCTCTGGGCTTCTCATAATAACACCAGCTGAAATGAAAATCAGGCTTGGTAATATGTAGTCCTGAATTCATTTTTGTTTGCCCAATAACTTTAAGACTGTACAAAATCCATACCAAATCATATTTACATCTCTGCGAGTGCCGAGCCTCTGAGGAGTGTGACAGATCCCAGGCAGACAACCCAAAACCCTGACTAGCTGTCCACCTACATACTTGAAGATTTTTACAGGGAGGAATAAAGACAGACAGACATATATCTATATTGAAGCTGAGGCTATGTAGAGAGCTTTATGAATCTGTGTAGCTATCCCTCAGAGTCACTTCAAATTTAGTAGTACCCGAGGTATTAAAAGCCAGATTGGTACTTTGAGTCTCAAACAAGCCAGCAAAAGATAAATTGCCAAGATGTGAATCCGTATAATCTCCATTTGATGCCCAGCATGTGGGCTGCTCTTGCATGGCATTGCAAAGAGAAATAGTAGTCACATGAGAGACAGAGAGAAGTAGAGGCACATGGTACAAGGAAAGGAAAACATCATCCCTAACCATGCTTCAGCCTTATGTTTATGTTTTGGGGGTCCATATATGTATGGGAGTAATTTTGCCTGGAAAATGCCCTGTTCTTGACCAGCCCCTTCTGCGTAGCAGCTGCCAAAAAGAGCCATGCAGAACTGGCAATTTCACATCACAAGCTGTGGTCAAGGCTCCAGTTTGTCTCCTGTTCCCAATCTTAGTCCATGCTTCAGTGCTCTGACTCCTGCACAGGCAGACCAGACCTCTCAGGTCAGCCCTGCTTCAGCAAATGAGGGTGTGCACGGGGAGGGAGAGGGAAGAGAGGGCGGCAAGGACAGGCTCCTGCCACACTCAGGCAGGATGCTCTGAACCACTTCCCGGCAGCTGAGATCAGCTTGGGCAAAATAGCAGGGTATGTGAAGCCAAAGCCCAGGGCTCACACCTAGGATGAAAATACAGTGTAAATATAACCATTCAGAGCTTCTGAGCATCTGGTTTGCTCGGGAAATGCCAATGGCACTGCACTGCACAGTGCACAAAATCTCTGAGTGCAAGTATTGGAAACATTTCAGGGGCATTAGCCGTGCTCATGCTGAAAAAGCAGGGAAAATTAGGTCAAGTAGAGCTTCTGCTGGAATGAGTGAACTGCTTCTGGTGTCAAAGCCAGTATAGGCACTTCTGAACTACATTATACTGCGCTACATGGTGTTTTGGATGTTTTGTTGCATTGTCGAAGATGCAGCCTCACGCTAGCAGCCCACCAAACCTCAACAGAGCAGGGCAGGAGAGAATGTGACCCCCTGAAGTCACCATAGGAATAGTTCTTTTCCAGTGATCCTATAGTCTACAAGACTTCCAGCACTGAGTGTTATAAAACATTCCTTCAAGTGATCAAGACAACTCAGCAGCCACTCAGTGTCCATCAGCTTAGCTACATTAAAATAAGTCTGTGAATATATGTGACCAGGCATCACTAGTCATTTCCACACAAGCTTGAATCCAACGTTTTTATCAGGGGTATTCAATACAGGCTAAAAAAAAGGTAGATTATTCCCACTAGCCCCACTTTAAGGCAGGAAAATGAGACAAAGATTGATGACATGACTTGCCCCAGGTCACCCTGCAGCCAGTGACAGAGCTGAAAGCAAAGCTGTGATCTCCTGAGTCTCAGTTGGAACTGTCAAACCACAGCATCACAATGCACAAGGCAAAGTATTCATCTTGTTTAAACTAGGAAGACAGGCTCAAGTCAAATGGCCAAACACTCTCTCTTGACAGAAAAAAAAGTAGCTTCAAAGCCTAGAAGAGAACCATCTTATAATAAAAAATAAATAACTTTCCCAGAATACTTGTCTTTCCCAGAGTCTGTTTCTCTCCACTCCTTCACATGCCTGATCAAGACTACAGCCTTCCCTCCTTCTTACCTCCCCTGCACTTCCATTTATATAAATATTCCTCTCAACTGTTTTACATAAGAACTTATTTTTTAGCTCAGGCAAGGTCCTATTTTCAATCATGTCTGGGTCCTTTTACCACCATAAAGCCATTCTGATCAGCGAGACATTAATAAAGCCACCTTCCTTTGGTTTATTTGCTTTTCTCTTCTGGCTCGACAGGGTGCATTGAGCTACATGATAAACATTTACAGCCGACATTAGAAAAGAAATGAGGACTGTAATAGAGTCTCACTTTTTGTCTTTCACTCACATTTAGGACTGCAGCAAATATAATCTGGGCTGCAGGCAATAGAAACCAGGTTACTTTGGTGGATTGGGTCCCCAGCTCACCTTTACTTGTCCTCTAGTTAAGGTCAGCACCCCACTGTACCTCCAGTAGTACAGAATCTCTCACCTTCATTTCCAAAGCCACACAGGGGTGGGAGAGACCCTGTAGTCAATCAGTAACGTGAGGGGAGACATCCAGTTCCCGCCTCCAGTACATACTAACTTTATTCTTCTCTTCAGTTCATCCACCTCTATTGCCACCTGCTCTTCAATGACATTTCTCAAGTTTCTGAATTGCCCTCAATTCCTGGATTTTGTTTCACGGCAGCCTCTGATGTAAAAGGGAATTAATAATGACACACCTGAGACATTTACAGCTGATATCGACTCCTGTGTCGTAAACACCAGAGAGGACAAGCAATGACAGAAGGGAATGGTGGCAGGGGCTGGCAGTGCTTTCTGAATACCAGCTGGCAAAGAGTCAGTGATAGTTTTCCCAATGCTCAGCACCCATCATCACCTCTTTCTTCAGCTCCTGGAGGGTGTGAAGGGTCAGGAAATGAAGGGAGGCAGGGGAGCACAGCCAGGGCAAACTGTAAAAGCATTTTCTGTAGCTTCACAATAGATTTAGCTCTGAGATGATAATGACTATGTCTAGCAGTTTATAAAGCTGGAGAAGGGAATTGAGTCATCTCCAAGCATGTCCCTAAGCTTTGGGAAAGAAGCTTCATTCAAGGTGGTTTGGTTTGTTTTCTTTTCTTATTGCTGTGGGATTAGGAGCCTCAGTATTTGCAGAGGAATAATGAGAAGAATAGCCAGACAATAACAACACGATTAGATCTGACTTGGGGAAACTCAGGTGATTATGGTAGGGCAGGGAATCACCTGGGATGCTGGAAAAGTATTGGAGACAAGAAATCAGGGAAACAATAATGCCAAGTGAAGCTTAGAAGGGACAGAGGGCTGTGGGTGCAATCAGCATGCTAGGGCAGAGGGGGCACTTCAAGCGCTGATGGACCAAAAGGTACACAACAGTGAAGTGGGAAAGGGCCCTCTAGTGGGACCAGCTCTGGTGCCGTTAATAAGTTACTTTTGCTGGCCCCCAGGTTAGCTAGGCACTTTGCATCTCAGAAGACAGTCTAGCAATTGTTCTCTGTTTCAAAAACTGTCTCTTAATGGTGGGGTACTACATTCATTTCTAGATACCATTTCCTTCACTCAATAGTAGAGTTGCAAAGTCTGTTCTGACTATGAAAGAACTATATGTTATGGTGATAGCAAAAAACCCCCCAAACTTCCAAAGATCTTAAAAGTAGGAAATATCTGAGAAGAGACAGAAGATCACACATAAAAGTCAAGGTCTCTTATCATTAGTGTGCCCTACCAGAAACTGGGAAGAAATTGTACCTGGACTGAAGACCAGGAACATTATATTATGATTATTTTTTTTTAATTATGAAGGAATGATGAGGAAAATGGTAGAAACCCTATCATTTGGAACTACTTGAATAAAGTACTACTTAATGAACCAAGAACAATCCTACATTAGGAAGATGTACTGCGTAATTATTTAGTCTCTTACATCTGTCTTTTACAAACTGCTTGAACAGATATGTTTGTTCTTTAACCTCTTGGCTGACAGAATCACCTCTCCACCTCTTTTAAACTGCTGTAGTATTACTGACTTCAGTGAAATTAGGCCAATTTTTACCATCTGGATTGGCCCATGACTACTTTTGAAAAGGGACTTCTTGTCTTAAAGAAAAAAAATAATCCAACCCAGCATTAATTTCCAGAAGTACTTTTCATCATATATATATATGAGATTCACAGGCTGCTCTCACCTTGACAAAGAGCAAGGATGAGAAACAAGTCTGGATATGCACAGTTAAATCAGAGTGTTACAACCTACAGGGCAAAGTCACGAGTGGAATAGTAGCAGAATCCCATTCTGGCATAGGTAAAGACAGACAGGGGACAAAGATACTCTTAGACCCATGTCTGTGACAGCTGCACAATAAGAGGCTGCTCTGAGGCATATTTGCAGCTGTAGGTGATTGAATGATGGGTGAAGAAGTATATCTATAAATTTGGAAATTGTCTTGATCTTTATTTTAATTACGACCCATTGGCTGTTCTCCACCTGCCCACTTGGTTTCTTTTAAAGCCCAGTCAGCACTGAGACAAGGATGTGCAGAATTCAGGCAGACATCAAGAGGAAGAAGGGCTCTGCAGGGCACACTTTCTGTGACTCCAGAGGCAGGCGTGAGGACAGACCACTCAGCTGGCTCCCCGTACAGCAGTTCCCTGTGTTTACCCCTAAGAATGATTAAAACCCATCAGGCCCTCAGATAGCATTAAATTTACATGATTTAGGAATATGGCCTTCTTGGCACACAACATCAATGAGAAACTGAAATAGGAGGGGCTAAAGGCATTCTCAAAGCCTTAAAGGACTCTTTCAATTCCTGAAGACAAGTCCCTTATGGAGAAAAACACTTTAGGTGTTGCTCTGACATCTGTTCTAATAACTCCCCGAAATTTCCCAGTTTTCTGTAGTGAACTTGTCTTCCTGGAAAGCCTGACTGGGAAAAGACAATCTGCAAACAGTGGAAACTGATCCCTGCCAGCCCCAGAGAGTGTATAGGAAGCTACACCATCACTAAGTAGCAAGGCATACTTTGAGTTCCTACATACCAATCCAGCTAGCATTATCCTTTCCTCCAGAAAGCAAAACGAGGGGGAAATAAATGGGAGGAAGCAGAAATAGCTCTCCCTACTGAAAAAAACCCAGCATTTGAGAAGGTTTCAAAAGCTCCTTAGAGCCACAAAAGAACCTCTTTGAAATTTCAAAGGAGAGATGTCTCCAGGCTGGCACCTGCTATTTACATGTAGTACCTGCACATCCCATTAAGGCAGATAGTGGAAGTTCGGTGTATAATATTTTGTCACAAAGCAGAACAGGCTGCAGGCTTGAAATTCTTTGAGGCAGCCATAAAAGTGGAAAATTGTCAGCTGGAAATACAGTATTTCCATAACCACATCACTGCTTGCAAAGAATTGGTGGCTTTTTGTCCAGTGCTCAGAAGACCACAGCAATCCCCGCCACTGAGTCCTGTTGGGATTTTCCACGGGAATCACACAGAGCAAAGGGAATCTGCACACAGCATGAAACATGCAGGAGAAATATAAAATCGCAAAAGTAGTTCAGAACACTCTCTGCTCAGGGTCCTGTCTTCTCCCATCCACACCTTTCCTACCTGTGTTATCTCCTCCAGATCATAAGAAAACCAAAGAAAATCCTTCTATTATATATATCTACAGAATTGATTCCACTGGTTTGGGGCTTCTTGAATGCAACGAGAAAATCTTTTTACTGCATTTACTTTAATAGAGAGGCCAAATATTGCATGAGCTCCACGGATTTCATTTACCACTTTGATTGACAATGGAATAAGAGAGGACATAGGAGAAGATTTTACCGTCCTCTGTACGTAAATAATTTTCCAGGGCTATTAAGACAGTACCTTTCACTGGAACCAAATTCATGAGTTCCTAAAGTTTGCTTTTTTTATATCCATTTTTTAGCCACTTTTAGAAATGGTAAGACTATAGAGAGGAAGTAACTGAAATTGTGTTTTCAAAAGAGGGGCCATATTCAATCAAGCTGACATCCCAGCCTACCCTTCCCCAACATCTCAAGCTCTTCTAAGAGAGCAATACTCTCATGAACACCATTGTTTTCCTACATCATTGCAATCTGAATGATTTGGACAGTGTGGTGGGCTGAGGGAAGGTCTGACAATAACAGTCAAGAAATTTCACACCTGAGACCCCCACCCCTGGGGTGGCAGAAGTGAGAAGCCCTGCAGTGCTGGCACAGGAACAGGGTGGGGAGTCTCTCACAGGTGCCTTTCAGCATCCTGCACATGCTCCTCAGGCCTTTGGCTCTCCTCAGTCACATGGGAGCAGACCAACCTTGCCCTCTAAAAATTTTAAAATCTGTGCTACAAAATGTACAGTAACTGTATTATTAGGTTATTTTGACCCTCTGAGGCGTGAGAACTTCAATCCAGACCTGAACCCTGATGCACCATGAGACACCTCCCCCAGGATTCATCCTTCACGTTTCTTTTCCAGGTCTTGCTGTGCAAGTTCAGATATACAAACCCATGCCAGGTCAAACATGTGAACTCAGCCATCTCACATGAGATCTCAGGTGCAACCTTTACTGTAATATGCATATTTCTTATTCTTCTGCCTCCACAGTTGAAATTAATCCACCATTTAAAGTTCTCACTTGGCTTATGGCTAAACAGACTCAAACAGCCACATCATCAGATTTAGGAGTTTCTTCTTTTTCCTCCTGGGTCATTTGAAGCAGGAGATTGAGCTGACAGGTAGATGCAGTCTTATAAATGGTTCCCTTATGCTTTTCTTCCCTGCTGGACAATTTTAAGTCCTTTCTGCATGGAGTAAACTGTCCTCCCCCAGGTAGCCAGGACAACATCTAGGAGGTCAGCTTGTAATTGTGGCTGGCAATGAAGAGGTTAAACAGACCAACAGGGAAGTGACTGAGACTCTGAGGCAGAAACCAGTAAGGAGGTCTAGCACCAGGACTGAAGTGAAAATGAAATCTATTTTAAGATGCTGTTTTTAAACGCCTATTCTTTGAACTGATATGCATTTTAGTCAAGCTGAAATTGCTTATAAAGTTATACAGAAGGGGAGAGTGGGGAGAATGATTTATTTACTTAAATGCAAGAAAAGACACATATCTGCAGAGTTTTCTGACTGTACTCTGTCATGAGGGGGTTGTGTCTACAATATCATTTGTTGGGAAAGAGGGATCCTGGAAGTGGACACAACACAGCTGTCTCCATCACTCAGGCATGACCTGGAAGAATGGATCACCATAGTACTGAAAGCATGTGTGCATGAACACTTGGGTGCATTGCACAGCTGTGCTTTGTGCTGTGCAATCTCACTCTTGTTCATTTCTTTCTTCTTTTGTTTTAACATATGACCCTCCATCTCCTCCCAGTGAGCCACCCATGGGGACGGAACTGGGATCTCCCATAACAAAAATCACGACTGAATCTATTATTGAGTAGGAGCTAGTGTGCCCCTGGGGTTAACATTCATCTCCTGTTTAGGTCACCTTGTGGAGAAAGCCAAAGACCTTCCCTGTGCAGTAACACTACTGACTTACCAACTCAGGGACCCAATTCTTCAGGCTCCTTTATGGATGCTCTTGTACAAGTAGTCCTTGCTCACTCAGTCTAATGGAAGTCAAGAGCACTTCCTGCGAAAGTGATGTGCAGCCACCCACAGAAAAAGCTACAGCATCGGCCTCATCACTGCTAACTCACTGCTGGAACCTGTTCAGCAGCCACATCCATGTTTTACCAGTGGGGTGGGCTTTTCTCTTTGCTCTGTTCCCCACTCATTCCCCGCTCTTTCAAATGCTCCTCTCTAATCAGGAAAAACAAAGCTGTACTGTGCCAAATGCTCAGTACTGCACACTGGCTGGTGGAGTGGTTAACACACCAGCCTATAATTAGACAGCTTTCAAAGGTTTGCTTTTCCTTCTGTTCCTTTTCCATCCCTCCCCAATAAACCCACTCTCCCCTTTCTCACTGAGGGGGACCAGAGCTATCCTCCAGGCATGCATTACTCCCCATTAGTGTCAGTGGGAGTCACAAGAGCACATCAGGGAGTAACAAACCCTTAAGGGAAAGAAACCTTTGACGAAATCCAGCCACCCCATGCTAGGGCTCTGTATGAATTCTAAGCAGTTGGATCTAAAGGAAATGAGGGCATATTTGCCCAAGAATTTCTCTGAAGTACAGAAATGTCTGTTTTACTCTGTTGGCTCTGTACGTGATGAAAACTTCAGATAAGGCTTGCTTATGAGCAAAATGGCATCCTTACCCTATTCATGCTAAAAACTGCACAGACTCTAAAAGATGCAGTTCATCTCTTTCCTGGGGTTTTGTTTTATTAACAAATTTAAATAATAGTTGAACTTCTCATCTGAACCACCTTGCAGTCTTACCTGTTCCTATGGTTACTCTAACAGGCCCTCTGTGTACTAGGCTCTATTTTCTGTCACCCAGACAGTGATTTCCCTCTGCTATAACCAGAATAAAGTGTCCTAGTCCCACCAAGTCATCAAGTAATAGGCCGTGGACTTTTCCTGCTGGCTCCAACACCTGAAGGAGGTCAGGGCTCAGAAGACTACAAAACAAGTCAGGATTGCACTAATGGAGAAATATGTATATAGTTACAGTCAAAGGAATAGTCCATTGAAATGTGTAATTCATTTTGGAATGGGAAAAAGCTGCTTAAAATGTATATATTGAGTGCACCCTCAGTAAGTTTGCAGACAACACCAAGTTGGGTGGAAGTGTTGGTCTGCTTGAGGGTAGGAAGGCCCTACAGAGGGATCTGGATAGGCTGGATTGATGGGCCAAGACCAACTGTATGAGATTCAACAAGGCTAAGTGCCAGGTCCTACACTTCGATCACAACAACCCCATGCAACACTACAGGCTTGGGGAAGAGTGGCTGGAAAGCTGCCTGGTGGAAAAGGACCTGGGGGTGCTGGTCAACAGCCAGCTAAATATGAGCCAGCAGTGTGCCCAGGTAGCCAAGGCAGCCAGTAGCATCCTGGCTTGTACCAGAAATAGTGTGGCCAACAGGACTAGGGAAGTGACCATGCCCCTGTACTTTGAGGTGCTGGAGCGTGTCCAAAGAACAATGAAGCTGGTGAAGTCTAGAGCAGAAGCCGAAGCCTTATGAGGAGCGACTGAGGAACTGGGGTTGTTTAGTCTGGAGAAAAGGAGGCTGAGGGGAGACCTTATCGCTCTCTACAGCTACCTGAAAGGAGGTTGTAGCGAGGTGAGGGTTGGTCTCTTCTCCCAAGTAACAAGCGATAGAATGAGGGGAAACAGCCTCAAGTTGCACCAGGGGATATTTAGATTGGATATTAGGAAAAAATTCTTCACTGAAAGGGTAGTCAGGCATTGGAATAGGCTGTGCAGGGAAGTGGTTGAGTCTCCATCCCTAGAGGTATTTAAAAGAAGGGTAGACATGGTGCTCGAGGACATGGTTTAGTGGTGGACTTGGCAGTGTTAGGTTTACAGTTGGACTCAATGATCTTAAAGGTCTTTTCCAACCTAAATCATTCTATGATTCTATGAATTAGCAGGCTGGCATAGGGACCCCAAGAAGCACTGCTTATGTGCCCGTGAATTATTTTGCATCACCAAAATGGTGCTGGAATTTGGAGCTGAGGTTTCAAAGCATGCTCTGAACACTTGAGCTCACTCAGGTCACCTGACGGTACCAAAAAGGGATCTGCAGCAGCATGAACATATGGCAAAGGGAGACGAGTGGTTCAGGGTAGCATAGTGCTGTATTTTCCCCCTTTCTTTCACAAAAAAAAAAAAAAGGAAACAATCTTTATATCTTCTTACATCTACTTTATACCTTATACCTGAAGTACTTTGTACCTAAAGGATGCCTACATTAGCGAACGTTTTGCCTAAAGGCTCGTACATGAGAAAAATAGGCCTTTCAGTTTCAAAACAATGAGGAGAAATTATCCAAGGGAGAAGCACTCAGACTTCAATCCTAAGAGGCAGAAAAGCTCTCTTTTCATTGTATTTGCCATTTCTTAAAAGGAGAAATCCTGTTTTTTTCCCTATGGAAGACCAAGTATAAGTTCTGCACCCTGGTAAGCAGGTTAAACATAGCTAGACTCATGTAGGCAACAGCAGCATAATTAACAGCCTAATTTGTGTCTGAGTGAAACATTCACTTTCTTGATTTATGTATGTTACTAACCGAACACTGAAGTGGTCCCATCCCTCTAATTATTTCTGGTTCCCAGTTAACAGGAGAGTAACAACCTCTATGGAATGACATGGAAATTCAATATCCCATCAGGAAGGGGCCAATGATCCAAGCAAGGGGACCTCATTAGCTAAACCACACGTTAGTCAGTGTTCAGTCACACACAGGGATCAAAGGGAATCAACCTCGTAGCCTCTCTCCTCCCAAGAGAGAGATCAGACAGTACTTTGTGGGTTTCCTTACTGCATCACATCTCTGCCGTCTTATGCTGGAGACTGCATAACTCCCCTGACTTCTTTGGAGTTCTTCCAGATTTACATCACAGAACTTTGGATCTCAGTGCTCATTTTCTGGATTAAATGGAACAACACTTTTGATATTTGTTCGTTTCTTTCATTAGAAGAGGATAGCTTTGTTGTGTAATTAACATGCCAGTAATTAAGGATTCCAAGATGATGTACCAATTTCTCTCTCTCACACAAACACTCTTTCAAAATGTTATCAGCAGTAATTGCATTCACATCTTTTCTTTTCCTGTTCCCTTTGGGAGTTTATTAGGCTTTCATTTAGTCTTTTTCTCATTTCACAAACATACACACATCTCCTTTGCTCCTCTGAAAATTTGCTACAGAGTTGAAAACTTTAAGTAGCTTGACCCCCTCTGTGCAAACATAGGGGAATCTTCAGTGCCCTTATTTTTTTGAACTGTTTTAAACAGAAGGTGAAAACTTGCAAGCGACAATCTATTTTTTTTCCATGCATACAGGTCCAGATAATTCTTGTGATAGCGGGATCATTCGTGTAGATACACCAAGTCAGTTGAAATTGAGATGGATTTAAGACTGTGGATTACTACCATGGAACTCTAAGAAAGTCTTAAAATCATGCTAAGGACAGTTTATTGCTTGCTGATCACTTCTTTTTAGTGACCTCAGCTCACGTTGTAGAGAACTGTAAAATAACCAATGTTTTTTTTCCATTGTGATAAAATGCATACAACAGGATAAGTTAGGAGACGGCAGAGGATGGTTCATCTTAGTTTTTATTCATTTTCTGTCTATCATATCCTTGGCTCTTTAAAATATTTTGTTCCAAGATAAAAGTTTGAGCTCTATGACTGAAAGTTACCATGCAGAGCTTAGTCTGAGTTGCCAGTGGGTTGAAAAGCTGAACCCACTTTCAAACTTGGTGCCTATGCAGCAGCAATGCTGCAATGATTATAAGTCACAAGCAACATAGTCTTTTGCTTTCATTGCTGGTTTTAGCTTTCTCTCTTTTCCAGCTGTAACACATACCTAGGACATCCATGTTAGGGATCCAGTCCTGGTAAATCCTTGGTGGGCAGTTGGGCACCCTCCTCTGAGCTCATTAAGATGTAGCCTCACTTTGTTTCTTGCAGTTTTAGTATGTGTTACCTAAAAAATAGCCCTAGTTTCTAAGCTGAAATATTAATATTTAGTGTTGTCCTACTGCCCCTGCTTTTTGAGGGGTCAGCTGTGAAGAGTGAGGAAGAAACATGATCCAGACATTGAGTCATAATCCTGACTCAGGTATTGACCTTGACCTGCAACTTCAGCTTGTCCAAAGACAATTCCCAGTTCATGCGTGAGACTGAAAATAATAGCTACCCATTCATCACCACACCCTGACAAGAGTACTCGTTCTTTTTTCCTATGCCTTCACTTTCTGCTGCATTTTATCTTTCATCTGCATTTATTAGACTGTCTCTCTTTGTCTGGGGAAAACAAATTTGATGAAGTCTACGACCATAGTGGTAAAATCACAGTGTTTGGTTGCAAGCCAACTTGATGCTGCTTAAATGATAAAAAGGGATGTGAAAGAAACAACTAGGTTTGTAGCTCCCTTATGTGCATAAGCTTAAAAAGGAGTAAATCTGCATTTTTCCTCTTCTGTGACTTTGAATTGAGCCTGAGACCACCAAAGTGATCCCTGCTTATGTTCCAGGCCAGAAGGAAGAAAGGAAAAGCATTCAAAGGCTGCAGTCACTGCCAGAGCAAACCTAGGATTCTGTTTCTGGGAAATGAGATTGTGCTGTATGGCTGGAAGGACAAACTTGAGGCAGCTGCATCTTTAGATCTTTGCTGAGAATACCCTGTACGATCTGGTGGAACATAGACATATCCAAGCTATTTCAGGGTTAGAAGTGGTCCAGCTGTGGTAACGCAGAGCTCCAGGCAGGCTAATGCATGCTATATGTTGGCTCTGTGCTTGAGGTAGGAAATAACTCATGCCGTGGTAAACTTGCATTACACAAATATTTATGCAAACTATTTCAAGTGCTTGCGTGGTAATAAATTGCTATCGTTTGGTCTGCTAGAGCCTGATGAACAGCCTGTTGTTTTGTCAGGCTAGATATCTGTTGCTGATGCAAACAAGAAAAATAAACCCAAAGCTCTCCTTGCCCATGCTGCCCAACAGAGACGAATCTTTCCACTTCCATTGATAGGCTGTAATGGGAACTACATGCTAAGCTGATATTTGGTTGCTCCTTTTTCACATCCAAAGGTTTCATCTTCAGGAGTAGACTGATTTCCTTGGGAGGGTGGAAGGACAGGACATGCAGTGTCAAAGTATTATCTTAACTGAGCCACAAGAGGTACCTATAACTAGAAGAGAAGATCAGTTCTGGGTCATGGGAAAACCCAAAAACTGGTATAGACAAGCTGGATACATCAAAGGAACATATAGTTTATTATAGAGGACTAAACTATTAGTCTTGTAATTTGTCTGTTGTGTATTTTATGCTGGTTATCCAGGAATAAGACTCTCCATGGGGTCCAGTCAATTGAAATAAATGCTGTATGTAGGACAGGGGGTCTCTCTGCTGAAGCAGAGAGGGGAGAGGGAGAGAGTCTATGATGAAAGCATATGGAATTTTTAGTCTGAATGGAAAAGGTAACCCATTGCCTTTGCGGCAGCCTTATTTTGTTTACTTTTATGCAAAGTGCAACGTGCCCTCCATTAATCTGATAGGCATGGGAGATTTCCATGGAAACAGCAGGACTTCATTTCATTTAAACTCTGATGCCTGATTTCCTTGTCAAGTGGAAATCAATGTGTTGGTAACAGGAGAAGCGTTCAGAGCATCGCTTAGAGACGTTGCCTGTGCAAAGGTCTCTGGAGAAGTGCAGTGATCTGCCCTATCCCATCACTGATCACCTGAGCATGATCCACCACTCCACATTTCTTCTCTCCTTCCATTCTTCTGTTTAGTCAGTACTGTCCTCAGTTTCACTGCTCACTTTCTCTGCCTGACCTCACACGCAATTATTATCTTCCCTGGCTGTGGGGTTATACACAGAGAGAGAATTGGCAGTGCCTGGATAAGTGCTCCAGCTCTCTACTCCCTGCCCAGAATCAGGGGCATTCGTGTAACTGGGAAGTGAGACTTATTTATACACAAAAAAAAAAAAAAAAAAAAAAAAAAAGTTCTAAAAAACTGTGAGAAGCAGCCAGAATTATTTAGAGAGACACTTTTTCATGTGCAGCCAGGGGGAAAAAAAAAAGGACCACAAATTCCTTTGCAGCACATCATAGCCCAGCTCTTTCCTCAGTTTATCTCCTCAGATGCCTTAAGCAACTATCTTTTTTGTCCAAGAAGAACTGGTCAAGGTCTTTAGGGGTCTTTCTGTGGAGCCCAATAGGTAAAGGTACACATGGTTCCCTGAGTGCTCCATCCCAATGCCTGGACTGACTGAGAGAACATTGCTTTCACACTGAGCACACTGAGAGAACATTGCTCCTCAGCTGTCCACCTCCCACTGAGGCTCTGGAACATGACCAGCCCTCTCCACTACCTCTACCCACCTCCAGATGTCAAGGTTGAACCCCACTCATGTTCCTCTGTCTTCAAGGTATGTTCCAAAGCTAGAAAGGGCCAGTGAAGGAATAGGGGCAGAACTAACTGTATTGGTGTAAGAATGGGAAGGGGCTCTGAGACAGGTCTGGTGAAGGTGTTTATATTCTATGGGGTGAAAAGGTCCCTTTAGAAAGCCCCATAGCTTTGTAAGGAGAGGCCACGGGGAGGGCATTATTGTGGGGTTGCAGGAAAACCACTACCTCAAGATTTCTTTCCTTGAAGCATTCCCTCTGATGGCAGAAGCTGGGGACACAGACTTTTAGTGATGGTTCTTCCTCCAAAGCTGTGGGTCTTAGTGTCATGTGGGGCCATAGCAGCCCCATTAGAGACTCACCTCAGTAGCTCCTGCACATGGTGCTTTCCCTCCAGCTAGATATTCCCGTCCTACCACTTCTATACAGGCATGAACTCAAGGCCTCTCCCCTTGGCTTCATACATGCTCTTTGCCTACACCCATGTAATTGCAGAAGTAGCATAGCTCTCACCTCCATTTTTTAGGTGACCTCTGGACTCTGCAAAGGTGGTGCCATACCAAACAGCACCTTTTGGCCTTCAAAGCCTGTGAGGCCAAGGTTAATCACTTAGAAGGGTTTCCAGAGTAATACTGAGGTTTGACATTCAGTGTGAGCTTTTTCAGTAATGCAGTTTATCCAGACCTTATCATCAGGTTTTTCTTTTTCCTTTTTCTGGGCTCTTTCCAGTCTTTAATATATTTTTAAGTGTGGCCATAAAAGGAAGGTATAAGTAATTCAGATGATAGTGGCAAAAAGGAAGTTGGTTTACTGGGAAATGGGACACAGAAGGAGAGATATGTGTTGGGAGGCTAAAGGATACACCCTAAATTAAAGTAATTCAGTATAGATGAGTGCAGGACTCTGGCGTCTTGGATTCCCAGTCCTGGCCTTTAATCACTCTCTTGTCTTAAACTTGAAGCAAATCTTAGGCTGCAGATAAAGGTTTCAAACTAATCATAAATTACTGTCAATGCTTCCCCTTTGGCTAGGAATGGCACAAGTACACACACCCTAATCTTCCTAAAGGCTTTTTTGAAAAGACACTTACTATTTCAAACCTTGTTCATCTTCTCCACATATGTATCTTGTATCTTTCTTTAGCTGCTGGCTAGTGGAACCTCATTCTACCTGCTCTGACTGCATACTGTGGGAAAACACAGAAGTCCTTCTTCTTTCACAGCTAAAACAATGGAGAAGCCAGATCAATTTATCTCTTAACATAATTGCAAAGCAAAAAAATCAGACTGCTAGTTTATTCCTGTCAACCTCACTTCAACATCATTACAAATTACACTTTCTGCCCAGCCTGTCAATCAGGAACTGTAATGCATGTAGGAAGGTGCTTTCTCTTGATGAACAAACATTTCCAGGGTGGCAGGAAGCAGGAGAAACCTGACCAGCCTCACAATCACGCTGGGAAGATTTCACCCGACAAGAAAGTCGTCACCTCAAGACACTGCAGTGCCAAGGGCAGCCAGTAACAGAAGAGCAAACTGGACATAATGCTGAAAGAAACTCCACGGTGACTACTACTAGAGTCCAGCTGTGCTGTGTAGTGCAGAAGGCCACTGCTTTTTGTTTACAGTGACCATCTGCAGTACCGCTGGGGAAAGCCCAGGTGATCTTTGCATGCCCTCTGCAATGCCCCCGTGCCCCATCACTGTCATGTCCATCTCTCCGAGCCAGTTCCCAGCAGTGGCATTTACTGCCCTGGGGAATGTGCCTCTGAATATTTTTCTGCCTCTTGATGCACCTCAGTTGCATCAAGTTGTACAGGAGGGACTGTTGTAGCCTTTCACATGAATCAACTAAGCCCTGTTCTGTCACAAGTCAGGTTTATCTTCCAGGGGGAAGGGGAGGGAGGGCTTTATGTAATGCAATAGGTTCCCAACATCATTATTGAGAACAGCAGAACCTTTTGCTACTTGGAGAAGTTTTCACAAATACTGCCCCTTTACCATAAAATCTCAGCTATTCATTAATTAATTATTATGATTATCAATTTTTAATACACATTTTAATCTAGTTAGAGTAAGGGGATCCAACTGGGATCACGCCTTTCTGTTCTGGAGGCTGTGCTGGGAGGCAGAGACAGTTCTGTGCCTAGGGAATTTTGCTTAAAAAGCAAAGTGTGTACAGGGAAACACCCATGTTTTGGTGATGACAAAAGGCAATATTTTCTCTTATATTTGCCTGGGTCAAAATGTAGCTGGAAACAAGCACTGAATTGTCAAGAAGAAGTTCTGTGGGTCTCTCCAGATCAACAACAGCCATGTAGAGCTGACAGAATTACTGTCTTTAGCACCAGCATTTTGCTAGCTTTGCACTTCCAAGTAATTTTTGAGCTGGGGCTTTTGCAGGATAGAATAAGTGGCATCTATTCATTGAGCCATGATCTGAAATATTAAAACATCTATAAATTCTCTGTCTGATGGGATGGACTTTTGTTTCCCCTATGATCGTACAGGATTGTCTTTTACATGGAGGGGCAGGATATACCAAGCAATGCTGGTGAATTCAGAAGCATCCCATTTTAATTTGCCAAGAAACTGGTGAGCAGGAGTTATGAGGAAGTGGGATAAGCCACACCATCCCTTTTGAAAATCAAAAATCTTTGTTGCTGTTCCCTAGCCACTGAAATGGGCTGTTGCTGCTGCTGTCATCACATAACCACCTCCCCTAAAAAAGTTTGTGTTTCCTCTGCCTTCCCAGGCAGCCACAAAAGGTGGGCAGATGTGCTACAATACACAGGATCACCAGACCTGACATCTGGTTAATCTGGTTAAAGAAAGTTATCAATATTAAACAAGTAGTTCAAAGAAACCACTAAGTAATTTTCTGAACAATGTGCTAGCTTCCTGAAACTCTCAGAGGAAAGTCACAGAAACCATATTGCCTAAACAGAAAATGCTTTGAGGGGTTGTCTTTTTGTGATACTTTTCTCAGAAGTATGGTTCTAACATCAGTCTCAATAAAAGAGGACTTCTGACACTTGATGATCCTTGCTCTGTATGTATGCACATCTGTGTGTGCAGATAATCCAAGGATTTTCCTATTAATGACAGCTAACTAATAGACTCTGAACACCTAAGGCATTCCTAAAATAAATGGCCACTTTCCAAAATCATGCATGCATGAAATTTCAGATTGTGAATGTTGTGTGATTAATCCTGACACTATTTCTCTGTACATTTCCATTTGAATTTTGCACGTAACAAGCTGTGTCATTTTGACACGCACCAGGATGTTTTTATGTGACCTCTGTTGGCAAAGCGGAGATATTGGCTACCACCGGACCATCTGTAATTTGAACAGACTATCTTAATGAACACCAGTATCACCTTTGATCTGGGAGTGACTGGCACCTGCTATATCTGGCATTCAGATGGAATAAGATGTTTCGGTTGGTGCTGATAATGCTACATTGCGCTTACGGCTGGCAGCTAACTGCTGTCTTCCACTGTGTTAGATAAAGCTCATAAGGTTGGTGATTTATTTATAATTGTTTAATTAACCCGATAATTAGATTAACTGTTTTTGTTTATATCAGAGTAAATTAAAATGAATTGGGTTAATATTTATTTTATGTTATGCTTCTGCTTAATTATTTGATTTAGCAATTAAAGTGCATAAAACTGCAAAACAGGAGGATGTTTTTTTTTCTCTCTCTGGAAAGCAGGACCGGGTCGCTGAGGAGTTCTGGAGTAGATAAGATCAAGCAATTGTGTGCCCCAATGACTGCAGATACATTGAGTCATTACTCTAACACTTGTGACACCCACCTACAGAGGAAAAATGGGCCAGGTTTGTAAAGATGCTTTGGTACCTAACACTGCATAATGAAATTTAGTTTTAATTTTCAAAACTATGTAAACTTGTCTGCATCTTTAGGCACATTTAAAGTGCAACACCTTTAAAACTCCAGACCAAATAGCTTCTAAGAATATCAGAAAGCCTGGGACAGAAATAGTTAGGAGAGAACAGTGTTTCCCAACTAGAGGAGGTAAAATTTATCACATTTTCAATGACATTTTTAATTTTGAAAAGGGAAAAAAATCTTTCAACTTTCTCAACCTGAAAGATTTGGCAACTATCCTTTTTTCTTTATATTTTATATCAGTTGCCGAATAGGCTGAATTTTCAAAGTGTTGATACTTCAGGGGAAATAGAAGTGTGTTTATATTCTCAGCCAGCTTTGATGCAATCCCACTGGCACAAGCATTCACATCTGCTATATTTCAGATTTGTAACTTCCCCTCTCATACTGATTATCAGTATGGGGCTATATATAGATGTATATATGCATATATAGAGACTCTTTTAGATATACATGTACGTAGCTGTAGATGTCTAAAAATACTTATGGATGTGTTCCACAGCCTGCACAAGGGAGATCAAAGAAAGCCCACAGAAGTGAAGGAGGAACACTCGTTCACCAACTCCATCGTACCATCTGATATGCCTCACCCACCAACACACTCACTCTTACCACCCCTCAGCAGTCAGAAACGCCACTGTTGTCTGGGGCCAGGGTGACCTGAGCCACTGGAGGAGCTGATGGGATGCTACATGGCAGTGCCAAGAGCAGCGCTTGTTTTCTTGGCTCTGGGTTTGTCTCTTGACAAGGCTGTTGCACCTTCCCAAAGCTGGATAAATGATATTCTACAACAAAATGAAAAAAACCCTGCAAGTGGTAAATAAATGTTGTATGACCCTGCAGGTATACGCTCTGCTTGCTTTCCAGATACATTCTGGTGATTTAGTTAGCAGAAATGTTCTGCCAGATGGCTGCAAGGGATTATTACATAATGGTTATCAAAAGTGAATTTTGAGCTCTCCGGAGACCTTCATCCCAGAGTAATATTTGCCCAGCACGGGAGCAGAAATAACCCCCCGGTAACCAATCAATATTTCTGTGAGTTCCTCTGCACCACACGTGCACAGTCACTCCCACAGCAGCAGGGGAAATGGCTTTGGAGAGAAACAAGTGGACATTTCATCTCCAGCTCTCTCCTGACCTCTTGTTTTTCCCCCAAGGGTAATTAGTGGCAGGTGGTGTCTCGTCCTTTGGCTGGTTTTGTACAAACAAGGAGTCAAAGGACGGGACTTGCATGTGTGCCTGGCCAGTGATGGGGCTGCAGCTGGAAGGAGTTTGAGCACGTCAGGCTGAAGCCTGGACATGAGTGTAACCGTGCTGAGAGCTCAAGCCCAGCTGAAGGGTCCCAACCTGCATAGCCAGCAGTGGACAGATGCAAAGGAGCCAGAGGATTTGGGCCTCCTGGGAGGCACCAAGGTCCTGGCTTGCAGACTGGACTCCATGCAGCAAACACAGGGTGTATCTGGCACACAGCTTTGATTTTGGATGCTCCCCAGGGGACTGCCCAAGTATGAGCTACACACAGAGCATCGGTCACAGGAAATATTCAGGGAATAATGTATGACTGTAAGGATTACTTGATTGGTCCTCAGACAGCCTGAGAATATGGAGGAGAGGAGAAATTTTGGCAAGTGAGTTATTCATCATAAAACACATTCTCCTCTCCCTCCCAACACACACCAGAGTTTATCCAGAAGGTGGCTATTGCATGTGCAAGAGAGATGGAGGCTCTAAGGCCTTTCATCAACATAGGGCTGCCTTATTGAGTCATCCTGATGATGAATGCTTGAAGCCTGCATGAAAGTGCAGTGCAATTACTGCTGAGTAATAGCAGCAGGTGAAGCTTTTCAGCTCCAGCTGGGATGTAAGAGGCGATGGTGAATCAATCAGTGTGGAAGAGACCTTGGTTTGGGAAGAAAGGAGGGGGAATATTAGGGAGAGTTTTTCCTTAGGTAGCCCCTGAATTTAGGGAAGAGAGAGCTTAAATTGGTTAAGAGTGTTATGGGTGACTGGAGTTCAATTTATTGTTCACTAAAGCTGTTCCTGAAAGGAAATATATCTGAGCTCTTTGGAGCAAAGTGGTAACTATACCTGATTAAACAAGGAGGGGATAAAAGCTCTGGCAGGGCAAAGGGAAGAAGTGAAAGACAGTTGACCATAGATGCTAAAATAACCCCAAATAATTACAGCAAGTCCAGTCTGCTGATCTTTCCAAGAGCTCTGGGACTTTTGGGAAGGCTGCTTTGGGTGGCATGAGCTCTGTCAAGGTGATGTGCCAGAGAAGGTGGAAGACTGGGCCCTGATTTTGTTTCAGTCAGGACAGCATTGGATGTTGCGTGCTGTTTTCTGCTTCTTTTATGGAGAATATGCCTTAACTGCCTGGTCTCCAAAAGAACACCACTACCTACAATAAAAAAGACTCAGTTTTCAAGGCTTGGCTGGTACTTTCATAATGAAGAATTACCCAGCTGTGACTCATGCAGACGTACCAGGGAAGAAAGGCAATTAAAACACTGTAGTTTGGGGCACAGGAAGGGATTTTTATTATATGCTTGAGCTAACCACTGAGTTCAGCCAAGGTTGCATGCAACCAAAGGAGCAGCTGAAGCCCAGCCTGCAGAGGTCCATGTGTTGAGACTATCCATGGTCCTTTCCCACCCCACAGGCCCTACTAGAGAGCAGAAGCAGAGCGGGGCTAGGACTAGTGGGTTGAAACAACCCCTGAGTAGCTCTACCCTTCACATGCTCTGCTGGAAGAACTGCATGTCCCTGCTTTGCTAGTAGCTGATATACCGTGTGTTGGACGGGCTAGTCTGGAGACTGACAGAAAGCTCATCAAAGTCAGATACTGGGGTAAAGGATAAAAACATATTCGAAGAGGGAAGAGGGAAGGAGCGAGACTGTGGATAAAGTTGATGCCAGGCCTTATCAATCTTCTGCTTGAAAATGACAGGTGGTGCCTATGAAACCTACTTAAAGCTCCTGTGTGTCATAGGGAATATTTTTCCAGAATCTTGAAAGAAATTGGACAATTATATATTTAAAACAGATTCTACGTCTGGTCACCTGAGTTTTAGATGTCTGAGCCATGCATGTTAGATGATATGTCAGACAGAAACAGCAAATGGATTATTTATTTCCCTGCAGTGAAAAGGCTTGGCCAAAAGCAAAGGAAGCAGAGACTCTCCACTGCTACAGTGCTGACTGGAAATAAGGAATTAAGTCTCACTTGTCGCTTTGCCTGGTGGTGGGCTGCCTTAAGGAGGGTGGCCTTGTGCTCAAAGCACCAGTTCTGGAGCCTAGAGACCTGTGCCTTGGTCCTGAGTTATGCACAGGCTATGAACAACTTTGGGAAAGTTGCTTCAATGCTCTGCAACACTGTTTTTCTGTATGTGAAAGAGGAGAACTGATAACTAACTGCTTCAGAAGATTATTCCAAGGTTAGGCTAGTGCTAGTGAATCACTTCAGTACCTTATGATAAAAGTTACTATAGAAATGCTTATTATCATAACCTCAGTCTTCTTCCAAGGTTAATGCCGGCAGAACGTAGGGAACTTGCCATCAAGAATCAGGATGTTCAAATTTAGGCAGAGCCTACTGAAAGATCAGGCTTGCATCTTGAATTAATTTTTCATTAATTTCCTTTTTTTCTTTCTTTTGTCAATAGGGAAAAAATAGGAGGAATGAAGAAAGTCTCTTCTTTCTTCCCACTTCACTGCCCTCTTCACTTGCTCCCCTCTTCACTGCCAGTCCGCTACCTAAGAAAAGATGTGCACAGTGACCTATTTTAGAGCATATATTCTTACTCTGGGGAAGATACATAAGACAGCAGGAATACAGGAGCTCTCAAGCAAGGCATGAAATGCTTGCAATGGTGCAACAAGTGCATGTGGAGGGAAACAGTTATTAATCACTAATGTTTCCCTTTCTTTCTAGCATGTAAATAAGCCAGATATGCACTAATAAAGGGATAGGTGAGAGGACAGGCCAGATGGACAAACTGGAATTGAAATGGTTCACAGCACACCTGGCTCTGGCTGACTGGAAAGACTCCTTAGTCTTCATGCTGACACTAAGCGAATGCAAAGGAGCTTTCTTCCTAACAAAAATGTGCTATAAAAAACCCCAGAAGATTCATGGTAATGACAAAAAGTTTGAATTGCATGGTCTCTCTTAAAGGGAACACAGACCCTAAATCACTGCCCTTTACCTTCAACTTGGCTGGAAGGAAAATGGCTCATTCTGCTTGGCTACGATTACAGCTCTGGGATGAGAGGTCTGCAGCTGCAGAGGTAACCTAAGAGTCTCACAGTCTGGCACTCATGTGAAATTCCCCCTTGACTACTACCTTCCTGGGGAAAATGAGAACAAAAAGACTCTGATCTTCAGTGCTCTTCTTGATGAGCAGTGAAAAGAAAAAAGAACAACAACAACAACAAAGTCCTCTGAAAGTTTGCGTGTGTTTTGTTCCTATATTAATACCCATTGTGGGAATGGATAGAAGAGGATTAACAGTGACTATCCTCTCTTCAATTTAATCTCCTATTGACTGCGAAACATCACATAGGGACATCTTGGAGGAATTAACACAAATCCTTTTAAAACTCTTCAGTGTTTTCTCCCTTCCCTTCCCTTCCTCCCTCCCCAGCCCCTTCTCTCTGTGCCCCTTGGTGCTGGATCTGTAGCAGAGGACATGGCCAAGGAGGATCATGGGTAATCAATTAAGATGCAGACTTTTATCATTTGAGATGCATTATCATGGTCCCACTGACACATCGTGAAACACAAACTCAATCTATCACATTGCAAATGAATTCAAAGTGGAAGATTAAAGAGGCAGAGGCACACAGTCTCACCATAGAATTCAATTAAAAAAAAAGAAAGGAAGAAAAAAGCATGAAAGCAGGAACAACAGAGAGAAAGCTGGCTCATCATGGAGTCAGATCGGCAGGGAAGTTTGAGATAGATAGTCTGAACCATGGCTTGGGTGTACATAAAGGGGGTTTTGTCAACTTGAGATAGGATGAAAGCATGACTTACATACAAAGACATTTCTCTGTTTTCTCTTTAGCCTCCCCAAAAGAATGTCTGAGGGCCAAATGAATTGAATGCAGGTGTATTTATTTGTTACCTGTGGTCATTCCAGGCCAGCAAAGCACCTCACCAACAGTCAGGCCAGGGTGAGCACCAGGGAACTACTAATATTCAGTGTATCTCATCTTCCATGGTCATGAGTTTCTGAAGTACAAACTGTCCAAGGTGGGCTGGTGCTTGTCAGGACTCATCTCCCTGGCTTCAGAGAAGGTAAACCCACTGCAGGCTGAAAGCAGAGGTGTAACTCGCAATTCAGGCAATTTCTCAAAATTAGAGTAGATGCTTTTTCTGCCTTGTTGCTTTTATTCTCATTGCCCCCTTGCCCTCCTACAAGGGTTGAGATGGAGATCTTTCCCACCCTGTCTAGCACTCCTCAAAAAGTGCTGGCATAAAGAACAGTAACAATTAGAAGAAACTTTAAATTATGCAAGGCCTTTCCTTCTCCTCTCTCAATGTTTGCTACAGTTTTTCAGAAGTCTGTATTTCTGACATCAATACAGTAAAGACATAAAGATTTGGGAGGAAAACAGAATTAATTCAACTTAAAACACAACCACACATAGGCATGGCCAATATGTAGCCAATCCACAAGTAAGAGCCCACTGATCACATTCCCCATTTATATACTTGCTGCCTTGGCCAGTCCCTAGGGCACATCCAAGTTCTAGGTGTGGAAATTCAAGGCCACATAAGATTGAAGGCAGGGAATGAAGCTGAAGTCATATTTTGGATGAGCTTTTACCAACTCCAGCAAGGGCTTTGACTCCTACCCTGGAAAACTGCTGTCTGCTAAAACCTGTCTGTCATTTCTAACTTTCTCTATAAGAAGCATAAGGAACAGTGGTGGGTCTGCCGAGGAGCTGTACTAATTACACAGCTGCCAGAAACATACGTGTCCTCTTTCTTTAAAATTAAATTGTCATGTAAACCCCACCATTGGGAGCCTCCACGTGTCACAGCCTAGAGCGGCTGAGGCACCAGAGGGAAAGACGACTGCTAGAGTCGCTCGCTTCCCATCTGTTTGCTCACAGAGAGCTGGTTAAGGAGCTCTTCTAGTGGAGACAGGAGACAGACGCACGTAGAAGGTAACAAGGACATGTTGTGGATTCTTTATCAGCCATGACTCAATTTGAGATTTATTTTAGTGCTGGAATTAATGTGATGCTCATGAAAAGGACAGGCTGTCAGCACTGACAAAAGCCTGCCTGACAGCCAGGAGGGACTGGGTCAGTTTTATGTACACAGCATTTGCCTGCACCCCTCATTCCTGGTGTGCAGCACCACCTGCCCTGGTCTCTGCCCCACTGCCATGCAGCCAGCACCAATCCTGACCACCATACAGGGCAACAGCTACATCCAGGCAGTGCTCTTTTACCCAACTCACGATGCTAACATAGCCTATGAGCTGGGATCAAGTTACAGATATAGTAGGGGCATCCCAAAGAAGAGGAAACAATTTGGAAAAGTCAAAAGCTGAGCTACATTATTAACTCTTTTTTAGTTTCCTAACATTTTCAGTAAGGAACTTGCTTAACCTTTATTGATGGAAAGAGTGGAGGAGGGGGAAAAGAAATAAAAGGAAAGAGTTATACAACCTGGAAATGAAAAGAAACAGTTATTGTGAGCTGCCAAGGAAGTTCAGCAGTCCCAGTGCCTTCACCTGGAGTCCCTGGTTTAGTGACTCGTAGGGCTATCAGTCATTGCAGGCAGTGTAACACCATAACCAGAAATACTCTGTTTTGCTGGGGCTCTCACTTAGAAAGTGACGCTGACTTCCTGGGATGAGCCCTTCTGAAAGAAGGTGCTGAGGAAAAGCATCTACGTATGTGCTGTCTCAACTATGAAATTATTTTTTGTTTTCTGCTTCTGCAGTATGTAAATATTCTTACACTGTACAGGGCAAAACATTTTTGTTGACTTTTTGTAAAAGCAATTTCTCATGTAGCTCTGTTTCAGAAAGCCTAAAATGCTTCATCAGACAGCTCTAGTTTAACTATTTTAGAGTGGATTTAAAGAGCTTGCAACCTTCCAAAGTAAATGCAGTGCTCAAAATTAGCCTGAAATATTGCACTCCGTATAATCCACTTTGGAAAGCTCACTCATTACTACAAGAAATGGCAGATTCTTGCAGCCTCTAGGGGCATATGCAAAACCTTAAACAATGCACATCATGTAATGACAAACAACCATTTATAGAGATCTCAATCCAAACGTCAGTTCTTATTCCTCGCTAGCGTCCCCTCAAGGACTGATGCCTGATTTTACTACCTTTACTTGTGGAGAGGGCAGAAAAGAGTCTCCCAGTGACTACCCCCATCAGTAGTGACTTATGGATTAGGAACCTGTGAGGAAAAAGCAAGCATCCTTCCTTCCCTATCCTCTTCCTGCCTTTCTGGTTCAGCCCCACTAGGTTAAAAAGAGGAATATATAGTATTTTTCCACAATTTTTTTCTGAACTTTCACAAATATTACAGAAATATGTGGAAGATTTTCATCCACTGTGTTTTTATTTAAAACCTGTTGCCAAGCAAGACATGTTTTGTTTAATAGTCTCTTTGGTCAATAAACCCCATTACCAGTTAAAACATTAACCGTTTCTGTTGAGTACCTACTTAGGCTGAGATCTGGGCTGTGACTCTTGGCAGGGGGAAGAGAAAAAAGTGGAGTCTCAGCAAAGCAGCAGAGAGGAAATCCTACTGCAAAAATCCAGGCATAATGCAGCTTTTAGCATCTGCAGTGATGCATCTGAAAAATAAAGGGCTAGCAAATGAGTTTCTTTAAAATGAGAGCAATTCATAAGCTCGGCCAGATGCAGCCCTGATGTGGAGGCACTGGCTGCGTGGCAGTGCGATACCTCTCCTGTCTCATGATCAGCAGCACACATATTTCATCAGGCAGCACTAATGAGGAAAGAGAAGGCTACATGCCATTTTTATTCTACCCCTGTGAATCTATTCCCAAGAATACTGATGAACCTCCACAACCCTGAAAGAAGCATCCTCTGGCCAACAGAGAGGGAAAAAACATATAGGAATAAAAAAACACATTAAAGACAAAATTACAAGCTTGAAATACATCAGACCCCTGCCACTCTAGCACACAAGGACATCCTGACTGCAGAGCTCTGTTATCCTGCGATGGAAACTGCAGAGCAATGGAGTTTGGGTTTCTACCCGCTACTAGGTGCATTTCCATTTCAAAAACAATACCCTGGCACTTTGTTTTGTTTTCTCAAGGATGCCTTCACACACCTGAAATCCTTCCATCATCCCAGAAGTGGAGAGAGAAGAAAAAGAGTTGCAGGATACATATTTGTGTCAATCCAGGCCTCAGCATGCAGATTGATAGTTAAATAGACACAGAACTACACAATACATAAAGCTGAAAAGCACATACAGAGAAGATAGTGATGTATTATCTTACTTTCCTCCCCCCTTCCTTATACATGTGTCTCCTGCTAGTCATACATCACATTCTGATGAAAGCAGATATGTAGAAGGATCTTATCCCTATTGAAGCTTGTTGTATTACATTAAGTCATCCCCCAATTTCAAAAACAATAGCCCATGCTGGCTCAATCTATCATTCCCCTCAGCATGTAAAATTTTTTGCTTCTTCAATACCTGGCTGCATTTTTAACTCAGAGACCAGCCTTCGTTTAAAAAAAAAAAAAAAAAAAGAAAAACAAAAAGAAAATTAGCTTGGAAATTCAAAACACTACAGAGAGTCGAGGTGGGATTTTGAAGGAAAAAAAATACCCAGAAGTAGGCCATTGGTTTCAGAAAGGCTGGGAATAATGCCAGCTGCATGCCGAAAACACACACATGCGTGTGGAAGCATCATACTGAGACGTTCAGTAGTTCAGCTGTTTTGAAAAGCCTGCTTCTAATTTAATTTTGAACAGAAAATGCTTCAAACTAACAGATTTCTATAAAAAATTGGAGCCACTGAGATGGGATAATTACTTTTCCTTCACAGATTTTAGACATCGTGTGTCCTGCAGAGATGACTGGAAGGTCTGCTCTGACAGATAGATAAATAATCGTGAAAAGATGGCCCCACACCTTCTCTCCAGCCTCTTATTCTAACTGGTCATGTATCCTCCTGCTCTTTCTTCTGTCTTTTGGCTTTCACACCCATGCCCTTTACTGCCTGGCCAAAGAAGTCCCTTCCTTTAGAGTCAGCTTCACCCCCCCGTTGCTGCTGGACAAGTCAAGGTAGCCATAGTAACTTAAAAATAGCTACCAAGGCCCCATTTCAGGTAGAAGGAAACAGTCACTTAAAAAAAAAAAAATGTTTTTAAATCTAGAAGATCATCTAAAACCATAATAGTGCCAAGTGACTTTAAGACTGAGTGGTCACTTCTCAAGCCCAGGCTCCCTGAGATGCCATGCTATCCCATTTTAGATACATTTTTTTGCTGACTGAGGAGTCATAGAGAGCATCTCACAAAGCAGATGCCTCTCGCTGATCAGAAAACTCATCCATCCTCTTTACATCTGGCAGCACAGATTTCTTTTTATGAAAAGAGTCTACCCTTTCCCACCTCCTCCTGCAAAGTTATCACCTCCCTGCAGCGTTTAATGCTCCCCTTACAAAATAACATTATTTCCCAGCCTCAGCAGCCAGTCCAAAACACTGGGGTCTTGCAGGTTATTGTTGTCAGGAAAAGAAACAATTGGATGATGGAGGCTCACACCTTTGAACACACTCTTGTAACTACAGTAGGAGGCATCACAGTCCTGCTGCTTTAGCAGCAGAAGGAAGCAAACTCTCAGAGTTTATTTGCTCACTGCACCAGTGTCATTCAGCTGTGCACGTTCTCACAACCTGTCCTGCACTCCCTCCCTCTTCCCTTTCACCTTTTCTGTAGAAACTTTTTGCCTGTTCTTTAGACACATTTTATATACAAAAGGATTGTGCTTGATCACTTCCTGTGAGTTTTCCTGAACTCTCCCTTCTTGAGATGTTCCTCCTAATTATGCACGTGTACCTGTCCTCTCAGCAAAGCCTTTCTAATAAAAAAATTCAAAATTCCTCAGTTGCTTTGCATTTTCCCCCACTCTGGATGACAATGTGTGCTTGTCTTTCTGGTTTGGAGATTGCAATCATTGCCAAAGCTCCCTGCTTTCACAAGAAGGTTTAGGGATCCTCTCAAGCAAATAATTAACCAGTTAGACAAAAATTTGGTAGATGTAACACCCAACCTGTGATAATATTTTCCATTTTAAATTTCCAAAGGATTTAGTCAGTCTAAATAGGTTTCTAATCCCTCTGTCTTTCATGATACTAAATTGAGTAGAATGTATATTTGTATGGGGAATTAATGAAACAAAAGGGCCAGCAATTGTATTCTGCTCAAAGCCTAGAAGGAATAATACCCATTTAATGTCACTTTTAAAGTTTCCACACAGGCATGTTTTAGAAATAAAACAGAAAAGAAACAAAACACCATTATTGAAGATCTCTACAGAAAAAAATACATACATTCAATTTTCAAAATTAAGATCGGATGTATGTATAAAGAAACATATATTTTATTGCCAGAAATTTATTTCACCTTTTTTTCTTCTGAAAGACAAGAAAAATTGCAATCTCATAATGTATCTTTTTTTTTTTTTTTTTATGGGGGAATTTATTCAAAAAGAAAAATCCTTGTTTTGGTCCCAAAATCACTTTTCATTGGAAAAAGCTTCACAATGAAAACCCACTAATCCCATTTACATTTTAAAACAAGTAATGTGAATATAAATCCATTATTAGTTACAGCAGACTTCTCTGGACAAATCAGTTCTCAGGGCCAAATTTAACCCTATTATGAACCATGGAATTTAATGAGGTGAACTAAAAATACATGTGGAAGTCGTTTTTATTTTGCATTTTTTTAGCAGCAAGATAAATGGCATGAATTCATACCTGGCTGTCAGCAAGACTGGAAGTCTTGAATTTTATTTTTACCTGTATTTTGCACTGAGGGGGCAAACGCTTTTTTTTTAATCATAATTTCTCCCACAGCGCTTCCTTTTTTCCTATTTTAGAAAGGACTGACATTTTCCAGTGCAGCCCCTCTATCCAGGTAGCTGCAGGACACTTCAGACCAAGAGTTCAAACATGCCACAGGCTGTGCAGTGACCAGCTAAACGAATGCACACCTCCCACAGAGCCAGCACCTTTAAAAGTACATATAAAACCTCTGACAATTCAGTGCTTCAGACTGTGCAGCTTCTTCAACATTTGCAAGGCTGAGACTGTAAAAGCATCTTTTCAGAGTTTTTGCAAATAGCCTATTGACCTTTTCCCAAGTATTTTCCCAGCTTCCCTGACACTGTCTGAAATAAAACCTTTCCTTGTAGATTCTGCAGCCCCTGGCTCAGAGCGGGATTATAGATCACACAGCTCCTCTCCAGACACGGACCTGCATGGTGCTGATGCACCAACACAAGCTGTGATTACTTATGCTTTTAGGTGCAGTGATTCCCTCATTCAATTTGCAATGCGCTGATCAAGATGGCACTTGTCATGAGAGACAAGACTTCCCCTGGTGACAGACTGATTTCAGGCAGCAACAGGGACCCAGGGGCAGAGCTTTGTGTTTCAGTCCCATAATGAACACAGAATAAATAGCTTTTCTGAGCAGGGATTCAGCTTCATTCTAGCTTCAAGCAAAGACAGGCTTTGCAGTGCCGTCTGCCTTTCCTTACTAGTGGCTGCCCACTGGTGCCTTGCTTAAGATACCACTGGACCTTTGAACCTGTCAGCGTGGGACAGCAGTGTTGAAAACATAGGGTGCCTCTATTGAATGGCAATGACTAGATACCTACCAGATGCAGTGCTTCCTTACAAAGTCTACTTTTTCTCATTATGTGTATTAAATAAACTAATTTTGCTTTGCTTTCCCCCTTTCATAGGAAAATTGGTGACGAGTTACGTACCACACAGTTTCCACTGTTTTCAGAATAGGTCTTTTGAAATGTTTAAGTCAAGATCTTTGGTGCCAAGAAGAGACTTCTGTCATTGAATTGTTGACAAAACAGTTGCTTTCTCCAGGGAACAGCTGCTAAATAGGGATTTGGCTCACAGGCAGTAAATTAAATCATAATTTGCTAGGCAGCAGGAGGATATTGGAGATCAGGATTCATGGGTTTACCCTGGGCATGGGAGGGAAGTATGGTGTAAAATTTACTTACAGACAAGACTGAGAACATCACACTAGATTTGAAAGGCAGCAACCAACGTTAGCTAAAGCAATCTATGAGGTGAAGGATCTACGTTGAACCCCCAATGCAGCCTGAACTGACTTTAACCATAAAATGAGTTTACAAGAGAAAAAAACTAGTAAGAGCTGACTGCTGGGCAGGTCTGAAGATGCAAGATTTTGGTCAACACAAAAGGCTGCAAAGGGCATGGAAATAATGATCCATGCAGGTTAACCACCCAATACAAGACACGCTCATTGCAGCATTCTGGATGGGAGCTCTCGCTCTGCTGCGATCGTAAAGCACTGCCAGCCTTACCAACACTGCAGGATAAACAAGTTCATCAGTCAGCCTGTGACCCCTTGGGCAAAACTCAGACACGTGTGAGCGGGTTTGTCATCCAGATACTTTCCCAGCAGTTACAGGAGACTTATAAGAGCATTCGTGCAGCTGATATACTTCTATGTCTGCGTAATGTGAATTCATACACACTATGCTTATACAATTGCAACACACACTTGATTTTGGTAAGTCCCTTGAAGTCTAAAGTAATGTGATGATGTCCCTTTAGCTAGCCTGTTTTGCCTTCCCATCACCTTTGCTGTATTTTCCATTTCAAAAGCCAACAGTCTATAGTTGTACATATGTACAGCCAGGCCTCATGCTGTTGTACACTGCTAACAAACTTGGGCATTTGGTTCCCACTGTGCCCAAGGGGTTCACTCTCGTGCTCTTTGAGGGAAAGAAACAATACCTCCACTCAACTCACTCCCCAGAGGAAAGCAAGAAGCTCTGAAAAAGCACCAAGAGCCGTGGCAGGCTCGCATTGCCTGGGCAGTGAGCCCCATCCACAGGCCACGAGGAAGCCCACTCCCATGAAGTGCTAAAATGCTTTAATTGACAGAAAGGGCCCACAAGGCAGTTTAGAAGTAATTTGGCTGTCCTCAAAATGAGTAGCATCTCCCACGCTACTCTGCAAAACCTTAGGAAAAGCAATTGCGGAGAGCTGAGTGCCAGTTCTAGGCAGTGGTTGTAGGATTTTTGGGACCAGCTTCTGCCTGAAAGAGATGGTTCAGATTTATTACACATTTTTAATTTTCTTCTCCCTGGAAAGATGACTTTACCAGCTTAGCTTGTTGAACTTTTCAGCCTTTCAAATTACATGGTGTTTTCAATAATACTCTTACCAAAATCATTTTAGCTACAACTTCCAAAATGTATTCAGAAATAACTCAGTAAGTTTTCACATATTGCAAAAGGGTTCAGTTGAATCTTGAAAAAACAACAGGCATCAAAAAACCAAGGATTTTTTTGTATTTTTCGACTATCTGCACCTTTAAAGGAAAGGCAAGAGTATCAGCAAGGAAGGTCTTATTTTCTCCAAAGTAATTAACATAAAGGTACAGAATGACTCGACATTGACTTAGATGAGGAGCTCTGAAGAATTTGTATGTTTAACATCAGCATGAAGGTCCTGATTTTTCAAGCATGCAATTCTTACTGCTATTGCCATTTTGCCATGGGCTAAACTTTACTTCCAAGGAGTTTTACTCATTAACTACCACAGGCCTGAAATATATCCTTAACTAATCAACTGACAGGCAGTTTGGACTGGAAATGCACACAGCCTTTCCCTTGTCTTAAGAGACTGAGATTAAATACTGTAATCTGAGAAAAAATAAATTGTGCATGATGTCTTCATCTGAGCTGCCTACTCACAGATAATTGATCACCAGAAAATACCATCAAATTCTCAAAGATTTGCAATATCTAAACACAGGGAACAGAGGAACACAGCTTAGCTGGTGATGAAAGGCCAGTGAGTAAAAAGAAGGCTGCTTCAGGGATGAACACAAAAAACATCAGTTGTGTTTTACGTCCAGCAGAAACAGCGATAGGGCTCTGGGAGGAAGGACATAGAGAGGCCCAGTCTGAGCACATGGGTTGTCAGAAAGGGGGTGAACCCACTCGTGTGCCCCAACACAACAGGGACACAGCCTCTCAAACTGCTATGCTTCTTGCTTCCTGTAGGCCTTTTTAGGTAAAATGGACATCTTAAGGCTGCTTATGTCATTTGCTTCTGGTCTGCAGAGAAGGGTGCCTCCTACTTCTCTGTATGTGGCCAAATGATGGGTGAGGATGTTTTACACAACTGCAGGGCTACTCCTGCAATTTCTTTGCTGCCACTGTTTGTCTTCAAGAGATATGCAATATCACATCCATGAAGTGGTACTCAAGTTTGGGATCCAGCTCAGAACTGGGTTTTATTTTTCCACTTGCCTCTGCTAGCCCTCTACTTTGTCATCAGTGTCTGATTACACAGGCGTTTTTGTTTTCTGTCTTTAGGTTCTTACAGCCAAGTGAGAATAATACAGTAGAACAGAAGGGGTATATATTTTTTCCATCCCCCACAAAACTATGCTGACTTTACTCCAGGGAACCTTTTCTTATTTTGGAGGTACTCAGTGTTGGCTGTCTTTAAATTGACAGATATTTCTCATCCACATGACAAGTCTTTGTTTCTTCAGTGTCACTGATTTTTGAGCCCTGTATGAAGATATCTTTAGTCCTTTTCTTGAATTTTCTACTGGTAAATAATGTGTGTAACTCCTTATAATCATGGTTTTTTTCTGTATGACCTTAGGAATCATCAGCCTGGTACGTGTATCCCACCTCTGCAAGCTGCATCCTATACTAGTGAAAGAAACAGGATATGTCTTGTCCTAGGCTTCTTATTCTAATAGCCATACTTACTTTCTCCAGGATTTCATTCTGAGCAGCAGTGGCGGAAATCACAGTCTGCCTTTCATCTGCCACCAAACAGATTTTAGGCTGCTTTCTGAAGTGAAAAAAACACCATACTTATGCAATCACACTCTGCATGTCGACTTGTTTATTCTCTCCATGTATCTAGCACCCCAAACTTTTGAACTCTCTCATTGATTTCAGCTAAATTAATGGAGGATCACTCATGTGAAATATTTTAAGCTCATTTATACTCCTGTTGATAGTCCTGAAGAAGAGAAAGATATTGTTAGTATCCAGACAAGACAGAAACATGAAGGGTGTCACTTCTGAAGAGGAAAAGTCAATTGACCTTCACACCTTTGGAAACAGATCCACAAGGTTTCATGGGTAACCAGGCTGCCTTTGATCTGCTGCTCACAGAAAGACTCACTGAAGGCAGACTCAGCTTTGCCCTGCCATGGAGGTATGGAATAGGGCCCCCAACCAATTCAGCTTCTCTGGTCGCCCTCTTCACCCCTTACATTTGCATCCCTAGTCATTTGTGCATTTATGCACACTAGCACTCTCAAATTGCTGATTCATGTAGCTAAGCTAAAGATGAGTTTCCCCATGGCAACTGCCTCACCTAAGGGTCTTTCTACCTCTTCTGTCCTTGGAGGCTTGCAGGTGATGATTTCAAACTACCTGTACATCTCGCTGCTTTAGTCTTCCTCCAAGGCTAAAGGCTTGCAGAAAGCCTCCCTCTTTTCTAGTTAATTTAGGCTCTTTCGAGCAGCTGTAGCCAGCAGCTCTGGCTCTCTCCAAAGTTGCCAAAGGCCCCTGGCCATACTTTTCTTCTGTTTTTCCTCAGATCTAAATGTTATCAGTGTGGAACAGATTTTATTGGAGAGTCTGTTTCCCGGGAAATGCCCTGGGTGCCCAACACACGCCAGCTGTCAGTTTGCCAAAACCATACCCTAAAGCAAGAATTAAATGTAGGCAAACTTAAGTGTCCTGAGAAATTCAGGCCAGAAACAGAGCTGACACAGCAAGCAGACAAGAAAATATTTGATGCGACCAAGAAAAAAGATCTCTGTTTCTAAGTGATGGGAAGTGTTTCCATTTTAACGGAAACTTGTTTTATGTGCAGATGTGAATCCCAAAGAAGAGGCTTATTCCTCCCTTGGCTGACACGTGAATATAGCCTTTCTGTCAGCACTTCTGCTCACCTGAGATTAAAACCCTTTCAGGATCGTTTGGCTTTACAGGAGGAGAGAAAATAATCTCAAGAGCAATAATGATGGGGCATTTGGGATCCTTCAGCTCTAGACTATGCTCAGAGCTTCTCTGTGCCCTAAAGACATCCTCATGTGTAACCATTCTGGCCTCCTGCCCTTGTCAGTATGATCATTCATACATTTATCCCTGTTATTAGATAATCACCATCTGGTATCTTAACGTCATTAATTCCTGGAAATCATAAAAATAGCTCTCTGACCCTGGATCCTCTTGAGATCTTTCACCTGCTTTTTGTATTTTTAGGTAAAAAATATAATTACTCATACATTTTGTTTTTAACATGAGAATATGCACATGTCTGTATTACAATCTCATAATTAGCCATCTCTTCAGTTAGAGTTTTAGAAGTGTCAAATGTTTGACAACAACTATTGTCAAAAATACAGCAGCCATGCAATTTTTATCAGCTTTTAACCATCGCTTTACATAAAGCAAAGCAGAATTCAAGCTTGTTGTACCTTTCATCTATGATCCCAGTACTTTAGCACTGTAGTGATTTTCCCTGCTCCACTTTAGAAAGAAGGACACATCTCTGTTTTGTTTCAGATGTTGTATTCAGAAATCCCTTGCCACTGAGCATTTGGACACTTCTGCCACTGTTCTGGGAAACCTCTATGAACTGGGTACCTGTTTTTGAAGCTTAACAGATCAGTATGTCAGAACTTAAGCTTCCTCTTAAACTCAAATGCACTTTTTTCCTGCCAAGGTCCTCTTAAAGACACAGTGCCCCCATTGGGGTCATCTTTTCTCATGCTCTTGCAAAAGCTATGAAGCATTCCCCATCATTGATGCCTTTCAGTCTTCCTCCTTTGTAGATAAAAGGTAGTCCTGGAAACAGCAATCTACTGACTTTCTTCAATTTTTCAGCTAGCTCAGTAGTCTTTAAATCCTGTATCTCACCCATTTCCAGTTCCCTGAATTAAGGCTTTTCATGCTGTCTTCCAAAGTAGCGAATAGGGAAACATAAGGTCTTTGTCAGCTCTGGACTGTGAGGAAAGGATGTTGTCTACAGCAACTGAAGTATGTTTCATCATGCATTTTTCTCTCTCCCTGGACTACTTCTACTTTTTCCTTTGGTCAAGTCCTTTACCCATAATCTTCTTGAATGCTTTCTGACCATACTAACAAATTGCACCTCAGGGAGCTTTTCCTTTTTCTTTCTCTCTTATGTGCCCTCTGCCCCATAGCTCTTCTAGCACTCTCCACAGTTCCTGTTTCAGGAATCCTCTTCGCCATGCTTCCTGCTTCCTAACCAGCCCCACAAACAGTACCTCACAGGGCTGTCTCCCAAGGATAGTTTCCATTTTCCCCAGCCCACCATCACCTAGTACCATCTAGTTTGTCTTCAAGGACAGGGTTTTCTCTTGAAGCACCTCTCTCCAGTAATTCTCTCTGTTCTCTCCACTGGACTGGATACCTAATTAAGGCAGGAATTCCCTCTAGGTGCAGCCAGGTTATACCATTATCTTTTGACAAGTCTTTCACTTACCATTCATCTCCACAACTCACCTTGATGTAAACCAGCAAGTATCACTCCTTTTTTCATCACTTCGAAAGTTCAAAAATATCCAATCTAGTTGATGGACCTGTGTGTTGACACTAGTGAGCTAGCTGATCCTTGACCACCCTGCCAGCAATGCAACCATTCTGCTGTTATTAGCATTGAGCAGCGAGGAGGCACCCCCAGTTAAACACTGAAAAACTAATATTGGGCTTTCAGAAACCACTTCTTAATGATCTTTCACAACCCTCCAGAAAAATCTCATTAGCAGCAGCAGAAACCCTGGAGCTGTGCAGAACGCATCCAGCATGTGTTGAAGGAGACCATTAGCTTGCTTCCTGATGAAAGAGGCCCATGAGTCACAGTGCAAGAGTCACTTAGGGGCCAGCAGAGATTTTGAGAATAGTGGGAAAGGACATCTAAGTAATCTAAGTGGAAACCCAGCAGCAACAGGGAAGGCACAAAAGGGGTAGCTGTAGACATTCTGAACTGAGAACAAACAAGCAGAGTTTCAGGTTTAATATTTTTCAGCTTTTGAGGCAGAATGCCAGTTTAAGTTAATTTGGAGGAAATACCAGTGTGCAGTGCAAAATGATCTCTGCTACATGAGATCTCTTCACAGAGAAAAGTTCAGCACCTTTGGTATGAACTTGGACAGAACTTGTTCAAAGTTATTCTCTTTCTCTTTTGCAAAAACAATGATTTTACTTTTCCAGTGAGCAAAGTTCAAGCTGGAATTATTCTGCCCTCTTCCATCAGTGTAAAACTAAAACATCCAAATGAATAGACATTAAAATGTCTTTGGAGTGTTGTAAATACTTTTCAAATTCTTCTGTTTCGGACTACATAAGGTAGCTAGAGATGCTGCACGAAGAAACTGTCTTTTACCTCTGCAAAATCACACTTGAAGTTTTGACCTAGGTGTCTTTTATATTTACATTCCTCAGGCACCCTTATTTTTAATGATGCTCAGGAACATTTCAGAGATTCAGCTGCTTGTGTCTCTCCATTCTCACCCTTTGCTTCTCTGGCAGAGTCAGCCTTCATCTTCTCCAGGGAACCAATTCTTGCAAAGTGCCAGGTATGCTCAGCTGACATTTAACTGAACAGAAATAGGGGTTGCTCAGCCTCCTGAAATACCTGCTCAGATCTTTTTAGGACTTGCCAGATGTACCGATCTATGATGTGGACTAATTGGAATTGGGACAAATCCTCACATTGATTTTGTTTTAGCTAAGCTGGAACAAGAACCAAATTCTTCAGAGATGATGGCTATCCTGAGGCTCCTTGCTTCTGATTCTCCTATCAGACACACTTCTTCTGGTATCGGTTATTTTTTTTCGACATAAAAGCTGCCTTGCCCCCAGTCAAAAGAGTGAAATTAAGGCTGAATATTGCACTGCCCAGTGTCAAGATTTTATAAAAGTCTCACATTCTCGTTTCTTGTCATCTTAGCTAGCTTTCAAACAAGAGAACTAAAAAATGATGTTTATGAAATCTAAATGCCAGAAAGGCAAACAAAAGGAAGCCCCACCTTATTTTGGTTTCAAAATTCAGTTGCAAGATGTTCAAAGAGCATGTAGGGCTGGTGATATCTGCTGGCCTTCCCTAGCTGTTTCCTTGTGGAGTCTGTCTCCTGTAAGTGAGCAACATTCCCACAGATTCACAGAAGTTATCCTTGGTAATTTATAAAGTGCTGTTCACCTCCCAAACTTGCCTGTTTGCAGATGTAGAAAGTGAAAGAGGATATGCACAACAGCAGCAGAATGTTAAATAAATCACAGGTCTGTACCTTAGATAGTCCATGCCCTCTTCATCTGAAGAGGAGGGCATAGGACACAAACCTGATGTGTACCTTCTCCTGTATTTATTCTGAGAAGCTATTTGAAAGCCCAAAGAAGGGGCTTAAACCTGCCAATGGTAATTAAACATTTTCTGATCCCATATGCATCTCTGTCTATGCTTGGTGAGAAATACTCCTTACCTTAGGACGATCGTTCCTATTATGAGCTTGTTGTGAACAGGAGTGGAGCTCTCCCTTTCATGGAGAGACTGAGGCCATGACCTCTTTTGTTCTCCACTATATCTTTTAGCATGAGTGGGTCAAACTCCCCTGAATGCTGTGAACACAGTTATGCACTTAACAGGCTGTCAAGAGAACAAGGGGAAGACAGAGTAAATCATTATCTCTGCAGTTGCCAGCGTTCCTTGGATGCTTTGGATGGAAGGTGGTTTATGCCTTGCTCAAGCATGGCTGACATGGCTTTCATGTGCTGTCAGGGGCTGAGGGGTGTACAATGGCAAGTTGTATCAACTCTGCACGGAAGACATTTCTGCCAAACAGAATAAGGAGTCTGTTACTGAAATCTGCATGATCACTAGTGCTTCCTCCATGAACTCTCTATCTCCTTGCCACCCAAGCTGGATTTCCAGGGTAAAGCTGCTGGCAGGATCATTCCATCTGATTTATCACCTCGGTCTGTTAAAACCCTAATGGATGGAGGCAGGCTGAGGGAGAGAAAGCATCCAGCATCAGACTATGAGGCTTCATTTTTCCCACCCATACAGCATGTGCCTGAGGAAAAGCAGAGAATAATGAGCAGGGCAGCCTTGTTTTAAGGTTTTTTTTCCTTCTGTAAACAGAAATTAGAAGGAAAAACAAATGCCTGTTAAATGTTGAATGTTGTACATCCCTCTGCATTTATGTTTCAGAACATCTGGAATGTCCCGTGGGAGTTTTTGTAGCTCCTCCGTAAGTGGGACAGAAAGGAAAAGGAAAAGAAAGTCACAGAAATCACAGTGATCCAGGAATTAGATGCCAAATACTCATAAAACAGCCACAGCATCAAGGTTCAAAGGAACAGAATACAGATATTTCTTTTTCTGGAAGGTCCCCATCTACTCAAGCATCTCCACCTCTCCAGGTTCTGGAATTTCGCCATGCTCCATCCTCTCCTCTCTGCAGTATCACAAAACCAGATGCTTCTCTCTACACATGGCATTCTGAATCAAGGACTCTTTCCCGGGGATGGGACCACTAAATTGTCAATGGAAAAGTTACAAGACCTCTATAAAACAAAGCTTCCCGTGTTGTCACTTCTCACACTCTGTTACTTGGGAGACTGAATTAGTGAATGTGTACAAATTCTTTGGCAAATAAAAACTTACTACATGTGGCTTCCATGCATATAAATGCTAGCTTTGTGCAGACAAGCGATAATACATAAATGCTGAACATGTAGGGATTTGCATGATAAGACAAAGAGAGAATGCTGTGCAAATACAGATGTGAGCATCTGAGTCCATGAAATCTGTGTTACTGAATGTTGCAATAGTGTGGAAGAAAGCATGGGCAGGGCCAAATGACAAAAAATGAGGGGACAGACTGCTCACTAGCATGAGACAAAGCTGGACACTGAGAAGAAGCGACATGTTAACAGAGAAACTAAAGATGGCAAGCAAACCAGTCTGCCACGAAAGGGAGAAGAGGGTGCACAGGGGCACAACATTACATATTACTGCAGAGGTTTGTAGAGTCTGAGAAGTGACAGTACCATTAAGGGAATGTCCTGTTTGTTGGAAGAAAGTGGAGTCTGGGTCCATTTGCCTGACATGCCTTCTTTTGCTTCCTTATGGAATTTAGGATAGCTGTCTCCAACGCAAAACTTCAGAGTACAGAATGATTTTTCTTTAAATGAGAAAATTAGCTAGGAACAGACTGAAAGGAAAAATAGAAAAATTGAAATTCATAGAAGCAGTGTGAAGACAGTTTAGAAATATTTCATTAGAAGTACAGGAATTCTGTGGCACGCATTTAAGCAGACAAGGGGAAAACCAGTATACACTAATGGTAAGCAAAACAAGATTAAAGCATTGCCATTGTCCATTCAAAGAGACTCTATAATTAGAACTGGATTCCCAGGATAGCATATAAGCATGAAAAATTTTCTGCCTCTTCTTTTCCGTCATATTTCTTTTAAAAAAATTATTCTGATGAGTTTAATTTACATGTCACAGACAACCTGATCTATATTCAGAAAGAACATTATGTCCTCCTCAGATGTCAAAATAATTTTATCTCTCATCCTGAGTTAGAGTCAGACATAAAGGATGCAATGCATGTGGCTCCCATTAAAGTGTTAATCTGTAACACCTGCAGTTCACAGAAGTTTCTATACTTTTAAATAAATTGAAACTTTCCTTTCCTATGCCACTGGTGTGCAGTGCTTACTTGCAAATTGTTTTTCTAACTTGGCTTCCAACTTTAAAAAAAAAAAGCGATTTAGACTTGCTACCTGGGAAGCTTAATTCAATTTCCTGCTCCATCACAGGTTCCCTGTGTATCTGTAAGGAAGCCACACAGGTTGATATTTAAGACATAGGTTGGAGCTTTGCTTCCCTTGAAAATACTTTGTAGATATGGCCTTAGTCTCTATGACTATCATCTATAATATATATACAATGATATAGACATACAACCCCCTTGGAAGTAGCTTGTAGTGGATCAAGATTTTTCTGTCTACCAGCTGTTCATTATGGGCCCTCTCCTGTCTTTGTAACCAACCTTCATGATGAGGTTATATGAGCATTTATAGTCTGCTTCAGTACAAAATCAGCTAGTTTAGCCTGAATTGTTACTGAAGGTGGCCTGGGCTATTGGCATAGCTCAGGGAGCTGAGGGAGAAATAATGCCTGGAAGATGGTCAATTCATTAATAAAGGGTGAAAAAAAGGATGGGGCAAGTAATAGCTTGAAAAGCTATACTCGTTCTACCTATATGCAGAGGACTTCCCTGCCTTTTAGACATAGTCATGATCCTCGGTACCAGGAAGGCATAAGCAGGATGAGGGTAGACAGGTTAGGATTATGGTGCAGTGGAACAAAGTACAAGCAAGTTGATGGCTGGCCTGGAAAAGATGGAAAATGTACCTCGCTGGTGGTATCAAGAAAGGACACAGTCAGAAGTGTGTGTGTCAGGGTGTGGGATGGAAGAAGATTAGGGCAGACAAAGCAAAAGGGCATTGCAGGAAGATAGTGAAAGGCTGGGACAAAGATGACAAACAGGCATTTGTGATGATGAGTGGGCACCACAAGGACAAGAACCATGGCTAAGGGTACAGGTTGGGCAAACAGGTGCTGGTCAAGTGGCTTCATACAACAGATTATGCTTAGAGACCACTTCTCCTTTGGTGAGGCTTTAACCCCCTGGAAGCACAGTTACTATCAGGCACCAGCTGCAGAACTGGATTGCCCCTGCAGGGTCCAGCAGAACGGTGGCTCAACACTATGGCAATGAAGCCTCCATAAGCACCATGCTGAAAGAGCAGTTCCTTTCACAAGAAGGAAACACATTACTGGGAAAAAAATAACTTCTACCAAGACTTTGCAAAATAAGGACTATTTATGAGAGATAATCCTTGTGTTATAAGCAGCTGCCTCTCTTCCCAGGCCACTCAGAACTATTTGGTAGGTATGTGACATTGGTGGATGGTGCAAAACACATCCTTTGTGGGATTTTGTATCAACATATTGATTTTCAATCAAAGCAGCAACAAGTTCTCCAGAAGTGGGATCTATGTTAGAAAAGAAAACAACAGATACTTCCCATTCTATTACATCCTTCCCTAAATATTTTGGATATCAGGAACTCAATTTTGGATGTATCTGAGATGCCTCTTACACATCACTGGCATTTTAGTCAGTCCTTCCTCTTGTCTCCAAATGATAAATTGTGTTTGGGGTTACAGATTACAAGTAAGTAAAACTACCAGATCTCTTGATACTTATCACAAGTGTCATGAAACCTGGTGTCTCACTTCATTCTGCAGCTCCTGGAGGTTTATGACTATTTGGGAATTGCAATTTGCATAAAAAAGAAACCAGTTCTGGTAACAGCAGAACTAATAATGACTGGTTTTCTACTTATTTACATCCTGCATCTGTTCCTCTTTCTGCCTGCCCCTACTGCAATTATCTCAGCCACTCCTCTGCACACCCCCAACTCCTTCCCATGTCCCCTAACTTCAGGGCTATAACTGTATGCTCTGTAACTACTGTGGTTATTTCAGCCCATGCTTATAGCTCTTGTGCTTGTGCTGAAGATTTTGCCTCAGTGACAGTATTAATCTGAGGCTTCCTTTTTTTCACAGCTGCCAATTTTTGTGAAACTTGTCAGACCTTTGTAACTTCAAGATCTTTTGCCCTTTTGCTGACTCTGGTAGGATCAACCAGCTTGTTCAAGAGGGTCAGGCAAGCAAAGAGACTGATGGACACAGATTTCAGTCACATTTCCTCAAAGAGCCAAGCCTTTAATGAGCCATTATGGTTGTCAAAGAATGCTCATAATATCCCTAAAGCTTAAAAACTACGTTGCCAAAAAAGCATCTCAAACCTGTTTCATAATACCTCATGATTCTGTGGAAAAGATTCATTACATATTTCTAGGTTCAACTGCAAATCTGTATAAGCTATATGTCTTTGTGACCTCTTTTAGCCTTTGAGATGGCTAGCTTTCTGCTGGCACATATTTTTTTTGGAGACATGTGATTGATGTCAGTGAAAGCCCATTCTTGTTAATTTGCTTCAAAATTATTTTCCTCAGCCTGAGGAAAAAGAAAGTACCTTTTCCTCTCCAATCCTACAGGCTGTACAGTGTATAATGGCTACTAGTCCCTAACTGACTGGAAAGCTGTGCAATGTAATTTTACTCCTCTCAACAGAAGGTAAAATAAAGTTTCCTCCACAAAATTACCCTTATTCTAAGGGTTTTAATCTGCCAGGTTTAAAGGTGTTCTCCATGGCTCCCTCACTTATATTCAGCAGTGTGTGTTGTTTACCTTTGTTCTCCCTGCCACTTCCATTTATGCATTAGTGCTCACACTTGAAATAAAGAAATGACTGGGAAACTCCCCCTGAAGGGGCAGCTGACCATTTGCCACAGATACAGCTAGTGCCACGCCACTCATTACCCTGACTGCCTCTCACATGCTGGCATGCATGTGAGTAGGGAGGCACAGCAACTCATCCTGCCCCAGAAGCTGCTCGCATTGATGCCAGGGGCTATCTGAACCAGAAACAAAGTGTATGAGTGGCTTATAACCACCCCACTGGGCGAGCAGGAAAGTGAGCCCAAGCACTTTGCTACTGGAAGGGGAGCCTCCTTTAGCACTGCCTTCACAGTTGTCAGTGTCACCCCAGGAAAGCTGCTGGCCGCTGCAGTGTGTGAGAGCCTCAGGGACTGGCATACAGACAGCCTCACACTCCTCCTCACCTGCCCCTGCCCCTTTGCACTGGATATGAACCCACGAGCGTGCCTGCATGCAGTATTTTAGCTCAATCCCAGGCTCAGTCACCAATGCGAGTTGGAAGCAGCAGAGGCAGCTCAATAAGCTTGCAAGCAAAACCTTCTACTCTTCCCCCGACACCAGCATGGAGCTTCAAATCCCATCTCTGCAAGCCCAACATCTGTGATTTCTTCAGACATACTGCACCCTGTTTTTATGAATTACTTTCTCCTCTGCATTTTTGCTCTGGGAACAATCACTGCCTATCAGGAAGTCAAGCACTGCAAACTAGCTCATAGCTTCGTGAGCCGAGCCCCAGGAGAGCAGCAAGTGTTAGGACTCCTCCTGGGTCCAAAGAAAACAGTGACTTTGCCTGTGCAGAGTCCTGTGAGGTACGTACCAGCCATAAACCAGAAACAGTGTCTGCTCCTGCGTCTGTGAAATTAGTCAGTTTGAGTTTCATATGCAGCCTTTGTCTAACTCCAGCTGCCAGTTCTGTAAATCAAAAAAATACATGCTAAAATGACATGGTTACCTTATAAACCCTGATTTGCTTTTTAAACCTTTTGAGTCGATTTAGGTTCTTGGAGCTTTGGGGTACACTTACATGTTTTCCAGCTTCTCACCACAAAACAAAATTATGAGAAACTCTGGGCTTCCCAGTGACACTGGAGAGGCTGCCAAGGTTACTGCTCTTGGTTGGCACAACGGCCAGCTGAGCTTCTACTGTCGTTTAGCACAGCCTAAAGCCTGGCATTTTATGGCAAAGCAAAATCAAGCTATAAACCACAATGGTTTGAGATAAGCTTCATGAGCACTTTGACAGGATTGGGGGGTGGGAAGACGTAACCTCAGCAGCAGCCTGAGGGAAAACTTTCCTTTTCATTATCTCTTAGTTCAGTAGAACTGGGGGGAAATCAAGTAATTGCAAAATTCAAGAGGCTGATATGAGGAGATGAAATAGCTTCAGACAGTTATATGGTTTTAAGATTCACAATACTCCTTAAATTTGGAATCCCTTACTGTACTCATGTTCTCAACTCCCTGATGCCTGAGAACCGCCTCCAGCCAGGAATCAGGATAGGGTTATTCAGATAACACAGTGTTTGAAGTGTCACACAATGCTGGTGCCTATTGAAGATTTTCCATATTATGTCTATGCATAAATTTTCATCATTCATTTTGACCTGTGTATGTGATAGGCCTGCCTTGAAAAACTAATAAAAAGAGAGGTGGGATTTTTTGTTGACCAAAAAAGAACATCAGAAGTCAGAAGCCAGTGGAAGAGTCAGTGACTTTTCCAAAGCATTACAGCAAAAAGACAAGAAAATTAAAAAGAAGAATTTTGCTGAAAAGCTAATAATGGGAATGTTACTCCTTGATTTTCATATTTTGTCAAGTGTCATATTTTGGCTACTTAAAGAAGTGACCTCACTTTTCCATTTTTAATATCCTATTTACCTAGAAGTGAAAAATAGATCAACAGCCGAATTGCCAATTGCCTTGAGGCTTTTTCTGTTGCTTTGGAAATGGAAATGTGTCCTCAGGAGTGGAAATGGCATGTTTCCCTGAAAAGGCAGTGAACCCAAGACAGAGTGGAGGCCTTGCTGTACCTGAGTGTTCACAGTGATGCAAGGGAACACCTCTCCCCTCCAGTCCATGGGCCTGCTCCTACAAATCCTGCTTCTCCAAACCTTACCTGCACTTACGCCTTCTGAACAGGGCAGGACACAGGAAAATGGAACAGGAGCATTTCACATCGCATCATGGACGTGCTTGGCACTGGGGTAAGAGTGCATGTGAGGGCTGCTACCTTAGTCAATATGTCTCAGGCTGAGCCAGTGGGTTTCACAGCTAAAACCAAGAGCTGGCAAAGCTGGGGTTAAGGCTTTTCAGACACAGATTCTTGTACAAGTCAAGTACAGTGAAGTGCAGAAGATTTTGCATCTTCCCTAGGGTTTAAAGGTCAAAGGACCTTAAAGAAGACTTACATGTACTGCAAATGGCTTCTACTATGCAGTGCCTGGCATCAGCTTTTTAACTAATGAAGTATGACCTGGCAATCTGTAACAAGATAACACACTCATATCTGAGGACAGAGAGGTGGGAAAATGCTGGAGGACATTTCCACCGCTCTTTTCATGCGAGTTCTGTCTTTTTTTCCACTTTCTGCCTACAAACACCTATGTGATATATTTTCTTGTCAAGCTCGGAGTTCCAGAGGTAAGTAGGAAAACACTGCTTTATTCTGCTGTCTGTAGGATATATTTTTTGATTTTTATTGTGCTATCCTGTATCATCACTTGATATTGACACCATGGCTATCTCTAGCTTCTTTACTTCATATGCTAAGGCCAGGTCTGACAGCAACTTAACTGGAGTTAAGCAAGTACTTAACTGATCCCTCAGGAATCAGATCTTTTAATGTTAAAGAAGAAAAAAAAGATTAATAATAATGATTTGAAGTTCCTCTGTTTTTCAGTGCCCTTCTTGAAATACTTAAGATAGGCTTGATCTTTTTTACTGCAGAACTTCAAACCACCAAGCATAAATTAGCACATATGTAAATCCTCACAGAACTAGAACCTAAGTAGGTTGCACTGTGGAGAAATATTTTGTAGCAATTTAGACATGTTTCATAAAAAGTCATTAGTAATTAGCTAATATTCCATTGTGGCTTTCCTGCAACTGCTGTTAGAATCTTTTGAACACAACAGAACATGAGATAACAGGCAAGAAATAATTCAGATTGGAAGACGGCAATGAAAACCAAACAGGCAATGCAATCCACCTGAGACAACAAGGTCAAATTTCTTGGTGATAATAATTCTGTATAGGAAAAGCCATATGTGAAGGAGATGCAGCAGTTGTTACAGCACAGAGCAGAGCTATTAGCAGGAGTGCAGCTGTCTCATATTCAAAGCAGTCACTGGAGTGATAGCTTCCAATAACTGTCTAGGCATACTCAAAGGAAATAGAGCATGTGGTCCCAAGATCAAACAACTCAGCAACGAGAATTTCCCTGATGAAGGTCAAAAGCTGCATTACCATTACCCAGTATTTTACAGAAGATCATTTTATCTTGCAGATGAGAAAAGGAATGACTGCTACTATTGTTGTCAGAGAGATTTTGGTGTACTGTGGAAATGGTCTCCTCATCCCTTGAAGTCAAGAGGAGTTTTATAGTTCATTCTAATAGACTCTGGGGCAGATGCTAAAGCATGCCAGAGCCTGCTTGCATCCTTGTTCAGCAGAGCTGGGAAGAACACAAAAAAGTACTTGCAAAAAGTCTTGCCAAAGTCCACCTCCAAACAACTAAATGGTGATTTTATGATTATTGTTATTATTATCATCATCAATGAAAATGAACATATTTTCAGTGGGTTTAGTAAATTCTTAGCAGTGCATACTTCAAGTATGTCTGTACAAGAAATTCAAGAGTAAATTTTCAGCATGCAAAATCATATTGTGTGTCCAATTTAAGATGTTTCAAAGGGCCCAGTTTTCCAGATGACCAGTGCTCAGCTCTTCTTCAGAAATGCTTTAGGATGTCGTACATTCACTACTCACTTCTGAAAACACAATCCCAGATTCCAAGAGTTAGTCTTGTTCAGTCAGGGATTAGAAACTATTTTAAAAGCATTTCCATTTCCCAAGTCTCAATACCTAAAGTTAAAGGCCTGTTTTACATTAATATTTCAACATCTTAGTAAGTTGCCTAGTCCACAAATTGCCTAGTTCACAAAGTCTTCAAGTAGATGTGGGATGCTTCTTCACCAAAATGAACCCAAGAGACCATCCTAGAAATAAGAACCTTCCAGTTTCTCTGTGTAATACACATGTGACTTCAAGAGTGCGTTTCATGGATGCAAATGAGAACAGAGATGTCATTTCAACTCTACAAACCTCAATGGATAAATTTGTTTTGTCTCCCCTCCTCCCCTCTCCTCCACTCCTCTCCTTTTCCTTATTCCTTTTCCTTCCTTCCTTTCTTTCTTTCTTGCCTTCCTCTCCTCTCCTCTCCTCTCCTCTCCTCTCCTCTCCTCTCCTCTCCTCTCCTCTCCTCTCCTCTCCTCTCCTCTCCTCTCCTCTCCTCTCCTCTCCTCTCCTCTCCTCTCCTCTCCTCTCCTCTCCTCTCCTCTCCTCTCCTCTCCTCTCCTCTCCTCTCCTCTCCTCTCCTCTCCTCTCCTCTCCTCTCCTCTCCTCTCCTCTCCTCTCTTCCCTCCCCTCCCCTCCCCTCCCCTCCCCTCCCCTCCCCTCCCCTCCCCTCCCCTCCCCTCCCTCCCTCCCTCCCCTCCCCTCCCCTCCCCTCCCCTCCCCTCCCCTCCCCTCCCCTCCCCTCCCCTCCCCTCCCCTCCCCTCCCCTCCCCTCCCCTCCCCTCCCCTCCCTTCCCCTCCCCTCCCCTCCCCTCCCCTCCCTTCCCCTCCCCTCCCCTCCCCTCTTCTTTCCCTCTCTCTCAATTTTCAGGATCTGTTCTCAGTTGAAAAGTTGCTTTGCACTCTCTGAAATAATGATAATTTTTTTTGAAGGCGAAATATCAAGACCCTGAGGAATCGTTTAATGAATGAGACTTGAAACAGTATTTTGTCAGGCTAATTGCAGGCTGTAAAAGATTTCAGGTTAAATCTGAAAATATATGTGGCTCGAGATTGCAGTGTTATGGATGAAACCACCAAGAAAGTCCTTCTTCATTATTACCTGGCTTATTTCTTTGAGCAAATAATAATAGTCTAATCATTGCCCTTGGATATATGCATGCGAGTCACTCTGAAGACAACAAGACTTTTGCATGCATATCCCAGGGCGAAGTTTTGCCCTATATTTTCAGTGATAAAGAGCATTTTAAGCTGATTTGTAATTAATAGTTAACGATGAGTTCTTTTTTTTTTTCTTTCTTGTGGATAAGCTAGTAAAAATGTCTAATGTAATAGTGGAATATGTCATTCTGGCTGGCAGCAAGGCCAGTTTAGCAAAAGTGACAGGTTATTGTTCCATTTCTTATTCATTATGAACATGACTCTGCATGCCGTCCATACAGGTTTAGCTGTGTGGCATGGGCACAATATGGTGATATCCTGATGGAATTTAGTTTGCTCCTTGAGTATGTGACAAAACTTTTTCTTGCTGTGCAAAGCAAGCTATAATTTCATAGTCCTGAGAGACTGAAAACCCCTGTTATTCGCTGCATTACCTATCTATCATTGGAGTCTTTCCCACAGTGCATTTGCTGCAATTTTGATCAGCTTAATTTTAAATGTCCCAAGTGACAGGACATCAAAACTTCCCCTCTGCCATAACTGTTCCACAGTGTAAGCAATTCCAGTGTCAGGAACTTTCTCTGGTATAAAAGAATGTTTTTTTTTCTTTTCCATCATTTAGTAATGTTACATGTATATACAATCCTTTACAGCCCTATCTCCTATGTGGGTACTCTTCAAGTGCTTATAGGCTGTAACTGTACCATAACCTACTCCCAAACACAGCTTCATATCTCATTTGAGTGCCCACCCTTGCCCACGGCCCATCCCTGACCCCTGGTTGATGCCCAATGCCTGGGTCTGGGGCTGCTCCCAGTGCCCTGCTCCCTGGCTGGAGCTGTGGGATGGGCCCTGGCTGCCAGGTCCTGTCCTGCCTGATGGCTGTGCCGTCAACAGGTTTCTTCATCTCATTGGTTCAGTCCATCTCTGTATGTTCTTGTCCTGTTATTAATGCTAAGTGTAAGAGAATGGGATAATTACTATATTGGAGATGAAGCTCTTACATGGGTTTGTTGACTTGTTTTGATCTTCACATGAGATAATGAGACGACAGTTGCTGTTGGACAGAATCCTGCTGTGTGTCAAGAACTATAGAAGCAGATCAGAAACTCCGGATTGTCAACACTATCAGGCAATGGCAAAACACACAGAGGCCATGACTGCTGTACCTGCAGCATGCTCCTTCATACTCACAGCCTAGAAGGACATCTGCCTCTGGGGAGCAGAGCTGCTCCAGGGCTGTGCTGCTTGGAATTTCATGAAGATAATGCAGGAGCAGCTCAATTAAGAGAGGAAATTAGAGTATTGCCCCGTAATTACACTTTCTGAGACAGCTGCACTCCCTTTGCATGGCTACAGCCATTTCTTCAGCCTCTGGGGTGGCAGAAAAGATCATTTTACTTCTTACACCACCTCCAAACAGGCCTTCATATCAGGTGCTGATCAAGGAACACGTGCAATGAATCAGTCCCACTGTGTTAATATTAAATACTAGGAAGAAACGATGACCAAAGCAAACCGCAGTATTGTCTAGTGGAACAAAATCTTTCAGTGGCGATGAGGTGAGAAATTCTGAGAAGACCTATCAAACTAGAAAAATTGGCAACACAAGGGCAGATTAGATTCATTTTAGATGAGTGCAAGGTAATGAACACTGGAAGGAACAATTTAAGCTACCGATACATACTGATGGATTCATAATTAGCTGTTATTTCTTAGGAAAAGAGTTCTAGGCATCATTACAGATCATTCAATTGAAGACATCTGCTCTGCGTGCAGAAGCAGCAAATAAGATGTTTGGCTGCATTGGAAAGGAGATGGTGAATAGCACGGACAAAATGATATAATGCCATTGTATAAAACCTGCTGTACAGCATGTCCTTACTTTGAATACTACGTTTACTTTTGGTCACCTCAGCTCAAAGATGCCATGAGAGAAAATGAAAGAGATATTGAGAAAGGCAAGTGAAAATTATTAGAATCACAGGGGAATATTTCAAATAGGGACAAAATATAAAAGAATCATATCCATTAATCCAGTTAGGAGAAAAGTGAGGTGTGACAGGAGAGAGATCTCTAAATACTATATGGTGTAGAAAGAAAGCAAAGCATATATTACTGCCTCCATTTTCCTATAATGTAAGTACACTCCAAGAATGGTCTATGAAGAATAGCAGGTTCTAAAAGGACACAGTGAAATATTATTGTATACAGAGTCAAATAGCCTGTAATGCCCTGGGATGCAGGATGAAATTGCAGCAAGAGGATTCAGGCCCTTATTAGCCATTAATGACAGTGACTGTTGTTTACAGGAGGGTCCCACAACCACTGCAGCGGTGCTCTGGAAGTGCCTTCCTATAAATAAGCGTAAGTCCCTTATAAGAAAAGGTGAAGAGACAGATTGGGCTAAAATTGTCTTAATTCAGGTAAAATATCAAGGTCTATAATATCCACATGCCTCAGGGCACTTGCACTAACCCATTGCTGTTGACAAAAGGGAGAGGATGACACTGTGACACACTGGATCTTAGAGCTTTGTTAATGTAAAATTTCAGTCTGCAGCACTGAGCATCAGCCCTCCCTGCTAGACTAGCTCCTGGATCTATGCAGATATCACCAAGAAGCCTGTAGCACCTCTGCCCCTCCATGAACAGTGCTGACTAATTTCTCACTGTGGGACATCCTTCTACTGAGAATCAGCTTCATGCACTGTATTATAATCCACAGCTGAAATTAGACAGTCCTCCTCCTTCCCAAAAACTGGCAGTGAGGTTGAGGACAGAGGGGAATGAATGTCTGCAACTCCACAGAAACATGGGAGCAGAAATAAAGGAAGAGAGACATGTGCATGTGATGGGAAAGGGAGGAGTCAAAGTAAAAATCCTCAAAGGAATGATATAGGGAGAAAAAAGTAAAACATTTGAGAGACAGGAGGGTACAAGGAAACAATAGAGAGAGCGAAGACAAAATGGAATAGAAAGAGACTGAAAGGAAAGAGGGGTGGAAGGAAAGATTATAGCACAGACTACTCAGAGGCCACAAAGAGTAGGGAATATAAAGGAATATAAATTGGGGGGAAAAGGAAGGTAGGCAAGTACAGGAGAAGGAGCAGAGAAAAGAGATACAAGGAAAAGAGACTTGAAAAAAAAAACAAACAGGACAAAGACGTGAAAGGACAACCTGAAATATGCCATGTAATAAATAAGAAAGACCTTCCGTAGAAATTAAAATCTCGGCAAACGATGCTGAAAGGCATCGAAATGACAGAAAGCAGACAGACTGAATTGAGGATGTATGGAAAGTGGAATTTGAGAGAGAAGACCATGCAGATGCACTACCAATGTACCACCAATGTCTTCCAGTGTGGGACAGAGAATGAACTCTGCCCCAGCAGCTACCTCCAACTCAGAGTTTCTTCTGGGATTTCCGAGTAGGGCCAAAGTGTAAGATGTGAAAATACAATACAATGAAAATATCTTAGTGGCATAAATGTTGGACAATTCATAACACAATGGAACTAAGAGCAAATTCTGCTAACCATCTTAGAAGAAATCACATATTTTCTAATTCTATTGCTAATCCCAGGGGAAAATGTACATTTTGCAGAAGTACTAGAAAGAATGGACCAGCCCATGATTTGTGTCCTTCCACAAAAATGGAAAGCTAATGGCCTTGTTAAAGTAGTTCTATTGCACTGCTAGCTGGGAAGTAAAATTATCATCAATTAACTTTAGATAACTCTTAAAATTCTTCAAAAGAGCTTTTCTATGCCTAGTAATGTTGTGATTTTACAATACGACTGTTACTCAGAGCATGAGAACAAGTTCTATAATCTTACTGGATTTCCACTCCTTCTTGGCATGTGGTTTTACAATGCAGTTCCAAATCTGGATGTAATCCACTCCAGCTATTTCATACCCATAGGGGTGTGAGATCCAAAGACAAGTAAGCCTGATATCTGTCCTTCTACCATTTACTTCAATAGGCAAGCAGGCTGGCAGGGCAACAGGTCTTAAGGGGTAGGTCTTGGGACTTTGGCCACATTCTTAGGAGATATTGCTGACTTTTGTGACCTTTTACAATTATCACTATCAGTGTTTCCTCCCTTGCCTTTTGTTTGCCCATTTAGATAGTAAATACGTTAATGTAAGGTATTCTACAGCATACAGTGTAAAAAGACTTCAGGCCATACTATAAGGCAAGGATAATAATCTACTAAACATAGTTACTGCACTGTCCTTGGCTGTTATTTGCAATCTGCTTAGGTATTCATTGCTCTCACTACACATCCCTGTGCTGGTCCAATAGAAGCACAAACATGAGATGTTTGTTATTTTTCTATGCATTTAATCTAAAAGAATAAGCATTTGGTTTTTTCCCCCATCTCTTAGTGAGCTTGTAATGAAAACTAATATTGTAAATAGGATGTAGTTAGCAACTTGCCTTGAGTCTTTCAGCTTTTTCATTTGCTTGCAGTTTTGGTCACTGTCAAAACCTCACTTTCTAGAGATTATTCTTTGGTTCCTGAAGAGATTTCAGTCATCTCTACAATCTTTTTTTATTTTGCTTCATTTAAATTTTGCCACTAATTTTCAGACTGGGACAATGAATAAACTTAGGACTGGAGCAGGGTAATAAGGGTTAAGAGGCTTTTTTATTTGTATCAGATCTCTTTTCTATTCTGATTCATTTTCAGAAGTAGCAACTCCTCTTTGAGTTTCTAGTGTTGATGAAAAGGAGAAAAATAAAGATGGGTGGAAGAGACAAGAAGATGGAAGGAGAGTTGGTTTAAAATGCATCTTAGGAATAAAGTACTATCTATAATTTAATATTACTTGGGCTTTCTACTCACAAATTTGGAAGAATGATTTGGCCTAGGCAATGTCTTATAAGTCTCTGCCTGTGATGTCAGAGTCAGGACTTTACTGCTGCTTGTCCATTTCATCTGGGGCTGCCTTCTACTTCTCTCCTTTTTACATCCTGGACAGTAACTCTGCATCCCTCATTCTGTCCCCACACCTTGGCAGAGCAACATTTAATGTAAATAAAAGTGATAATAGGATATACCTCCCCTACAGTATTTATTTATCCATGAGACGTACAGCTGGACTCATCTCCCTGAGCTTCCCCTCAGTTATCCTTGACCATCTGGGTTGAACTCTTGGATTCCTATCGCAGCAGCTCTGCATACTATATTCTGCTTAGAAAGGGATTTCTGTTGTTGCTCTCAGCAGTGGGGTATCTGATGCCCTCTGAGTCCTGAATCATGCTTACCAGTGGGGTGGGAGGCTCAGATCAAAGCAAATTCTCACTGAGAATAAATTCATATCCACTGAAGTTAGCAGAGCTGCATTAGTGCTTATAACTTCCTATCCTTTATCTGCACTCCACTCACAGCATTATTACAACTGTTTTTGTGGCTCATTTTATATATTCTTGTTTATCATTCCCAGGAACAGTTTGATTTCATTCTTTTAAGACCACTCTCCTCTGGCATTTTCCCATTCAGATTAGCCATTTAGTACTCATGGCTTCAGTTCAGCAAAGCACTTAAGCGCATGCTGAAGCAAATGCAATTTAAACATGCAGTGACGTATGTTGTTGATATATCATTAGGACTTAATACTTATATGGACACAGTGCCTAGCAACCCAGCCCTGTTCCAGAAGTTCTGCTGCTGCTGCTTGTTGTACTGCCACACAACAGAAAGACAAACATTGTTCCCAGAAGCTTCCAGTCCTGATCTTTATATACTGTACATTCCTTGAATGTGTTATGAATATTAACCTGTGTAACCACTGCATTATGTTGGGGGTTAGATGAGCTAAGGTAGCTCCCATTTGTTGACAGGGAAAATTAAGCAGCAAAACAATTGTCAGTGTCAGCCTTTTGGCACCAGCATGGGAAGCTTATCCCATTACCCCTCGTGGGCTTCGTGCTAGGCTAGATGTACTTCGTATTCCTCCGTTCTTCTGGATTTAAGTTTGGCAACTATACCAAAGCACTGCTTCCAGGGCTAGACATGTAAACTGAACAATTTTTCGATCAAGAAAAAAACATATCTATATTCTATATTGATTACATGAGCATAGAGGATTTGCAAGCTCTTAAATACGTGCAACAACAGATAATAAATCAGTGTTGCAAAGAAGACCAACGATTATATTTTAAAAATCCATTTACATCACAGCATAGTTTTGTTCTTGCATGGTTTGGTCTACTATGGATTTCTACTATCTTTTTGTCAGTTAATCTGTCTCTTCTGGGTTTGACACTTGCTCTGGAAAGATTTAATTTAATTCTGCTGTGAGATGGGTTGAAAAGGTCATATTTCTGTTTTGTAGATCCTCACAAACTGGGCTTCAGAGATGCCCAGTGTTTTCTACGTTTCATCTTAATCATAGACTCATAGAATCATAGAATCGTCAAGGTTGCAAAAGACCCTCAAGATCATCGAGTCCAACTGTTAACCTAACACTGCCAAGTCCATCTATACCATGTCCTCGAGCACCACATCTATCTGTTCTTTAAATACCTCCAGGGATGAGACTAGACTTATCTTGTTCTCTCCTGACACTGAAAAGGCAGAGAAATAATTTTAGATGCAAGATGTAGGGTGAGTTCCTCCTCCTGCCCCCCTTCCCAGGTTGTAATCATTTAAATCATTAAAATCAAATGGTTCTGCAGGGGCATTATTCTGGGACAGCTCAGCTCCTAATTCACTATGTCCAAATTGCCTCATACACTCCAGCATTATGTCTGTTTGTAGTTGTTTGAAAGTAGGCCGATACCAAGAAGATATTCTGCCCACTCTGGAGACCACACATCTCTCTGAGGTCATTATTAGAAGCAGAGCAGCAAATTAGCAAGTTTATAGGTTTAATCCACTGTGTAAGCCCCCTTATTCAATTATGATGATTTGATTGTGCCCAGTTTCATGTGATAATCTCCCATGGCCCATCTATTGAACACCCACTAGTTGCTACTACAAAGAAGTACTTGGACTATCAGAGCCCTTCGCTAGTTATGGCAGGGACCCCTCTCTGGTCCAGAGACCAAGGCACATCTCCTTGGTTTAGCTGGACCTGCAGATATTTTTCAACAGATCTATTCAAAACATTGCCTATATCTTCGTGTACACTGTGGCACATACAATGAAATGCCTCATTAGGATACTTAAGAAGAAGAGATGGTCCTGTGCCTAACGGAAGGATAGTGTTGTCTCTCTGCCTCACTTTGCTTCAGGTGTACTTTAACTCTGCCAAGACAGGGACGGCTCCCAAATCTCTGCTTGCAGAACACCTAGCACTGCTTGCAGACACCACAGCCTTCCTGCATCAGTATAGCACACACGATAAATCATAACGGTAGTTCTCAGAGGCCAGTTCACATGTGGATGGCAGGCCATTAGTTCTCTCTCGCCTTTCAGGGATGAATTCCCGGCAGCGGCTGCCACTTTCCCCGCCAGCACCATGGACAGAAGCCGTTTCTTTCACCTTTCTTTTTTTCTTTTCTTTTCTTTTCTTTTCTTTTCTTTTCTTTTCTTTTCTTTTCTTTTCTTTTCTTTTCTTTTCTTTTCTTTTCTTTTCTTTTCTTTTCTTTTCTTTTCTTTTCTTTTCTTTTCTTTTCTTTTCTTTTCTTTTCTTTTCTTTTCTTTTCTTTTCTTTTCTTTTCTTTTCTTTTCTTTTCTTTTCTTTTCTTTTCTTTTCTTTTCTTTTCTTTTCTTTTCTTTTTTTCGCTTTGCTTTTCTCCCCAATCCTATCTGCTTTTGTAGATTCTGATTTTTTTTATCAAATGCCTAAACTCATAAGTAATCTTCGGGTCTCTGAAAACGTGTGCCTCTGTGGCTAAAGTCAGAAGTTAAAGCAAGACAACCTCTATGTGCAAGTAACATTTAAACGGAATATTTTTGGTTTACCACCACTGCTTTTCCATGACACCTCAGGGTTTGTTTCCTTTTTATCCTTTAAAAAAGGGCACCAGACACTTTTTTGGGTTTTAATGCTGACACAAATGAAAGAAACTGATGGGCTGTGAAAACAGAGGCAGCAAGGAACCCTAAGAACAGAGTCTGGCATTCAACACAAAAGGGAATGTGCTATAAGAAGTGCAACAAGAGCATCTGATTCACCAAAAGACTTATACTTTCCTTTTCCTTTCATACAGAAGTAGCCAGTAAAGGCAGAATAGCAAAGAAGGCCCAGAGAAGTATACTGACCGCAGCGGCCAAGAATCCCAAGGAAAGATTTTTGTCAGAAATAAAGATGAATTTGGTGTCTCCTCCTTAGCCTTTCTTTACAAAGCCTGAGCCATAGGCATTTCTCAAATGGATAATTATCTGCTAACTAAAAATGCAGTTTGAAAGTGACTCAAGCTGTTTGCAAATTCAGGTTGGATTTTAGCCAAAATGAATAAAAGAAACATGTAAGGGGGAGGGTGGGTAAAGCTGAAATGTTTCACTTCAACATTTTCCGCCAAAAAATGTTTTGATTTTTTTTAAATCTTCAAGACTGCTTTAAGATCAAGTGAAACAAAATATATTTAATTTCCCCATTTTCATTTTCAATTTTAAATAAAATGATATTTATTGCATGTTTTATCTGGGTGGAGAGGAAAACTAAGAGTATGTTTTGGCAAGAACATTTTCTTTGTTAGTTTTAAGTTATCATCCTTAGTAAAGTAGTTTCCTTCCTTCTTTCAGTTACAGTATCAAAAATTCTTTGCGCTGCACTAGCACAAACCACAAAATGGTTTTGTGCAATCAGCAACTTTGCTTGGCAGAGACAGAGGACTAGAATAGCTAAGGTGCAGGTATTTACTGATAGATGCTTCTGGGGTACAGTTGTGTCTGGTACTTGAACTTAGGGAGCTTCAGAAACAGTGGTACGCACAGGAGAGACACAGACTGGCATGGCATAAGTAACTTAATATCAGATAGGGAATAGTACATTAAATCAGAGGCCAACATAACAGAAGTGGTTCTGGCAATCAGGATTAAGATGAACTGACAAAGCTGAACCAGATCAGCTGGTATAAAACCCAGAGAAAATCAAAGGTAACTGTCTGTGGCTAAAAAAAACTAACATGGCAAACCTACCAGTACTTCTTTGCATGTGACCAGCAGGTCGAGAGAGGAGATTCTCCCCCTCTACTCTGCTCTCCTGAGACCCCACCTGGAGCACTGTGTCCAGCTCTGGGGGCCCCAACGTAAGAAGGATGTGGGCCTGTTGGAGCGAGTCCAGAGGAGGGCCGTGAAGATGATCAGAGGGCTGGAGCACCTCTCCTATGAAGACAGGCTGAGACAGTTGGGGTTGCTCAGCCTGGAGAAGAGAAGGCTCCAGGGAGACCTTATAGCAGCCTTCCATGACCTGAAGGGGGGCTACAAGAAGCCGAGGAGGGACTTTTTACAAGGGCATGTAGTGATAGGACAAGGGGTAATGGCTTTAAACTGAAAGAGGGTAGATTTAGCTTAGATATAAGGAAGAAATTCTTCACTATGAGGCTGGTGAGGCACTGGAACGGGTTGCCCAGAGAAGCTGTGAATGCCCCGTCCCTGGAAGTGTTCAAGGCCAGGTTGGATGGGGCTTTGAGCAACCTGGTGTAGTGGAAGGTGTCCCTGCCCATGGCAGGGGGGTTGGAACTAGATGATCTTTAAGGTCCCTTCCAACCCAAACCATTCTGTGATTCTACAATTCTATGATTCTTTCAAACTTGATCAAGGACTGCAGAGGTTTCATGGGATGTGGAGCCAGTGCCACCAGCTCCTTGCTTGTCTGGTACCTTAGCAAGCTTGCCTGCTCCCTGAAACCCACTGACATGTTAGTTGTTTGGCCCACAGCAATAGCCTCACTCCTTGTTGTGCAGTTAATAACCAGCTCCTGTGGCATCAGCATTAGTTGTCAGTGTCATCAAACAGCAATAAAATCTGGGTCTGAGAGTTGTTTTGCAACAACTACTTGTGCCCTGGCAGGGAAGGTTTCAGACTCCACACTTTGGAGTCTCTCTGATGCATTTTATATTTTGAGTCTTGATCTTCTCCACCTAACAGGACATGTTTTCAAAGTCTTTGTGCTGTCTTCCAGGGCTTGAGGAGGAGGAGATGGAAATGACAGAGGTAGCTACAGGAGTTAGAAGAGAGGAAGAGAAACTCTGTGATACAGTAGAGACTGCTGAGACGCATATTTCCACATTTCCCAGCCACTGGCCAGCACAGCTGGGAACAGTCTGTTTCTTTGAATGCAGCCAGTAGATCACAAGCAGTACTAAGATTTCGCACAGTTTTGGCAATTTCAGCAGATAAGCCCTTCTATGTCACTTAATGTTCAGTGCAATTCTGGGATAACTCTAGAGCTGATGCATCACACTTACTGCAGTCTCTCTGTGTTCAGCATGTGACTGGCTGTGCCCAGATCTGCGCCCAGATCAGCATCTCCAGAGACAATTCTACAGGGGTAGGTAGGAAGGGTATCCTGTGAGTGAATGCACTGCATGCCCCTGCTCAGGAGTCTCAAGTCTTTGTAGGTTTTAGCCCCAGTGATCGCTTTTCTGCTTAGGCAAAGAGAAACCTCTTACAGTTAAATATTCATATGACTTGAGTGGGAAAATGTTGCATACATTAGGCTCATCTTTTCAATAGAGAAGGGAAAAAAAGTTCAAAATCCCTAAATGACTTGCCTTAATACCTTTATCCCTGTTAACACATGTGGAACATAAAGATTCAAAGATTCACTAGGCCTTTTTCAAAATATGTGTAGGTTGTTCCTGAATTTCTGTGAGAAGGACCGCTCAAGGGAAAATGTATAATAACTCTGGTGGGAAGTCTGTATACTTAAAAAAAAAGTAAGAAAGAAACCTTGTATCTTCAGCTTAGGAGATTCACTAGCTTACCTATGTGGCTGCATTTAATGCTTTGATATAAACCTTAGAATAGAATGAGTACATGAAGAAGTCAGGCTCTGCCCTACAGATCCTGTGTACCGTACAGCTGTAGCTCACTGACTGTGGTTTTACTTCAGATCCTTGCTGGGACACTGAAGAGGAAAGAGCGGGCTGAGCCTGAGAAACAAACAAAGGGGGAAAAAATAGAGTAGAGAAAGGGAAAGGAAGGAAGGAAAAATAGTAGAAAAAAAAATGTCTGATGCTGCATTTGCTATCTTTAATTGAAAAAGGTAGAAAAGCTGTGCAAAATCACATTCTTTCCTTATCCTGAAGGGTTAGGGGAACTGAAGGTGTGATCGTAGGTGGGTAGAAGGAATATGACTCCAGCATTCTGCAGGGTTCAAGGAAAAAGAAAAGACCTGCTCCGTGCAATCCAAATAGCTCCCAGTGCTGCTCAGAGCACCTCCAGCAGCAGCTCCTATATGCAGCTAAGACGCTCCTGGATTTCTCACAACCTGGGATACCATCTAGGTCTTTTAGCCTAAGCTGCTGAGCTGGTGATACACTAGTCCCAGGTCCTTCTGATCCTTTCAGGGAGACCACACTAGAAGCAATGGATCCTTTGCATCAGCCAGCCTGTGAATTTCTCTGTTTAGAAATAGTATGAAAGGCACACCATGAGAGGGAGACAGTGTGCCATATGAAATGTGTCTAGTTCCAGCTTTTTTTTTTACTTTTAATATGAACCCAGGGATTTCCCTGCATGTTTGCTTACTGCTATTGTTTTTACTGCATACTGGCATTCAATTGCCAGAGTCCTATTTCAAATTTAGTAGGTGATGTTTCCTTTGCTGTTACCTTTCATCCTGCCAATAATAGGTCCAGATCAACTTGTCATTGAGAAAATGGGCTCCAATATTTCACAACTTGTGTAATTGCTTCCCTTCCTTCCCCTTTTATCTCTGTCTTTCTACAGCATCTTCACTCTTTTTCTTTTTTGTTTTCCTTTATGGCACATCCAGGAAGAATGAAGGAGCATAAAGGAGTTGGTGAATATAAATTAATGTATGGTTGTGGGCATGCTTGCATCTGATGATGATGAGGTACAGAGAAAATCATCTACATACAGCAAATCTGACAGCAGTAGAAGTCAGCTGAACTTCCCCGAAAACATCCAGGTCTGCATTTGGCCTATCAGCATTAGCTTTCGGCAAAGGAAGTGCATCTTTGCATTTAAATTAAGCAGGTTGAAGGGTGGAATATGAGTGGCATTTATCTGCACCACTGATGTTTAATAAGTCAGTCTCAATGCTGATTCATCCATGGGTGGTGAAGCCCAATTTGCATGATGTTCCCATCTGGCAAATGACATCTAGGGACCTCTCTGTAGTATGAGGCAATGATTGCTAGGGAGCAGTGTTCAAATAGTCACTTAGCAGAGAGGTGATGGGGTAAATGTAAGTTTATAAGCCCAAGGAGACATGGAAGTGTTATTGCTCCCCACAGGAGACAGCTGGTGCCTGCTGTGTAGGAACAGCTTTGAGGTTCAGACTACAGTGTCATCCAGCCCAGAGCTCTGCTTTGACTCTTTTCCTTCCCACGTGTGTTTTCCAACAGCCCACTGCCAGGCTGACATTTCTTCTCACTGCTGCTGGTGGCTGGCTTCCTTGCTGTTTGGAAACCCCAACAGGCGTTATGACTGAGCCATTTCACTGTGATTGACAGGTTTGTACACACAGTGGGCTGGGGCATCCAAGAAGCACTGATGACAGCTCACAGACATGTGAAGAGAGCAAGTGGATTTGGCAGGCTGAGGAGCAAGAAAAACAGGCCTTGGCTTCAGCCCATGAGCTTTGGGGAGGCAGTGGGGCCAGTCCGGAGTTTGAATTTGGTGCATTGTGTTACTGAGATGCATGAAGGGGAGGCAAAGAAGGATGAACAGATGGAACAGCCATGGGAAAAGAGGGACATTAGATAAGGGGGACGATACAAAGGAACAGGAAGAAAAAAAAAACACAAAACAAAAAGAAGAAATATTATATCTCCCTCATCAAAGAGGCTTGCTATGAGCCTTGCTCTTCCCTCCTATCCCACCCCATCTCAGGAAAGAAATTACATTTGTCTTTCAAGCTGTTACCACTAGCTTCCCCATAAGGAAGAACAGCCTGTTGAGTTTGCACATTCACAGAACAGACCAAATCTCTTTCCTGGCTCCATCAGGAGATTTGTATCACTCTTGCTAACCTTCCTAACAGAACAGTTCTTATATAGGTCTTATATTTATTGCAGGTCTTCCCTGCAAGCACAAACAGGTCCTGTCCAGCGGTCCAAGTGTCCACTGCCTTGGCACTATCCCACCAAGTAAATGGATAACATGATTGACCCTGAAATTAAGTCACTGTGCTTCTAATTCAGGAGGACAGGCTGAGTACCCAAGTCTGCCAAAGACCATATGAAAGCTATTGACTCTCTTTTTGTTTCCATTCCCCACTGTAAAATGGAAAATAGTGACACCTGCTTTCTTCCTTTATTTGATGGGATCATGTACATGGGTAGGCCCAAGAGATGCAATCACTCCTCCTCCAGCTCTGAACCTGTGGAACAGAAACCAGAAATTTCAAAATGGCTGTCCAAGGGTAGCCATGAAACTAGCCCAGCCAAATGTTTCTTCTCGGTGGGAGGAAATACTGAAAGGGCAGCCCAGTCAAAAGACTTTTGGTCCATCTTATCTAATCAGGCTGTAACCTCTTACAGGAAGGGATAGGCTACCACTATGGGTTTTACATGTTAGGGAATTATGATCTCAGTTTTCTCTCTCCTCCCTATTAACCTTTTCTCCTCTTTCTTCCCCCAAGAGCTACCATTGTGGATTTCACAATATTTTTTCAGCAGCCTATTTTGTTATTTTTTGTTTTGTTTTTGTTTTTTTTTCTTTTTCATCAACAACATCTAAAGACTCATCTGGAGTTGAATATGCACCATGAAATTTTCTCACATTGGGAGCTGCCTTATGTCTGTGTTTTTAGCAAGGTCAAACTTGAGAAAGGACTGTGATTTGTCTTCTCTCATATGCAAGCTTTGTCATTTTGCCATTTGTCTGTGCTGTTCACTGAGTTTCACTGAAAACTTCAAGCTGTTTTCCACTTCTTAGCAAGGAGAATGAATATGGCAAAGGAAAAATCTACTTTCTTTTCAGCAAGATGTTTATATCTGGTTTCTTTCTTTGTGTAGACCTGCTTTTGACATCAGATTCAGCAGAGCCCTTGTAGATGCAGGCATGGGTAACATTAAACTGACTACGAGTCAGCACAGATAGGGATGCCCAAAATGATCCATCAAACTTTCTGTACTGAATTCTAGAGCACCTTCAATGCCAGCATGTGAGAAAACGCTGTGTTGGACTGAGTGACCAGAGAGGGTGTCCGTGGCTAGGCTGGGAGTGAAGGCATCACCACAGCCTGGTTTATGTTGGCCTGTGGTGACATGGGATTGCAAATCAGGGCAGCGGCCACAGCATTGCACTGTGCATGCATGAAAAGCATGTGTATCTGTGGGGAAGGGAAGCAGAAGCCACCCCTTTATGGCTTGTGTTTGATCTAGCCCTGCTCTACCTTGGATACTAGCCCTTCCTTGAGCAGGGTCCTGGATCAGGTAACATCCAAGAGTACCTTCTGACCTAGGTTGTTCCCTGATCCTATAGTTATGCATGTGTCTTGCTGAGACTGGCTGTAACATGCAGAATACCAGATAGCCCTCATTTGCTCCATTACAATCTTTCACAGGAAAAGTCTAGGAGTTTCAAAAGTCAGTGACCAAGGTTTGGCTCGTACATTCCAGTCAACATAACTAAATAAACAGATCACATACAAGGGAATCATCTGTTACTGAAGAAGTGAATCAAGGCCACTTATTTATATATTTCACTTTAAGCAACCATTTTGAAAATCTTAGCATCCTTGTGTACAAGTGTTATCTGTTGACACAGCTGCTACTCTCTTGCCATTTTCTCTCAACCTTCTTTCAGCCTGATACCACACCACAACACAGCTGAGGGCATTGCTGGCAGTAGTGTATGAGCATTATCAGCTCCCCTCTTTCTTCCCATGCAGTCAGGGTCCAGATAATTGCTGTACATGGATTTATGATGCTGGCTGTTAAGGAACTGTGGCTAGAAAACAGGTGGGTAGATTCCCAAAGAGTGTAGCTTCTGCTTTAGGCTTCCTTATTTAAATATATGCATAGACTGGAGGTAATTTTGGACCCACATCCAGATTCAAAACTCAACACACGTCTTGAAGATTTACTTGGGTCCAGAGATCTCCTTTTGAAGCTATTTGGATCCAAACTAAACTTCCTCCAAGTTTCACAGCTGTCTAGACTTACATAGTAAATAGTGAGGGAGCAGGTGTGGAAAGAGTCTGAGAGACTATAAACTGTGGAGGCAGAATTATAGTTCCAAATAGGATGCCTTTCATGGTTTAGTATGAGACCTCTTCAGGGTTGATAAAGTTCAGATTTGTGTGTTCAAGGAGAGTCATACCTCGCTGATACTGCCAGCAATACTCCGCTTCTCTTTCCATATCCTGTGCAGCAAACCTACATGATAAGACATTGTGTTGTCCGACTGGAAAACTGCTAATGCACCTTTTACATTGAGAAAGAAGAGACCACAGACTTGGACAACAGAAGATGAGGGGGAGAGAGAGAGAGAAGGTGGTTTCAACTTTGCAATAAAAATAGAAATAATTATGCTAAAAAAGACAATTTTTTTTTTTTTTAATTTTGGTTAAAAAGCACTGGAAGAGGTTTTTCTCTCTGCTCCTTGACATTTCCCTGTTCCTGCAGGAATTCCTATTTAGCCTAATTAGGCTCTGTTTCTCCTTCATTTGGGCTCCATAACTCATTAGCTTCCAGCCGGGCAACTCGTGATTCTAGGATGTCTAATTACCTTCTTCTAGCATATATCCTGATTGCCTCTGGTCAAAAAATGCTGATCCAGTCCCTTCAGCTGATCTGAACTGATCTCAGAATGAGTTGTGTCATTAGCCCCTTCTAATTTCATCCATTCTTTCTACTTATTCCCCTTGGTCAAGATCAACATCACATATGACCTGATATGACAGAGAACCAAGAGTATAATACAGTCAGTATCTTAAAGGGGAACACTGACTAACTCTATTGGTCTGCTTTCTGTTGATAATATGAAGAAGTTTGGTTTGAAGTTCCTGAGGCACACAGATGGATAAGTATCTTCATCTATTTCAGCTAACCACAGAGGCCAGCTCTTTTTCTCTTCTTTCCAAGGGTGACATTAAATCCATTTTAATCAGGTATGAGATCCTAATTCAGTTTTGACTCTTTTCTGGGACTGTATCCAAAGTTAATTTGTCACAGTCACATTCAAGTTTAGTTCAGTCAGATTCAAAGCAAAGTTTTTAATATTCTTGTAAATCTGGATAAATACATCAACGTGGATCCAGACTTTAGTAAGAGGTTCATTCCATTCTTTTTGTGGTTCAGTTTATTCAGGTTTAATTAACTGGTTTTCTTTAAAGAAAAGAAGTCTTCCCTTGCAAGGACTGACCCTGATTTAGTGGTCTACACAGATTATATTTTTTGTATAATAAATGCCCCAGTCACAAGACATCTGCTGTAGCAGGGAAGAATTGCACAGTTTGCATTGTTAAAACAGATCAGGATTGAAATGTTTTGTTGATTTGTTAATGACAGGTAGTTAAATGCCAGTCAGCAAAATATATGTTCAGGATATAATGTCAGCAATACAACAGATAAACCATAAGACCAAACTCTTGCAAAATTTTGCTGTACACCTAAAATTTCTAAACATCCTTTTACAACTAGTCAAAAACTTCTAATCCCATAGATATACACACATAGAATTAATTTTCCAACGGTGGGCTGTGTGGGTACCTCCACACTCAACTACCGGAGAGCAACAGATTATCAATAGTTGGGAATACATGGGTGAGATATCTACAACATGACCTCTGATATTTGTTCTAAATTATACTAAATTGTGTTCTCTCTTTCCAGTAGCCGCTTCCTGTCTCTGTTTCCCAAACTTTATACTACAATTTCACTTGGGCTTGCAGAAAATTTTGAAGGCACTCCATATAATTGTTTCTTTATTTCTCATTGTTGTAGGCTGTTGTTCCCAGACTAAAGACTTCAGCTAAAGTGTCATTTTCCTATGTGAAAACAAGAGAGACTTATCCTCTCCCTAGAACAAGAGTGTCTGCCTATTGTCTGTCATCAATAAAGGCTGCTTTATTCTATTATATCCTCCCCAATTACAGAAAAGTTCTGTGCTGATATTCTGCCACTCACCACCAGTACACAACATGCTCTGGTACTTCAGACACCTGGAAGTGATGGGGATTGTACTTCAGCTGTAATTGAGACAGTTCTTCTAAATCACTGCTTGGTAGTAGGACACTCTGAGTACCGAGCTGTTACCACCACCCTAAAATCCCTGTTCTGACTGAGACGCTTATGGATACAAGAGGCTGAGAAAGTGGGTTGTGTTGCCATTGCCAGAGTAGCATTAGTATTTCAGGCAGAACTCTGTATTTATGTAGCACTGATATCTTCAGCATGCCAGGGACACAGCAGTGAATTCATGCTTATGGTGTCACTGCAAGCACATCAAATTTGCTTTTCAGGTGTGGAAGTTGATACCTAGAAAGGTGACTTGCTCAAGGCCACACAAACTAGGTCATATAAGGGATTAGGCTCTGAAAAAATGTGTTTAATCCAAGAGACTATGCTATTTTTCCTGTCAGGATTCTGGGTTTCCAAACTGTGATACATTATAAAGATGAAGTACAAATTAAAGCAGTGGGGCTGATGTTAATTTTTAAGGATTTCCACACTGAGGACAGTTTATTGACTTAATTTTCTCATTACCTCACCAAATATTTTGATATGATGTTGTGAAATTGAGTTTCCTTTGAGCTGTTACATTTCCTCATGAAGTGATACTTTTTCATCTGTCATGAACAAGCGTGTCATAAAGACCCTGGCCATAACATAGAAAGAAGACGCCATTCTGAGGATAAAACATTTTGCTTTTGCAGCAACTATGTTGTCAAAAATCATTTTTTTTCCCTTCATAGCACTTTTGATGGAACATTATTTCTCTTTTGCCTACTTATTACAACCTATGCCTTGGTGGTTTTTATTTTTAGTGGAGATGGTTAACTGCCTGGCTTAGGCATGTTGACCACTTTATGTAAGTGCACACGAGTTTGTCAGGTGTTCAGTGTATAAAGTCTTTTTGCTGACATAGATGCAACGTGGTACTTCTTTCCATAAATAAATGACAGATTCTGCTGTTAAAAGGATCAGCTGATGCAACACACTTTATTATTTCAAAAGAATAATAACTTCATAAGAATAAATAATGTCTCTCCAAGACATTACTGCTGCCTCTTTAGGTGCATGTGAATGTGCTCCCTCCCCGTCTCACTCCAAAACTGGGTTAGCTGATATTTTGCCCTGATGTGCCAACAATAGGATAATATGATAGATTAAGCCAAGGCAGTCACAATTAATTCCTAAACAGTTTTAATTTAATTTGCCTTTTTAAATAAACCCAATTTACCTCTGTGGAGGTGTGACACGTCTGATGATTACACACAGAGACGCTGGGAGCAGCCATGCTTGAAGAGGGAGAGGGAAGGAGAGAGAGGCAGGAGAGAGCTCTGTGCACGATGTGATAAGAGATCAAAGCTAAGAGAGCTCCTCAATATTTCTATTAGCAATAATTCAAAAGAACCTGCATTTCAAATGTCCCTCTGTAACTGCTTTAATTGCAGAGATAATAACTCTGAATCCTGGTAAAGGAAAAGAGTCAGGGGTCAGTCCTCTAAGCAGCAGAAATTATGGAAATTAGAAAGGCTAGTTAGGGTAAATAATCCTTGTAGCCTCCTGCTTCATCCTGGTTTCAGAGTACTTGGTTTTCAGCTCGTGCAAGAGCAGAGCTGTGAGTGGTGACGTGGTTTGGGCCTCTTGGAGGAATCACAGGCAGGTTTTAAAATGTACTTTAAACTCTTCCATGGGCCTTCTCTTTTGCCTCCCTTTTGTGACCTGCTATACCAGCTCCAAGAACAAACTTTCAAAGCTTTTTAAATTTTCCTTTCCCTTGGTAGTGTAGGCTTGGTTGAGCATGCACGTGTGTTGATGTGTGTGTGTGTGTGTCCCTGTAAGAGCCCATTGCTTTGTAGTGATTTCTAATTATTTAAAAGCTTATGGGCCACCTTCCCAAACCACAGTCTGTTTAAATCATTTCACTCAACTGGAATTAAATATTTCAGAAAACGGGGAGATTTAGCAGCAATGGTTGCTTTTAAAGATTTTAATGATTTGAAGACAAGACCTTTCATTGTGACTAGGTTTACCCCATGTGAATTTTAAGCAGATGGTAAAGCACAGTACACGGTCTGTTCCTTGTCTGTTATGACACCCCAGACTGTTAGAAGATAGGAGACTCACAGTCATGAGTGGTTTTAACTGTTCAAGACATATAGCCAGCACAAGGGCCTGGCATGGTGAGAGACTTGATGCTGAAAGGAGAAAAGGCTTGCACAGGAAAATAATCACAAAAGTGACACCCAGGCAGGGATATGAAATCAAAGGCCAAATGGAAAGGTTCATCAGTGCTAGCATCCCAATAGGTGTTGGGATACAAAGACATATTTAAGATAATGAAGAAACTAGATCCAAAAATCAGACTTTGCAGCCCAGGGCTGTGCCTGGTTGTACATCCAGAGATAAGCCTGTGTCACACTGCAGCCTGGTTCTCGCCTGCACTGAATGGCTTTGACCTTCCAGGTCTCAGGTATCCAAACACACTTTCTGACAAGTACCTTGGAGCTCATATGAAGGGTTTTTGCCAGCCTGAATGCTAGGGAATGAGGATGGCTCATTGTAAGCTACAGCTCTTCTCTGTTTCTCGTGATCTCTGTCTGGGAAGGCAGAGCAGCCACAGATCTGCTCTATCACAGAGCAGAGCCTCAGGAAGCCCCTCGGTAGTTTTAGGGATACAGGGCACACGAAATTATTTTTAAGCCATCATTGCCAAATCTCTTTCACCTTTTTTCCATATCCCGCAACAGCAGGAAGGGAGAGCCCTGTCCTCTTGTAGGTACCTGATCCCATTGAAGTCAGTGGGAATAAGGCACTTAAATACCTTGGGGAATCAGGGAGTAAGAATCTCATTGCTTGGTTTTGTCTGTGTGAAACACTCACCAGTAAAGTGTGCATTTCTTTGGCAAGGTCATTTCTAACACCCAGTATACTGATTTCAAAGCTAGCTCAAGCAGCATTACTCAGCACTCAAGTCAGTCTTGTGAACACCATGCAGACAGTGTGAATTAAATCCTGAACTCATTAAAGTCCAAGTGGTGGCCCATACCATAGATTTTTAAAAGTCACTATCACCAGCCTAAAGTACAATGCTTTGAAAGATGACAGGGACCAACCCAGAAAACCTGTAGGAACTAATGGCTATGATCAGTTCCACACTCAGGGCCACAGGTAATGATTGCTGGCTTTGAATTTGGTCATTTCCAAATCCAGAAGCTGCATTTAATTCTTGTATTTCTCCTGTGCTTTTTATCTCTAAGCAGTAACCAGGACCAGATCAAGTTAGGAATCAAGCTTTGGGTCTATTTGGCAAAGATCGAAAGCTATAGTTCTTTCTCATCTGTTCTCTTTCCAGTTATCCCATCAAAATTTCTAGACATTTTAGAGATGATTGCACTGATCCTCAACTTTCTCCATCCAAACTCCTAGGAATGCAGAGTTCAAGTTGGCTGGAGAAATCTTATCTCATTGATTTGATTTCTTCTACTCATGCTACTGATCTAGCTTAGATCAACTTTATTAATAATACAACTAAATTTTTCTACAGTGCTTTTCAGGTGGGCTGTGGAGGTTAAATTGTTATTTTGCCTGTTTTCTCACACATTTCACATTTATAGACACTATGAAAAACCTACCTTAATTGCTTCTGTGCCAACCGTTCTGTACTTCCACTGTGTTCATTCAGTTCCATCCTTTAAATGTGTTCTGAAAAGCTGAAGGTTGTGAGATATTTAACGTAGCTTTTCCTTGAAGCAGGGTATATGCATTTTTTTTTCAAAGCCTGCATGCAAGAAGAATGCCAAATGTTTTATCACATTTGGATTTTGCTTCACATTCACTATTTCTATTGATGCCTCTCTGTTCAGGGACTAGGTTATCCCGTACTGTTTCTCTGTCAGTAATGTCTATCCATCATGCTTGACTGGCATTTATCACTCTTCTCTCTTAGAGCCTTGCAATCTTCGTTTTATACTCCATCTTATGCACCTCTTCAGCAAAGGAGAAGCGGATTATCCTGAGACAAACAGAAAAGCGGTGACAAAAACAGGGAAATGAAAATGAAATATAGGCATCCCTACCCCATCCTACCTTCTTCTGGGCCATTTTGCAGGGCCTTGCAGAGGCAGAAAAGAATCTTTTTAGTGAATTATGATGATCTGTAATCAAATGGGGTATTTACCTGGCTTAGGTACCTGAATTCACAGTCTGAACCCAGTTCAGAAAGTCTTCTCCAGGTCACCTTGCAGAATCTTTGCTGACTGCATTAAAGGTTTAGAAATCCATTTGGACAGTGAAAATTGTTCCCAGGAAGCAGAAAACAGCCTTGTTCAATATTGTGTTATTGTGACATCCTTTCATTTAGAAGGCCAGGTTTCCTCCTGTATACCTTTCTAATGCATATTTTGTTTAAATGATGTCAGCGTTCCTAAATTCTCCCAGTAATCCCTCCACCATGAGCATATCCAAAATAGCCTCTTAACTCATTAATCCAAGGTTTGGCTTTTCTTAATTCTGTGGCAAAATTCTGCAATTGCATTCATGAGGAAATCCCAAGGGCTTGTTCTCTTCTTTTTAAGACCAGTTGTAATATTTATGGCTCCAATCAATAGCATATGGTATTTAGGAGAAAGACAAATAAATGTGAAGTATATACACAGCATTTGCATACAGAGTTCTGAATGGGAAATAAGAAACTTCAAGGTAATTAGTTGTAGGGTCCTATGCATTCTGCACTTTACCAGGCTTGACTTCCTGCTCCTTTAATGAATTTGTTTGAAAGTTTAGAGAAACTGTACTTGTGTTTGCCTCATGCCACATAAGGGGTAGTAGTCTTTAGTCACCAGTTCTCACGAGGAGAGGAAAGGGCACAGTTTTTTACTGAGTATATGAGTTTACTAATAGCAAGACCATCATGAATCTTAGGCTCTGAGGCTGACCTCCTGTGAAGGTAACCAAGCTGGTGACTGGATGCTCGTAATTGTAATAATTATTTCCCCATTAGGCATCGAGACCCTGCTGCCTTCAGCAGTACACAGTAAGGCAGCAAGGTGACCCTTGGCTTAAAGAGCTGTCTAAGATGTGAAACAAATGGCTGCAACATGCACAATAGGGAGCACAAGATCAAATCCAGGCTTTTGTGCCTGCATGACCAGACATAAGCACAGGACCTCCACTCAGTTTGCTGGTATTGTCCAGTGCTGCATGGCAGGCTGCCTCTGTCCCCAGCTACTGAAAATCTAGTAAGTATGTGGAGATGGAGTCTCAGCATGCCGCAGCACTGCTCAGCTCATTTGTTATTGCTTATATACATGGAGCTCCTGAGGAATACCAGAAAGAAACTGAGACATGGTACTCCATATTGCAATACGCCCAGTTGTCTTCTTCCCCAGTCTCCATGTGTTTTTGCTCCTCAGCAGCTGCCACATAAGATTTGCCACTAGTACTGCAGTGCTGCTTCCATTTCATGTTGCTACAACAGACCTAAGATGGGATATAGCAGCTGACTCTAATTTTCTACAGCCAACACCCTTAAAGGTTGGGACAGTCCCATGGAAGGAGCAGGAAGTTCATAGGTGAGACAATTCTAGTATAGGTATAAGAGCAAGAGGAATATCCCTTTGAGAGTAAAAAAGAAAACTATTCACTTAAACAGATGATACTTAATGAGTAAAAACCTAAATAAGCAAAGCACCAGCCGCTCTTTTTTGGCTGCTCCTAAACACAATGTTTTTTGCTCCCTCTGGTGGCTCTGATATAGCAGATCAGCAACACGCGCCTGCCGAAGCAGTCTGCTAGTGGGACTGGGGCACAGTGAGCAGCTGGTGTAGCAGGGGATGGCCTGCAGGATCAGCTGCTGGCATTGTTCGCATTGTACCCTTGCTCCCTTTCAGAAAAAAAAAAAAAAAAAAAGAAGAAGAAGAAAACCTGGAAACACATATCTGATAACAGAGTCCCAAGAAATAACGAACATAGAGTTTTACAGTGTGCATCAGGCTTATAAATCTAATCACTTCTCACTTCAAGGTGAAATTAGTGAAAAAAGAAGATGAAGATTACTTTCAGTTCACACAGAAAATATTGTTGTGTGGCATGAAAACAGACCTAAGAATCTCAAGTAAATAAACACTACTGGTAAAATAATTTCTTAGTTTTGGGATTTAATCTATTCGGATCTCACCATGGCCATTTCTTCACTGAGCAGTTATATCCCTGATCCAAAATAAAGAGTCAGCTAATTACATTCACAGGTGATACAAAATCAGGAGGTGTTGCAAGTCCCAAGGAGAATAGAGAAGTAATGTAAATTGCATTTAATTCCATGTAGCTTCTTGTACTTGCCCCGTAACTGTCAAAGCTGAGAAAGAAATAGAGTTTGAAAATAAAACAAAATTAGATTCAGCCTGGGAAAATGCACACAGGGGAAAACTCATCTGAAACTAAATTTTTTTTGGAGGAAAGGGAAGTACTTGAAGAGCTGACTAGTGAGAGATGGATGGTGAGAATGAATAAATGAGTTACGAGTCTGCAATGCAATGTGCTGAAGGGAAAAGCCAATGTGATTACAAGTTTCTTCCACCTGAGGTTATGCAGTCATGCAGGAAAGACTAAAAGATCTAATTTGGCCAAAGTCAGGCTGTTGGTTTTGACGGGGTTCATTTTGGCCCTATTGTGTGGCCCAGCATACAGAGTTTGGTTAAACCATGGGGAAAGCAGCATCCACCAAGCATGGCCAACTTTTCTGATCCTCTGCATCACATGACTCAAAGCTTCAGGTGGTTACGATTGGCAGCACATATTCCTTATAGCTTGCAGAGCAGAGGGTGGGGAAGCACTGAGAGTGGACCATGGACAGATGGCAATAGGGTTTTCATAGGGATCCTGTTGTGGCACTGCAAGATGGAGGATGAATGTGGACCAGGCTCCCCGATCCAGAAGGAGTGGTAAATTTCAAGTGCGTAAGAGGTGCAGGTTGGCTACCCATGGCTAGTGTATCTCTAAGCAAAAATAAAAGAGAGGGAGAGCTGGATCCAAAGGGTGTGTGACTTTAAAGAAATGACAGGTAGGTGAGCAGAGGATTTGAAGGACAATTCACATGTTAAAAATGTCCTAGTCATGAGCTCTGATAGGCTGCTGAATAATCCCAAGGGAAGCAATAGAAACAGTCCAGATATATAAGTCTCCAGGTCAAAGTACTAATGAACAGAAAATAAAGGACAATCTCGCAATGGCTGCAGAGAGAAGGCAAGACAAGCTGATACCATCTCTAACTCACATTATTCTATATCAAAACATCACTGAGCACTCAGGAAAGAGGAGTGGGGCCAAATTTAGCCCTGGTAAAAGCAGATTAATCTGTTTAAAAGACAGGAGCTGGTATATCATGGTGATATACACTGAGCTCCTGACAAACATTATCACCCAGTAATTCCTGAATCATACGCACGCGTTTTAGTTGCTTTTGAGTATTGACAGAAAGATTCAGAATGCAAGATGCCCCTCAGTTGGTGGAAAATGTGTTATATCTCTTGATAAGCTAATTCAGTGGTTAATTATCCTGATTCTTTAAAACATGCACTTTGCTTCCAGTTTGGTTTTTTTTTTCCCTGTCTTCTAACGATTGGGCTTCGTCATGCCTTTGCTAAAGAGCCTTCAAACACTTTCCTCCCTGCATCGGCAATGCAGCCTGCAAGCTAATCTCCATAAAGTCAAATTAAAGCATTCAATCCCCAAGAGAGACGTGATTTAAAACTCATCCCTCCTGTTGTTTTCTCCTATTGGCTAATTTAAGTAGCTCCCTTCTCAGCATGCTGGCTCTAGTGAATTCTGTTCCTTAGCACCCAACCCACCAAAGTGACATTAAATCAGGAATGAAGGGTTTGAAAGCCAGGCACTGCAATGTTCAGTGTTGGAGTGGAAATACTCTTGTGGATCTGTGCCCCAGGCTTTGCAACTCTAAACAGAGCAAACCCTAACTATACATATGGATCCTACTATATGGATCTTGGCACCCCCACACCAGTATTTCAGGAGTGCCGTATTACCTCTACTACTCCTCTCCTCTAAATCTGAGACCTTGCTCTATGCAACATCCCATTGCAAGTTATGCAGAGGGTATTTAATGCTACTATGAACATCTGTTCTAATAGTTAACTAGATAGTGACCCATAGACAGGAGCTAATGGATTATGAAGAGAAGAGGGTGGAGTTAATTCTGACATGTTATGAATGGATGCAGTGGCATCAGGTTCATAGAAATTCAGGTTTAAATCAGTGACAGGTTGGGTTTCTGCATGTTTTGTGGACCCCAGTAAAGAACTGCTGTTTTGGGAATCATCACAATGTGTAGCAAGCCACCAAAAATTGACAGGACCTGCCATGGATCTGCCAGATGGGGCAAGAGTGGGTCATTAACTGAAGTAATAGCCTATTCAAGTGGAAATACCTTAAGAGAATTATTTGACTGAAACCTGCTAGGAGAACTAGTTCCTTCATGGCTCTGCAGGGGGATAAGGCAGAGAGCTGGAAAACCTCAGAAGTAAAATTAAAGAAACAGGTGGGATATACAAAGTCAAGAGATTCACAGGCAGGTCAGTAAGCTTTGGGTTAAAGAGAGAAAGGAGAAATGCAGGATTTTATAGACGAGGTTTTGATTAACTGCGGGACTAACCAAGCTCAACTAAAGCTAGGCTGGATGCAGTTCAGAGGCACCACAGTCGGGAGACTTAACCAACTGGTCAGATTGATAGACAGCTCCAGGGAGTGATTCAGCCCAGCTAAGATCTGATTCACCCTCTGGCAAGCTTTAGATTTAGATCTTAGGTAAGACTGACTCACCCCCTGAAGGTGCCTTTCTCCAAAGGCTATAGAGGACACACAGCACAGGGGGACTAAAAGCCAACTGGAAGAACTGGGTCTGGCCACAACTGCTTTTCATTGCAACCTGCCCCAAAGAGCCGAGCCTGAAGTCAAGTCACCTGCATGATGGGACTCTGGGAAAGGGTGTGTGCAGGTGCTGAGCGAGAGAATGTTGTGCTTTCCTGTGAGACAAAGCTGTGGCAAGGGAAGGTCCAGAGAAGCTGGACCCCAACAGAGGGAAGCACATGATTCCAGCTTGCTGGTACCGAAACACACCAGCCTGCTGAGAGTCCCACTAGGAGCAGATTACAAGGAATGCACGAATGCCAAAATCTCCATGTACATTTGACAATTTTACAGCTATTACTAAGCCTGTGTATTTTGGCTGGCTCTAGAATAGGTCATACCTTGCTAAATCCAAAAACAATTATAAGTATTTATTCTTTATTTAAGGAAGAACTATTTAGTTGTTTTTAACTGTTTAAGAGATCAGCATTTTTTCCATTACATATCTTTCTCTCTTGATGCTGTTTTCTTGAAAGCTATCAGTTTAAATATACACTGCAGGATGTGGAAACTGGATCTTCCTACTTTGTCCTGCCCTTACTATAGTGATGGTTATCTATTTCTTAATGCTGTTGTGAAACTTGTTTTGTTATTGCTCATGAGGTGCCACAAGACTCTTGGATGGACAACACAATGACCTTGTAAAAATTATTGTTTTGATGATGTATAATCTATGCAGATGACAATCAAGTCCACAGATTAAATACTGCCTTTTACCTGCTCCATGAAGAGGTACCACACAAAAACTATTTCCTAATTATTTCTGCAGATAAAACTCATTATGACTTTCTCAATTCTTAATCAATACTTTAAAGGCCTTCTGTTTTATAGAACAGTTCATCAATATTTTATTTATTTTAATAATTTATCCTTTATTACAGAACCAGATGGAGCCTGCGGCACACTTGTCCTCATGAAACCAGAGCAAGGAGGAGAAGGTGCCCAGAATCCACATCACCTGGGACTGAAGACTAGCATTTTCCTCTGTCCTGTCCTGTCCTGTCTGCTATGTCTTGTTAATCGCTTCAGTCACAGCGATTAACCATACCCAGTGGCCCTGCAGCCACACTGTAGCCTTGGAATGGCAGGGTTGTGGAGGGGAGGTTGTTCTGCTCCCCTTAATACTGATTTCTAACTGTGGGAGATGCCATTTGTCTCTGCTGATGGGCTCACAGCTCTCAGGAGACCTTGACATCATTTGCCAGGAGATTTCCCTGGGTGCTCTCTGGACTTAGGGGAAAGGAATTAGATGTTACGGTGAAAGGGTCCATCACATTATTTTCTCTGGAGCTGGGAAGCAGAGTTGTGAGTGACAGTCATCTCAGCTGAAGGGTCTTGTGTGCATGGCTATGTAAAACTGCCCCTTGCCCTCTTTATGCATGTATTTGTAAATATATATATGATCCCAATCAAGAAAAGGGAATTTTTTACCTGAGATATAGGTCTGAACTGAGGAGCAGGTAGAACTGGTGAAGAAACTACTGAGGCGCTTTTACTGAGAAACCACCAGGGTGCAACTGACGTGATTTCATGTCATCAGATCCAGATGATATGAGGTGGTATTTCCCAGGTGTCTAGCCAGGACAATAGTAGGATACAGTTCACTTTACTAATGCCAGTAGATGGAATATGGTTGCAGACAGTAGCTTGAGGAAAAGATTTTTCAGGATCTGGAATAGGCATCAATCACCTTTGTTCACATTTTTTGTACTGTTCTGGGAAAAATTGAGAGCACTTTTGGATTTATGGTTATTACTAGTAACTCATGCAGTGTTGTCTAGGAGCTCTTTCTTTCACTCTGTGTCTCGCTAAGAAATGTGGCCTTTTGCTCTGGAAGCAGTCTTTGCCTTGGCAGTCTGTTCTCGCTTGCTTTCTAGACCATCAGGTGATGTAGGACATGCTGGGCAGCCTGCTGCATTGCTTCAGCCACCAGCCATGCATTACACCATTCTCCTGTACATGTGCATATCTGAGGCTTAACACTTAGTGGTCCTGTTTTATAGTTGTTGGCTTCCCTCTCACCTCCAGTTCAAGCCTTTGACTTTGTTTACAACAGTTTTTACCTCTTGGTTTTGGATGCTTGAGTGACCATCTTTCATCCTGTGATATACCATGGTAGATGGTGTTAGCCGAGTTACTTGGTCCCTGTTTTTCAGTACAGATTGGGCTGGTGACGGGACGTTATCAGTGAAAAACACCTGATTATACAGTTCTTTCCCCAAGTTTGACTTGACAGAGCCTGCATTGGCCTTGAATATGGATGACAAAACCTCTCTCTCTTCTTCCTACTCTGGAAGACCATGCTGATGGGAGAGGATTGTTTGACATATACTTTTGCCACTGATGAAAAGTAAATTACTGTGTAAAGGGAATAGAAATAAATACTGCTGTTCATCGATACAATAATCTAGGACAACATGATGACCACAATGGGTACTGATTTCAGAATTGTTGACACTTGGAAAAGGTTTTCCTTTGGGTGGAGAATAAGCCAAACAAAAGGGATTCAGATCCCTCAGGACCTGGACGTGTGCAGACAGGGAGTTAAGTGGGAGAAAAGGTAAAGGGGGATAAGGATGTAAAGGAGAGCAGGAAAACAAAGAGAGATGATAGAAGAGTGATAGGAGGGAACGAAGAAGATTCTCCATGTAAGAAAAAAATGAAAGGTAGAAACCCACTGAAGATAGGAGGAAAGGATTAAAGATAAATAGAGCAGCAATAGAGAGTTGGAAATAGAAAGTGCAGAAGAAAACAAAACAAAACCTAGACAGGTTGCTAGAGGTAAAAGATGTTGAGAGAAATATGTTCAAACAGTTTTATATCACAGGGAAGTCAGATTAAATACAAAGACAGTAGGGTAAGTAAGAAATAGTACAGTATATAATGGGAACAGACATAAAGAAGGAAAAAAAAGTAAGGGGAAGGAAAAGAAAGACCTAAAGCAACTGAGGCAGAATAAGCACATCACTTTTGATTGTTCCACAATACAGAACAACTAATGTCGGTTCCTTGTAAAACAGGCAAATAGGCAGATAAAAGGGTAAGGTTGGACAGACAGTTTGCTTCCCTCCCAGGCTCAGATGCATCCCACTGGTAGTTAGATGCCTGACTGTCCTCCCTAAAGCCTGGTATATCATTGCCTTAAAATCCCTCTGTAATAAATGGCTAGCGAGAGGGTACCTCCAGGAGGGAATTCAGACAATCCATCTCCTGCTATTGACTGGAAGGAGTCCAGGGTGAGGAGAAGCCAAACCTCAGTCATGTGCCTACCTCTCAAGCAATCTTCCTTACTACCAGACAAGACTTAACCTCCATGTTCCTCAGATTATTTATGCATAGAGCCCTAATCTGCACATTCACAGCAATTTCTCATCTTCAGAGTGAAGGCTGAGGCAGAGCCCTTTGGCAGGGCACAGTGGAGCTGCTCATGCTGCTGCTGCCCCTGTTAAACCTTTTTTGTGAAGAAAAATAAGATTTCAGTAGGTGGATATACTGTTACATCTCAGTCCCAACCTAAGAGTTAAATTCCCCTGTTAGACCAATTCAAGGTTTCTCTAAAGCAGAGAAGGCCACATACTCCCAACTCTGCTGTGGCAGGAGGGTTGTAATCAGGACTAGGAGAAAGCAAGTCAGCCCCCTGTGCTTTCTGAACTTGTTCAAGATTTAAGCAGTTTGCAGCGGTGAAAAAATGTAGCTGCCACCAGTCCCACTAAGTTCGGGTACTGCACATATTATACATGCTTCCCCTTCAACAGCTCCATCCCTTTCAACAAATCGCTTCATTAGAGTTGAGCTTAGCGGAGCAGCAGAGTTATTCCTTCACTTGTCCTTTCCCTATCCACCGCTTGAGCCTCATAGCGTTTTAAGTCACAACACATGAGACCAGTCAGATACTGACAAGGTTTGACAAGCTTTTGCTTCTGTGGCATCTCCTTTGTTTAAAACCCTGTCGATTACGTTTTCTTCTAAAACACAGGATGATTTCCAACTTTACACCCACAGAATGATTCATTTGACTTCTGAATTGTCTGAAAGCTTAAGAAGATCCCTTCCCAGCATCCCCTCAAAGGGAGGAGGGTAAAAAGGGGGTGAACATCTTTATTTCTTTTGCTTCCAGAAGTTAAGGACATACTCAAGCTTGATAAAGGCTCTCCTTGTGCTTAATGGAGAGTTTATTAAGATGGAGTAATTGAAGTCAATGTTCAGTTTAGTCTTAATAATGCAGATGTCTTCCAGTTCCCTTGAGATCTGCCATACTAGAGGAAGATGATAGCAGTGGTTTTCACAGCACCAAGGGTAAATGTATGCAAATCCCTACATTATTCAGATTAGTCCAGTGCTGAGTGGAAGCCAGAAGGGTTCTTCTAGGTCTAATTCTCACAGAAGCAAAGAAAAGATCCATGCAGACAAAGGCTCAGTTCTTCTAATAAGAAAAGGGTGTGATGATCCAGCCAAGATGCACAGCTAACCACCTGTTCACCCATCGGTTTACCAATTACACATAGAAAGGATTCCTTTGCCTTAGAGAAGAAGAAGCTCAGAGGATGGAAAAGATTCATAGCCATGGAAAAGCTTGTAAAACAGATCTGCCTATAGAATATCTGATGTTTACAATATATCTGGCTAAGGACAGTACACAGACGGAAAGGAAATCCCTGCCCCAAAGAACCTACAGTCTAATATTGGTACTTTCATGGCTAAATATTTTTTAAAAAATCTCTATGGTAACAGAATTTCACAGCTTTAAAGAACACAGTGAAAGTGTAGTGCCTAAATCTATTTATAGAGACGTGTAGGAAACACAGTTAAGGAGAGAGACAGTATATTAATGGGAATGGCTTGGCTATTGAATTTCTGGAATTCAGCACCGAAGTGAAAGAGCCTTGAGGGAGAAAAGGATTAGTAATGCAATAAGGACTGAAGAGTTCAGAGGGGCATGCAAATAGTACCTTTTACTCAAAGACAGATTTCATCCATACTGAGACATTTCCACTCCAAAATTTCCTTTCCTAACCTTACTGTTCAAAGAGCTTCTGGAATGACACCTTATTCTCCTGTTTGGCAAGTTACTCACACAAAGTGAGGAAATAACATATGCATGTGGTTTGCTGATTTTCTGTAAAGCTTTAGCACTGGTGGCCATTTTCAGACTATGTGCTATAGGTATGTAACTTACACATTACAACTACTTCAGCATCTGATTTCAAGAGAGAGATGAACAGTTCAGACTTCCTGTCATTACCCAGGGTTGCTGAAACATGCCTTCCTGAAGACTCAAGGAAGAAGAGACATTCTAACATCTAATTTAAGCCTTTTAAAAAACAATCTGAATGTGGTCCCAAGTCTCTGAGATGCTCTGACCTCTCAGAGCATGGTTAGCTCTCAGGGTGTCGGTGACTTTATTTATAAACCTTGACAGTAATTCTTAGGAAGACAAGAGGTAAAATCTGGATCAGAAGGAATTAGATCTATTGGCCCTAGAAAGAGAAAGATTTTTAGTCTTTGAATTCTCTCAACACTATGAAGAAAAGGGGCTTCCTGTTCCAGATGAAGATGGGACCTGTACCAGTTTATTCATGTGGTTTTTTGGCCACGGTGATACTGCTCTCCTAGGATCTGACCTGACCTACAGGTTCATTTTCAAGGAGCACAGTAGCAGTAACATCATGTGAAAATCAGCCACAACCAGAATTTCCCAACCATCAAGCATAGATGTGGCAATATCAGTCAAGTGTGGTGAATTTGTTCATCTTGGGTGATGTGCTGTTCACAAGTAGTTAAAACAGGTCTTTGCCAGGGCTATATGATATGACTAACAGGGAGAAGCAGAAGGGAGAACTACTGACTCTCTGGCTTGTGGATTATCTGAAAGGAGCATAGAGAAGTAAAGCCAGTATCACTGGCCTACCTGGGATCCAGCTCACTACCCACAAAGAAATGGTGAGATGCCCTGTGACCCACCTGTGAGCTGCTTTTAGTGTACCCTTCTACTCCCCTTGGTCCTCTGTGAGCTGTAATGTGTGTCAGGACTTAAAATTCTGCAGTGCAGCTTGCAAGATCAGTGAAGCTGGCCCATCTCTTGTGGTCTGCTTCACAGAACAGCCTCAGACTCTACTCCCTCCTGTTCCCCTGGACATAATGTTCTTGTAGTTGGTAAAAGGAATGAAAATTAAGAGGATTTAAAGGAGAAGGGTGAGCTGCACACAAGTAGACATGACTTCAGGAGAAAAAGAGAAAAGACTAAAAGGTTACGATAAAAACAGGACCATGAGAATCTAAGAGAAAGAAAACGAGTATCTGTGTGGTGCAAATGGAAGAAGCTGCTACTGCCTAGAGCTCATCCCATACCCTCCTTGGGGTCTGGCTGTCTGGGCTCTGGGACAATTTTGATAAAGCAGCTCTCTGGCCTTGAAATTATGAGAGAACTGTTTGAGAAGCCTTTGTGGGGCCCTGCCATGGCCCATCATCATGTTCTTTGTGGCCTGAAACTTACTCACAAGGTTAGAAAAGATACTTTGCCCCTTCTCCAATACAATGAAACAAATCGTTGATTTAATGATGCAATGCCATCTTCCAGGCTGGGAAAAATGGCCTCTAAGTACTAGGTATGTATAGAGAAGGGTAAATCTGTCATTGAAAAAGTTTTGATGGAAACTGCTATTTTCACTGCGGAAATTTCACTTTCGGAATGTTTACCTAAAGAATCACTGTTAATCTAATTCTCTTAAAAAGAAATACAAGTCAACAAGCTAATTTTTTTCATATAAATTATCTTTGCCAGAGAAAAATGTGTTCCTTTTTTATGAAAAAGCTTTCATTTTAGCTTGCTTCTAATATATTGTTTCCAATTGATAAAATCCCTCTCTGTAGCAGAAATTCTTATTAGTCCCTAAGCACATGATGTTTTATTTTAAGGTAGTGACCGTTGTCCTGTTTCTATTATTTCAGTCCTTAAGGTTAGCCACTTCTCCCTTTAGTGTTGCTTTCTTCTCCTGTATATTGAAAATATTTCCCAACTTTGTATCATCGAGAAATTTCTCCTATGAAGTAGAAATTCATCACTTGGGAACAATGGAGAATGACAAAAACCTGTGTGATAAATCAGTCACAAAGTAACCATGCCTTACAAACGTGATCCTGTGATACATCAGTTGCAGCATGCCCAGTAAGGAGCTGGAAATACTTCTGCCATTGTATGCAAAGGTGGTGAGACACCATTTATCACCTTCACTATTTTGCAGTGAGCTGCTGAAAGAAGTTAAGAGAGAGCAGAAGAGCTCTACCATTAAAAGATGCACTACTGAGTGCATCTTTTCTTTACAAAAAACCACCAGGACTATATGAAAGAGGGCCTGAAAAAACAAAGGTATCAGATATGGAGGGGAAGAGAGAAAGAAAGGATGTTTTTACAACCTGCGAAAAAATGTATGTAGGAAGGAAATGGATGTGATGGAAGAAAAATCAGTGAAAAGGAAGAAATAAACAGAAAGAGACCAGTAAGATCTATGATGGTTTAGGACTGTATCTAACATTTTGCCACAAGAAAGAGGTGTTTGAGAGCAGCAGGGAAGAGGCAAAACACTGCCTTGGGAGTGAAACACCTGGAGTGAGTTGGGGCTGCCAGGGAGGCTGCTGTCTGCACCTGAGGTGAGCAGTTTATAAGTATAAAATATCTTCTTACATTGCAAGTAGGGCACAGAGACATTTTTCATTTGCACCTTCTTTTATTTTTCCCCACTGATTCAGTTGCACTTCAGTGTATCACAAAACCACTTAAGAAAACAAATACAGAAGTAGAAAGTTGAAGCAATGTCTTGGTATTTTGTGAATCACATCTTTGATTTTTTTTTTATTCAAAAAATACTTTTGTTTGGAAAATTCCTTACATTTTTTCTAAAAAGGAGACAGGTTTATCTCCCAAATGTAACATTCAGCTCGATCCAAGATAAAACTTTCATTCTTAAAACAAATGTTTGCAGGTGCTTTTGGCACCAATGGTGAACCCATAATCTGCTGCTCACGCCGTCTCAGATCCACACGCTGTGGATGGCAACATGGCAGTGAGCGCTTGCGGGACTGCATGTCTTCTCAGAGGCGATAGCACATTCAGCAAAGAGGTATACCAGAAGCAGACAAGCCTTCCCCTCAGTGCCAGGAATATGGTCTCTTTACGTGACAGCGCAGGACAGAATTCTTAATAAGCCACCATCCCCATCTATCCCCAGTTTCCTTATTTATAACCTCTTTCCATCTCAGCACTATCTCAAGAGGCTCGGGTATTTGTCTTCCTGAGACGTTTCCTTCATGCCATCCAATTTGACAGTGTAATTTTCTATACTTCCCTCACAAATATCTTCTGAGCCTGAGAAACTGTAGGTAAGTGAATTGAAAGACAAGGAAACAGCTTGTGTGGGATGGACAGAGGGGGTGAGAGGCTTCAAACCCTTTCCAGTGCTCCTCAGGCAAATTTAAGGTTGAGGGGCTGTTGGGTTTTTTGTGTGTTTTTTCCCCCCTGATGCTCTCCTTTCCCTTGTGGTAGCAGATGCTTAGTCTAGCGGGCATGTAAATTACAAAGCTGTCAGGACACATTTAGGCAGGTTAAACAGGCTCTGAAATCCAAAGGGGTTACAAATGCAGATGTCAGGTGCATCTAGGCGGAAGGAAACTTTCTCCCAAGTCCCTGTGCTCTTGCCTATCACATGGCATGCACAGGGCCACCGTGTCCTCCCACCCAGCGTGCAGACACCTTCCTTCCTGGGGAGGAGGCAGCTCCAGGGGTGTTGCCCTCCCCAGCAGTCCAGCTGCCAGGATGAGACCACACCCCATCGGGCTTCCCCATCCTCTCCCGGTCCCTGCCGGCATTACCTTCACCCCAGGCCCTGGCTTCTCAAGAGGGGAGACAAAATTGCATTTCTTTTTCGGCCCATGGATGAATGACATGGTCTGTGCCAAAACCAGACTATTCCTGCAAAGGGACTGAGCCTGGGGCAGAAGATAATGAGATGAGACAGAAAGCCGTGGAGAAACATGCTTGGTTTCTCTGGCTGGAAGGAGTTAGGAGCAGTGGTTTACTGAACCTAGATTAAGTTGCTCCTTCTTACAACACAAACTCTTAGTCTTTCTTAGTCTTTATGGCAACAGAAATGGCCAGATCAGATTTGCAGATCTCTGGACTTGCTATAACAAACAGAGGGGCCATAGGCAATAGCCATTATTGTCTGCAGCTGGAAACCACCCCGTGCCTCACTCTCTGCCCACATCACACATGAACAAAGAAATTTTTCTGACTCTTCCTCTCCCCAGCCTGTTCTGTGGGCTTCCCCAAGGGTCAGGTGTAGTCCAATCCTGAAAACAAAGGAAGAGATCTGTTCTCTCCTGATCCCACTCCCTGCCAAATGAGACAGTCTTGTTTCCAGGGCAGGAGGAGGAAGACAGACTGAGGACACCTGAGAGCTCCAGAGTGATTTGCAGTGTCCTAATGCAGATTTTTCTAGGAAGGCACGGTTTCCAATAGATTCATTAATTGCATCTGCCCTAGGCAGAGGGGGTCACCATAGAAAGGGTGTTGACACAGTTGATGGGGACAGGTGAACGCATTCCAAAATGGGAGGCAAAACCACCAATGAACAAGAGGAGGATATGAGGGAAGAAGCCACGTGGAAGTGGACAGCCATGCGTGGAGTATGAATGAATACAGAACAGAGAAATACAACAGCTCTGTAGGAAAGGAGCTGGGAGTTACAGCAGATCACAAACTGAACATGAATCCACAGCGTCCTGCTATTGTGAAGAAAGCAAACATCCTGCTGAGCTGTATAAACAAAAGGATAGTTTGCCAAGCCCATGAAATAATCCTACCACTTCGCTTAGAGTTGTCAGTGAGCCAACCTCAAGAGCTGTAGTTATGGGTACCACCTTAGGTGGCAAATTCTAATAGTGCTCTAATAATCTCCAGGACCATAGACTTTGTTTAGATATGATAACCTTCACTGAATGGCAGCTTAGTAGCAGTAATTATGTTCTTAATGCCAACAGCCTCCCCACTGATGATAAATACATTTTTGCATTATAACACTTTACATAAGCGTTATGTATTTATTAGCCAAAAGGAGTGTTTAATGCAAGGCATCTAACAAATTATGTTCCCTGTTCAAAAGTACCATAATCACATAACGTAATATTTTCTCTTGGCTAAAGCATATAGATGCTTTAAAAACTGGGGATATATATTTCAAGCTATATATTAATTCTCCTCTTCCTGCTCCAAGTCTTTCCTGAAATGATGATGAATATTTTTCTCTTCTTCATGAGTTGTTTGGCTAGCACAGGTTTAAAGCTAGCACATCTCTCAGACATTGCACTGAAGTATACTTCCCTAGTTATTAGAAGACTGAACTCAACTACATTTCCTAAGCCCCAGAATTGCTGGGGGTGTTGGTGACCAATCCTTTGCTTTTGCTAATATCCTTTTGCCCACGTTCATTAATGTGTTGTTCACTCCTAACTTGACGTACTGAGCACAATGAATTCTCAGCGCAGAGATCCTCACCAACACCCTCCCTGAAGGTCTGCACAGAGCGCATGCTGCATTTGTCTTGTATGATGAAAGCTGGTTTGAGTCAGTTCCATCCCTTTTTTACACAAAAAGTCTGATAATGATACTCATGGACATCAGACACTGTTTTTAAAGTCAGGAAGGTTCCCTGTCACTTCTGAAGAAACTGGGCACAAGCTCCCATGCTTCTGTAGTCTCAGAAAAAAAGAATATCCATTGCTTATCTTTGTTCCCTTCACATAAATATTAGGTCTCACAGGTTTGCCCTATTTGCGAGTGTACCAGAAGTGTTGTTGCCTGGTTGGGCATGCAGACAAGCCAGTGGTCTGTGTCTATGAGCCTGAAGGATCGATGCTGCTTTACCTATGACATTGAGTCTCACTCTGGTCTGCGTTCCAGTTCTCCGCTGCATTTTTTGAGGGAGATGGTTGTAACCCAAGTCAGTGCAGAGGATATCCATCTTCAACACAAGTTATAACTGATTTGTACCCATCACTTGAGGCACAGATGAGATGACAAGTTAAATTTCTTCAAGGATAGAATGAAAGAATTGGGTTTATTTATTGTAAAGAAAAAAGGATTCAGCAAAACCATTACTGTCTCCAGATATATAGAAAACTGCTGCAAAGAAAGGAATTAAGTTTTGTCCATGTCCATGGTGGCTAGGGTGAGAAATAATGAGGAAAAACTTAAAGCAAGATAGCATCAGATTAAACATTAGGGAAATGGCTAGCAATAAGGATAGCAAAGCATTACAATAGGTTTCCTCCTTCACTGCAATTTTTCGTAGAATTATTCTGTTCTCCAAGAGATTTGGAGAGAACTTTCCCACTCCTGTAACTTTACTGAAAGGTTAAGAAAATTCACAGCTAAAAGTCTTCTTTAACAACAGACTGAAGCTGAAAGACATAGTTGTATCTGATTTGGATGCCTCTCTCTCTTTTGAGAAAGCTAAGTTCCTCACTGATATATTTTCTTTGAAAAATCACCTCCTACCCCATATCAGACAACACTGAGGGCCTTAGTGCTCTCTGTGCCTTTGAAAATTTCTTCCTTGGACAGATGGTCCTGAGGTCCTTAGCAGAACTGAGGTGCTTAACTTGCTTCAGTCTCAATGAATGTGGCCTTCAGGCCTGCAGTCTCATTCAATGTCGAGAGATATTCATCTCCCAAGGTTCAAATTTCTAAAGGCATTTAGGTTTTCCAACATAGTTCTACACAATCCACATCCATCTACACAATGACTGAGGCACCTAAGGCTTAATTACAAAACTAATTTAGACCTAAAGTGCTAAGACTAAAGGACTTCGAAAGATACAAGACCTTTTAGGACCAGATCCTCCAAGATGAGAGAGTATTTAATCTCCAATGATTTCACTGGAATGAGATGCTAAATGCCAATAATATTCTGTACCTAAGTGTCTTTCAAAAATAAGACTTTGTTTTCTAAATCACATATGTGCTTTTGAAAATATGTCCACTGACCTTTATTTCAATGCCTTCAAAAAAATCCTTGGAGTGTTTTATTTTTATCAGTCAGCTCTGTTAAAAACCCTGGAGCTTGCAATAGCCTGTGTGGTAACTCAGAATACAATACAAGATGTTTAGTGTTAGCTAGAATTTTGGTTTTTTCTTAAGCTTTGTTTGTTCTCCAGGTTTTATGGAATTTATCAGAATTTATGTTCTTCTACTTGTAAATAAACACCCTGCTGCCATGGCAGTAGATGGTCTATAAATCAGGAGAATAAATAAATAGGACAGGCCTGATTCACCAGGATAAAAGCAGCATATGAAGCTCCTGTAGGTGTTTCCTCTTGTTTTAGCACATCTTTTGGGAGCATCACTTGAAGCAGCTTACTTTACCTTACACAGTGAGTACAAAGGGTTACGGCTATATTTATCTGTTCTGGTCTCCTCATAGCTTTGGAGCATCCTGTTGGGATTGCTTGGAAATACTAAAACTTAGAGTGGCTTCTAGGCACTAGCAAGGACATTCTGTTGTCAATTGCTTCTCCAGCTTAGGGAGTATCCATCAACAGGAGCACAGGTGCAGGAGCAGAAGAGCAAAGAACCTTGTAAGTCTGCTGGTGCAGAGTCACTTCCAGCACAGGGTGTCCAGTGGCACCTCCATGAATGATGATGTAAATTACCATAGTCTCAATTTCAAAAAGGTTATGATGGTTTTTACCCATTGCATAACTATTTTCCTGTTCACTCCTCTGTGTTCTGCCGAACTGAGGCTTACTGCTACCTCCCAGCAGCTATTTGTTCCCATCTGCTCCCTTGAACCTTAGCATCCCTTCCAAATCTGGGAAACCATCAGTGTGATTGTTCAGATACTCATGCTTGCACTAAAGCAGCTGTGAAGGAAAAAGCCCTTGTACTGTTGTTATTGTTTTTTGTTTGGTTGGGGGTTTTTTTGTTACAGATCTGATTATTAACTCTTGTGGAGGGCAGATCACATAACTTGAGTGTGGGAAGTGATTTACAGTTTCCATCTACTCATTACTGGGAAATGCTGACCTGCAAATTTTGCAGGCGTTCCTACAACCTCTGAAGAACTACTCCAGCAGGATATAAATACAGCCGTTCTCTCTGCTGTCTGCGGTATTGGAGTAGCTTTTCAGCTTATCAGCAAGGAAAGCCGTATACATGTTGGGACACTGGGAGACCAGAGATATCGTATCTTCAAAATTATACACACTTGCATGAAAATTACCTAGCCCAGGACTACAATTTAAGGCCTGTTTCCTAGTTGCACTTCATCTATATAATCCAAGGGTTTAAATGGGATTTTGCTGAGCCTGTGCAGACTCTTTGGTGTAGAGAAACTTTCTATGTGAATCAGCTATTGCTGCTAGAAGTGATTTTGTCCTCTAGATATTGAGATTTATCTTATCCATACTGGCTCAAATAATGTGTCAGATTCATAATGTGCTGGTGTTGCATCCTCATGGCCAGTCTTGAAATAATAACAACATACCTGAGCTAATCAGAGGAGCAAAACTCCCTTCAGTAGTAGCAGAGTTAAAGCAAAAAGAGCGGCATGGTAATTGTCTTTGTTCTTGCAGTGACACTGTTTTATTTCTTCCTGTGTTACCATTTCTGATAAACACCTTTGCACTTTTCCCTGCACGGCACCTTCAACTTTCAATAGGTTCCCATTAAAATCCACAGTTATCTTTATATTATTTTCCTCCAAAATCACATTAAGGCCATCAGTGCTGTGACACCCCCAAAATCCTTGACTCTGGCACAGCAGCTGCTGTGTGTGCTCCAGCCGTTGTTACTGAGCTCTTCATTGCTGTCTCACAACCCTGCACACTTGGGGTAAAAGAACTGTGGTTTTCTTTTGTGTTTGTACAACACTTAGCACAGTGGAGTCCTAGTTCAGGATTAGGTAGGACGGATAGGTCCTCCCACGTTGTTACAAAAAACAAATAATAATGACATTGAAAAGAAGGAAAATGTACAGCAGAAATAGCTGCATTGCCAATCGATGCAAGTCAGAAGGATGGTATTAAATTTAACCTCCTACAACATTCCAGAGTTAATTTGGGGTCCGTGGGTTTTTTAAGAAGAAACACGTCCTACTTTTCTGAATAATTAGACAAAAGGATTCTTGCTAAAATATACTAAAAATGCATAAAGAACAAAAAAATTTTGAGATTAAAATTTCCTAAAATTAAAAGCTTGAATAAGCATTTGGGGGGAGGGGAGAGAATTTCTCCTCCTCCTAAACTTGCATAAAACCTTTTAATTAGAGTTTTTAATTAGAGCCCCAAGGTAACTCCAAACATTTTCTTTGGGAGAATGGAAGAAGTTAAATGCTGAATTCTGGCTCTGTGACCACCTTTACTGAAATTAATCCTGTTTTTTTTGACAGAGACAACACACACACATATGTAGTTGAGCACAAGGAAATCTAAAAGAGCTGAGAAAGACTAGAACTGCCATCTCTGAGGGCACTTCAGGGATATACCCTGCACTGGACACCAGGGCAGTCCCTTCATTCGTCCTTTGTGTCCTGGCAGGCTTTTCCAGCTGCAAAGAGGAGCAGCTGGTTTGCCCTGGGTCCTTTTTTCAGTTCTCTTTCCCTTTTCCCAGTGCAGGTCTGGGAAAGAGAGCTTCGTCTGTGAAGCCCTTAAGCGTGGAGATCCCTGATGTGGTTTTTTAGGAGCCACCCTAACTAAAACTGGTGAGTGAAACTGGAGCAAGAAGGACTTCCTCCATCCTTTGTGAGAGGGCCCTGCTCAAGCATCAGGCACTGGTGGGCATGAGGGGGATCCCAGGAGAAGGCTGATGAGACAAGACAGTACTTGCCAAAGGAGAGCTCCAAGCTTTGGCCTCTGCCTGAATGAGGTTTAGCAGACAGGTGGGGAAGGGGAAATGATGTGGTAAAGATGCCACATGGGCTTATACTGTAGGGCATGAGACTGATCTAATGACTCCTACAGTGACTGTTATTTATTGTTCCTATATATAGGCTGTTTTCATGCTTTTCAGGCTTATTCTGTGTTTTGTTTTTCTCTTTCTCACCTGAGCTTTGTATAAAAACTCACTGAAGCAGAAACTGAAACTCCAATTGCTCCTGGCTTCCACAACAGAGAGTTATTCTTTCCGAGTGAATATTTAAATATATTTCCTTATACAGGAAGCAGATCCAGAAGATGCTGTGAGGGAGTGTAATTCCTGAATACCCGATAACCTAGAGGTAAGGGCTGGACTGAATGTCCTGATCTGAGGAAGGAATGGAGAACGTCCCTGAAATGAATTTCCTTCAGGAATGTCCTTTTCACCGAAGCATGGCGGTGAATCTCCCTCCATGAATCCTTTTAGATCTATTCAATTTTGTAAGAAATGGTGTCAACAAACAGAGATGCAGAGCACACGTTCAGGCCCAATGGAAGGAAGACATAGTCTAGTCTTACAGCTGAAACCGCATAAGCCTACATGTCTAGCTTGATAGCAAATCAAACCCATATAACCAAAGCTTAGAGCTACAGGCAGGATGTGCAAAGCCCATGGGTAGCACTTCTGCTGAACCTTCAAGAGACATACATACAGTTGCAAGAGGTATCTACTAAACTCCCTGTGTCTGAGGGCACAGAGCCCTGGCATCTGCCAGGTGAGGTCCTGAGATCTCTGCTACAACAGGGTAAATAAGCATGCTGTAAACTCTATTTTCTGTGGCTACACTTTTCTGCTACCCAAGCTAGTTTCCCTAGTAATGGTCACTGTGATATCTCTACCCAACACCACCAGCACACCAGTATCAGCAATGTAAACATACCTTCTGTAGCAATGTGCTTGCAGAACCACATGCTATACAAATGAAAAATTCATCTTGCTTGAAGTATGGCTCTGTAACACCATATCTGTCTTTTTACAATGGCCCAAATTGCTCCTTTCTCACAACAGACAGACATGAGAACCGTGTTCACTCCAGTTCAAGTCCCCACAACAGGATAGCCAGATGCGCCCAGCACCATTCCCAGGCTGAGTGGCCAGCTTCTCAGCTGTCCCCAGCTCTCTCCTGCCATTTCCAAATCTGATACCGGCTTGGAAAGCGCTTGCCCTGCGCTCCACTGATTTGTGTACACACCTCCTATGAAAGACAAGAAGAGAAAAAGAAGGATCTGAGCATGCAGGAAGATAAGTTGTTCCTCAAATTAAGCTTTCACTACAGGAGAGATATCAGTAACAACTTTCTCCAGTAGATTTGTAAACAGCTAATAAGAGAGGATGGAGGAGCCAACACTTTGTGTGGTTAAAAGGCAATCAGCCTCTGATGGGGGAATGGAGACTGGAAGCCAGGCTGTGGTTATCTAGCGCTCATAAAACCTTTGGCTTGCTAGAGAGCTGCTGACCAGGGGCACAGTGGGAGCTGTGAGAAGCACCAGTCCAGCACAGCAGCATCGCTAAATATGCCAGGGCTAAAACCTAGCTACTGTGTCTGTGAGTACATATCCTGGGCTTTAAGGCACCCAGCAGCTTCAGGGATGGATTGCCTGGGTTAATCCAGGGTAAGGGTTGCTGGTTTGTCCGCCAAATAATGTGGGGAAATTCCTTATAATGCTTTGCCCTGTGGTCCCAGCTGTGAGATGTGCCACTAGGGTAGGATGGATGGAGGTGGGCGAGGCAGAGCCATGGTATTTGCCTGCAGAGCACTAAATAACCGCAGTATCATCATCTGACAGAAATATAAAGAGATGCTCTTCTGTTACAGCAAAGGGGGAGTGGATAATTGCACCACAGGGACACCTTTGGGATCCAGCCATTTGTAGTTAATCAGAATTATTCATCTGTTTGGTAAACTTTTATTTCTTTTATGATAAGAGGAAAAATTGACTAAGGATGCAGCCAGGAGATACAGTAAACACACCAGCCTGGGAGGCCTGTGGATGCAAGCTAAGGAGCGTGCAAAGGAATCATTTAGCAAGCTTGTTTTCAGGTGGAAATGATGAGTGCAGGAAGTCTGCTGCTGCTCTTAATGTTGAGACTGGTCAACGCATCTCTCACTATATCCCTGAGATGGATTGTATTTTAATAGGCTTGGCTTCCATAGTGAGCAGCTTAATACTCCACCTGACGGATGATGCTTTGCTGGAAGGCTGGCAGCTCCTGCCAGGGCAGCATCTTGCTGAGGTAGAAGTGTGGTGTCGGCAGCAGGGAAGAGTCCAGCTCAAGTTGTCCATCTCTCTTGTACACACACACACACAGTCTGTCTTCTGAAAGTGTCAGCAGAAGGGAGGACAAAAGCAGCAAAGACCTACTTAACAGCCACAGGTGGCCAGTGCTATAGCTTTAGCCCTTCGCAGCCTAAAGTTGGAGTTTCAACTTTAACAAGGATCATGGTGGAAACTGGCCTCCTCTGTCCACACAGGCCTTTGCAGGAGTGGCTGAAATCAGGACAAAGCCAAAAGCAGAAGGGGCCCTAGAGTCTCCATCTGCCCTGCAGGTCATCACAGCTGGTTCTCCAGCTGGGCCCATTCTCACCTGGATCATTTTCTCTAACCTGATGGTGGAGTTCCCTCAGCAGTAATCTGCTGTATCATGTCAGGAATAATATTGTCTTATTACCACCCCAGAGGGTCTCCATGGGCCAAAGGGAATAAGCCTCTGCTGAGAAAGGAGGAGAGATTGTTGATCCAGCATGTGGCATTCATGACCTGCAGTGTGAATCACAGGCGTGTGAAAGACCATCGATCTCTCCTGCCTGCTGGGCAGCACATACCCTGGTTTTTTCCCCTCCCCACAACTGAACTTCCTTGCTACAGGAATTTGGAGGGAAATAGCATGGAAATAGCAAAGGTAAATCCACGAGTTGCTAGGTTAACTACCTTTTGTATTCTTATGATAGACAGGTTTATGAAATACTTCTAGCCATCTAAGAACCCCAGAGCAAGGCTCCTACAATGAGTGTTATTATGGGGAAAAAAAGTAAATTAATCTTGCTCATATAATCACAGAGACCTGCAGCCTGACTCAATTATTTATTTATTATCCTCATTTCCTGAGGAAACAAGCCTTATGAAATTGTCCTTCTGCCTGCTGCTTCCCCACCTCCTTCCCTGCATAGCTTTAAGTCATTGCCTAATTTCAACAACCTTTAAGGAGGTTTCAGAGATATGAAACTCTTATGCCTTTATAAGAATTGGGGCTGGATAGAGGAAAGGGATCCAAATCAACGTCACCATAGAAGGAAAGGCTTCAAAGTGAGCTCTACAGTTACCTGCTTTGCTCAGCCCGCCCATCCAGGTCTGCTGCAGAACAATCTTCCCTCTGCCTAGCTGTCGAATTAGGGACGTGGGAGGGGGATGAGAGTCCCATGACGCTGCCAGGGTGGTGGGCAGGCTATAGAAAGGCCTGCAAGCAATGACACTGTATAGGAGTTGGGAAGACAGGGAGTTAGGGGGGGATGCATAGGAGCAAGGGTATAAATGCAGGCGAAACAGGGCTTTGCTAATCCTGCTGCTCTCAGAGCATGGTATTTGTGGTGGTGTCAGCAGCACTAGCTGCATCCCAGCCATAGAAGCACAGGATAAAAGACAGCCCGTGCCCCAGTTAACTGCCCACCAAAAGCTTGCCTGCCATTTTTGTGGATTCATTTAGGCCTTCTTCCAATGCAGAGTTTAAGCTTGTCACCGATCAAAATCATTTGAAGAAACCCATTGGCTTCAGCTAGGCTGTTTCCCAAATCAGGCACAAGGCTGCATACCTTGTTGAATCAAAGTCTTGCAGAGTGAAGTGAGGAGTGAGGTGGCATTGTGGTAATTACCCCACACAGGCATAAGTGGCCATTAAACCTATTTGGATGCCTTGGGTAGTGAAGCAAGCCTGTGCAGTTAAATAGCGTGTTGATAGTTCCAGTAACAATTTAGGGAAGTACAGAGCAATATTTCAGATAATGAGGCAATCTTATCTACTTGTCAAAAGTAAAACCTGAAAATTTTAAGGACCCTATTGTATTTTTGCTGAAAGAAAAATGGAGCTAGAAGAGACTTGATTGAGGTATTCATAATTATATGAGAAACAGTGAAAACTAATCAGTCTGTGCTTTTTCTATTGTCACATAATGCAAGAACAAGGGGACTCTTAAAATGTAAATTAATAAGCAGTACATTTAGCGTTCAAATGTATTTAGTGAATCGTGTTACAATTACAGTATATATAAATAATCCACCAATTTCCATAAAACTATCTGATAAAATGCACCCATAACAATAGTTCATTTCCCAATTCACTTTTCATTATTCGAAAGCCTTTAGAAACCCAAGGAAAGCTGTGGGCTGGGGATTGTAAAAGGCTGTATATTTAGAACAAATCCAAGGAGCGGACTGACTTGTGCAGCATGTACTCCCCTTCAGAAATCCACAGCCCTAGGAAGTTAAGGACACTAATGCAGAGGCTGGCTAAAAGGAAGGGAAAAAAGAGCCTACACTGGATAATTTTATGACCATTAGTAACATTTGTATCTATACAAACTAAGATAATTATAACAGTAATCATATCTCTTGCTTCAGAGCCTAAAGTGATTGCCTGCAGAGGCCAGGGAAGCCTTGGAGAGTTTCCATTGAAAGGAAGATTAGAAATACCTAAGATTATTTAATTTGGTCATATTGGACATAGCAGAAAGAAGATAGTTATTTCCCCTTTTAAAAGCTTTTCCTTTCTCCTTTCTGAATCAGTTTCTTCCCTGTTGGCTTGACCTGTACCTGGTATCCCCATTGGCATCTTCACTTTTTTTGCCTTTCCCATCTACTTTGTGCCTGAATCTTGCTGTTTTCCACCAGAGCTGTTTCTCAGTGTCTCAGCTCGTTCCTCTCTTGTGCTTGTCTTGTTCATCCCCAAGGATATCACCCGTCCAGTGTGAAGAGGCTATCCTTGCATCCAGTGTCCTTGACCAGACTTCATTAGCGATCCGTGCTCTGACTTTGTTGCTCCCCAACAGTGGCATCAGCCTGTCTCTTCTCTTTGCATGTGAGCAGCTCCCTCCATCACGGGAGCCTTTTCCAACCAGGTTCTCCAGACTGTCAGTATTTCTGTATCCCAATCTTTCCACTAAGACCCATAGGAATCATGATACTAGTATCAAGAAAGACAGTCTTGTTTCACAGATTATGCAGTGTTTTAAAAACTGAAGAAAGTGAATAAAGAATCAGAAATGCCTCATGTTGCCCTTTAACCATTGCAAAAATTGCTGTGTGATCTGATCACCTGATCTCCTCCTCCTTTCCCGTCCTCCTGCCTTTTTGCACCTTCATTGCACAATGATCCCATGTGGGTCCAGATTCAGATAACCTCTCACAGAGAATTTTAGATGTCTTCACAAAGTGAGGTCTCCACTGATTTCAGTGAACCAACATGTGTAATAACAGGTATGAGAGAATGTCAGAAATCAGCCTCAGGTGAAGACGACTTCTCCACACTTAAGAAGAAAGGAGATAGGAAAGAAAAGGTGTCCTTTTATTACTCTGTGCCACCTGCTCACAGCAACACAGTGAAGAATAATTGACAACAAAGGGCTGCTATTTCCCTCTCCATGCAAGGAAGATGGAAGTACAGACAGAGATTTTATTGCTTCCTGTCACACAATATCCAAGTTTTCTGAGCCTATTGCAGAAGGTACTATTGCAAAGAAATGGCTGCCTCTGGTTACTGCCTTGCTAGAAGGAACAACCAGGTTGTGACTTTCTGAGGTTGTGTGTGTATAGCAAGACAAAGGAGCAGGCCATGAACCTGCTGATCCCTTTGAGCCATTTGCTTTCTGCCTATGATAATAGCTTTTAGCTAAGGTTTCATGTGAGCTCAAAGGATCAACTCTGTGTTTAGGAGCAGAAGAGCTGTTGATGGGCCTGGATCATAACTCATGCACTTAAATCCCCTGAAGAGGATCCTGGGCACACACTGAGGTGCTGAGCACGCCTGGGGCTTCTCCTCTGCAAACCGTGGTGTCAGCCTCTTCATGCAGGTCTGCAGACGCGGATGACTGGCAATGCTGGTCTGGAAAGAGGGCAGGGGCGACAGCTTAGCTGATAGCATATACATACCCTGGGATGTTGCCAAGCTCTTGGTCTGCTCCTGCATGCATTGCTCCTGAGCTAGAGTTTATGTCAAAGCTGTTACTGAGTCCTGAGACCAGGCACTTAGGAGAGCTGTGAAAGATGTATTTTCCTGTGAGTGAGGTAGTTCACTTTAGGACACTTCAGAAGAAGGAAAATGATAATTTGAGAACTAAAGGCAGGTACAATAAAGGTATAGAGAATTATGAATGGCAAAAGGAAGGCCGAGAAAGCGCTGTTAGTCAGCCTTTTTGGTAATAAAAAATAAATTGGCGGCCATTGAATGAAATTACAAAGCAACACATTGTGAGCGGGTAAAAAGTAATGTTGTTTACAAAAGGTATAATTAAACCATGATATTCAGTGCTCCAGAGATTGAGAGGGATGGCTCTCCAGGTTCAAGAAGTGATTCAGCATTTATATAAATAAAAAGAACATCTGCAAGGACACTAGCTAAACACAATTACAAGGGCTATCAATCCTCATGCTTCAGGGCATGGTTACCTGCTGAGGTCAGGAAGAAATTTCTTCACGATATAGCACTAAAAAGTAAAATGCATTATTGGGCATTGATGGGTATTGGATACCTTATTAGATGGTCCTTTAATCTGTTCCACTATGCAATTCTTTTGTTCCTCCATATCACAAATCAGTGAAGCATTTAGGTGTGGGCTTAAATTCCATTTTGAAATCAATAGGACTTAAACATGTGCATAAACATAAGTGCACGATTAAGTGCTTTCCAGAATAGATCTATTAAGCAGCTACTTAAATTTTTACATGTATTGAAGTGGGTTTTGGTTCTGGACTGATGTTTCAGTGCCCAAATCACACATGCAAAACCAGTAGAACTTACTGTATCTCATATATTATCAACTGACTTTGCAGAAACTCCATGCAACAACATGCTGCCAGTTCTAAAAAACTTCAGCCTTTCATCTCAAAAACCCATGAATTTGTGACTATAGCGCTACAGTTCATTTGTACAGATAATCCAATATGCATATAGACATAATCACGCTGGTCTAAAATAGTTCATGTCTTCATCTTTGGGCTTTCTTTGGTGTGAATAAAATGAGCTTTGCCATCTGCTATGGTCTCCTCCCTCGTATTTGCATCCTACTTGTTCATCTTGCAGTTTTAGGTAAAGCGGCAGCCAGACACTGAAGATCTCTTTGAAGATTTAAGTTTCCCTTTAAACTTTGAAGCCCATCCCTTTTTATCCTCCTTTCTTCTTAAAGGAGGTATCACTCAATCCCAACAGTCTTTGAGGGTCAGTAGCAGGACTCTGAATACAAGAGAAAAGCAGTGCCTATCTGATCTCTCTACAGAGCTGGGACACAGTAGACACTCCCCATGTGGAAAGGGGCTTCACCTGGAGAAGGTCATATGGAAGTATAACCAGAAGCTTGAGTGTTATTCACAGTCCTTCTGAAACGTCACTGGTAGGTGGTTAAAAGGTTTGACAGATACAAGAGACAAAGGCAACTGACGTGGCTGAAGGACAGATGTTACCAAAAACCCAGGTTCTTGCAGCCTGTAGTGTTACTCAGTTAAAAGGCTACTTAAAATATTGCTATAACTGTGGGAGAGGTTCCTCTCCTGTGGGTCTCTCTTCCCTGTTTTCCTCACTGGACCAATGGCTCCTTGCAGAGGGGCTGTGGTGACTCTCGGGGTGGGTGGGTGGGGGTGGCTGGGAGACGTTCATTGGTGTGCAGCAGGCAGTAATTCTTCCTTCCAGAGGATGAGTGTTCAGCCTGAGCAGCGCTCATAGGGATCTACACACTGAGATCAAGGGAACATTTCCAATGACTTATGGAGGAGCTGGAACTAGGCCTTTACAGAATACTAAATAATTAAATCAGACCTCATGTAGAGGCGAAATAGATCTCTAACACTTAAGAATCAGCACTTAATAGCACACAAAAAGGCATAATTTTCAGTCTGTATAGGTAGATATTATAGATCTGTGCTAATAAGGAAAACCATAAATTGAGGGATTTTTCTTAAACAGCTCTTTTCTTCCCCTGATCGTTAAACATAAAAGTAAAGATGTTGTCTGGTGTAGTCAGACATGTGCCTTGAATTGCTATTTGCTTCCAGCTTCATTTAAGATAAAATTTAAACTGCTTAGTTTAAATGCACAATCTTAGATACCTATAAAAGCCTGACTTGCAGGAAGTGTTAAGCAGATGCTCTCTGCAAATCTGTTCTACTTAAGTCATTTCTAGTTCAGTGTTCAGAAGGTACCCAACCTGGTGCCTGATCAACCTGATGAACTTCTGTGGTGAAACAACTGGCTTGTCCTGGTGGACATCAAGCTGAACATAAGCCAGCAATGCGTCCTTGTAGCAAAGAAGGCTAATGGTATCCTGGACTGCATTAGGAGGAATGTTGCCAGCAGGTGAAGGGAGGCGATCCTTCCACTGTACTCAGCACTGGTGAGGCCACACCTGGAGTGCTGGGTCCAGTTCTGGGCTCCTCAATACAAGAGAGACATGGACACACTGGAGAGAGTCCAGTGAAGTGCACTAAGATGATTAAGGGACTGGAGCACCTCACATATGAGGAAAGGCTGAGACAGCTGGGACTGTTCAGTCTGGAGAAGAGAAGGCTCAGGGAGGATCTCATCAATGCATATATCACCTGAAGGGAAGGTGCAAAGAAGACAGAGCCAGGCTCTTTTCAGTGGTGCCCAGTGACAGGACAAGGGGCAATGGACACTAACTGAAACACAGGAGGGTCCCTCTGAACATCAGAAAACACTTTTTTACTGTGAGGGTGACCAAGCACTGGCACAGGTTGCCCAGGGAGATTTGTGGAGTCTCCATCCTTGGAGATATTCAAAAGCCATCTGGACATGGTCCTAGGGAACCTGCTTTAGGTAGCCCTGCTTGAACAGGGGCATTGGACAAGATAACCTCCAGAAGTCACTTTCAATCTCAGCCATTCTGTGATTCTCTGATAACCAAAAGCCACGGGCACAATTGCATGTGTTAGCCTAGGCTCTTCTGTTTAAGCCACCAAAGAAGGGATTAAAACCCTTCTAAAGAAGTTTCCATGTACTGGATGATTCCCTTTATCCTTTAGGAAGCTCTAGTAATAGTACGTTGGGAGCTCCCTTGCACAACTATGTTCTCTATAGTCTTAGTAATGTGTTCTGGCTCAGGATTTCCTGAACTTCTAAACCATTAGCATTTCCTATAGGATAGTATGTACAGTTACGATTTCCTTTTAATATGAGATTTATAAGGACAGTATCAAAATGTGTACTCAGTGCTTCTACAGCATTCATGTCTCTGCATCTCCACTCTGCTCCCATCAGACAGAGCTCTACACTCCTTTCCTCCTCAGCTCTCATTTTGTGAGAGGGCTGTAGAAGTTCAGCACTCTCTGGGTTAACGCTCAACACAAGTGAAAATCTTTATCTCACAGTGTGTGGGACAAATTGGATTTGAAATGGCTACAGAGGGTCATCAATTCTTCAAATGGACATAGCATGAGTCTCCCATAAACTGAAACATAGCCAGTGCTGCACAGATTCATCTGGAGAGGTTATTATTAGGGAACTGGGGGTGTTTTCAAATGCAGGGATGTAATTTATCATGACTCGGTTTTGTTAGCAAGGAATTTAGACAGTTTCTGTTACTGCAACCTAATAAGTCATTTTATCAGCATATTTATTTCCTTGGCTGCTGACACCTCGGCAACCCTCATACCCTCTTAGTATCACATGGTAGGAAAACAACTGACAAATAAAGAGAAATCATTGGTTGTGAACTCACTGAAATTGCATATCCCATCTGAGAAGCTTGGATAATGCAGTTCAGTAATAAAGCAGAGTCCATTAAAGGTATACAGGCCTCTTGCTCTCTCTCTGTGGCTCATCTTATACTGTATATAGAAGGAAGAATCTGTAACCAAGAGAATACATCATGAAATCCTACCCAGCTGCCTAGCTGTAGGGGAAACTGGCAGCAGTGTTTCTGGATACAGAACAGGCAAGCGTCCTAAGAGGAAGTCCAGGGTAAATGACAGCAGAGGTGGGCCTCCCTGCTTTACTCCCTCCTCAAACATTGGAAGACTTGCACAGATATCTACGGTAGTTACACCTCTAGACCTCTGCATAACCTGGGGTCACAAGCAGCTGCTTGCTCTCCTTAGAAAAATCAGCTCCAATTAGGTCTTGCAAGATCAATTTCTCCTGGTTCAGCTCATCTCTGCTATTGCTAAATAATTAACCACTTATTTGGCAAGTACTTTCTATCTTTTCCTATCCCTGCATCTCCAACCACACAGACACAAACAGAAGGGCAATTAAAAGTGCATTTACCTGTGACCCTCAGGGATTGCCACATGCTGTGAGAGTCAATTTATTTTGCTTCTATTAGCCTAGCAGAGAAGCAAATTCCAGGGTTTAAGAGCACCAAGGAAAAGTAACATGCAGCCAGAATAGACGGATCTCCAATCTGGAGACTATATGCAGGAAAGCCCAAGCTTTTTTTCAATTGCTGTAATGAACAAAAACAGTGTCAGGAAGGGAAACCACAGCCCACAGCTGAAAGGGCTTTGTAAATCAGAGACAACTTATCAAATTGTTCCTAAAAGCTATCAGAAAACTGCACGAGTACAGAAGGGTTCTTCCATTTCATCTGACAACCACAACAGAGTTAGCAGGCAGCCATGCCCTATCCCAGACAGAAACAGCTTGGCAGGATAGCCACAAGGGCAGAAGATGAAGAATACCTTTTAGAAGCACAGGGCCAGATTTAGTTGGATTTGTAAGGAGGTAGTACCAGGCCATGTGGCAGACAGCCATCCTTCCTGCCCCTCTCATCGCTCCCCATGTGCTGCAGTCCCTGTCTGCAGATACCAGCCCTTGTAGGACCAGATGAAAATTTTCCACTTAAATATTTTTGTACTGGAAAAATCACAGTTTGTGTTGGTCAGGTTTATTTTAATGAAACAAAGAGAGTGGGTAGAAAGTGAATGCTTTCCTTGAGTTTTTCCTAGGAAAATCCTCATTTCTAGAAAACTTGGCTTTGGAAAGAGAACTAGAGATACATTTACAGCCACCACATCTGCACCGCAGCCATCTCACGTTCTCTCTGAGCACATATGCAGACAACAAGAGGGACAAGCCTGGACAGCAGGGGAATACCCCGAAGGTCATTGACACAAATGATCAACTGCCTGAACCTTCGTTTGACGCTTAGTAGCAACGAAGGAAAGGAGCTACTGAAGGACAGTCCCTCCCCATTCTTGTCATGATCAGGCAGGACACAGCAGCAACATGGTCGCAACAAATCAGAACAGAAAAATGATCTGCCACCTTTGTTAAGAGGCACTAAATCGAACAAACCAGTGAGGTCTCAAGTACTTAAAGTTATTTTGCAAAGGGTGAAAGATTTACAGAGCCCCAAAGAGCACCCCAGTCCCTCTCTTCCATCTCTTCACTCATCTTTCCCACAGAAACAAAATCCAAGGGGCCTGCATATGACTCCAATATATACACACTGTGAACAGTCTAATCTGCAGGCTACATCACTTTCCTAATGTCTAAAAACTTAAAAAGAAAAGCCAGAAGGAAGCTCAACCTGGAGAAGATATGACATCTTTCTGCTCTTGCAGAGCCAGTCCTTTCATCCCTGCTCTGAGGCTACTTGTTCAAAGACTAGAACTGTATTAGAAAGGTACCTGTTTCTTACAAGCAGCACCTTGGATTTAACAGCAGGTTAACTATTTCCACTGGTCAAAGCCTCACAGTGATTATGGCCATCAAGGAGAAAAGCTCTTCTTAGCCTTGAAGCAGCCAAAGCCGAATATTTCCGAACATTGCACCCAACACCCTTCTTCTTGGTCTGAACGTTGCTCTGTGGAAAGCGATGAAGAGGCGAAGTCCCCAGAGGAGCGCTTCTGGGCGGCAGACCCTCTGTGAGGCTGGGTCAGCTGGAGGGATTCTGGTTCAACACCGGACCTTTAACTTGTTTTACTGCTTTGACTTCAGTGAAGTTACTGCTGGTTTTACACCAGCAAAAGCAGAGTTGGAGGCAGCATGAGAGAAATCAGCAATAATGGGAACTGATCGCTCCATCTGCCATTCAGTGGGCTTCTACCAACCAATGACAGTTGTGTGCACAGGAATGCTCTAATATAGTTAACAAAGCCACTTACTGCTAATCATACAGTATTACTTATACTGTGTGACAGGAACCCTGCGCCCCCCCCCCCCCGCGAAGATCGGGGCTTTTAACATGGCGATCGCTGCCTTTTCGCGCCTCATTTTCGCGCCTTTTATGCTCTGCCGTGCCCGCAGGCGGGGGAGCAGAAGCAGCGGGGCCTCTCGGCCGCGAGGCGGGGTCCGCAGCCAGTGAGGCGCCTTGGCTCGGAGAAGCTTCTAGATCACGACCAGCGATGGCCACAGCTCAGATCCGACCCGGGGTATAAGTGGGGCGCCGCGGGAGGCCCCCTTTTGAGCGGTCTTCAGAGCAGCGGCTCCGTATTTGAAACCTCTCCCCTGGGGCTGGGACGCCGCCTGAGGAAACTTCCCGGGACTGAGTGCCCTCACCTCCTCCTGGTGAGTGATTTCTTCTGGATATCCTTGAGTGAGCCCTCACACAGACACACACACCCCCCTCCCCGGGTGAGCGATTACATCTGGGTACCCACGGGAGGGAGAGGGTTTCCCCCCCTTTGTGAGTAAGAGTGTGCGCACACTTTGGATTGTCACTCCTGTGTATTGCTGTGTAGTAACAATACCCGCCCGACTGACACGTTGGACCTGTTAGGTGTTAAATGTTATCAGGAGTGTTGATTGATTTCGGTTTACCCCTGTTTCTCGTTGGTTTCTGTTGTGTGGTTTTGGTTGTTTTGTGCAATAAAGTTGTTTGAGTTCGTCCTTCGTTTTGGTTAGTTTTAGCGTACCTCCGTGGCATACTGTAATATTAGATATTCAAAACCAAGCAATTATTTCTTGCTGTGCTTTGCAAAAAGCTTCTTGCTTTTCCTTCCAGGTTGAAAGATGACTGGTCAGAAGTCCTTGTTTCTCATCACTAGGCTATATCTGACAGTCTCGGTATCATTTCAGTTTTTGAGGAAACATCTGTGCTGAGCTACATTGCTCAGGCTACAGGATGGTCAGAGAGAAGAGCAGGAAGCAAGTGGACTGTGTAGGTTATGTCCACCTGCCAGTGTAAAAACTAACCCTGAGCCAGCCTTATTTATCTTTTCAAACCACTTCATGTCAGATAGCAGGACTCATGTCAGAGCACCAGACCCCTGCAGGGAACAAACAGGGGAATTAATGTCCTCCGTGTGGCACGGATGGGATGGGAAAGGATGGTGTGGCATTTGTGACAGCTTCCCTCATCCCTGGGAATTCACAGCACAGTTTTATATCAGTTCAAAGTGAAAACTAAGAACAGTAGGAGAGGCAGAGCTAGAAAGAAGCCTTGGCTTTGGGTGCCCACATCTGAAGCCAGGATATTGTCCTCGCAGAATATTTACCATGTACATAATTAAACCCCTAAGTGCCAGCTGAACTGGAAATCATGCTGTGTGGTGCCTCTCCTACCGTCTGAATGACTGTTAGACAGTTGGCTCTGTTTTGACACAAAAATGCAGTCCATCATAGGCCCATTCATCTGTCATCTGTTGCCTGCTTGTCTCTTTTCCTATTTAGTTGTGTACAAGATGAAATGTTTTCCTCCTGCTGCTTGTCTGGTTTTTTTGCACTTCATTTTCTTTGCTGTTTTTTATGTATCCACAATGAAATAGCCACATAGAGTCACGTTGCCAGCCATAATCGTGGATTGAAGCTATATTGGCTTAAGAAATAAACAGCCATCTTCATATTTTTCCTTTCTCTTTCTCATTACAAAGCTGAAATGAACATATTATTTATTAGAATTCAGTCTCTGCCCCCCTCCCTTCACTTTAAATAACTAGTAGAAGAGCAGAGGAGAAGTTACCAGGCATTGTTACACATTCATTACTGTGACATATTAAGCAGAAAGCCAAAGTAATGATAGAGTAATGCAGCCAAAGAAAATTACCTGTATTATATTGTCATAGGCAATTGAGACACAGTCAGTTACATGTATACAAAACACAGGAATTGTTTAAAGAGCAAGCAATTACAGGGCCAGGGGACAGGGAGTTTTAGATAAATACTCTCATGAATTATTTACTGTAAGACTGTGGAAGATTTTTTCCTGAAAATAATTGCAAAAAGTAGCCACATATCAGGCTGTTTGCTGAGCTGGTCTAAAGTAATGAATAAGTTTGTATATGTTTCTGTGCTGGACTGTGCCAGAACTGTCTGACCCACTCTGGCAATGACAGAAGTTCTCATTTTGTCTATTTTTACTCCTCAGTGCTGAAGAAAAAATAAAATACATGTTTATTCAGGAATTTAACCTCTATGTGACCCTCTTGATTTGCAAGGACAAAAAACTCCCAAACCTAGGAATATTGCCTTCCACCCTCCTGGTGTGTTTTTACACACCACATGAGAGCTCCTGAAGCCTGCCTCTTCCTATGGACCTTTCTCCTTTTCAGACAGTGAAAACGATGAAGAAACTTTTGAGATCTGCTAGAGTACTCATGATTCATCATGAGTCATGATGCCTTAATTTCGGAGTACCCTAAACATGAAGGTTAAACTCATCTTTTATTTCTTTAAGGAAATAGCTGAGACTGGATTTGCAAATATTTTTAGGCATCAGAAGATTCAAGAAAATGCTTAACAGGATTTTTAGAAGTTCTTGATGTGGTTAGGCACAGTATTCATATCACAGACACATAAAAATTAGGCATCTAATTTAAGCACATCTTTCATTTCATTCTGTCATCGATGAACAACTGATTTGCTCATATGTAATTTCAGCAACATAAACTTCAGGTACCTCTGCCTGCAGTGACCGGAACACCAACATGGTGATTTTACCTGTTCTATTTATTATCACACAGTTAAATTTTCCCAAACTGGTGTTTAATGCTCTACATGGGACCTTGCTAATGGTCTTGATTAACTATCCTCTGAGAGTTCCTTGCATTCACATTGACACTACTGGTGACATGACATTTCAAGCAGTCAAAATGTCTTTATGAGACAGCAAAAAAAACAAATCTGTGACTGTGTGAAAGAACAACAAGCTTTTAACTTTCACAGATTATGAAAAAGAAAAAAAAATGAAAAGAAAAACCTCTCTAGGGTTTGTCTAACAAGCCTAATTCAACAGATAAAACAAGTGTTCTGCAAAGGGAGCCGTGTTCATTATAGTGTTAGTTCATTAGAGGTGAGGTGGCAACACTTCTGCGGCACGCAGCTGAATCACGCCCCACAGCCTCCACGGATATCAGGCAATTGCTCACTCGTCTGCCTCTTCACTGATGAAGCGGACGTGCTGACATTTGAGCCTGAGCACCCATTAATGCAAAGCGGGGCAGCTCTGCTCCACTTCGGGATGCTGAGCCTCCCTGCAGGTTGTCTCCTTTTGCCATCCCACTCCTTCCCTGCCTGGCCCACCCAGCCATGTTGGATTATCCTGCTTCTGTGTTTCTGTTGTAGCTCAGACCCGATCCCCCGATGGTCCACATCCTCCTGGGCCCGTGGTACCTTGAGAGGGCTGCCTGGACGACTGCACAGATGTTGAGCTGGAGCAAACTGGCATGGTCCCGCTTCTCCCGCTCCTGACTGCAAACCTGTCGCAGTGGATCTGAGCTGCTTAAGCGCTCTCTAATCCATTAGGGAGGCTGGAAGTGCGGGCTCAAATCCCTGTTTCTTTCCTGATTCCTGATATTTTGCAAGCAGCATTAAAAACATCAGTTAGCAGGGTTTCCTGACGCTTCCCTTTATAAGTCTTTATTTACAACTTTTACTGAAGTTTCACCTGCACAGATATTTCCCATGTGGGATTTTTATCTCAGAATAAGCATATGCACTTTTTAAGTTTTAACAAAAATGGTTGAAAAATTCGCCAAAATGAGACTAGGGGAAGAGACAGCACTATTTTGCCATGACAGCAAGTAGGAAAAACTTTATTTTAGAAACTGTAGTGCCCCCACCCTTTCAAGGATGGACGTAATATTTGGTAGAGGTGCCCTTTCCTCTTTCTGCTGTTGCTACGGAAAACTGCTTTTACTTGGCAAGGTTGAGCATTTGAAACATTTTATTTGTGCTCATTACAGCCGTGTTAGAGCTTGGCTGCTAAATGTTTGAGAGGGTTGCGGGGGCCAGCTCAGCTCTGTAAGCATTGCCCTTGAGGAGGACCTGGGTGTGCTCCCTCCTGGGCAGGAGAGGCTGAGCAGCACTCCAGGCAGACGAGCAGGAAAGCAGAGAGCTGGAAGCCTGGTTTTCCTGCTTTCCCAGCATGGAGACTCCTCCAGCAAGGAGAAGGAGAGAGCGGTGTGGCATAGTGTGCAGGTGGGAGAGGAGTTTATGGGGCTCTAGGGGGAATAAATGCATGAACAGAGGAGTCTTTAAAGCCAAAGAGAGAGGGGAGAGCAGTGGGGAAAGAAAAGGGGAAAGGAACGTGGTTATCTTTTTCTGGGAGAAACCTCCCTGGCCCTCTTCTAGCTACCGAGAATGCTGCTGTCTTTTCTAAATGCATTATGCTTTTGTTTAGGTTGAGGAGGAAAAGTTCCAAAATAGCCTAAGGTAAGGTCAAACACTTGCTTCAGAATAACAGCAATATAAAAAAACATATGCTGTGTTGTGTTATCACCAATTAGCAATTGCTTCCACTGTGGCAAATGGTCTCTGAATCACCATATTTCCAGGGTAAGGAATACGGAGAGAGTAATTGTGAGTTACGTACTTCTGAAATGTTTATGTAAATGCTTATTGTTAATAATAACAACAACAATAATGACAATAGAGAATCCCCTGTTTTGCATGGTTGTGGTTGCTCAGAACAGCTGTTTTAATGAGACATCTGCCAGTGAAACAATTTAGCCTGAGGATAATGAATAACTGTTACTTAACTGAGACAGTATTAGCATAAACTCTGCTTAATGGGGAGACATTTGGCTAGTGAATAGTGATTTCTTGGTACTTATCTAGGTGTTTAATAGTGAAAATTACGAGCTTGGACCAAAAATCAATGAACGAGTGAGTAGTCGTATAGTATATACTGTGATTTTTCTGGTTGCTTTAGTTTGAAATACCTTAAAGGGATCTTGTCAGAGAGTGAATTACTCAAAACTTATGGAACCTTTGTGGTGGGTGCTTGGAAATGCTGAAACACTGATGATCACTGAGACTCTTGGTCTTTGTCTTTTACTATAGAAATTATTAAAATATGAAGACATAATCATTCATATCCCTATTTTATGGCATTATTTTCTCTCATCTGAATCTTTCCTTATATCCATTATGGAGGTATATGAGCATATGCATGTTAAACACACCTTACTCTGGATTGTTTCAAAGCTGGGTAAACCAAACATCCAGAATGGCATTTCCGGTAGGGAATTCTGTTCTGATTAACTCTGCTCAGCAGTATTCCCCAATTTTTCTAGTTCCTGTATAGATGTGTTTCAGAGTGCTGAGACAACTGCATAAAAACTTTATGCTGTGATGGGCAAGCACAGTGGTATGTTGTGATCAAAGCTATAGACACAATTTTTGTAGACTACTGGTCATGCAAGAAGTAAAAGCTTGCTTGCAAGTGATAACATTTGCGTTCAAGGAGATGGACTCTGTGTGTGTGTGTGTGTTGGCAGTTATCCCCGGCTCTAAAAAAGAATGCTAGCAAAGACTATATTTATGAAATAAACTAGAATAATGAGGTTAAATGAGAGACCAGTGCAGTGTGATTAAATTTATTTGGCCGGACCTATGAATGAAATGAATATGAACCATGGGACCTTTGAACATTGTGAAAAGCTCTCTGCTATTTCTCTTGAAGAAATTAAATTAATACTTTCTTGGGTAAGAAAAGAGAGACTGTTACAATATTGAAAGAATTTACCAGGTGTAGAAGAATGCCAGCTAGTCCTTCCTCTCATATTTTCAGCTGTCTTTTCCTGGATATAAAAAATGCAGCTTCTGTCATGTCGCAGCTCTAAAGGTAGAAGAGAGCCTTTGGGATCTGGAAGATGGACAAGACTTTGGTCATCTGTAAGTGGCTGATGTCTGGAGCTCTCCACAGAAATACACACCATTTGGTGGGCAAGCCTGACACCTGCCTTCATTCTGGAACCCAGAAATGATGACATTCCCATCTGGGAAATGTTAAGGAAAACTGACAATTATTTTGAATGTATTGAAATATCTTGCTTTGTTATATTGATTACTTGATATATTGATATAGCAACATATATGTACCATTCCTGTAGTGGGTCTAGTGTTAGAAATCTCTGGTGAGCGTCATTCGTAATTGACATTTATGTTTGAGCAAGGCAAGTAGACTCACTTTTAAGCCGGAATTTTAGGCTGTGATTCATTTGACCTATTTTAGACACCTACACTAAGACAAGATGAATCTGGAGAAGTGAATCATACCTGTCGTGTCTATACTGCTCTGGACTCTTGTTGCAACTGCAGCAGAGCTTCTGGGGGCTGCTCTAATTTCCTCAAGTTAGAGCACCCCCAGTAAGATTTTCCAACAAGTAACAAGAATCAGAGCCAGCTTTGGAGTTTGCTAGCATAGCTCTGTTGCTGAGAAGAGGGAAAGAGTGTTGCTGCTGATGGCTTTTCTGGCAGCAGTCCTAAACTCTGTTATATTGGTAGTTTGGTGGGACAGAGACATTGATTTTAGAAAGTAAGAGAAGCCCTACAGTCAAAAGACTTCTTTCACAACAGCAAGCCTCTCTTGTGTGCGCTTAGGGTCCATCATGAGCAGGGAACTACTACTCCTTTCAGCATCTGAGGTGGGACTGAGGAAGTTTTGAAATCTACAGGAAGGAGATGCTTTTGTCTGGCTGAATGTAAGTGACTGCTGTTCGCCCAAGAGGTGAGATCAGCACTCACAGAAGATAGTAGCCCTGCTCCATAGCACTCTTATCAAACATTTGTGTGAGTGAGCTGGGGTGACATTCTTTGGTGGCCTGGCCACATCTATCCTAGCTCTAATGAGTCATGGCAGTCTGCTTTTAATTCCACTTTGCATCATGCTCATTGTCATGCTGGCTTCGGAAAAATCACAGAACAGTTTAGATTGGAAGGGATCTCAGCAGGTCATCTGGTCCAACCCACTTGCTCTAAACTGACTTCAAATTTACATCAGGTTTCTCAAGGCATTGTCCAGTCAAATTTTCACTATATCTGTGGATGGAGATTTCAAGCAACAGCTCTGTTCAGTATAGAAACTGCAAAATTTGCTTAACTCTGTGCAGCCACAGGCTAATTTCAAGTCAAGGGCTGCTTCGTGGCCTGGTGCAAAATCACAGATGAAATAAATATGCCAACGTACCTTTAACATGTTACAAAGCACTAGCAAAATGATATACAACTAAAAGGTCCAAGGACAAATGAAGAGAAGGTGTTGCCCTGTATAGAGAAAGCATGAGGGCAGCTTAAGACAATACAGCTATTTGGGGAACTGGCACTGAATTGAACTCTTACTTGCTCCAACTTCACAGACTTACTCTTGGCCAGATTACTAAACGATTTGGTTCAATAGCGTTCTAGAAACAGCCACATTTTCAAAGTGATGCAACAGGGAAATAAATTACCTCTATTATGTGAAAAGCATTGGGTGTGCAGTCTCTGAGAAGAAGGAATTTTGTGAGCAAGAGGCTGAATTTGTCTTGGAAAACTCAGATACCAATAAATACAAGTGATTGTTCATGCACTAATTATCCACACAGGCTTGAGCACAAAGTTATATCCAGACTACATGGGTATTTCATTATGGCTTGAGGACTCTTCTGACAGCTTTGAATTTCTTGCTGGAATTTAAAAACTAGTGCTGTGGCTGGCTGTCTCAAAGGACAGCAACTCAGACAGAAGTTGTCAGGGTTGGTTGGTATGAAATACTTCAGCCTTAGTTATTTTAAGAACTAACTAAACCCCTTCATTTTATTGTTTCCTCTTTCGGGTAACACCCTCCCCCCTCCCCCCCCCAGCTCCTCTGCACTCCTCAGAAACATTGAAGAGAACTGATTTCATCCAGGATGTCGTCGTTCCTTTGTCAAGTCTTAAATCAGAGGGTTCATACTAATGGCTTTCACTGTCTTCTGTCGTGGAGGGACATCAAACTTTTGTGCACGCTTGTGTACGTGAAGACTCTACAAGGGAGGCTGTGTTCTCAGAACTGAGCTCCCACTCATAAACCTCTTGCTCCAGTCATAGAAAGATCACACAGCTGGTGAAATTGCTTTAGCCCTCCCAACCTCTAGCTGATACAAGGCTCATGTACTTTGACCGCGAACACTACTGAAGTCCATTAATGGCCTGCTTTTATTACATTCTTTCTCATCCACAGAAGTAATTACAGGAGACGTGTACTTTCTCTGTGACTCTTCCCACTTGAGCTCTCCCCAGAGCCAGAAGGACAGTGCATGTTCATACTGAGGAATTAAGATCAACCCTTCATCTTCACACCGCATTTTCAAAGACATTTTTTGAGATAACAGGGAGGAACCTTCTTCATAAATTAAAAAAAAACAAACTGAAAACCTTTAGTGAGGGGTCAATAGTTTCTTATTCTGTGTCCAGCCAAGGAATATACTTATTGTGTGATCCTCTTTGTAAACCAGAAACGATTTTTTGGACTGATAATTGCTCTGTGTACTCTCCTGAAGAGCTGTAAGATCTCCTACTAGGGGGCAGCGTAGGATTATTTGTACAACTGCTAAAAAAAAAAATGGGGTTCTGATCTAGGAGGGGGGTTCTCAAGTGTCCTCATCTTACTGCTAAAAACAATAAGAAGAGTCATCTAGAAGGATTGCTGGAGGTGCCTTAAAGGAGCTCTCTTGACACCTCTGTTTATGAGTCGAAAAACTTCCTTTTCCAGATGCAAACACACAATTTGGGGAGAATTTTCTCTTTCTTTTTTTCCCTCTGATTGAAGTAACCTTTCCACTATGTGTGTACTTTGGAAGTCAACAATCCTTCCTCTGCTGCAGGAGCTCAATTCATTGCTTAAGGGAGGAATAAAGAAGAAACACACAGTGGATCAAAAAGAAACAAGACTGCAGGTCTGAGAGAGGCTTGCCCTTGGCATTTCCTCTTGCCTTGCTCCCACAGGCAAGCAAGACTATTGGGGCCCTCTGTCAATCTTATGGAAATACATTTCATCTGAAGTAAATGTTACCCTAGTCCACAGATGCCATAAAGAAAAATGTTGGTCTTCTAAAGTTTAAAGGAGTGATCTCAATTGTGGAAAGGGCAGTGGCAAGTTTGGGGAGGCTTTGCTTGACCTCTCTTGATCTGGACTTCGCTGATAAATGCACACAAAGTGGCCCAACAATGAATCCAATTATAAAGCGATTAAGAATGCTGAACCCAACTGTCCCTTTGACTGGCCAAATGTGTGTGCCCTGACTGTGTGAAACAGAGGGGCTCCTGCTCACACTGTGCTGCGGCTGAATGTAAAACAAGATTTTGGGGACTTCAGCTTCCACTTGCGCAAAGGAGGTTTTTGGCAAGAGTTGTGACCATTGTACAGTTAGTTCATCACTCAAAGGAATCCATTTCAGGGATGAGTTTTAAACATGTCAACAAATTATAGCACTGATGTATTTTTTTTTAACATTGCTTTGCCAGTTGTTCGCATGCTATACATTGTCACTACAGAGCGTTTTATGATAATGGCAAATCAGAATTGAATACATGGTTCTCCTTCTCCAGCAAGTCTGACTCCCATCTATTCGAGCTAAAGGAAAACCTGTCTGAACTACCAGTGACAGAGAACTTTAACACACACATGATCATCTTTCGTTCTGCCCACTGTTCAGTAAACAGTGTGGACAATACACTAGAAAATATGTGAACTTATTGAAAGTTACCTTTTTTAGCCCATTCACTATTTACGTGCAAAGGCAAATGGCTGACAGGAGCCCTCACACCTAAGTTTACTGTTTTAAAAGTATTTTTAATCCAAAACACTTATTTATTTTTAGCTTTTTTTTTTTTCCTCAAATATGTGTCTTTTGGCAAGCAAACATAATAAAATGCTTTCCTGAATCTTCTTGAGGACCCTAACCTGGGCATTAGTGACCCCAAATTCCTCAGGCCTGGGGTGCTGACACCTTTAAGATTTTTCAGAATGGACAAGTGAGACTTGGAGACTAAGGAGAGCTCTGAAAACCCTCTCCTGACTCTCTCTCCACAACAGAAACAGTGGGAAGAAAAACTTCACAGCAAATATCTGCTTTCTACCCTCCCACAGGTCATCACCATATGGGAAGGCCCTCCTATTCCAAAGGCAAATATCTCTGGAGGGCAAAATACTACAGAAATTCCAGATTTTAATGGATGCCAGATTCCCATGTCTTAGTCAGCAACACAGCTCTAAAATCCCATAAAAGGTTACAAGAGATCTCCAAAGGTCTATGTCAGAGCAGCCAGGACTCCAGTTATGTACCAAGTACCCCAGCTTCTCTGTGCGTGTTAATCCTGCCACTGCCCTGGAGCACGTGGGCTGACAGAAGACTTCCCATGGAGGCCCATCTGCAGGTGACTGTCGCATTCAGGATGTGAAAGAAACAGGCTTAAACTGAACCTGGGTAAGCATGTTCTGTTGATGGCTAAGTCCTCCGTTATGAAACAAAAGATGCAGTAAGCAAGAGAGATACCCCCATGCTTCCATTGCACAGGAACAGAAGAGGCAGCTCTGCTTGCCAGAGATGTTTACAGAAGCAATAGAGGCTTGCTGGCTTCCAGGGAGATGTTTAATGTAGTATCATCATCAGTATCCTGGGGCAGGAGTGCAGCAGGAATTGTCAGCAAGATCTCTCCACAGGCAGAGGGATCAGCGCATGAAAACAAATGGTAGTGCTCAAGAATGTCAGATTTCATTTGGAAAGCAATTTTATTGTGTGGTTTCCAAGGTGTTATTACTGTTCCAGCTAAAGGAAAAATATTCTAAATTGACAACATCCTTTTAATCCCACATCTTAATTGGTTGAGAGGAGTATCTGCCAGTGCAGAGAGGAGCAACAGGCTTTTACACTAATAATGAAATTACCTGCCCCTACTGCGCTTTTCATCAGTAGATCTCAAAACACTTTAAAAGAGGAAGTCAACTTCACTCTTTCTATTTTATAGAAATAGTTCATGCAGTTGATATTACACTCTCCTGTTATGCCTTCATACACTAGGAAAGGATTTTGTAATGGAACAAACTGTCTTTTGTAATGGGTAAATCACTAGTATTTAATTAAGTTAGCAATGGGATGATGCTCATCAGCAGTTTTAAAATATCCCTGACTCCACAGCTTTGGGAATATCACTTTTATAGTCAAATAAGAAAATATACAAAACATAAGATTTGCTTGGGAGCTTTATTCTCGCTTTTACTTCCATAACTACCACTAAAGCCTTTCCTCCTGGACAAGGAAGAATAAATACCTTCAATGCAGAATGTGCAAAAGTTCAGTGAAGTGGCAGAATTATCTAATGGCTAATTTAGGGATGCACATAACCAGAGCAAAGAGGCAGCAGTTCTTTATTCTTGCTGAAATTGCATTTCCTGAATTCCTTTTCAGAAGCACCGTGTGTGTCTTTGATCACGGCACTTCACTTCTCTGAATCTCTGATTCTGTTGGGGCAATGACCTGTTAAAAATCTGAAATTTTCAAACACAGAAGAAAAGCACCTTGCTGCTATTCCAAGTATTATCCTCATTTGAGAAGGTAGGCTTGATATTATATGTGTGCATGGTACTGTACAGCATGTATGGGCACTCAGAGAATTTACTGATCCTGAGGTAGATTTCTTGGTTTTCAGAGAGTACGTTTACAAGGTATATCTGCTATCTTGAAGAGGTATCTCTCTTGTAGGATGGTAGCAGCTTTCTCTTTCAGTTCATAGTTGTTTAACATTAAAGAAACAAAAACCAAAACCCAAAACAGATACCTTCAGAAATCATCTCTGCTTTATTGTGAAACACCCTCCTTTGACATTTCGAACATGTAAATCTTGTAAGTAAGAAACCTCCTGACATACACTTTTATGTAAACTGTAGGTAAAAGCATACTGAAGGTGATCCCACAAGTAGTCACAGCCTCATCCACTGTTCTGCTGAGCAGGCTTTCCAAACACAGCACGTGATCTTGTGTTCTTTCCCTAATCTCCAGGGTTAATTCATTAAAACAGAAAAAGAAGAGTTTGCTTCCTTAAGTCATATTGTTATTAAATGCTGCATTTAAAAAAAAACCCAAATTTAGTTTTCTTCTCTTTTGAATGCAACTATTTCTCTCAGTTAGTGAGTCCTGTTGTCTCAGAGCACCATTCGCTCCACTGGAGTGGTAGGATTTCATTCAGGCATACTCATGCTGGCTTTGGACTCTCCAATACCCATGGCAGTACAGAACTCAGCCCAGAATAAATATTTGGGCATGTAGTATCTCAGACCAGTTTTACTGTCTGCTCTAAACTTAGCACTACTATTGCCATACTGATAGAAGTTTCAATGGGTCTATATGAGCTGTAGTTAGAGCTATGACAACGGTTTAGTAAACTCTCATTTTTATTTTTTCTCAAAACTTGTTTTCATCCAGATAGTTTGCCTTGAACAGTTTTTATTTAATTATTTTTTCCCTGTAATATTGGGGCAGAAACAGAGCACAACCATACTACAAGCCCATATGACGTACCTTCTAGAAGAGTGTATTCTCTAATTGCTGGTGCCACTGCATCTTGGTGATTTCCTACGCAAGTCTATTAGTTTTCAGTGACACTGCTGGGGAAGAAGCTCCAGAAGAAAGTGGCACAGAGTAGTAATCAAGGAGGACAGGCCAAGGGGGGCTGCTTCGGCAGTGAGGTAGCTCTCTTATTCCTCTACCGTATCTGCTAAGCTAATGCCAGGAAACTAATTCCTTTGGCATAGGCAGTAACCTCCCAAATACCAAGAGAGCACACAGAAGCTGTTCTACAGCACCCTGTGCCTGCCAGCCCAGAGGAATGTGTGATGGGATATGGCATCATGAGTCCAGGGTGAGAAACCGCAGGGATGTATCATTCATTACCACCACCCACAGCATGCCTGCAGATGTGGGACCTGAGAACAGGGTGCTAGTGTGGAGAATGTCAGGATGCAGAAGCGTGGTAGGCTGCCGTATGTTGGCAAGTGCAAGATTACCTAACCCGTGGTTAGCGTGCAGTGTGGGCAGGCTTTATTAGCAAAGTTCAGACCATGATGTGCTAATTAAAGAAGAGGTTGTCCTAGTTGCTAAGGAAATGAATGCTTTCTGTATTGCTGCTTCTACCCCAACAAAGCATGTTCTCAGCTGTCCCTCTGGTTGTGTTTGCCAGAAAGAGGGGTCAGGGCTTGATATTGTTGCTTCTGTGATTACAGTGCTCCTGTGAACTGATTTTCAGGTCAAGAGGCGTAGGTGAAAGGGATGCCAGGGAACAGTGGTTTAAAACGCTCCTTTATCGGGTGCCTGTCTAGTGACAAGCTCCTCTTAAAACCAGTGGTTTCAGGGTATATTGTTTTGTTTTTTAAGCTCAGTTCTGCTTCTTTTGGGAAAGATGCAGTCCAGACTAGGAGATTTGTATGCTTTAAAATTGGTCTAACTGTCAGTTCTTCTGTAAGGCAGAGACTGACTGAGTGTTGGAGCCAGTCCTAGAATGAAGGAGATGTAATAGTTTGAATTTTTTATTAGTAAGGAATCTGGCTACCACCAGGCAGGCATCTTGCTTAGCTTAGTCTCATGAGAAAGCATTCTCTGATTCATTATTCCTCTACCGTAATACATACTGTGCATTGGCAGCTGCTAGAAACATAAGGATGCATCAACATCAACAGGACTGAACACTGCATATTGTGAAGTAAATGTGTAAGTGAAAAACGGTCTTCATGGGGTGGTCCATTGCTGGCTGCTAGTCCCACAGCAACTCTGTCATCCTTCATTCTCAGTGTGAGATTTACGTCACTCCCAGCTTGAAACTTAAATGATTGTGTACAGCATCTTCAAAGCATTTTTTTTTCTTTCCCTTCTGCACTCTCCGCAGAAACCCTGCCACGAGCATTACAAACCTTTCTCCTGTCACTCTCTGGGGCAATGGTTGTCTGGCTGTAACTTTGTCTCTGTGAGATCCCAGAGCCATGGTCCTCCTGTGTCATGGAGATGGGCAACAATAATAAAATTCTCATTAAGAGAAAATTGTCTGTCTTTGGGAGACAACAGGGCTCTACATTAACCTCCAGTTTCCAGTATGCTGGACCACTGAATTTTTTTTCTTCTTATGCTTTTATTTCCTGAAGTAATATTCTTCTAGCTGTCTATTATGCTGGAACATGTTCCCTTTACTTCATCTGCTCCCCTCCTACCTCAATGCAAACATTGTAGCATCTGGCATCACCCCTCCCTACCAGCTGGTTCGTTGCTGCATTCTCCAAGGAGTAAGTTGCCATTTTCCAAAGACCCTTGAAGTCAGAGTTCCACTTCTAACTTTCTGAGGACTCTAACCCCAATACGACATTTCTCTTTCTCTTAAAAATGCTCCCTCTGCAATTTTATCTGGTCTAATTTCACATTGTAAACTCTGCAATATCCTTTTGCTAATTCAAATGTTTCATCTGCATTGCATTCTGCAGAAAGGGGCTGTGAAACCCTCGTAACATGAAAATCTTTAGCTGAACTTCAAATTGAACTTGACAAATGAGCAGGAACCTCTTGCTGCCCCAGACTCATAGCAGAGACTGGAACCTGCCAGAATCTCCTGCAGCCTGCTGGAGGCAGATGTGGACTGTTAGACTTCAAATATTTGGGAGGAAGTTCTGAGAGAAGGAAAGCCAGCAACAGCTGAGCGTAAGTTCTTTCCCTGAGTTACTTTGCTTTGGTGTTTTGGTTGTTGATGTGGTTGGGTTTTTTTGCAAACAATCTTTCTGTTAATAAGGCTGGAAGCAGAGGGGATGAGACCTTGGTTCTATGATGAAGGCAGCATTTTAATTTTTATTTTGGTGGGGAACTCATCAGTTTACAGGGAGGGGCAAAAGCAGCTGTGAATATTCTCAGTGTCTGTTGTGTGAAGAATTGTGAGTGCCCATGTGGGAGAAACATTTGCCGTAATTAGGTATTATTATTCTCAGTGGTCAATGTTCTTCAGAAGTTCATCCTGTCCGACACAGTCTTGGTCTGTGATGTACCCTAGTGCTTCAGTCCTTGCCAAATTAACAGGAAACCAAGACAAACAGACATCTCTAAAGACCTTTGCTGCATATAAAATGTACCAACCATTTTAAAATCTCTTGGAACAATCTGCTTGGATAAGATGTTAATGCATTTATTGGAGATGCTGACATTCAATAGAGGAATTTACTTTCAGCATGATCCATATTGGATAGTAAGAGGGGGCAAGAGTCCTTGAAAGATGCAAAGAACTTTTTAAAAGTTACGGATTGTTCTCTACACTGTATTTATAAATCAAATATATCAGTTCTTGCTTAAATTCTAAGTTCATTTGTACTCAGAGTGGATATTCATAAAAAGTCCTCTCCTTTTTATATGAGATCAGATCGGGGATAAGCTCAGCCCTTTTGTCTTAACTTTTGCTTTGGTATGTAACATTTGGAGACTGACTGACACCTCTTTGTGAACAAGCTCAGAGTGGGCAAGAGCTAACATAGCTGTTTTGTCATTCCCTTTTAACCTCTATAGGATTATCAATCATTATTTTACTCATTAATGTTCCGCTGCCTGTCATCACATTCACAGGTCTCTCTATTCAAGTTGGTTACTGATGGGACAGTTGGGCTCAATAGTTAATTACTTGTCAAATTAATCACTACTTCTACTTGTGAAACACATCTTTGGTGGTATAGCAAGTGTACTGCATTTCCAGGGAGGAGGTTAAAAAATTAACTAAAGGTATTTTGAATGTTCCACAAATTGGATGAGATTTGTTGAGCTAGCCATTTAGTGCACTGGGAAATCTGTGGGCTGCAATTCAGAAGATGTTTTTAGTCTTCCCTGCTTCTTCTCTATGATTTTCTCCCAGATTTCATTTTAATTGCTTCCTTCATTTCTCTGAAACAGGAAAGTTTCTTTTTCCTTCATCCTTTTTGTTTATTTTTGCATAGGTCTCTGGGTCCATTGTCTACCTCCACCTTTTCTTTCACCATGCTGCAATCTCTTCTCCCTGCCATACCACTCTCCTTTTTATTTACTCAGTTTTGGGGACTTGCATTCAAAGACCACCTTCTTGCTCGGATATTCCCAACCTCCTCTGGAGCCCAGGTATCTGTCAGTGTTCCTAATCCTCTGCCAGCCTGTCCCTGCTTATGGCTGGAGCATTGGCTTCTTGTCATAGCTGCAGAGGAAGGAGCAACAGTGACTCTTTTACTGTTGGCAGCCAGCCTTCTTTCCCTCCCATGTGCACCTTCTCATCTAGCAATACCCATCAGTTCTGGACAACCCATGAAAAAGTCATCAGGCTGGCAATTTTACATTTTCCAGCATGCTGCTACCACCAGCATCTTAGGAGTTGAGTTCCGAGTTAGATACCAAAGATAGCAAATGTGTATTAATATTACATAATGTTCTAATCAGGTTGTGTCTTTTTGCTAAAGGGAAAGATCCTCTTATGGGCATTCCCTATGCTTTTTATAGAATAGCAGTGTAAAAAGAGGTTGCTAATTTTCGGTGCCTACAACAGTATAAGCATTTAAATGTATATATTCTCACATGAGAATCAGCATTAACAGTGAGTTCAAGCTTTTAGACTGTAAATCCCACCAACGCAAGCCATAAAGGGAAAAAAAAAAAAAAGAAACTAAGAAATAAGCAGCAAAGTTCTTCAGTGCCTTGTCTGTGCTCTACACAATTGTTCTTTATTCTGGCTACCTTTTACTCCCTCCCACTGCCCAGATGTTTCCACTTGCATCCATGAATTACTGCTTTAACAAGTCAAGGGAATCTGGAAACATATGAAGTGAATATATCACAAATTTAGAAAAGAGGTTCTTATGACTACAGAAGTACAGAAATCAGGTGGATTTCTTTTTTCCCTTCCGAAGAGAACATGTGTCAAACTGAAAAACTAGCTCTGTATCACATACAGATTACTACTTAAGAACTTATTTCTCAAAGCAATGTTTTCATAACACCAGTAGCAGATTCCACCTAAGTATTCTTTACTACTGCATCTTGTGGTTCTGTCTGAAACAATTACTTATATGATAATCAATTCAGACCATTTACTTTTTTTTTTTTCCAAATAAAGAGACTGGTAAGCATAGGGGAACAAAGCAGATTCCTGCCAAAATCAGTGGAGAGATTCAGTGCCTGATGAGACATACCTCACATGCATTTTTAGTGGCGACTCTGCAATTCTAGGAGGGGATTCTGCATCACTTATTCACCAAGTCTCAGAGTTCAGAACACAGTGAGACCCTTATTTTGTGTGTAGGTAAATGTGAGATAAGGTTTTAAAGAATTTATGGATCTGTCTACTTGGGGGGGGGGGGGGTTGTTTTGACTGTTGCTTTTAGAAAGGTGGTGAGTTTAGTTGCATGGAATGTGAATAGCAGTGTATGAAATTACTTCTCTCTCATCCAGAACTACTAAGAGTAATATCTTTAAGTAGTATTTCTTGATAGAGGAAAATGTAGTAAGCTTTTCCTAGAATTAAGAAAAAAGCATTTCAGTGTACAAATATATGTAGCGATCCTACCTAATAATCTCTAATAATGATAAATGGTTCATGCACATTTGATTTCCACTCGCCCTCTGTTCCCGTATTGTCCCAGATTGAGTCACCTTCCACCATTCCGTATCTCTTAAGAAGCTGCCTTTTTTGTTTGTTTGTTTGTTTGACAAAACATACCAAAGAGGTGAACAGGGCACACCAATTTTTATAATTAAGAGGGTATTTCTGGTATACAGGCAAGCCCCAGTCCTGCAAAGCAGAGCCAGCTCAACACTTCTCACAATATGTGCAAAATGCAATGTTTCTGCCTCAAAGCAGAGTAAAAATGGGGCTGCTATTGCTATGGGAAGGAAATTGGAAGGAGACAGGCTGTAGACCATGTGGAAAATGTCCACCTCCAGCAGCTCTGAGAGGGTAGGTAGCATGTTGCTGGGCACAGCACTGCTGGAGAGGCCTCTGAAACCCAGCAGTGGACATCACACCAGGCATCCTGCCTGTTCTCTAGGTGGTGACAGCTGCATTCACAGCAGCCAACCTGGTTTTCCACAGCCCTGGCATAGACAGAGCAGCCTGCTGGACCACAGCTTACCTGGTCCACACTTGGGGCTGGTCTGCTGCAAAGGTTTACATATTCCTATAAAAGTCTTCCTGGTTTCTCTGGGCAAACTGGCAACATGCAGTGTTTAGCATGTCTGTACAGCTTTTTCAGAGTTGTGGTCTCAACACCCATAGTCTTTGGTGACTTACTGAGGCTGGAAATGGGATCTTCAACCTTGTCCCAAAGAGTCTCAGACCTGCACTGAGCCACAGCACTTGCAACAAGCTCTGGAAAATTCTTGAGCTCCTGCAGCTTGACATCACAAAAACATGTAAATATAAAGAATCTATTTGAGATAATTTGCAGTCACTGTTATAATTCACATGTAATTACCTCTCCCTCTGAGTCCTGCTTATTTGGACTCATGTTACACAGCATGTTCAGAATCCTGTCTAATTTCCATTTGTTTGGGCATGGTTTTTAACATGCATACCAATTAGAAGCTATGTAATTTTTCTCATTAACAGGCTTAATCAGTCAAAAAGACATTTGTGCCCACATTTCCACCAGTTACATTCCAGCCTGGTGTACTGTTGTGTTCATTTCACCTAATCTTTATAAGTTCATGATGCAACTCTTTGGTTCGTTCCTCTTTGCTCAGTGCCTCCTCCAAGTCCACTCTCTAGTGTTATTTATGGTGTCTGGTTTGCTTTGACACTATTGTCCCCCAGGTTTAAATAGCCAATGTACTGCTGATGTAGTTCATCAGCAACTAATGTCTAGGTCTCAGGAAAGCAATAGGTTTGAGCAGCAGTACTGGAGGCAGAGCTGGTAACAGCCATAGTAGCTACAGGAAGAGGCTAAGGAGTTAAGTGTACACTCTACCCATCTGCAGAGTGGTTTGCTCTACTACCCAGCTTAGCCTTGTCAAGCTGACAACATTGTGAAGGGTCCCCAGGCAATTGTGATTGTTTGCCCTCAAGCAGTGCTGAGAGTCATTTGGGATTTTGACACTCAAGTTGGCAGTCTGGTGTTGAAGAATGGATCCTTCAGAAATATGGTAAGGTTTCAGCACTGTCTGCCGACATCTGCCAGCTGAAGATTTGGTGCTCAGTACCCAGGAGACAGATGACGTTTCGAAAGCTGAACATGGAAATGTCTTTTTTCTCTTTCCTGCTCAGAGAGGAGTAGGTGTGAATTTAAACTGGTGGGGACATGATATTTTTAGTATTGTATTTCTTAGTAATTTCTATTAACTACTTGTCCTCCTGCATTTACTCCTCCCACTTCATCCAATTTTAGAAAATAAGTCCGTATCTTTCTGTCCCTGGAGAAATGAGACACACCTAATGGAAGCATGCATATTGGTTTCAGGCTTCTAGAGTTAGCAGCATGCTAAGAAGAAGTTGACACATTGTTTTGAGACAACCATCTTCAGTCTCCAGAGAAAGGCAGATGCCCCAGGGTCCGCAAACATTCTCTTCTGAGTTTTAAACTTTTGTTTACAAAAATAAGGAAAGAAGGTATCAAAAAAGAAAAGGTATCTGTATGTTTGCATCAAAATTAATTGGCAGTACAGAATTGTGGGGCTACTGACCTTGTTGTGTAATCCTGTCATTCAAGGGATGTTAATCAGCTCCAGTGTATGTTAAGATTCTAGGGTAAAGTGTCACTTTCTCACTAGACTTGGTGTGGAACTGCACAAGTACCCTGTGGACAGGCTGGAGACTGGGTCTGCAGAAATTTTCTTCAAAGGATGCCTTTGAAGTAGCATGTTAAGCATCAGTTACATCAGAGACGTACACTATGCTGAAACTCGATTGCACTGCATATCTGAGGCATATTTGTGAAGTCTCAAGCTCTCTGGCCAACCTAAACACTTTGTGACAATTCGCTTCAAGCATGTCCTTCTTTCGAGGCTATTCTTTGCAGCAGAGGAAACTGAAAATTAATATTTTCCCAAAGGCTACCTCCTTTCGTAGCAGAAGGAACATAGGTCTAGAAAATTGACTGGAACATAATATTAATTCAGCTGATGTAATTCCTCTTCCAAATCAGCCTTCTAATGTCTTAAGACAGTATGCTCTGCTTGCATCTCTGCTGGATTTGACATTTTGTCACCTGAAGTTAGTTATATGGACATTCTGCTACAAGTTACTGCAGGAAGGGTAGGCCACAACTTGCTTTGTTCTGAGTTTAAGTCTGCTCACCAGTAGTGAGAGAGATTATCAAAAGAATCATTGTGTGCACCTGATTACTAATATATAAAACAATTGATCTACTGAGGTAATGGGGCAGATGGATGGAAATCAAGCAATGACAGATGTATCTTCTAGCACCCGATTTGTCATGCAAATCTTGCATGTCATGCAAAACTTGCATCTAAGCCTTTACCATATATATGCTGGTGGATAGCATTGTCTTCCTGTTCATGCCCTGTTACACCGATGCTGTCAAAACATTCTTAAAAAAATGTAGTTCATTAGTGCCCTAGTTTCTTCAAAAATGCTCAGAAGGGAGAATACCTGTTGCAATTAGTACTTCAGGGAGCAAACCCCAAATCTGATGGCAGAATCCTATTCTACCCGTAGCCTACAACAAATACAAATGGTTTGGGGTGTCATAACATTCTGAGACCTTCAATGGCATGAAAGACATCTAGGTGTCTGACTCTTATTTGTGCCTATTAGGGTTTTTTTTTTCCTATAAATGTCATCACTAGAAAGAAACTAGGAAAAAAAGCTTCCTGTTCATATAGGCGGTTATGAGTAATGCAGTCAGTACAAGCTTGAAGCAACAAAAACTTCATTAAGACTCCATCTTCTCCATTCTTTTTCTGTACTATCCAGCCTTACACATAAAAACTACATTAATAGAACATCACTGTGGTTGCAAACTCAAGTACACAAAGTTAGGAAATGACAACTAAATTCTCATCTGCAGACGGAATCTGATACCCCTTTTTTCGGATTATGATACAATTCCTAATTACTTGATCACAGAGTGATTTCTACCAGACCTTTACTTTATTTGATGTGCAAAAAGGTCAGGTGCAGACTTAGTGGCACTCTTTAGTATCCTCATCTCTCTCAGCAACATCTGATTTCTTCAGCCAATCCTGGTTTTCATCTGGTATCCCAACTCCCCATCAAATCTCTTTTGTTCTCTTTCTGTCTCCTATGGAAGAAATAAACTCACCAGTATCCAGCCCTACCTGGGCTTGAGTAGAGAGAGGTAACCAGTTTAGAAAAACTCAGTTTTGCTGCTGCAGTGGTGGATAGAAAAGAAGAAGAAAATAATTTTTAAAAAATTGTTTGCTGTCAGAGACCAGCAGATGCAAAACCTGGTAATGATTCAAAGGAGAGTGAGCTTTCTTACCTGCTATGTTAGACTAGTCAAGGAAGAAGAGGTCTGAGCTCACTTTATGGGTATAGATTCCTTAAGGATGCAGCTCTTCCCTTTTATCAACTCTTTACTAAGCACATACGGATTTTTAAAGGTTTACATAAGCAAAATCCATTTTTTTTATGCTCACACACTAGTGGCATTGTTCCCTAGCAGAATTCTGAGAGGATTTCTTAATCCATCACTAGTTTTGAGGCTCCATTGCAGACCACCCAGTAATATGGGGCCCACCACCTCTCAAACTTGTCACAGATTATCCTGCAGAAAGAGGACTTGCAACTAGTCCTTCCTTTCAATGAGCTAATTGATAAAAAAAGGGTAAGACTCCTATATGACAGCCTAGTAATTGCCATAGCAAAGCTACCACTGTGTTTGGCATAAAGCCCATTCTCAAGGAGTGGTACCTTTTTCACCTTGATCTGGGAGAAGAAGGAAATACTATACCTCCTGCTGACGATCACTTGTCTTGGCTGCATCTATTTTGCGTTTGGTTATGCTGAATGGAAGAAGGTGGGAAAAAGTTTCAAAAAGCCATTTGCATCAAGTCTGGTACTGGAAAAATCTCTCAAGTTATTCCCTCTCATTGGAACTGCTGTAATATCAAGCTGGCATGGAAACAATAAGGCAGCACACTTGGAAATATTGTCAACATGGGCAAAGGGCATCATGCCAGTATACTTTCCGATTCCAGCACTGAGATCTTGTGTATTGGTTGGAGAAGTGATGTTTAAAATTATTTTCCCTCTCTGTAGATGAAATTCTTCTTTTAACTGACTTAAACACATGCTGATTTCATTGGAAACTTTGCTTAGTCTGGTCATTTCTTTTAGGTGCTGCAGGAACTGTGAATTCTGATGCCATCCATGGTAGTAAAAGCTTATTCCTTTCCTCAGTACACAATCTGATACAGACTGCAATTTTAGAGTAAGTAGCAATGCCAGCACCTGTGTGGCTGCCAAGCTCAGAAATGCAAGTACACACACAGAGTGTAAAGTATCTATTGAATTGGTTGGGCTTTTTTGTATCTGTTGCTGGATTCCTTCAATGTCACCTTCGGACTTGGAAGGACTGTCCTTTTTCTAGGTCCGGCCTTGTCTGCTTGGCCTCTAGTATGTCTGACAGCTTTAGTTGCACCTAAGAATCAATGGAAAAAGCCCTACCATGTCAAGATACAGTCTGAATCACAGAATATTGAAGTGTTAA